>NC_091289.1:140123060-140786100 GCF_032444005.1 Ranitomeya imitator | reverse complement strand
GTCTGCTCCTCATATATCTCATATGAAGTAATTTCCTCCAATTTTTTATAGGCAGCATAGGCGAATATTGAAAAAAGCTGAAAGGGGTTATCCGGTATTCTTATGAATCCCCCCAGCATATACATGGTGCTGATGCAGGTATTCACCAGTTTATGATGCTAACATTCAGGAGAACAGCAGCATTTATACCAGGTAAAAATAAATATATGTACTGGTTTTTTTTTCAAGTGACAGGTCTTCTTTAACCCCTTAACGACCACCGATACGCCTTTTAACGGCGGGCGCTAAGGGTACTTAAACCACAGCGCCATTAATTAACGGCGCTGTGGAAAAAGTAAATAGCGCCCCCCAGAGTCGGATTTTCTCCGGGGTCTCGGCTGCCGGGGGTAGCCGAGACCCCAAAGAACATGATTCGGGGTTTTTTTTACCGACACCGCTTTTGCAATCGCCGGTAATTAGCCGTTTACCGGCGATCGCAAAAAACAAAACAAAACGCAATTTCTTTTTAATTTCTCTGTCCTCCGATGTGATCGCACATCAGAGGACAGAGAAATGGAGTCCCCAATAGCCCCCCGATACTTATCTGTCTCCCCCGGTGCTCCTCGTGGCTCCCGATGGGCGCCGCCATCTTTTTCCGGCAAAAAAATGGCGGGCGCATGCGCAGTGCGCCTGCCGGCCGGCACTGGGAGAATCTTTGGGGTCTCGGCTGCCGGGGGTAGCCGAGACCCCAAAGAACATGATTGGGGTTGGTTTTACCGACCCCTGTTTTGCGATCGCCGGTAATTAACTGTTTACCGGTGACCGCAAAAAAAGAAAAAAAAAAAAGCAAAGTGTAATTCTCTGTCCTCTGATGTGATCGCATATCAGAGGACAGAGAAATAGGGGGATTCGGGGACCCTATTATACTTACCGGTGTCCCTGGGTCCTCCTGCTGCTCCTCCTGGCCGCCGGCGTCTTCATGGGAACAGAAAATGGCGGGCGCATGCGCAGTGCACCCGCCATCTGTCGCCATCTGCCGGCCGGCAGGAGAAGAGCAGTTGGGGCTAAAATTAGGGTTAGGGTTAGGATTAGGGCTAGGGTTAGGGCTAGGGTTAGGGTTTGGGCTAGGGTTAGGGTTATGGCTAGGGTTAGGGTTAGGGTTAGGGCTAGGGTTAGGGCTAGGGTTAGGGTTAGGGTTAGGGTTAGGGCTAGGGTTAAGGTTGAGGCTAAATTTAGGGTTAGGGTTGGGGCTAAATTTAGGGTTAGGGTTGGGGCTAAATTTAGGGTTAGGGTTCTTTCACACTTACGTCGGTACGGGGCCGTCGCAATGCGTCGGCCCGACATACCGACGCACGTTGTGAAAATTGTGCACAACGTGGGCAGCGGATGTAGTTTTTCAACGCATCCGCTGCCCAATCTATGTCCTGGGGAGGAGGGGGCGGAGTTACGGCCACTCATGCGCGGTCAGAAATGGCGGACTCGACGTACAAAAAAAGTTACATTGAACATTTTTTTGTGCCGACGGTCCGCCAAAACACAACTGATCCAGTGCACGACGGACGCGATGTGTGGCCATCCTTCGCGATCCGTCGGCAATACAAGTCTATGGGCAAAAAAACGCATCCTGCGGGCACATTTGCAGGATCCGTTTTTTGTCCAAAACGACAGATTGCGATGGATGCCAAACGCAAGTGTGAAAGTAGCCTTAGGGCTAGGGTTAGGGTTGGGGCTAAAGTTAGGGCTAGGGTTAGGGTTGGAGCTAAAGTTAGGGCTAGGGTTAGGGTTGGTGCTAAATTTAGGGTTAGAGTTAGGGCTAGGGTTGGGGCTAAAGTTAGGGTTAGAGTTGGGATTAGGATTAGTGTTTGGATTAGGGTTGGTATTAGGGTTAGGGTTGGCATTAGGGTTACGCTTGGGATTAGGGTTAGGTTTGGGATTAGGGTTAAGGTTAGGGTTGTGATTAGGGGTGTAATTGGGATTAGGGTTATGTTTGAGGTTAGGGTTGAGATTAGGATTAGGGGTGTGATGGATTTAGGGTTTTGATTAGGGTTCTGGTTAGGGTTGACATTAGGGTTGTTTTGGGGTAAGGGTTGTGATTATCGTTAGGGTTAGTGATTAGGATTATGGATCGGGTTGGGATTAAGGTTAGGGGTGTATTGGGGTTAGGGTTGGAGCTAGAATTGGGGGATTTCCACTGTATAGGTACATCAGGGGGTCTCCAAACACGACAACCAATTTTGCGCTCAAAAAGTCAAATGGTGCTCCCTCCCTTCTGAGCTCTGCCGTGCGCCCAAACAGTGGGTTACCCCCACATATGGGGCATCAGCGTACTCGGGATAAATTGGACAACAACTTTAGTGGTCCAATTTCTCCTGTTACCCTTGTGAAAATAAAAACTTGGGGGCTACAATATCTTTTTTGTGGAAAAAAAAAATATTTTTTATTTTCACGACTCTGCATTCTAAACTTCTGTGAAGCACTTGGGCATTCAAAGTTCTCACCACACATCTAGATAAGTTCCTTGGGGGGTCTAGTTTGCAAAATGGGGTCACTTGTGGAGGGTTTCTACTGTTTAGGTACATCAGGGGCTCTGCAAACGCAACATAACGCCCGCAGACCATTCTATCAAAGTCTGCATTCCAAAACGGCGCTCCTTCCTTCCAAGCTCTGCCGTGCGCCCAAACAGTGGTTTACCCCCACATATGGGGTACCAGCATACTCAGTACAAATTGGACAACAACTTTTGGGGTCCAATTTATCTTGTTACCCTTGTGAAAATAAAAACTTGGGGGCTAAAAAACCTTTTTTGTGGAAAAAAAATATTTTTTATTTTCACGACTCTGCATTATAAACTTCTGTGAAGCACTTGGGCATTCAAAGTTCTCACCACACATCTAGATAAGTTCCATGGGGGGTCTAGTTTCCAAAATGGGGTCATATGTGGGGGGTTTCTACTGTTTAGGCACATCAGCGTCTCTCCAAATGCGACATGGCGTCCGATCTCAATTCCAGCCAATTCTACATTGAAAAAGTAAAACGGCACTCCTTCTCTTCCAAGCTCTGCGGTGCACCCAAACAGTGGTTTACCCCCACATATGGGGTATTGACGTACTCAGGAGAAATTGCACAACAACATTTGTGGTCTAATTTCTCCTGTTACCCTTGTGAAAATAAAAATTTGGGGGCAAAAAGATCATTTTTGTAGAAAAAATGCGATTTTTTATTTTCACGGCTCTACGTTATAAACTTCTGTGAAGCACCTGGGGGTTTAAAGTGCTCACCACACATCTAGATAAGTTCCTTAAGGGGTCTAGTTTCCAAAATGGTGTCACTTGTGGGGGGTTTCCACTGTTTAGGCACATCAGGGGTTCTCCAAACGCGACATGGCGTCCAATCTCAATTTTAGCCAATTCTACATTGAAAAAGTAAAACGGCACTCCTTCACTTCCAAGTTCTGCGGTGCGCCCAAAAAGTGGTTTACCCCCACATATGGGGCATTGTCGTATTCAGGAGAAATTGCATAACAAAATTTATGGTTACATTTCTGTTTTTACACTTGTGAAAATAAAAAAAATGGTTGTGAATTAAAATGCTTGCAAAAAAAGGTTAAATGTTCATTTTTTCCTTCCACATTGTTTCAGTTCCTGTGAAGCACGTAAAAGGTTAATAAACTTCTTGAATGTGGTTTTGAGCACCTTGAGGGGTGCAGTTTTTAGAATGGTGTCACACTTGGGTATTTTCTATCATATAGACCCCTCAAAATGACTTCAAATGTGATGTGGTCCCTAAAAAAAATGGTGTTGTAAAAATGAGAAATTGCTGGTCAACTTTTAACCCTTATAACTCCCTAACAATAAAATTTTTTTCTAATTTTGTTTCTAAAATTGTGCTGATGTAAAGTAGACATGTGGGAAATGTTATTTATTAACTATTTTTCGTGACATATCTCTCTGATTTAAGGGCATAAAAATACAAAGTTTGAAAATTGCAAAATTTTAAAAATTTTCGCCATATTTCCGTTTTTTTCATAAATAATCGCAAGTAATATCGAAGAAATGTTACCACTAACATGAAGTACAATATGTCACGAAAAAAACAATCTCAGAATCAGCGGGATCCGTTGAAGCGTTCCAGAGTTATAACCTCATAAAGTGACAGTGGTCAGAATTGTAAAAATTGGCTCGGTCATTAAGTACCAAATTGGCTCTGTCACTAAGGGGTTAAATCACTAATTCTTGAAAAAACCATTTTAGGATGGGAAAACTGCACAAGAATATCTTTGCCTTGTACAGGTAAAAGTCAATTGTAACCAGGTGATTTCCATATAAAATTAAAATTGTTATCTTTTATAAAATCCATTGCTTGCAAAAAGTTAAAAACATTAAATGTCAAGGGGCAAAACATCCCGCGCACACCTGATGCGTTGCGGACTTTATGTTCTTACTCATAGGAATCAATAATATATAATTATAGTGGTGAAACAATAAATAAAATTCTTTACCCCTTTTTTTTTTTACATCCAGAGACTCTTGTGCCCAGCCGGCCTTATGAATGTGTGATATTAGAAACGGATGGCAGCCCTCAAACTATTCTGCATTGATCATCTCTCCATACTGGTGACATTCCTAAGGTGCAAGGACCTTGTGAACAGGATTGTGCCAGCTAATACAAGCGTGGCTGGCTTTATGGGGGCAGGGCCGTAACAAAATGTCCTATGCAGACTACATGCTTACCTAATAAACTTATTAATGGTAAAATATAGGAAACTATTAAACAGGTCCTGCGAGCTTTCCTCACAAGTCTGCCTAACCTAACACATGCATTCCCCATAAAATGACAATTATGGAATATCTTTCTTCCATCTCTGTAGTACGTGGCTTTTTTCTGACATTCTTCCTTACAAATGAATAAATATTTTGACAATGAGGTGTTACCATTCCCTTTGTCAAATAACTGTGACCCTACTCATTCTCCAGTGTGAACTGTGTCCAGTAACTGGTTGTGTTGGGTACTAGTATGATGTATGGTTATTTATGTCTAGCTGTCAGTGCCTGAAAACATTTCCAGTAGGAATAACAAAGGAAAAGAACAACCCTGATCCTCTCGATCAAATTCTACATATTTTTATACTATACAATTACTTACCATTATGTTGCAGATTTAGTAGAATCCCATTTTCTAATGCTACAGATACAATACTGATCTGTGTGTAGCTCGGGCTGCTGTTCTGTTCCTTTCCAGCCCTTGTGCGAGGATCCCGTCATGTAGACATCTGCATTGCTCATACCAGATTTAATACTATTGCACAATATCATAATTACAGTACCTGTATGTTTTTTTTCCATAATTAAGTTTGCCAGAGAGACGACATTTGGTGTTTTTTCTATTCCCAATAGTGACAGAACCAATAATCAAAATTGACATCTCAATCGGGAGAATATTGTCTGGTGAATTCTGCGGAAATCAATGTACTATGTCATAAAATCAGTGCATTATGTCACAACCTGATGGTGTCATTACACCTGACAAGTAAAGGCTGCCCTGATGGTGTTGTTAGACGTTAAAGGTAAAGGCTGACAATATGGTACCATTAATAATTTTTAATTTTATAGACCCAACATATCATATAGAGCCATATTACAGACTGACAGGTACAGGCTGACCTGATGGTTTCATTAGACTTACAGGTACAGGCTGACCTGATGGTTTCATTAGACTTACAGGTAAAGGCTTACATTGTGGTACTTATTAGACTGACAGTTGATGGCTAACCCGATGGTACCATTAGACTGACAGGTAAAGGCTGACCTAATGGTGTCATTAGACCTCTCAGGTACAGGCTGACATGATGGTGTCATTATACCTGTCAGGTACAGGCTGACCTTATGTTGTCATTAGACCTGACATCTATAGGCAGAACTGATGATGTCATTAGACTTGATGGGTAGATGCTGACCTGATGGTGTCATTAGACCTGTCAGGTAAAGGCTGACACGATGGTTTCATCAGACATGACGGGTACAGGCTGATCTGATGGTGTCATTATACCTATCAGGTACAGGCTGACATGATGGTGTCATTAAACCTGACAGGTAAAGGCTGACCAGATGGTGTTATTAGACAATACAGACACAGGCTGACCGGATGGTGTCATTAGACAATACAGGAACAGGCTGACCGGATGGTGTCATTAGATAATACAGGAACAGGCTGACCGGATGGTGTCATTAGATAATACAGGAACAGGCTGACCGGATGGTGTCATTAGATAATACAGGAACAGGCTGACCGGATGGTGTCATTAGACAATACAGGAACAGGCTGACCGGATGGTGTCATTAGACAATACAGGCACAGGCTGACCGGATGGTGTCATTAGATAATACAGGAACAGGCTGACCGAATGGTGTCATTAGACAATACAGGAACAGGCTGACCGGATGGTGTCATTAGACAATACAGGAACAGGCTGACCGGATGGTGTCATTAGACAATACAGGCACAGGCTGACCGGATGGTGTCATTAGATAATACAGGAACAGGCTGACCGGATGGTGTCATTAGACAATACAGGCACAGGCTGACCGGATGGTGTCATTAGACAATACAGGAACAGGCTGACCGGATGGTGTCATTAGACAATACAGGCACAGGCTGACCGGATGGTGTCATTAGATAATACAGGAACAGGCTGACCGGATGGTGTCATTAGACAATACAGGCACAGGCTGACCAGATGGTGTCATTAGACCTGTCAGGTACAGGCTGACATGATGGTGTCATTAAACCTGAAAGGTAAAGGCTGACCGGATGGTGGCATTAGATAATACAGGCACAGGCTGACCGGATGGTGTCATTAGATAATACAGGCACAGGCTGACCGGATGGTGTCATTAGACAATACAGGCACAGGCTGACCTGATGGTGTCATTAGATAATACAGGCACAGGCTGACCGGATGGTGTCATTAGACAATACAGGAACAGGCTGACGGGATGTGGAGTCATTAGACAATACAGGAAAAGGCTGACGGGATGTGGAGTCATTAGACATGACTGGTACAGGCTGATGGGATGTGGTGTCATTAGACATGACTGGTACAGGCTGACCTGATGGTGTCATTAGACAATACAACAATGTATGTGCACAAGGCGCACTACCATAAGTAAGATACAATAGATTAGGAGGTGCACTAACAGTGGCAAACATACTGTCCAAAGAGAGAAAAAAGAACCACTGTATAGTGTACACACCCAATATAACAAAATGAAAAAACTTTATTAACACACATCAAACATTAACCCCTTAAGCCCCGAGGGTGGTTTGCACGTTAATGACCGGGCCAATTTTTACAATTCTGACCACTGTCCCTTTATGAGGTTATAACTCTGGAACGCTTCAACGGATCTTGGCGATTCTGACATTGTTTTCTCGTGACATATTGTACTTCATTTTAGTAGTAACATTTATTCGATATAACTTGCGTTTATTTGTGAAAAAAACGGAAATTTGGCGAAAATTTTGAAAATTTCGCAATTTTCCAACTTTAAATTTTTATGCCCTTAAATCACAGAGATATGTCACGCAAAATACTTAATAAGTAACATTTCCCACATGTCTCCTTTACATCAGCACAATTTTGGAACCAAAATTTTTTTTTGTTAGGGAGTTATAAGGGTTCAAAGTTGACCAGCAATTTCTCATTTTTACAACACCATTTTTTTTTAGGGACCACATCTCATTTGATGTCATTTTGAGGGGTCTATATGATAGAAAATACCCAAGTGTGACATCATTCTAAAAACTGCACCCCTCAAGGTGCTCAAAACCACATTCAAGAAGTTTATTAACCCTTCAGGGGTTTCACAGGAATTTTTGGAATGTTTAAATAAAAATGAATATTTAACTTTTTTTCACACAAAATTTATTTCAGCTCCAATTTGTTTTATTTTACCAAGGGTAACAGGATAAAATGGATGCCAAACATTGTTGTACAATCTGTACTGAGTACGCTGATACCCCATATGTGGGGGTAAACCACTGTTTGGGCGCATGGCAGAGCTCGGAAGGGAAGGAGCGCCATTTGACTTTTAAATGCAAAATTGACAGGAATTGAGATGGGACACCATGTTGCGTTTGGAGAGCCACTGATGTGCCTAAACATTGAAACCCCCCACAAGTGACACCATTTTGGAAAGTAGACACCCTAAGGAACTTATCTAGATGTGTGGTGACCACTTTGACCCACCAATTGCTTCACAGAAGTTTATAATGCAGAGCCGTAAAAATAAAAAATCATATTTTTTCACAAAAATGATCTTTTCGCCCCCAATTTTTTATTTTCCCAAGAGTAAGAGAAGAAATTGAACCTCAAAAATTGTTGGCCAATTTGTCCTGAGTACGCTGATACCCCGTATATGGGTGTAAACCATTGTTTGGGCGTATGGCAGAGCTCGGAAGGGAAGGAGCGCCATTTTACTTTTCAATGCAAAATTGACTGGAATTGAGATGGGATGCCATGTTGCATTTGGAGAGCCCCTGATGTGCCTAAACATTGAAATCCCCACAAGTGACACCATTTTGGAAAGTAGACCCCTTAAGGAACTTATCTAGAGGTGTGGTGAGCACTTTGACCCAACAAGTGCTTCACAGAAGTTTATAATGCAGAGCCGTAAAAATAAAAAATCATATTTTTTCACAAAAATAATCTTTTCGCCACCAATTTTTTATTTTCCCAAGGGTAAGAGAAGAAATTAGACCACAAAAGTTGTTGTGCAATTTGTCCTGAGTGCGACGATACCCCATATGTGGGGGTAAACCACTGTTTGGGCGCATGGCAGAGCTCGGAAGGAAAGGAGCGCCATTTGACTTTTCAATGCAAAATTGACTGGAATTGAGATGGGACGCCATGTTGCGTTTGGAGAGCCCCTGATGTGCCTAAACATTGGAACCCCTCACAAGTGACACCATTTTGAAAAGTAGACCCCTTAAGGAACTTATCTAGATGTGTGGTGAGCACTTTGACCCAACAAGTGCTTCACAGAAGTTTATAATGCAGAGCCGTAAAAATAAAAAATCTTATTTTTTCACAAAAATGATCTTTTCGCCCCCAATTTTTTATTTTCCCAAGGGTAAGAGAAGAAATTAGACCACAAAAGTTGTTGTGCAATTTGTCCTGAGTGCGACGAAACCCCATATGTGGGGGTAAACCACTTTTTGGGTGCATAGCAGAGCTCGGAAGGGAAGGAGCGCCATTTGACTTTTCAATGCAAAATTGACTGGAATTAAGATGGGACGCCATGTTGGTTTGGAGAGCCCCTGATGTGCCTAAACATTAAAAACCCCCACAAGTGACACCATTTTGGAAACTAGACCCTCTAAGGAACTTATCTAGATGTGTTTTGAGAGCTTTGAACCCCCAAGTGTTTCACTACAGTTTATAACGCAGAGCCGTTAAAATAAATTTATTTTTTTTTCGCAAAAATTTTTTAGCCCCCAGTTTTGTATTTTCACAAGGGTAACATAATAAATTGGACCCCAAAAGTTGTTGTCCAATTTGTCCTGAGTACGCTGATACCCCATATGTGGGGGGGAACCACTGTTTGGGCGCATGGCAGAGCTCGGAAGGGAAGGAGCGCCATTTGGAATGCAGACTTAGATGGATTGGTCTGCAGGAGTCACGTTGCATTTGCAGAGCCCCTGATGTACCCAAACAGTACAAACCCCCCACAAGTGACCCCATATTAGAAACTAGACCTCCCATGGAACTTATCTAGATGTGTTGTGAGAACTTTGAACCCCTAAGTGTTTCACTACAGTTTATAACGCAGACCCGTGAAAATAAAAATTCTTTTTTTTTTCACAAAAATGATTTTTTAGCCCCCAGCTTTGTATTTTTACAAGGGTAACAGAATAAATTGGACCCCAAAAGTTGTTGTTCAATTTGTCCTGAGTACGCTGATACCCCATATGTGGGGGGGAACCACTGTTTGGGCTCATGGCAGAGCTCGGAAGGGAAGGAGCGCCATTTGGAATGCAGACTTAGATGGATTGGTCTGCAGGCGTCACGTTGCATTTGCAGAGCCCCTGATGTACCCAAACAGTAGAAACCACCCACAAGTGACCCCATATTGGAAACTAGACCTCCCATGGAACTTATCTAGATGTGTTGTGAAAACTTTGAACCCCCAAGTGTTTCACTACAGTTTACAACGCAGAGCCGTGAAAATAAAAATCCTTTTTTTTCCCACAAAAATGATTTTTAGCCCCCCAAATTTTTATTTTCCCAAGGATAACAAGAGAACTTGGACCCAAAAAGTTGTTGTCCAATTTGTCTCGAGTACGCTGATACCCCATATGTTGGGGTAAACCCCTGTTTGGGCGCACGGGAGAGCTCGGAAGTGAAGGAGCACTGTTTTACTTTTTCAATGCAGAATTGGCTGGAATTGAGATCGGACGCCATGTCGCGTTTGGAGAGCCCCTGATGTGTCTAAACAGTGGAAACCCCCCAATTATAAATGAAACCCTAATCCAAACGCACCACTAACCCTAATCCCAACTGTAACCCTAACCACACACCTAACCCAAACACACCCCTAATTCTAATCCCAACCCTAATCCCAACCGTAAATGTAATCCAAACCCTAACCCTAGCCCCAACCCTAGCCCTAACCCTAACCCTAACCCTAACCGGAAAATGGAAATAAATACATTTTTTTTAATTTTATTATTTTTCCCTAAGGCTAGGTTCATATTGCGTTAGGGAAATCCGTTTAGCACTAGCGGATTGCGCTAACACAATGTCTTTTTAGGTGTCGTGTTTAGTGGTCGCGTTAACGTCCCCGCTCTGGAAGATCGGGGATCGGACCTCGGGCGCGCCGCGGACGCTGCAAGCAGCGTCTGAGGCGCGCCACAAAAGAATGGCACCTTGCTAGCGCGAGCCGACAATGGCACGCTCTAGCGATGCGCTACACCTGAAAATCACATTGCTGTCAATGGTTGTGCTAACGGACCCGTTGCACGGCGTTAATTGTGACATTTTCGCCGTGCAATGCTGTCCGTTAGCGTTAACCCATTAACGCAATGTGAACCTAGCCTAACTAAGGGGGTGATGAAGGGGGGTTTGATTTACTTTTATAGCGAGTTTTTTAGCGGATTTTTATGATTGGCAGCCGTCACACACTAAAAGACGCTTTTTATAGCAAAAAAGTTTTTGCGTCTCCACATTTTGAGACCTATAATTTTTCCATATTTTGGTCCACAGAGTCATGTGAGGTCTTGTTTTTTGCGGGACGAGTTGACGTTTTTATCGGTTACATTTTCGGACACGTGACAGTTTTTGATCGCTTTTTATTCCGATTTTTTTGTGAGGCAGAATGACCAAAAACCAGCTATTCATGAATTTCTTTTGGGGGAGGCGTTTATACCGTTCCGCGTTTGGTAAAATTGATGAAGCAGTTTTATTCTTCGGGTCAGTACGATTACAGCGACACCTCATTTATATCATTTTTTTTATGTTTTGGCGCTTTTATACGATAAAAGCTATTTTATAGAAAAAATAATTATTTTGGCATCGCTTTATTCAGAGGACTATAACTTTTTTATTTTTTTGGTTATGATGCTATATGGCGGCTCGTTTTTTGCGGGACAAGATGACGTTTTCAGAGGTAACATGGTTATTTATATCCGTCTTTTTGATCGCGTGTTATTCCACTCTTTGTTCAGCGTTATGATAATAAAGCGTTGTTTTTTGGCTCGTTTTTTTTTTTTTTTTCTTACGGTGTTCACTGAAGGGGTTAACTAGTGGGCCAGTTTTATAGGTCGGGTCGTTACGGACGCGGCGATACTAAATATGTGTACTTTTATTGTTTTTTTGTTTTTTTTTTATGTAAAGAAATGTATTTATGGGAATAATATTTTTTTTTTTCTGCTTTATTTAGGAATTTTTTTTTTATTTTTTTTTTTACAAGTGTGGAAATTTTTTTTTTTACTTTTTCACTTTGTCCCAGGGGGGGACATCACAGATCACCGATCTGACAGTGTGCACAGCACTCTATCAGATCGGTGATCTGACATACAGCCGGGCAGGATTAGAGCTGCAGCTGCAGCCTGATCCTGACCCGGAAGTGCTCCCTGCAGGACCCGGATGCAGCCCGGCGGCCATTTTGGATCCGGGGACTGCAGGGAGAAGACGCTCGGTACACGGTGAGCACATCACCATGTACCGATCGTCTCAGGGAAGCCCGCAGGGAGCCCCCTCCCTGCGCGATGCTTCCCTGCACCGCCGGCACACCGCGATCATCTTTGATCGCGGTGTGCCGGGGGTTAATGTGCCGGGAGCGGTCCGTGACCGCTCCTGGCACATAGTGCCGGATGTCAGCTGCGATAGGCAGCTGACACCCGGCCGCGATCGGCCGCGCTCCCCCCGTGAGCGCGGCCGATCGCATATGACGTACTATCCCGTCCATGGGAATTAAGTCCCAGGTCACCTGGACGGGATAGTACGTCATATGGGATTAAGGGGTTAAAACATAAGAAAAAACATGTCCAGGTCCCCGCACACGTAATGCACAATCCCAATGAGTCACAATAATATACAATAAGGAATAAAATATCCCTAAACATCAAATGGCATTACTCCATAACCATAACCGTCAGTCAGGTGATAACTATATATTTATAAGGACAAATGTCCTGAACCGGGACACTCTGCTGTCCATGCACCACAAGAATCTGAACTTGTAGAAAAGGGGATACAAATCGCACTAGATCTATAATGAGCGGGCCCGAGATGCTAATTAATATGAACAGAAATAATGATAATGCCCGCAATGCATGAAGCAGACCTGTACACTCCCTGACAGAAGTTATGTCGCTTATCCATGTTATGTAAATAAAAGCTTATAACCTGACGTTAAATTCATCCATTGGTTGTATAAATTTTTCTTTTAAAAGCTGAAACCCTCCGAAATGTGGTTTAGGTTAAGAAAATAAATTGACATCAATGCAGAAATATTGATCATTTAATGGACACAGAATGGTCAGATTTTGGCAAGTCAAAAGTTTTGTCGCCTGGTCATATAATGCACCCAATCCTAGTTTGCATCCTCACCTGTGCTCAGTAAATGATCGGAAAATTAGTGTGTGTGTATAAAAAGAACCCCAGCACCCCAGACCTTCACTTGAACTGCAACTTGAGCTCTGACAACATGCCAAAAATCCACCTTGCGCCCAAAGCCTGGATTATCAAGAGGCTGAAGACCAGATCCACTGCAGAGGTGGCTGGCACCTTTAATGTGTCTCAGCGTCAAGTACAAAGAATTAAAAAAAGATTTAAAGAGACTGGAGATGTGTTTGACAAGCCCAGGTCTGGCAGACCCCACAAGACAACTGCTCAGGAGGGACGTTTGTTGGTTTGAAAATCTAAAGCAAGCCCCTATTCCACCGCAGCAGAGCTACAACAGGCCTGGTCACCTCAAGTCCCTGTGTCAACTAGAACAGTTTGTAGGATTCTGTCTCGAAATGGCCTCCATGGTCGAATCAGTGCCCAGAAGCCAGCACTAAACAAAAGGCAAATAAAAAACCGTGTGGCATCTGCAAAGTCCCACAGCCTGCTAAACAGATGGACGCTGGAAAAGTGGCAGAAGGTGGATTTCTCTGATGAATCTTCAGTAGAATTACACCATAGCTGCCGCAAATACGGCAGGAGACCTACTGGAGCCCGTATGGATCAAAAATACACCCAGAAAACACTTAAATTTGGTGGTGGAAAGATCATGGTCTGGGGTTACATTCAGTTTGGTTGTGTGCGAAACATTTGCAAGGTGGAAGGTAATATCAATAGCCTAAAATATCAAGAAGTATTAGCTACCTCTTATATTCCAAATCATAAAAGGGGTCAAATTCTGCAGCAGGATGGTACTCCATCTCATACATCCATCTCTACAACAAATTTCCTCCAGGCAAAAAAGATCAAGGTGCTCAAGGACTGGCCAGCCCAGTCACCAGACATGAACATCATTGAGCATGTTTGTGGAAGGATGAAAGAGGAAGCTTGGAAGACAAAACCAAAGAATCTAGATGAACTCTGGGAGAAAAGAATCAAAGAACTTACAAAGGACTCATAATACTAGTAGAAAAACATATGTATATATATATGAAACAAAAAAATATACTTATATATATAAAAAGTCACAGAAAGGTAAGTCAGATAAAAAAAGCCTTTATTTATAATAGTATGGCAACATCAGCACAAAAGTGCATGTGCTTTGGGAATAAATATACACAGGTGCACAGGTAGAAGATACGATATAAAAAATATATATAAAAAACAGTCCCACAATCTGGTTGTAAGCGCATGTTTGAGAAAAAATTATTATGTGCATACAAGGGGAATAGTGTAAAGGTGAAAAAATGTGCTAAATATAAGCTGAAAAAATATAAAATCTATTATACATGTGTGTCCTCTAAGAAACAATGTGCAAAAAAGTGCAACCGTATGATTGTGCAAAATTGCGTATAAAAGGAGAAGAGACAAAGTCTACAGTGTACCGTATGTCCCCCCCTGCACAATAGTATCCAATGTCACCCCCTGACGAAGGAATCACCGAAACGCGCGTCGGGGTGCTCTGTGCTTGGACCGACAGGTATATATACAACCATATTTTGTCAATTCCCACATATCTTACAGCGGATATTGGTGCGCATGTTTTGATACCACATTTTTTCACCTTTACACTATTCCCCTTGTATGCACATAATAATTTTTTCTCATACATGCGCTTACAACCAGATTGTGGGACTGTTTTTTATATATTATTTACAACGAAGGAGAAGTAGAAAGGAGCACTCACCATCCAGAAGAAATGTTCAGTCTTTATTGTGGCATAAAATGTATAGCAAGGTCTCATTGAGACCCGTAGAAGCGCAGTAGCGTGAAACGGCCGTCGTCTCGTGACACCCACGTTCTCCTGTGAGACCTTGCTATACATTTTATGCCACAATAAAGACTGAACATTTCTTCTGGATGGTGAGTGCTCCTTTCTACTTCTCCTTCGTTGTACTGAATTTTGGACTCTGTTTTTTCACAAGGAGCACCCGAACCCATAATACTGGCTGAAGAAACGCATGCTTTATGGTTTCCACCCAATATCTCTGATTTAACCTGCTGTGAGTGCAGACTTTGACTCTTAGTTTTGGTTGCCTGTTTTTTATATATATTTTTTATATCGTATCTTCTACCTGTGCACCTGTGTATATTTATTCCCCAAGCACATGCACTTTTGTGCTGATGTTGCCATACTATTATAAATAAAGGCTTTTTTTATCTGACTTACCTTTCTGTGGCTTTTTATATATATAAGTATATTTTTTTGTTTCATATAAATATACATATGTTTTTCTACAAGTATTATGAGTCCTTTGTAAGTTCTTTGATTCTTTTATACCAAGTCCGGGTGGTCTGCCACTCTTCTTTTTTACTTTTTAGCAACGAGTGATTAGTTTATATATATATATTTTTTTATTATTTTATTTATTTTTTTAGAATCTTTTATATGTATTAAATATCCATTGTTGCTATTACGTTCCTATGAACTCTGGGAGGCATGTAAGACTGCATTCTGTGCTATTCCTGATGACTTCATTAATAAATTGTATGAATCATTGCTGAACCGCATGGATGTAGTCCTTCAAGCTCATGGAAGTCACTCAAAATATTAAATATGACTCTAATAGCACCACAACTTCATTCACCAATGTTATACAGCATATATTTGTATTTTAAGTTAATTATTTGTTTTAATATCACATTACTTTCTGTGAGCGACAAAACTTTTGTCTTGCCAAAATCTGACCATTCTGTGTCCATCAACTGATAAATATTTCTGCATTGATGCCAATTTATTTTCTTAACCTAAACCACATATCGGAGGGTTTCAGCTTTCAAAAGAATAATTTATACAACCAGTGGATGAATTTAACGTCAGGTTATAAGCTTTTATTTACATAACATGGCTAAGCGACATAACTTCTGTCAGGGAGTGTATAAGCCCCTGGAAAAAAAGTCCAAAAAAGTCCCAGATTAGGTGCTGTGACAGCCAAAGACCTTACTAAATGGAAAAACCCCCGGACAGTAATTACCAATCCTGGCACCAATAGTCCTGAAAAAGCTGGGGGAAAATGAAAGGAGGGGGAGAAGGGGACCGTGGAGCAGGCCCCACGCGTATCGCCGTGTCTAGGATGGGTGCATCAGGGGAAGGGTTTTAATGTATGATGTGTGTTAATAAAGTTTTTAATTTTGTTACATTGGGTGTGTGCACACCATACAGTGGTTCTTTTTTTCTGTCTTTAGACAATACAGGCACAGGCTGACCGGATTATGTCATTAGACAATATAGGCACAGGTTGACCGGATGGTGTCATTAGACCTGACAGGTACAGGCTGACATGATGGTGTCATTAAACCTTAAAGGTAAAGGCTGACCAGATGGTGTCATTAGACAATACAGGCACAGGCTGACCTGATAGTGTCATTAGAAAATACAGACACAGGCTGACCTGATGGTGTCATTAGACCAGACAGGGCAGACTGATGTGATGGTAAGGCAGTTAGGCAGCAGGGAACCAGCTGTCAATCAACATAACGTCTGCAGTCACGACCAGTCGGCAGAGCAATCCCAAAGATGGAGAGCTGCTATGTTAACGTGTAGCTGTTGAATCACTGGCAGGAGCCATCGGAGACCGCTTTGAGCCGGCGTTGGGTAGAGAAGAAGAGAAGCCTCTGCTCAGTTGATGCAACATCAGCAGAAGCAACTGAATCGCCCACAGGAGTGGTCAGCTTTGCCCATAAATTTTCAATTAGATTGAGATCAGGGCTTCGTGATGGCCACTCCAAAACATTTTGTTATCCTTAAGCCACTTTTTTACCACTTTGGCAGTATGTTTCTGGGCATTGTCCATTTGGAAGACCCATTTCCACCTAAACTTTAACTTCTTGGCTGATGTCTTGAGTTGTTGCGTTAGTATTGCCACATAATCTTCTTTTCTCATGATGCTATCTATTTTGTGAAGTGCACCAGTCCCACCTGCAGCAAAACAACCCCATAACATGATGCTGCTACCCCCATGTTTCACTGATGGGATGGTGTTCTTAGGCTTCCAAGCTTCTCCCTTTTTCCTCCAAACAATGGTCATTATGCTCAAAAAAGTTGAATTTTCGTTTCATCAGACCACAGGACATATCTCCAAAAATTAAAATGTTTATTCCTGTGTGCATTTGCAAATATGAATCTGGCTTTTTTATGTTTCTTTTGGCTAAAACATGCACATGTGGCTTTTTATATAGCATATGTAAACTTTTGGTTTCAACTGTAGCAATTACCTGCCTGTTAGTTCCTCGGCCCCTAGAAGAAAAAATAAATAGTCCTGCATAACCTCTTTAATATCCCACATGGACATATCAGTATGTGATAGTCTTTTTATTGGAATGCCTCATTTCTTAGGATCTAATAATTTTCGCGTCCTGTGGGCAAAATACTAAAGTCTGATTCAGTCACAGTAAGTGCCAGCAAGAAGAACTGTTGAGGGCCATGAGTCAGATATAAATGAGTGCTAACACTTAATGTGCCTTCTCCCTGTGTAAATATCGGTCTACTCCCATAACTTTCTGTAGGCTAAATATTTTGAGAGCTTGCTCCACAACCTTTCAGGTTTAACGTTAGAAGCTCTTCCCTGATCACCTCACTGTCAGCACAGACGTCTGCTCTTCCTCCTCCTCTCACGTCACCATCACTGCTTTATTTCTCCCACTGTACTAAGAGGAGGCGAGAAAAAAAAGAAAAGGGAAATAAAAAAAAGAGAAGAGGAGGGAGGATGGTGGCAGGAGGGTGGGAGGATGGTGGCAGGAGGGTGGGAGTATGCTGTCAGGAGGGTGGGAGGATGCTGTCAGGAGGGTGGGAGGCTGCTGGCAGGAGGGTGGGAGGCTGCTGGCAGGAGGGTGGGATGCTGCGAGCAGATCAGGGGTGGATGTGATTGGCTGCTGCCTGCCTCTGAGTGCTGCTGTTTGAGGCTATAAAAAGATGAGAGGATGGGAGGCAGCAGCAGCAGAGCAGTGACAAACTGGACAGACAAATCCAGCGACACAGACACCAAACAGAGAAATAATAGTGTCCGGGTCTGGGAACCTGACCTCACAGCCAAGATGTGCAAAGGACTTGCTGGAGTGACCTCCTTCCCCGCCACCTGTCTGAAAAGGTGAGGCTGCAATCTGCAAGGGGGGGGGCATCCATCATAAATGGGATTATGTAAGACCTTCACTAGCATATGGCAGAGCAGATCATTCTATGGGGGGTTTTGCACTGATTTGGGGTTTTGCTTTGCTTCCATTCAGCACTGCAGAGCATTTCATCCCAGCTGCTTCCAAGCTGAGAACATCATTGGTTCCTTTATCCCAAGGTGTTAACTCATTGCGGGGCGGTTGATTATAGACTGCATTGCACGGAGTTTTTATATGGTCAGTTAAAAAAAATTTTATCAATTTTTTTTCTAATATCGATTATATACAAACCTTGGTTCTGGTTGAAATGAAGATTCTACTATAAGGTGTAAAGTAGGGTACCCGTAGGCACTACGATTGGGGAATATTAGCCTATCTGCATATACAATAATCTGATACAGGTCGTCCATCTCTAAACTAGATGATCTTTATGCTTCTATTGATTGTCGTTACTATTGATAAGGACGTGCGTATGAAAATAATCCCTTACGCTGATACATTTCCATTGGTCAGAACTGATTATTTTATTACCCGCGAGCCCAGCGCTATCATTTGGCAAGGTCTATTGGTAACGCGGGCACTCAGATTAGTAGGGAGAGCAAAGTTCGTTGGCGCAGCTCTCGTAAGCTGCTTTTATAACGCGAGTGACTGGCATATGTCCGGCATTCATGGAAGGTTTTGGCAAGCAGCCTGGAATCACTGGCCATAAAGTGTAACAGTGCCGCCATTGTGTAGTGCCAGGATCCCACACCATATTGTGCTGTATAGCCACTCAGCCCACGCTACAGCCCTGCACTTATCACACAACCAGCTCATTTACAGCGTATCTTGTGGAATGTAGTGTAAATATTAAACCTATTAAATATAATATTAACTGACTTATACAGAAACCCCTCAACCACTGCGAGGTATTGGCTTACTGTTACTATTTTTGATGCTTTGCAATATTTGACATAGCTCGGTGAACATAAAGTCTCTCTTTAGGTCCTTGCAGAACACCGATGAGTGCTATCCGTGTTTTTGGTGGATAGCACGCACACCCATTTGTGCAATTTTTTGTCCTTGGATCTAGTGGTCCAAGCAAAAAAAATTCAGCATGCACGATTTACCTCCGAAAATCAATGGCTCTCGCAATTTTTTGTGGATGGAGAAAAATGGTCGTGGGATCGGTAGAAGGAGAAGTATAATTGGTCATTAACATCTAGAGATTTAGTGCTTGTTAATTAGAGCATTGAATGAAATGATTACTGTGTAGGTCAGGGGTGTCAAACTGCATTCCTCAAGGGCTGCAAACAGGTCATGTTTTCAGGATTTCCTTGTACTGCACAGGTGATAATTTAATCACCTACACAAATAATGAGCTGGTGATTAAATTATCACCTGTGCAGTACAAGGAAATCCTGAAAACATGACCTGTTTGCAGCCCTCGAGGAATGCAGTTTGACACCCCTGGTGTAGGTGGTGCCAATTTTAAAGAAACCTAAATGCTCCAAAATTAAATTTGACGGGCATTTTGCATTTCGCTTGCTTATATGGCACCAACATATTCCGTAGCGCTGTGCGCTTCCCGTTCTCATGTCAGTCCCTATTCCCAGTGAGGCTCACTATCTAATTACCTCCAGTTTGTCACGTCCACGAAAAACCTATGAGGGTCAATTTCATGCAAAGCTAATTAACGTAGGCGGAAACCAGAGTCTGCAGAGGAAATCTATGCAATAACCAGAACTTTCAGTCTCCGCGCAGATGTTGCTCCTGTTAATGGCAAATCCAGCACTGCTGTGCTGCAAAGCAGCAATGCTAATGACTATGTATACAGATGTAGCAGAGCTGAGTTTGATATTAAACGCTTTCTTTTCAGCTCTGAGATAAGAATAATGAAATCACGTTACCTGCAGCTTCATATTACTAACACATCAGGATCCTGTGCCATGGCGCAATCTCAGCTCTGCTATGCCTGGATGTTTATTTCTCACATTACTAATAAAAGGGAGAATACATAATATACATTCATGATGAATATAAAAGGCTGCCATTATGGAATGGGTTCAGATGGATTTGGGGCTAGTATTTGAGGATGAGATATATAGACACTCAGACGCAGCAGAGCTGAAAATGTTCAGAGTTGCATTAAAGATATCACTATAGATGAGCAGATTCTGGTATCATCAGCGCCACGTAAATGTCATCTATACGCGTCTCCCTAATTCTCCATAATGACAGATACCATATACATAGGGATAAGACATATAGACGTAGTGTCTGGCGCCTGACATCTGGTCCATATCACATGGAACCTTTCAATTAGGACTGTTTTCTGTATGGCCGGGAAATGATGTGTTACCACTGCTGGTCTATGTCAGTGTGACGGGGCACTAACCATATTTTATTATGGTGAGATATGAGGCCGAGGATGACTTATCTATAGCAGTTTTATCGCTTCTTTTTTTTTTCTTCCATGCCGACTATTCACATCATTGTCGCTTATAGGAGTGACTTCACATGATAAATTGTGGTACAATCCAATGAATTATTATACAGCTCTTGATCAGGGATCGTCCAGACTTACATCACTGTGTGTTTGGATAGGGACTACGTGCCAAGAGGAATTGATAATTAATATCACCAGGATTACCATTTATTCTATTTAATAAAATGTATCGATAATTTCTGGTGTCTGCATAGATTAAAGATAGAAATTCCCAGTTCTAGGGCCAGGACACCTTCTGATATTAAATAACAAGGGGTCCAATAGTAAAGATTTCAAGAAGCCGCCTCCGACTTGCACCCTCAGAGTTTTCTTTTCTGAAATGCTGATTTTCCTTTAGTTAAAGAGCTGGAGGCTGTCAGTGTGTTCCTATCATGTGTTACTGTCGGGTTATTATGACCTAGATTTGCTTGTAATTTTCATATATTCTAATCGGCTTTTTCAGCTGCTTACAGAGCAGACTATAGAATCTAATCATTGCTGCCTCCTTCCAGGTAACAAGCAACAATGGCAGCTACCACATTCTCATGTGGGCACGAGTCTTTGGTTTACTTCCGATTGAAATAAATGAAAATGTATCCACCGGATGGGTAATAACGTCTATATCAGTGGGGTCCAACAACTGAGACCCTCATCCATTGGCCGAACGAATAGGACACTTTTATCCCCGTTAGAATGCCCTTTATTTATTTTTTATGGGACTATCGGAAAGCTTTATTCAACTTTCTATGGCAGCCACATAAGAAATAAGTGGCGCGCTAATTGAGCATGTGCATTGCCGCTCCATTCTAGGAGCGCTAAAAGTGCCCTCTTCTAGCAATAACTGAGGGTCCCAGTAGTCGGACCCCCATCGATCTAGATGCTAGCACTAATCCTTTGGATAGGTAGATACCGTGTTCCAACTGGACAACTTTTTCTAATATCAATAGCCAAGGCTCATCAAATGGCCGAACATTATCAGTGTGAAACATGTAGATCAGCAGAGCGCACTGTCACTCATTGCATGTCTCACACTGGTAACTCCCCCTGTCATTAAAGGTCCCGTCACACTCAGCGATGCTGCAGCGATATAGACAACAAGCCGATCGCTGCAGCGTCGCTGTTTAGGTCGCTGTGGAGACGTCAAACACAGCAACTCCAGAACGATGCAGGAGCGATCCAGTGACGTAACGGCAACTCACTTATCGTTCTCGCTCCATGTAAAACATTGCTGGCGTCGTTGCTTTTGCTGTCAAACACGACGATACACGCCAACCTGACGACCAAATAAAGTTCCGGACTTTCAGCGACAACCCGCGATGGCACAGCGGGATCCAGATCGCTGCTGCGTGTCAAACACAATGAGATCGCTATCCAGGACGCTGCAACGTCACGGATCGATGTCGTTCTCGTTGCAAAGTTGCTGAGTGTGACGGTACCTTTAAAGTAAGCTCTGGAGGCCAATTCTCCATAGTTCTTAACAGCTCATTTACATAGTTAGATAAACGTGGATTTCTCTGGAATATTTAACTCAGCTTCATATGACCAATGTGCTCGTATAAATGGCTGAGGAGGGTTCATCCTACTGACAGATTTCCTTTAAATATTTCAACTGACCGCTGGCTACTAAAATAGATATACTTCAGTAGAAAATGAAAACAACTCCAAAAAAAAAATTACCGTATATCAATTCAACAGCAATCCTACAAGGTGCCTTTCACATGCAATGCATTTTTTATTTTTTTATGCGTTTTTTTAAGTCCTTGCCATTTTTTTCCAAATACACCATACTCTAAGCGTATCATTTCTTCTGCATTTTCCCATAGCCTACTCTATAAAAAATAAAAGCCTTTAAAAAAAACACATGTATAAAAAACAAACAAAAAAAGCTAGTAAAATAAATACATGAAAAGGAATAAATTGACACAAATAATTGAAACTTTATGAACTCATTGCTAATATTATATTCTCCTATTGAAAAGGCCCTGACTGTCCTGTTTCGTGTACGCCTGAGAATTTTGTAGAATTGGTCATGGTTACATGAAATAGAATGGATGACTATTTACACAACTTCTTTATTCCCTAACAGTGCCAAAGATATGAAGCATCGACTTGGATTCCTCCTACAGAAAACTGATAGTTGTGACAACGGCACGTACGTGAAGAAAGACAAACCTGGTTGTCAGAGGTAAGATCATCCTGTCCCTTGTGTGTAGTTAGGCTTCCCACTAATTACATAATAATTGCCAATTACCCATAGATTAATTGCTAATGGATGGCTCTGTGCAATTCTAGAGAAGTGAAATCCATCTCGGCAAAGTATAATAAGGAGAACTGTTTACTAATCACATCTCGGGGCAGCTGGTGAGATAATCATCTGGTGCGGGCTGTTCTGTAATACTTTATTAGTGCACGCTCAGCCAGGGCTGCCGATACCGGAGAAGATGAATTCATATTAAATTGTCAGGATCCTGGAGTAAAATCACCATATACAACAAGTTAATTATGGGGATTAAAAAATGGATGTAGGATATGTGCATGTCTACGCATCTCACTACATATGACATTCAATCTTTTTCTCCTGGGGAAATGTGACTTGTCGTTACTGATTGTAGAGTAGCGTCCACCGCGATTAGTCCCCAAGTGATTACAGCATTTTGTGGCCGCTTGAAAACAGCACCCACACATGTAATTTCATGCACCTCAAAGATCAGAATCAGGGATCATTCAGTTTTTCAGGTACGAGTTTCATCTGTGCTTTTCACAGATATAACTCGTACCTATCATAGTCTACTGGGCAGTTCACATGTCTGTGTATTTTTGTGGACTGAATTGTCCTTAGAAAATCCCAGAGATATGTCATATTTTGATAAAACTCGCCAATGCAAGTCTATGGGTCCATAAAAAAAATCATATTGTACCCTAAGACATCTAAGTGTTGTCCTTTTTTCATGGACTGTTTGATAGGAGAAGCTTGAGAAACCTCCATTGTTTTCGCACAAGGAAACTGATGAAACTCACACTAACCAATTATTGATCAAAAACATTGATGAAACTCGGACCATTTTTTGCATGCAAAAAAAAATCACTGATGCCTGAAGGAGCTCCAAGTGAAATAACAGTAAATTTAGGCTCTGACTGATCTAAGTGTTTTCAACATAATTCTGGTATAAAACATTTTAATAAGTAGCAAAATGTTTGCACAACCTGAGTTTGCACAAAGATCTTGTGACTTATGACTAGAGGTGAGCGAATATCGTTGGCTCCCTCCTTATTCGACAAGCTAGAGCGCTTACCGAAGATGCTGCCTCAGGAACCCGGCTAACTGGAGCACTCCAATAATCAGCTGTTCCGAGCCACAGCGGCATGTGTCACGGCTGAGTGACAGTCACAACACGTGTAAGGAGAGCCTGTTTGTTGTGACTGTCACACAGCCGCGATACATGCCCTGTGGCTCTGAACAGCTGATTATCAGAGCGCACCAGTTAGCTGGGTTCCCGATGCAGCTTATTCATTGAGCGCTATAGCTTGCCGAATAAGGAGGGAGCTGAAGATATTCGCTCATCTCTACTTATGACTGTTTCACTTCGGTTTTGTCCAGTTCCGCCAAAATAGGCAGAACTGAGATGTGACAGGGTGGAATGGAGGCATGTCGTCACAGCTCGTCTAATTCATGATGACCTGCGTGTGGCATGCTGTATGCCAGAAAACTAAAGGTACCTTCACACTGAACAATTTAACAACGATATCGCTAGCGATCCGTGACGTTGCAGCGTCCTGGCTAGCGATATCGTTGTGTTTGACACGCAGCAGCGATCTGGATCCTGCTGTGACATCGTTGGTCGGAGCAGAAAGGCCAGAACTTTATTTCGTCGCTGGATCTCCCGCAGACATCGCTGAATCGGTGTGTGTGATGCCGATTCAGCGATGTCTTCACTGGTAACCAGGGTAAACATCGGGTTACTAAGCGCAGGGCCGCGCTTAGTAACCTGATGTTTACCCTGGTTACCAGTGTAAATGTAAAAAAACAAACACTACATACTTACATTCCGGTGTCTGTCGCGTTCCTCGGCATTCTGCTTCCCTGCACTGTCAGCGCCGGCCGGCCGTAAAGCACAGCGGTGACATCACCGCTGTGCTTTACGGCCAGCCGGCGCTGACAGTGCAGGGAAGCAGAGCGCCGGGGGACAGACACCAGAATATAAGTATGTAGTGTTTGGTTTTTTTGACATTTACACTGCTAACCAGGGTAAACATCGGGCTACTAAGCGTGGCCCTGCGCTTAGTAACCCGATGTTTACCCTGGTTACCAGGGGACTTCGCATAGTTGGTCGCTGGAGAGCTGTCTGTGTGACAGCTCTCCAGCGACCACACAGAGACGCTGCAGCGATCGGCATCGTTGTCTAGATCACTGCAGCGTCGCTAAATGTGACGGTACCTTAAGTCCGAGAGGCTTCGAAATCATCAGCAAGCAGAACCAGGATAATTATTTCAGACCATAAATGGAATAAACATAAAGGAAACGTGGGAAGGAGATGAAGAAATTAATACATAGTTTTGTGGAAAAAGATTCAGTATAACTTGTACTACATCCATTAAAATTCTTGTTCATTGTAGACGTAGGAGTCCAGTGGGCGGTCTTAAAAGTAATTGACAGCCTTCCTGGGATAAGTGTATATACAGAGATTGCTGTCAACCTTAGATTTAGACTTCTAGTCTATAGTGAACAAGGATTTTATAGGATAAAGGGCAAATTATTTGGAATCTTTTTTGCACAATCCTACGTATATATCAGTCTATGGTACTATATATCAGTCTCTGTACTATATATCAGTCTACAGTACTATATATCAGTCTCAGTACAATATATCAGTCTACAGTACTATTCCTGCTCTATAGCATTCTGATTTCTGATCAGACTGCATGTTCAATATGACAGTTTAAATTACACATTAAATACACTTAGAACCACAATGATTTGCACACCTTCCTATAGTTGTACACTAAAAGGGAAAATTTATAATAGATGAAAAATGTGGGTGTTGATTAAAAACATAACGCTAATAATGGGTCAAAGGTAAAAGCTTTCTTTTTGCGTTGGCTTGTACATAGGGTATAATCTGCACAGAGATCTCTGTTAATGTGGTATTCAGGTTAGACATATTTCAAAGGTTATAGACTATATGTTTCTCTGTTTCTCCAGGCTAACGCAAGAAGAAGTTAAGAAATGGGCCGAGTGTTTGGAAAATCTGATTAACAGTGATTGTAAGTAATCAGCTGTTAAAGTATAACAATATTAGCAAATCAGGAGAAATTAATATGCTAATTATCAGACACTGATCGCTAGAACCGAAGGTCAGAGGCACCTTTTTTTATATCAGTATTTATATGGCTCCCAATTGTCTTTCACGTCGTCATTCAAGAGAGAAAGAGTATTGGATCATCCTTTGTAATGGCCAATGAAAGCCAAAAGAGTGCCTCAATACATTTCTTCCAGCAATCATAGGGTGTTTTAGAGCAGGGGTGTCAAACTGCATTCCTGGAGGGCTGCAAACATGTCATGTTTTCAGGATTTCCTTGTACTGCACAGGTGATAATTTAATCACCTACACAAATAATGAGTTGGTGATTAAATTATCACCTGTGCAGTACAAGGAAATCCTGAAAACATGACCTGTTTGCAGCCCTCGAGGAATGCAGTTTGACACCCCTGCTTTAGAGTCTAGTAATTGAATTATAGCTCTTAACAGAAATTAGATCTGTAGTGTTTTATAAGGTATCATATATATTCTAACAACATGCTACATCCTTCATTAGATATGGGCTACAATTAAAGTTCAATTATGTCTGGAGAGCCAACATGGAAACTAAATTGTGAACTTGATGCTAAGAAAGATGTCATATAGACCCTTCCATATCCAGTAGTTTGGTATACGTGACATGAGTCAGCTAAGAAAACCCAAATGGATGGAATGTGAGAAACGCGACTGTCCTAGAGATATTGTCCTCTGTATATCAGACCTCAATGACGTCAGCATAAAGTCACTTCTTGTCTCAAATGTCCTTGGTTTGGCTGTAATACAAGACAATGAGTGATGTTCCTAATCCCCTGAGACGGAAAGAGTTTAATTGATTTGTTAGTTGAACTGCATCTTAGTTCCCAGATTTAAGGATTTTTGCCCCCTCCTGACCCATGATACTTAAGTCAAATGTTGAGATATTAGACATATGGTGAGCGCCAGCGGATGCGCTCTCTTTTTTTCAGTCTGTTTATTTCATACTGTACACTGAAGGTCAAGATACTCGAGAAGCAGTCTAATACTGTCATCTCATAAAACATATTTTCATTTGGGTAATTTGTTTTAAGATTTTCTGTACTTCAGGATGTGTTAAGTAGTGTTTGTTCTTCCACTTCTTGTAGCATCTGATGGACACTGTTAAAGAATAGAACTGTGGTGTTTAGAGATTTTAGAAAATTGTTTCCTTCATCTTCTAACAGAATCAATGTTATGTTTAGGTGGTACAGTGGCTTTTCGGTCCTTCCTTCAATCAGAATACAGTGAAGAAAACCTTGATTTTTGGCTAGCATGTGAAAATTACAAAAAATCAAAATCAACATCAAAACTTTCAAGCAAAGCCCAAAAAATCTATGATGACTTTATTTCTGTCGAGGCTTCCAGAGAAGTAAGTGGCCTACATATATTTCATTTACCTATGGAATTTGATGATAAAGTAGTAATAATACCCTTAACTCTAAAGAAGCTTTGAAATAATGTAATCCTTTTAGTGCAGTATAACTTTAACCAACAGTTTAGTAAAACATCTGGAGTGGGATGAAGGTTGTAGAACACGCAACTACATTAATTTTATCAATAATTATTTGATTATTTTGTTTTTACATGTAGTCAAGTTGATGTACCTATTACATCTAATATATAATAGTAGATGTATCAAGCTAGCATTTCATTGTTATGTTTGAAAGCAATTCTGTAGACTTTTTGAAGTTATATAGCTTCTTACACATGTTCCTTCTTTAACTTTTTTTCAGGTCAACTTAGATTCAATTACTCGAGAAGACACAATCAAGAATATTCCTCACCCAACACATTCTACTTTTGACCAGGCCCAGCACAAAATATTTATCCTGATGGAGAAGGATTCCTACCGACGCTTTCTCAAGTCACATTTCTACCTGGACCTTTCCCAGTTGACCAGTGGTGGAAGTAGTAAGAAGATGAAAGGTCTTAGCACTGACAGCAACCCCTTCATTCCTCAGTGCGCCTAAGACGCAGACTGCGCATGGCCGCAGCTAAGAACTGATTGTCTATGTGCTCTTATCTATATTCTACCATGGATCAGATCTGGTCCTGAGTCTGCTCCTCTTATTTATTAGATGTGTGTGTCTTGCATGCATTTCTGTTCTGTTGGGGGTTGAGCTTGAAGAATTATTCAGACCCGTGCAATGTTGTACAGACTAGGCACTCACTGTCAAATGGGTTAAGTATGTCTAATACAATATTCTCAGGTGATACTTCTGAAAGAGTTATGGTGCCTTCTTTATGAAGGACTTACTGAAGCTATCTCATAAAGGATATGATGCTATATAGATCCATTTTACATCAGCTGGCAGAACGTGGCGTGAATTCATTTTTTAATTGTAAATGTTTATGGTTGTATGAAAGTTTTCCCCCTAAATGGAGGAGACAAGGTCCGGATCAATAGCATCGATCTTCAACTTTCTCTAGTCCAAGGAAGCCAATAGATGGCGATATTTTTTTGTTGTATTTACAGTGTCATATATTGATAGATGGGAGCTAGAAACTACTGACTGAAGCAGGCAACACTGCATTTATTTTTATTACAGATATTTATTTTGACAATGTTTTTAATTTAATTGCAGTCATTTGCATTTTTCTAAGGCCATTTGGAGCTTTATTTTGTTTGTTTTTTTGCAATGCATTTTATAATTTATTGCTGTTAAGATGAAGAGAATCTTTCTAATGGGTCAACGAACAATGCAAGGGATAAAGGCAGAACAAGGATAGTGGTGACTGCTGGCAACCATTGCTGGTGATGGCAGGGAACAATCCTTTAGTTTAATAGTGTTACGAGCATGTATCTGCCTGGGAACGTGAAAACCTGTGCATGTTTGTGATTTCCAAATAAACTATATGGTGTAAATAGTGTTATATTATAGAGACGGTATACGGGGATATGTTGTTCCTGTGCAGACATGTCTCGGGTTAAGTAACTGTATAAGGACAGGAATAAATAAGCTATTAAACAAAGAGAGATGGAAACATTTATTTCAGCCAGACCAGATCAGGTTGTGTATATTTTACTATAATGAGTCAAAAAAGGTTCAATTTCTGGAACATTGACACAGAGTTTCATGTATCATATGCAACTGACTGGCGGCCAGATGTGACTGTACAGTATACGTAACATTACTTATTGAGAAAGGAATATAATGGGCCCAATATTAATAAAAAAAATAAAGACATTTTATTCCGGTCTAAAATTTAATTTCTACCCCATTCCCTGAAACTAGATACTTTCTACGTCTCAAGTATTGTGTTGCCTTTGCACTCTCTCAAAGCAAATAGTGCCCCCTTAAAAGAATTAAGGATTGCCCCCTTTACCCTAAAGTAAAATTGAATGATGCCCCTTGAGTGTCCTCTTAATTAATAAAAGTATTAATGCCCCTGCAGAAAATGTAGGTTTATACTCAGCTATTCAGAGCAACAAAGTTTTCTTTTCCCCTGCAAACAGAAGGAGCCGGCACAGGCAGAGCAATGCAGTAACGTCATTGCACCGCCTGCACCAGGACACTGCTGTAAGTTCTTATGGTCAACGGAGTCCTCTCTCTCCTGTAGAGTGTAAGCTCTTATGGTCAGTGGGGTCCTCTCTCTCCTGTAGAGTGTAAGCTCTTATGGTCAGTGGGGTCCTCTCTCTCCTGTAGAGTGTAAGCTCTTATGGAGCATCTTGTTGAAGCCAATACCTTTGAAAGTGGTACTTGCCCAGCGACCTGAGCACGGGCAAAGGTACTGGGAATGCGTAATGCCCTAGCTCTTCAGTTCTAGTCACACTAGTTCTTAGGGGTAGTACTTTCTTTTTTGTCTTTTAAAATTTAGTGCCCCCATGAACTTTGAACCAAGGGTAGCTGCTCCTGTGCCCACTCCCATTCTATACCACTGAGTGACTCGGATATTAGTCATAGGCACAATGTACAGATAAAGAGTCAACATGAAGAAGTACAACATGTACTTGCTCATAATGGACTATGTGGTAAATAGGGTCCTATCCCATCTAATCCTATGTGCACTGACATTCTAAATATCATGGGCAGCATTAAGATATGGGAATACTCTATTTTAATCTCCAGTGGAATTATGATTGTCAACATCACATGATGGGGCAGTGTCAATATTATTGTATCACCCAATTAAATGTAATTTTAGAAGAATGTGAAAGTCTTGGTTCTTTTGATCTAGTATAAAGAAAGGACTTGCTGCATATTGGAGAGACGATCATACTGTACTTACGAGAACGCTGGCAATAACCCTGTAATTTATTGGCATTCACAATCAGCCAACATTATTGTGTTACCGAAACAATAAACTCAAATATGCCCGAATATGTCCATATCGGGGGTAATTTGTGGGAATATTGCTTATAAATAGTACATCATTATGACGACTGGCACTAGCGGGATGCCATAAAAATAATACGGCAGTTCAGATCATGCCGGGGTATTTCTCTGATGATCTCTGATGACTGTACATATGTTCCTTATAACATTTGTGTTTAGCTCTTCTGTAATGTCAGTATTCAGTACATGATGTGAACAGCAATCTTCTATATTCTGTGCCAGAGTATTGCCATATGTTGCTGGATTTGAGACTATTTATTGTATTACTAGAAATAAAGATGTTTCCTATTCACAAACCCAGAATACTATTGTTGACTTTTGTGGTTTTGATGTTTGTTCTGATATTATCTTATGACAACGCTGACAAGGTAGTAGGTTTTTGAGACAGTGATGAAAGCATTTTATGCTTGATTAAGATACATGCATGCAATTTTTTTTGTCAAGCATGGCATATTATTGGAGGCATAGATGGCAATGATATTTCTGTCATACCCATACACTTGTGCTTTATTAAAGGTGCTAAAGAAATCCTCATATAAAAACAGGATCCATATTGAGCTATACTGAAGTGTACACTCTGTGCTCCTTAAATACATTCTTTAATGTAGATCCATGCGCAAAGATAACATTAAAAATAAGTGTCAAAATATTTTACGCATTTCAGAATAAGATTCCTTAATCATAGGAATCTTATTCTGAAATGCATCAGTGTCCTGATACCCATTTTTGTCTATCTATCTATCTATCTATCTATCTATCTATCTATCTATCTATCTTCTATATATCTATTCATCCATCCATTTATTTTTACATAGATATTAGGAATGTGTCCTCAGGATTTCTAGGTTTTGTAGAGATTAAAGTAAAAAGTAAATAATTGGGGACTTCTATGACTTCTAAAATCTACTAATATTGATATATCTGGGCAAAAAATTTTGTATCATTTTGTATTGGGATGTCTGGGATTCATTGGGATTCGTTGTCCAAATGACTCAAGACAAGACAAGTCAAACCATGTGAGCTCTGTAACACTGTATGTTTAATTCATAAAGGAAAATCTTGACTTACTGTATTTAGCAACTAAGCAAATGTTTTACCTTTTATAAAAGTGACTTTTTTTCAAGTAAGTATTAGGGCAATTCCTTTTACATGGGAACCCTTTAAAGGGGTTTTCTGAAATAACAGAAATAAACCAAAAATTAATTAAAGATAAGGGAATGCGGTAAAAGAAGAAAAGAACTTACTATATATGTTAAATTCCCTGTTGCTCTAAAGCTACTCTCAGACCTCAAACTGGTGTCCAGAGGTGAAGGGGGGCCCTTGCAGGGAGCTAATAATAGGGACCATCTGGCCTCTTACTTAGTGCCCTAGGCTCCATGGCCATATTGCTCTCATTATGTTCTGCGTGCTGGGCTGGTGCACGATCCTGCAGTTCGTCTGTATACAGGAGAAAATGGCAACAGAGCTGCATGATTCCGTTAATAGCTTCCTGCCTGGCACTTTCTCAGTGACACAGGCCTGCACGGTTTGATGACGTCAGCATGAAGTGCGTTTGTGTAATTTAGTAAGTTGCTGGCGATGAAGAAAGAAGTGATGCTGCGGTGGAACGGACAGAAAGGTGAGTGTGTTTTCTTTTCCAATACACTGGGGAGAGAAGAATGATGGGGTGTGGGAGAGGACAATGATGGGAGTGGGGAAGAAGACAATGATGGGAGTGGGGAGAGGATAACGATGGGGATGGGAAGAAGACAATGATGGGAGTGTGGAAAGGGCAATGATGGGGGTGGGGAGAGGACAATGGTGGGAGTAGGGAGAGGACAATGATGGGAATAGGGAGACGACAATGATGGGAGTGGGGAGATAATGATTGGAGTTCGGAGAGGACAATGATGTGAGCAGGGACAGGACTATGATGGGAGTGGGGAGATGGCAATGATGGGTTGGGGTAGAGGACCGTAAAAGGGGTGAACTAAAGAACAATAAGGGGATGTGGAGGAAAGGACAATGAGGGGATGTGGGGGAGAAGACAATGAGGGGATGTGGGGAGAATACAATGAGGGGATGTGGGTGGGGGAGAGGACAATGAGAGGATGTGAGGGCGAGGACAGTAATGGGAGTGGGGGAGAGGACAATGATGACATGAGGGAGAGGATAATGATGGGAATGGGAAGAGGACAATGATGGGATATGTGGAGACTATAGTGGCGGGGATAAGGTGGAGAGGACAATGAGGGGATGTGGGGGAGAAGACAATGAAGCGATGTTAGGAAGAGGACAATAAGGGGATGTGGGTGAGAGGAGAATGACCATAATGGTGACGAGGACAATGATGGATGTGGGGGAGAGGACAATGATTAAGATGTGGGGGAGAGGAGAATGAGGGAATGTGGGGGAGAGGGTAATGATGGGGATGTGGTGGAGAGGACAATGAGGGGATATTGGGGAGAGGACCATGATGGCTGTAGGAAGAGGAAAATGATGGGAGTGGAGAGTACAATAATGGGGTGGGGAGAGGACAATGATGGGGCTGGGAGAGAAGACAATAAAGGGTGTGGAAAAAGGACAATAATGGGATGTGAGGGAGAGGACAATTATGCAATGTATGGGAAAGGACAATGAAGGGGTGGGGTGAGTGGACAATGAGGGGATGTGGGGAAAAGTACAATGAGGGGATGTGGGTGAGAGGACAATGATGGGAGTGGAGGAAAGGACATTGATGGAAGTAGGGAGAGGACAATGATGGGAGTGGGGAAGAGGGCAATAATGGAGATGTGAGGGAGAGAACAATGACAGGGATGTGGGGGAGAGGAAAATGAGGGATGTGACGGAGAGGTCAATGAAGAAGTGGTGCGAGTGGACAATGAGGGGATGTTTGGAAGAGGACTATTGGGTGATGTCGGGGAGAGGACAATGATGGAGATGTGGGGGAGAGGAAAATGATGGGAATGTGAGGGAGAAGACAATGAGGGATGTGGGGAAGAGGACAATGAGGGGATGTGGGGGAGAAGCAATAAGATGATATGGAGGAGAGGACAATGAGGGGATGTGAGGGAGAAGGCAATGATGGCAGCAGAGGAGAGCACTATGATGGGGTAGACAAAGGACAATGATGAGGTGGGGGAAAGGACAATGATGGATGTGGGAGATAAGATCATGAGGGATGTGGAGGAGAGGACAATGATGGGGTGGGAGAAAAGACAATGGTGGGATATGGGGAGAGGATAATTATGGGATGCGTGAGAGGACAATATGGGGATGAGGAAGAGGACAATGAAGGGATGGGGTGAGTGGACAATGAGGGATGTGGGGTAGAGGATAATGAGGGGGTAGGGAAGATGACGATTAGGGATGGGGATTGGAATGGGAGTAAGGAAGACATAATGGACTTATGAACAAGTGGAGGGGAAGGTAGATGTTTGATATGGATATAAAATGAATGGGGTGGTGAAGGAGGGTGCTAAGATCCTGCTCTTCCCCATCCCACATTTCAATATGACACTATCAGGGAGTTAACATTTATTGGGATGTGGGAGAGGAGGGGGTAGGGTGCATATGACACTTTATAATACATTGAATGGTGGGAAATAAATTGAAATCTGTTGGCAGTAAGAACGCTGTATAAGATTATTTTTTTGCCTTGTTTTTGATATCCTTTTGTTGTGTATGTTCGCCCAGTCGCTAGTCAGTATACAGATTTTCATCTGCATATTTTCCTCAACAAAAACATAGCATGAGCACATAGCCTTAAAGTTAATTGGGGAGAGTCACAGAATCAGATCTGTGGGGGTCAGAGAATGTCCTGTTCTGATCTGATTTTAAGGATCCGAATATGACAAGCTCAATGCATACTTAAAAGCGGGCAGCACACTGACTCTGCACACAGATACAGGAATGTAGCTTTATTATGTATAGCACAGTCCCTTAGTATATAGTGTACTCAGATATTATGTATAACATAGTTCCTTAGTATATAGTGTACTCACGTATTATTTATAGCACAATCCCTTAGTATATAGTGTATTCAGTGATTATGTATAGCACAGTCCCTTAGTATATAGTGTACTCACTTATATATAGCACAGTCAATTAGTATATAGTGCACTCACTAGTTATGTATTGCACCGTCTCTTAGTATATAGTGTACTCACTTATGTATAGCACAGTATCTTAGCAAATAGTGTACTCACTTATTATGTATAGCACAGTCAATTTGTATATAGTGTACTCACTTATTATGTAGAGCGCCATCCTTAATTTCATAGTTACATAGTTTGCTATTCTATTATGTATAACACCATCACTTATTACATAACATCCTATCAAGATATGTTTTGGACGGTCCCTTATTATATACATTCCTCTGCTGTTATATACAGTGTTATCCCTTACATTGTGTTTTTGTTGTTCACAGCACCCTCTTTTATTAAATAATCCTCTCTTGTTAGATATAAAATTACTGTTGATGGAGCAGCCAGTGACCAAAAGACCAGTCAATCATTCTCCTCCATTAGAAAAGAAGCTTTCCCATTCTCCATCTGCAGCCATTGCATTATATATTTAACAAGAGAGGACTCTATAAATATCAGGGTGCTATATAATCCGATATGTAAGGGACTGATCTGTACATAACATAAAGGGCATTGTGTAATAAGGAATGATAAAATGCATAATAAAGGCAACTATGTAAGATCTATGTTTGTGTGGCTATATACAGTGGGGCAAAAAAGTATTTAGTCAGTCAGCAATAGTGCAAGTTCCACCACTTAAAAAGATGAGAGGCGTCTGTAATTTACATCATAGGTAGACCTCAACTATGGGAGACAAACTGAGAAAAAAAAATCCAGAAAATCACATTGTCTGTTTTTTTTAACAATTTATTTGCATATTATGGTGGAAAATAAGTATTTGGTCAGAAACAAACAATCAAGATTTCTGGCTCTCACAGACCTGTAACTTCTTCTTTAAGAGTCTCCTCTTTCCTCCACTCATTACCTGTAGTAATGGCACCTGTTTAAACTTGTTATCAGTATAAAAAGACACCTGTGCACACCCTCAAACAGTCTGACTCCAAACTCCACTATGGTGAAGACCAAAGAGCTGTCAAAGGACACCAGAAACAAAATTGTAGCCCTGCACCAGGCTGGGAAGACTGAATCTGCAATAGCCAACCAGCTTGGAGTGAAGAAATCAACAGTGGGAGCAATAATTAGAAAATGGAAGACATACAAGACCAATGATAATCTCCCTCGATCTGGGGCTCCACGCAAAATCCCACCCCGTGGGGTCAGAATGATCACAAGAACGGTGAGCAAAAATCTCAGAACCACGCGGGGGGACCTAGTGAATGAACTGCAGAGAGCTGGGACCAATGTAACAAGGCCTACCATAAGTAACACACTACGCCACCAGGGACTCAGATCCTGCAGTGCCAGACGTGTCCCACTGCTTAAGCCAGTACATGTCCGGGCCCGTCTGAAGTTTGCTAGAGAGCATTTGGATGATCCAGAGGAGTTTTGGGAGAATGTCCTATGGTCTGATGAAACCAAACTGGAACTGTTTGGTAGAAACACAACTTGTCGTGTTTGGAGGAAAAAGAATACTGAGTTGCATCCATCAAACACCATACCTACTGTAAAGCATGGTGGTGGAAACATCATACTTTGGGGCTGTTTCTCTGCAAAGGGGCCAGGACGACTGATCCGGGTACATGAAAGAATGAATGGGGCCATGTATCGTGAGATTTTGAGTGCAAACCTCCTTCCATCAGCAAGGGCATTGAAGATGAAACGTGGCTGGGTCTTTCAACATGACAATGATCCAAAGCACACCGCCAGGGCAACGAAGGAGTGGCTTCGTAAGAAGCATTTCAAGGTCCTGGAGTGGCCTAGCCAGTCTCCAGATCTCAACCCTATAGAAAACCTTTGGAGGGAGTTGAAAGTCCGTGTTGCCAAGCGAAAAGCCAAAAACATCACTGCTCTAGAGGAGATCTGCATGGAGGAATGGGCCAACATACCAACAACAGTGTGTGGCAACCTTGTGAAGACTTACAGAAAACGTTTGACCTCTGTCATTGCCAACAAAGGATATATTACAAAGTATTGAGATGAAATTTTGTTTCTGACCAAATACTTATTTTCCACCATAATATGCAAATAAATTGTTAAAAAAACAGACAATGTGATTTTCTGGATTTTTTTTTCTCAGTTTGTCTCCCATAGTTGAGGTCTGCCTATGATGTAAATTACAGATGCCTCTCATCTTTTTAAGTGGTGGAACTTGCACTATTGCTGACTGACTAAATACTTTTTTGCCCCACTGTATATCTGCAGCATTGTCGCCGTAAAAGGAGGGGGGGCCCAGACATGTTTCTTGTACAGGGGCCCCAAGCTGTGCAGTGATGATGACTTTTTTACCCACATGTAGTATCAGACTAGGGTTCCAAGGGCCCACCAGTAACGGATTCTGGGGTACCACTCATCAGCTACATGCAAACATTATTGGTTGGAGATGGAGAATGCTATGTAATCTGCTACTGCTCTTTTATGTTGTTTAAGTCAATGCTTCTATGTATTGAAACGTATAGTTGATTTAATAAATTATGAGATGATGCCTATGTCTGTATATAGTGCATCAAGCGTATGGAGCCAACTCAGGTGGTGGACCCACTCATGCAGAGGGTCACCCAGGGAATTTACTTATCCCCCAGTGGACCAGTCTGAGTCTATACACATGACAAACGCAGTCAATCACTCGACTTAATGGTTTATGTTGTACCAAAGTTAGCCACAGAAGTGTAGACTCTTTTAAAGCAGCATACCTTTTTTATTGAAAAATGTACTGTATACTGTAGCTCATCCTCACTTTTCTGCTGCTAAATATTGACCTTTATTAGTTATAGATTTGGAAGGATCCCACTAGTCTGTCCATTACATGAATGACATGTTAACTTCAATAGGCACCGTGTAATGCTTATATTTTCCAGTGACACTGATGTAGTAAAAAAAGGACTCATTGTTGGCATCATCTGCTGGGGAGAAACCATTCTGTATCCAAAAGTCTTTCAAATTGATGGCTTCTGTCTTGGCATAATAGAGACTGTTGGTGACGTGTTTTGTTGTAAACCATTTCGTGTAGAGAGTATTGACAATAGACCATATCAGGCTAAGTGTGACCAATAGCTCTTGAGTGTCTGCTTGTAAAATTCTGCTTGCCACCGTGGTTGTGCTCAGTCTTATTGTAACCTAGCTGTGGAGTTGTCATCCAAGCAGATGAGATCTGAGGGCCCTGGATTGTCTTCAGCCTAGCCGACAAAGCTTAACTATGTACTCCTTGCTAGGTGCCACCTTTAATGCAAATGGTTTCCTAATCATAAAACCTTCATCACCTCAGCTGCCCCTTTACCATCTGTCAGGTTTTAAGGCAGCTGTTTCCTACAGAAGGCAATGCCAGTCCTTTGGGCTTCCGAGTGTCCTTGTGTCAACCTGTATCGTCACCATGGTCTCTGTACGTGATCACTCAGTACTTTATACTCTAATTATTTAGATTATTAAACTGTAACATCTTGAACAACCAGACAACAGTAAAATATACAAGGAAATACCATTTTAATTAAAACCTACAGCTCGGTTTGGGAAACTGTCTCTCATGCTTATTCTGGGCCACGGCCAAACAAGGTTAAAAACCTTAGCTCAAATGACATATAATAATCCCCCTAAAATAGCATGACCATGGGACGTGATTAATATTGTCATATTCTGTTAAATCTAAGTAAAATGTCCCTAAAAATAAACATTTTAAAATAAACGCATCAGACGCATTACAGTAGAGTGGACTAATGTCTACCATATGGATGTCTCCAGCTCTATGCTTAGTCACTCGTAATGGAAACAAGACTAAATTGTGATAGTGATGACAGAATTGGTAATGTATGTTGACACCAATCTTTGGATCAAGCAGCTAGATGATTGGATTGTGGAAAGCATCAATTTAGGATTTTTATGGTGTTTATCAATCTAGTACTTGGAAATTGAGCAGATTGGATGGAAACAAAAATTATCAGTGGGTTATCTTATAAAGACAATCCCGTTCCGAGTGCCCCATTGAAGAATACTGATGTCATAGAGTAGGGTCTCTTTTTGGCTAAATTAGCCAAATCAGAGACTTCAGTAGACTCAAGCAGTCCCGGTAGTATATGTACAAACTTTTAGCTAAATGCCTGCCAAACAATACTACATTTGGCTAGCTGGGACTTCCTCCAACAAAATGAGCTGCTTGCCAGGAGTGCCCATGTGCTCCTATCAGCAGCTGCTCCTATCTATTTAGCCATATCTAGTTAACCTTTTTTTATATATTATGAGCCTTGAAAATCCAAATTTGTAATAATTTGCAAGACAGTTAGGCTCACTTTGTGAGGTGGACCCTCTAAGCCCCAGGTCCAGGTGGGCACAGAAAGAAGCAGAAGGAAGGCCCATGTCAAGTGAAGACTTGCAGCACAGAATGACGCAGGCAGACAGGATACAGAAAAGTTATGTAGGCCCAGGTAGATGATGCCATGGGAGCACGGTGGACCACTTGTATAACCGGGGTGGAGCCCAACATAGGGAAGGGACCATAAGGGAAAATAGTAAAGCCCTGCCAAGCCGAGGCAGATGCGTAACAAAAGGTTGTTGAATGCTGGTCATTATTATTTAGTGGAGGTGCAAGCCAATGCAGGGAAAACTCTGTTGCTACCTGAACATCTCCTTAAAGGGACTCTGTCACCCCAAAAATCGTATATGAGCTAAGGCCACCGGCATCAGGGGCTTATCTATAGCATTCTGTAATGCTGTAGATAAGCCACCGATGTAACCTGAAAGCTAAGAAAACCACAACGTCCTCTTTTTGTCTTCCTGTCGCAGCATCGGCGCAGGCGTACTTTGTCTGCCCTGTTGAGGGCAGAGCAAAGTACTGCAGTGCCCAGGCGCTGGGCCTCTCTGACCTTTCCCGGCGCCTGCACACTGGAGTGCTTTGCTCTGCCCTCAACAGGCACGCCTGCGCCGAAGCCGCGGCAGGAAGACAAAAAGAGGACGTCATTGTATGAAGATAGGATGCGCCGGACCCAGACCGCGACGCCCATCGGACCCAAAACGATCCGGGACTGCCCCTGGGTGAGTATAATATAACCTGTTTTTCTTACCTTTCAGGTTACATCGGGGGCTTCCCTTCCCTTCACACCTGACAACCAGAAGGTATCAGCAACCAGATAAAAGATTAGATCACAAGCTCATCATGCTGAACATCTTCAACATAAAGAGATAGAGTAGGTAAAATGAGGACTTGGCAAGATGACTACTATGTAGGTAAAATAACAAGCAAAAGTGTGTTTTCTATTATGAGCTTTAGATATGGTTTCTGAAATGCTCAACGGAGAACAGAGCAAGGTCTATAGGAAAAGGATGTGACAGATCTGTCACTTGGTACTACATCTATCACTGTCAAACAAGGCTTTTTAGTAGCAAAGTATCACTATGACCTGAGTTTTTATGTTTAATGTGTTCATGATTTTAGTTTTAGGCTTTTTTATTGATCTTTTTTCTTTAATGCTAGGTGTGACTGATCAGCACCTGATATATTTGTGATTTGTTTCATTTGTTGTATGGTAATGGTGAGCAGGTCCCCTCTCTCTCTCTTTCTCTCTTTCCTATAGAGTGTTAGCTCTTATGGTCAGGGGGGTCCTGTCTCTCTCTCCTGTAGAGCGTAAGCTCTTATGGTCAACAGGGTCCTCTCTCTCCTGTAGAGTGTAAGCTCTTATGGTCAACGGGATCCTCTCTCTCTCCAGTAGACTGTAAGATCTTATGGTCAGCAGGGTACTGCCTCTCTCTCTCCTATAGAGTGTAAGCTCTTATGGTCAGCAGGGTACTGCCTCTCTCTCTCCTATAGAGTGTAAGCTCTTATGGTCAGCAGGGTACTCCCTCTCTCCTATAGAGTGTAAGCTCTTATGATGAGTGGGGTGCTCTCTCCTATAGAATGCAAGCTCATATGATCAGTGGGGTCCTCTCTTTCTCTATCTCCTAAAGAGTATAAGCTCTTATGATCAGTGAAGTCCTCTCTTTCTCTCTTTTCTGTGGGTGTAAGCTCTTATGTGAAAACCACAAAAAGAGAAAAAAAATCCTCCAATATTCAAGAAAAAAACAAACTGTGAACTGTGGCCTCTGTTCACACAGGATGCATCATAGTTAGCACTGGGCAGCCCGCCATAGCGCGTCATTAATAGGCTGAGAACCAGATGCTCTGCATTCCTTATGTAAACATTGCCACATACAGAGTATTTTTTTTTTGGTGTGCCACATGGCCAATCCCTGATTGAAGGCTGGCTGTCTCATTTGGTATTGCACCTGTGCAGTTGCCATTTTACTTGGGTCCGAGGCACCCTGGTAGTGCAATTGTATTGAGGCACATTTAGACAGGTAAGCATCTCTGTCTGTTTTTGATGTAAGCTCTTATGGTCAGCAGGGTACTCCCTCTCTCCTATAGAGTGTAAGCTACTATGATCAGTGGGGTCCTCTCTCTCTCCTATAGAGTGTAAGCTCTTACGATTAGTGGGGTACTCCCTCTCCCCTATAAAGTGTAAGCTCTTAAAATGAGTGAGGTGCTCTCTCTCCTATAGAGAGTAAGCTCATATGATCAGTGGGGTCCTCTTTCTCTTTCTCCTATAGAGAGTAAGCTCATATCATCAGTAGAGTCCTCTCTTTCTCTTTCTCCTATAGAGAGTAAGCTCTTATGATCAGTGAGGTCCGCTCTTTGTCTCTTTCCTGTAAAGTGTAAGCTCTTATGGTCAGCAGGGTACTCTCTCACCTGTAGAGTGTAAGCTCTTATGATCAGTGAGGTCCTCTCTCTCTCTCTCTCTCTTTCTCTCTTACCTGTAGAGTGTAAGATCTTATAATCAGTGAGGTACTCCCTCTGTCCTATAGAGTGTAAGCTCTTATGATCAGTGGTGTCCTCTTTCTCTCTCTCTCTCTTTCTCTCTTTCCGGTAGAGTGTAAGCTCTTATGATCAGTGGGGTCCTCTCTCTCTCTCTTTCTCTCTTTCCTGTAAAGTGTAAGCTCTTATGATCAGTGAGGTCCCCTTTCTCTCTCTCTCTCTCTTTCTCTCTTTCCTATAGAGTGTAAGCTCTTATGATCAGTGGGGTCCTCTCTCTCTCTCTCTGCTATAGTGAGTAAGATCTTATAATCAGCGAATTTTAATTTCTAAAGATCCGCTCATCTATAGTCCTAATGAAGCAATTGCCATTAGCTGGAGTCAGAGGCATTTAGTGCACACTGATACATTAAGAGGCCAAAAATGTGGACATTTGCATGACCCTTAAGCTGAATGGAGCAATGTGGGAGGACAGTGGCTGGGGGCAAATGTTTGTCACTCACGTCAGCCACAGAATTGTTACATTGTATCTTGAATTGAATTATGAAGAATAGATTGTATTTGCTACTTATCTGTTCCATGTCTATGGCTACTTTCACACATCAGTTTTTTGCCGTCAGTCACAATCCGTCGAGTTTTGAAAAAATGGATCCGTCAAAAGTTGCCGCCAGATCCATTTTTTTTCTCATAGACTTGTATTAGCTACGGATTGCGATGGATGGCCTCAAGTTTCATCTGGTTTTCGCCGGATCCATCAAAAATTGGTTTTCCGGCAGCCGGAGAAAACAGACATAGTAACGTTTTTTCTGTCCATTGAGAAAACAGACAGTGACGGATCATCACCATCCGTCGTTTGCTACAGTGGAAGCCTATGGTGCCGGATCCATCAAATGATGGAATCCGTTGACGGATTCCGTTTTTTTTTTAACTGAACATGCTCTGTTTTTTTGCATTCTGGTCTCTCTCTCTCTCTCTCTCTCCCTCTCTCTCTCTCTCCCCTTAGGATCCAACTAGCCAGATCAGATAATCGAATCCGGCGCAAAAACAGATCCATTGCATCGGTTTTTCACAATTTGCGATGGATCTGTTGTTTTTCAAAATTTGCCAGATTGAGCCTGACAGCAAAAAACTGATGTGTGAAAGTAGCCTATATCAGGTCTTGCTTTTTTTCCCATGTTCAGCTCCCTCTCTGCTGGTTCCCACCAGTTTACTTTGGAAGCTCAGAAAGGACCACTAGTGTTTTCATCCAAGGCCTTTTATGGCCAACTCAGGTGGCTGCCTACCACCTGAGCATTCAAGCAGGACCATGGCACCAGTGCTTTTCCTAGAGTTAGCCTTATCTTCCTCTTGACTTTGCTTCACCTTGGCGTTTACTATCTTCCCTATTAGACTAGTTTGCAATCCAACAACCAGGCACTACTTGCAAGCTCAGAATAGCCAGTCTTGTGTGATATTGCACTGTCAGCTCTGCTGTGTAACGTTGTGTTGCTATCCTGATGCTGTCCACATTTGTTACTTTGCTATTCCTGTGAGTAATAGCATTTCTGTAACCAAGTTACCTGTTGGCTTATACATCTTTGCTATAACTGTGTGTAACTGAACTCCTATAGCAAAATACCAATTATTTATACACCACTACCATTTCTATACTATCTGCATATCTGGCTTAGGCTACGTTCACATTGGCGTTCCGCCAATGTGCGTCGCTGTTGCGCCGGCGACGCGCCGGCGACGCAGCGGTGACGCAGCGGCGACGCGCCCCTATGTTTAACATAGGGGACGCGTGCGTCGTTTTGGTGGCGTTTTTCGCCACGTGCGTCGTTTCCGACGCTAGCGTCGGACGCAAGAAAACGCTACTTGTAGCATTTTCTGTGCGTCCGATTTTCGTCGGAAAACGACGCACGCGTCGCAAAACGCGCGCGTTTTTGCGCGCGTTTGCGCGCGTTTTAGCGTGCGTCGCGCGTTGCGCCGCCGACGCACGGCGGCGCAACGCTAATGTGAACGTAGCCTTAGCTGCATCTAGTGCTTCCAGCTTTGCTTTCATAGCTTCCATCCTGCACAGTCCTCATTCATCCATATGCCTTACAGCAAGTCCAGCTCCTCTGCTTCATCACCTTTGGTCCATGTTGCTCACTACGAACTATGGGTTAGACTCAAATCCACCTCATCAGATGAGGTCATAGCAGTAGCAACTTGCAGCCATCATTTTCTTGTTTTTTTTTTTTGCATGTGTTTTTCCATTTGTTTTTTTCCATATGTGAAGTACTGATCCTTGAGTATCTCTTTGGTTGTTTTTATGATTTATTTGTTTTCTGTTTTTCTCTTTTGTCAAGAGAGTAATTTTTCTCCAAGAGCTGATGTTTCTATTTGGTATAGATTAAAGTTGAAGTGCAGCTATGTGATTGTCTGGAGACGGCATGACATGATTTATTTGAAGATCAATAAGGCTTCTCTAAGAAAATCCTGCATTTAGCTGCAACTCATTTAATTTAAAAAAGGATTCATTTCCCAGCAGACATTCTGTTAAGGGCTCATACTCACTTGCGAGCAAAACGGACGAGTGCAATCCGATAAAAAATCGGATTGCACTCAGACCAATGTTATTCAATAGGTAACATCTCATTTGCGATTTATTTCTCTGCCGAAATCGGATTGAGAAAAAAAATCGCGGCATGCTGCGATTTGCTGCGAGTCTCAGACGAAACTCGCCAATGCAAGTCAATGGGTGCGAGAAAAAAAACGCATGGAATACGGACCATCCGTTTTCCGTCCGTTTTTTACAGATACCTTACCATTCTGTGATATAGAACACTGTTAATGGTCCTGTAAATGATTGTATAAAAATAGTTGCTGAGAAAAAAAACACATTGCATACGGATGCCATACGGATGTAAAAGGATGGTGCGATTAAAAATCGCATTGAACTCGTATGACAATCCCATGACAATCGTATAGTTTGCATCCAATTTTTTCAGTCCAGATAATGGACCGTTTTTTTCTCGCAAATGGGTATGAGCCCTACAACTCTCACTCTGCCAATGTGTAGGCTGTCAGGATTCCCCTCTATTTCTGGATGGTCCTGTGCTGGCTATCTTCTCATCCACTCCACTGTATGTACATAACTTGCGGTACCATGACCACGTGTCTTACTCTGGGTTTCTCTCTTTTCACATATCTTTAGAAGGCACCATGTACCTGTCAACCTGGGTACCCCAATTGCTAAGCAAAAGATTTAATTTGCTGTGCACAAAGCCTCATTCAGAGATTTTTTTTTGCATATGAAATTTGAATTTTTTATTTACCAGTGATCTTGATCTGATTTTCACCCATTTTGGCCTGTGAGTTTATTTTTACCATCATTGTGGCATCAGTTTTTCTTATTTGCAAAAATATCTAAGAAATAGTAAAAAACGGACAGCACTTGGATGATACATGTGCATCCGTGTGGTTTCTTTTATTTTGTCACAGACCTAATGATTTTAATGGCTGAGGCTGATCTGTGACTCGGCTCAAAAACAGACGACTGCAATTAAATTGAAAACACCAATAGAACAAATACGATAAAACAGACGTGTGAATTAGGCTTTACCATTACATATGTTTCACATAGCTACATAATTACACAATATTAACCAGATTGCTAGAAATTGTTCATAGGTTTAGGCTAGTTTCACACTAGCGTTTTGCTGAGCTGCGGACTTCCTCCGTGAAGCCCCGCCCACGGCCGCACCAATGCCGCTCGGCTCCTCCCACGTCCGCATGCGGCCTGCATACCTATCTTTAACATTAGGTATGCAGGTCGTGCGGATGTATGCGGATGCTCCCGCATGCGTTGTTTTGATGGGACACAGAAGACGACTAAAAAATGATCCTGAATCATAGGAGCAGTGCTACATGGAAGAGGTACTCAGTTTAAAGCTACGGTCACACTATCTGTATTTGGTCAGTATTTCACATCAGTATTTGTAAGCTAAAACCAGGAGTGGGTGATAAATACAGAAGTGGTGCACATGTTTCTATTATACTTTTCCTATGATTGTTCCACTCCAGAGAGGCCGTACAGGGCCCTGGCCCCTAAGGGGAGGCCGACATGACTGGGTAACGTGGGATTTTAGTGAGCTGACAGGGTTTTTTGGGAGGGACAGAGTGTTTGAGGTTAATGGTATGTGAGGGGAGTGGTAATGTTTAGTTTTAAAATTAAGGAGGAGGTGGGGTTAAGGTAAAAGGGGGTGGGTAATATAAGAGGGGACACCCATCTTATGTGGGCAACCATTTTGAGTATCCACCTGAAGTATAACGATTACGAAGCTCCCACCCTCCCTTAGTTAGAAGATAGGGTCGAGGGCTTGTTTATGGTTATATTTACAATGTTGGGGAATGTTTTAAAGCTTATTGTTATGCGGTACCATTGTATGTTATCATAACAAGTTGTCATGGCAGCACGGCAGGAGAAGGAGCGCCTCGAAGTTGGTGGAAGTGGAAAATGGCGGATTAGGGGGGGATCTTGAGAGGTCCTGGACTCCCCCTGGGTGAATTTAAGTAGGCGGGGTTTGAATATCCCTCTGGAGTGCTATTCAAGGGACCCTTGGATGGGCTTTTGGTCGACCAAGTTGGTTGTTATCTATCCCTGAGCTGGTGCATAGCGGCTGAGGGTAAGACTTGACCTGGGGGTCAATGTGGAATTTGGATATTTGCGGTTTACATAATTTTGGGGCTTTGAGGACCATCTCCTTTTTTGGTAGTTTATTGTTAAAACTGTTTTATACTTTATGTTTATGGCTGCTGTGGCCATTTAAATCCAAATAACGCCTCGAGTGTTTATTGTTTTTGTTTTTTTTACATTAGGTTGGTTGGTTGGGGGTTTTGTTATCAAAGGTAAAGGGAAGATTATCGTGTGAGCTCACAGGAATCATGTCTACCCTTATGTCATGGTTTTGACTTATACATACTGATGTAAAATACTGACCAAATACTGGGCATGTGACCGTAACCTAAAATTCCAGTTATAGGTCCATTGAAAAAGTAGAGCTTTATGAATTACGTTTTGTAAAGGACACAGAGACACAAGTCTTGGCTACTGCCAAAAAGTGATCTTGATAGAATTGATTCAAACTGACGTATTGTGTCATCTGAGGAGAATACATTTCATCCATCATGTTCGACTTTTTCTAACAAACTACATCTAAGGAAAAAGTCTGCAATCGTCTGCAAGTAGCTAATTGTCACCTACAAAGTAATATCCATGTGCTGTTCGCACTGCCCGACCTTGGAGAGTATGCATGTGAGGTCTGTGTTGCCCATTAATCCATATTCTTTAGTAAATTACTTGTTTGCTGTCTTGTTCATGTATTTCCACAGTTGATCAGTTTCCAGAGATGTTTGCAAAGCAACAATTTCTTACAGGATCTACATATAATTCAGTGTATGCATTCCTAGTAGTGATCGATGCATCATTTGGACGGGCTCAGATGGCATATAGGGACCCTTCATACACCAATCACACCAGGAGCCATCTACTGCACACACACACTGACCTGATGCACCGCACTTTATCAATCACTCCTGTCTGCACCAGAGCGGTCCCCTGTGAGCACTGATTACGCAAACACAAGGCTAGTTTTTAGATTTATTTCACATGCAGTGTTACATAGAGTGTACGTATATCATGTTAGCCATATAGATCAAAAGAGAAATAAGAATTCATATGCAATACATCACCATCACATTGCGCCAGGAGATGGCAGAGATAGAAAAAACCCTCAGTAGTAAATTGCTGCACCTCAATATTAGCTGTATTGGACCGATTATTTGGAGGAGTGTATTTGCTAATAAATGCTACTTGGGGAATTCGGTGCTCAATCATGTATCTCAATTGTGCCATGTCATACAATAGAAAACTATAGATATTTTTCTGCTTTATTAAAAGGGTATTCCTATTTCGGATATTTTGAGGCACACCCAAGCATGTATACGACTGCCATAAAGAGCCATGAATGTGCAGTCACCTCTCAATTTTCAATGGCACGAGAAAGAGCCCAGATCTCAAGATGGGTACAGATCTCAGAGGTCTCAAAAAGGTAGAGAGGAACCGCAGTACTCCCATGCAAAAGGTGGCCTCAATGGAACGTCTCATTTATTACATCAAACAAAAAACAGCAATGTTCTCCAGCATTTTTTTTATTATTCTGTGTCCAAGATGGGAAGAGACTTGTATGAGAAAGCTGGAGTGTGGCACACAAAGTTATGTAAGTATAAGAGTGACTATCTATGTCAGGCCACGTGCACATGTTCAGTATTTGGTCAGTATTTTACCTCAGTATTTGTAAGCCAAAACCAGGAGTGGGTGATACAGAAGTGGTGTTTTTCTATTATACTTTTCCTCTGATTGTTCTTCTCCAGGTTTTGCCTGACAAATACTGAGGTAAAATAATGACCACATACTGAACTTGTGCACGGGGCCTAACAGGCAATCTGATATGATATGTTTTTCCTTTCCTTTCTGATTCCTTATGTCTCAAACTGAAGGAAATCAGTGATGAACAGTATGGCTCCATACAATTCCACCATATGCATGGCCATAACTTCAATTACAAATGTGATAATGGATGACTTATGTCAGGCCTCACCGAGGAATAGGAAATAAGCAATGTTTGGAAAGTCAGGGACGACACATAAAATACAAAAAAAAACAAGAGACTCCGCACTGAGCAATGGACGGGTGGGCGAGATAGTGCGTTTGGGATTCTCAGTAATTACCTAGTAACAGGAAAACATAACACGGCAATGATTGCGGATCATCAATGTCCTTCTCAGTCCTCTCTGAGACCTTTTTAGGTATGGTTACAGAGATGGATATTTTGAGGGGAACATTTTGTTATCCAGGAAATAACCTGGCAATGTTTCTAAACCAAGAAGTGAGGCTTCAGAGAGGAAACATGCCACAATACGTGACTGCAATGTTTATAACCTCTCCGACTTGTATCCAAGTACCTCAGAGGGACACACGCATCAACTTGTGTAATAATGTGAGCTTGTATATCTGTACCCAAATAATAATGGGAGTCTTGCACATGATGGACTGTAATGATCCACGCTGGTTCCATCCAGTCCCCGGACAGTGGGCGCCAAACACTTTACTGTTGGCGCCTAATTGTAGATATTTATTATCACGGTTCTGTGAGCGCATCCCTTCCATGGTTACTAAGCAAACAGGCCCGACTCTTAAATCGTCGCTTCTAAATGTCAAGTGTTGAATGTTGTCTCCTAATGTTCAAAATATTAGAAATCTATGAAGCGATTAACAGAGAAGGAGAAAAACACGCGTGACTGGTAATTTTCTGCTGCCTGAATTAGTTTGAAGATGAATTGAATATATCAAATAGACTGTGATGTATCATCATCCTCATCTGATCAAATGTATGTATTCCATGGTAAGTGGTGAAGGCCTGACATATTCATCAGCTCTGACTTGTCAGGCTTATATAGATCCATTAATATTGTCATTTCACAATTATAAGACATATTTAAAATTGCATTCTCCAGAATTTTAGATATTTGCTAAATATGGATGACAACGAAATGCCCTTGTAGTAGGCGACATAATGCCCAGTTGTATGACATTTTCTGCATTTCTTTTAGCATTGATAGCATTTATTCTCCATACTGATGTGCAGCTAGAGGTCTCGTCTAGACATATTATCAGAGGCCATCGTCTCTGTCAGTTCTGGTAGTCTAATCAATAGAATTGTTATAGGAAAGCTTAAAAGCTCACCACTATCCTCATTCAAGTGCATATATATATATATATATATATATATATATATACATACGCAGGGTGGGCCATTTATGTGTATACACCTGGATGGGCCATTTATAAAGTTGGATCCAAAATGGCCGACTCCAAAATGGCTGCCATGGTCACCCCCCCCATCTTCAAATGCTTTAGCCCTCCCATATACTATTGTGCCACAAGCAGAAAGTTGATATCACTAACCATTCCCATTTTATTTAGGTGTATCCATATACATGGCCCACCCTGGAGTATCCATATATCCATATAAATGGCCCACCCTGTATATATATATATATATATATATATATATATATATATATATATATATGTGTGTGTGTGTGTGTGTGTGACAGGGTTAAGCAAAGCGATAGAGCGACTTTGATATATTATGTAGGAGACAACATATCTGCTCCATTGCTATCTTTCTGTAAGTCCCTGTACCAGTAGAAATAAAATCTGTGTCCTCCTACTGAATACTCCCACAGGTAAGGTATTAAAAATTTGGTAGGAATAATGTTAAAGGGTTAATTCCATCTCAGGCCTCATTCAGACGTCTGTGTAGCGCGTACGTGTTGTATCAGTTTTTTTCCCCAGATACAGCTCTACCCATTATAATCTATAAATATAAATATCCCACCATTTTGTGTATCCAGCACCAAGGCAAACCTACGTGTCTCTCTATGGTTACAGACCACAAACAAACCCGGTGTGTAGTCTTATTGTGCTGCTCTGCTTCCTCTGCTTTTCAACCTACAGATAACGTAGTTGCCAACATTTCAGGGGATATTTTAGGTGGTGTTCACATAAATCCCACTTATTTTCACCCCAGAAGTTCCAAGAAATCCAGGACAGTTGGCAAATGTGCAGACAGTAGGAAATGGAGCAGATTACAAGGTTTCTTCATTTGTGTTGTTGGTGTGGAAAACCAATGAGACATTATAAATGTAAGTATACAGTCTTCATAGGAGGATGTTATATTTGTAATCTATCCTATGGATGACCTTTTTTTAATGGCTGAAAAATCATAAAAAAAACATTTTAGCATCCACGTCAATGACAAAGGTTATTACACTGAGTTTAACCATCCATCCTACCTCTTTGAGCATGGGATTAGTGAACCAAATGTGAAAAGAAACCCAACTGGTTACCATTAGGTCCTTGGAGGGCAAGTGCCCATCTTCCATAGCTCTACACCCTACTTAGTAAGTAGCCTACCAATACACTGGTGATCGGTAAATCACCGGCTCTTGTCTTGCATTCAATGCAATGGATAGTAATCATTTTACCCCAATGGCTGAATGGACAGGTGTCTCATGTTGGCTGACATGAGAGTAATCCTATCTATATAGAGCTCAGTCATTTCCATAGATCAGCCATCATAAATCTCTTATTACTAGGCTTCTCCTGCAGTGTGATAGTCTACTGGACAAATAATACAAGGTCATCCAATAAAAAGTGCTTTACTCAATTTTTTTTGTAATTTTTGTTTTGTTTGGTACAGGAACCTGGATAGTCATTTATCTGATATCTATGACAACTTGCACGAAACATTAAATTGCCAGTTCTCCCACAAAGCAAGAATACAGCATGTAACATATTGCAAAAAATAAACCAGATAGAAGCGCACCGTCTCAATTTGCAGGTCATTGAGCTGTGCAGAAGTCCCATAAAATGATTCCAAGCAAAAGCATTAACATATTGGTTATATGTTCTGTTATTGCCAAGGTGTCCCGCTCTATATTAGAAATCAGCTCCAATGGTCATTTCATTTATTGGACTATGAACTTTTGGGTAAGGCTGGTTTTACACTTTCTGTGTTTATTCAGCCCGTTTTTGCGGCTCCAATGCATTTCTATGGGGCTGCAAAAACAGGCAGCAAAAATTCATAGGAGCGCCGTATGCCGTAAGGCCGTGAGGGCCATATTTACGGTTGTGAAAAAATATCGAGCGTGTTCGATATATTTCACGGCTTTCGGACACGGGCCCCATTGAAAATCAACGGAAGTTTGTTTTTGCGGTGGGCTGTCAGTTCCGGTTTTGCGAACTGCCATTTTTTTTCTCAATACTTTTGCTATAGTATTGGGAACCTGGAAAACGGCAATCCGCTAGTTTTTTGCGGTCCCATATTGAGGCAGACCTTGAAGATTGCGGAAATACGGCCCACAAAAAGACCTGCAATAACAGACCGCAAAAAACACGGTATGTGTAACAGAAGCCTAAGTAAGACGCGAACGACATAAAAGTTCTAGGCTTTGTTAGTTTGTATACACTCTTTAAATTATGATGATTTCATGTTCTACTTGTTAGTTTGCATCTAGTTATTTTGTGTTGTTGGATTTGAAATTGTTACAGATTCCCTAAATCCCTTCACATCTTGGCTTTATGAATATGTTCTCTCTAGTTTTATTAGTCCTTCAATATGTTTTATGCAAACTTCATGCTTCCTGTTGTCTGATTGGACAGTTCCCTACAGGTGATCACTACAATGCCATCCACAGGCTGCTTGAGTGGTAAAGATGAAAACCGGTGCACATGCAATGTGTTTACCCTTGTGAGGGAAGAGTAAATCATTTTGGTTTCTGCATGCGCCAGTCTTAATTTGGATTGGCACATGCACACACTCTGCGCATGCACACACTCCGGTTCTCAGCTCTATGTCAATCAACAGCCTAGAGATGGGTTTATTAGAGTTTACCAGGACACTTAGTTACACTTAGTTTGGATACATCCACAAGAGACTTGAACTTTCATTTACATGTAACTCAAGAGACCAAAAAATTATAGGTTATGTGGCACTACAAAATGACGGCTCAAACAAAGCACAGGAACTAGGTGCACCTTTGGCATGTACTTTCCCAACCACTTGTTTTGCATCCCTCTCATCTCCCTCTGCCTTGGTTCACATCTCTGGCTTTTAAGGAGCAAGGGGAGGCCAAAGATAGTTGGAAAATAGGTAGATGGGAAGGAGTACGGAATTTTTTGGTCATGTGACTCATGTCATCGACTGTTTTGCTTGGTTTGAATAGTCTTTTTGTGCTAACAGATTCCCTTTAAGGTCATAAATGTTGGCAGAAATAAGATAAGGGGATAAATTCTGCTAACAATCTCTCATCAACAGTTGTTTACTATAAGAAATGGAGACAGACATTTTTAGCCTGGACCAACATTTACTTTAATGCAGCCAATCCAATCACTAAGAACTAGTGGCTCCAAGTGTTTGATATTCTTATGTGACAAAAATTCATGATTGCCATTATGTAACAGAAATGTTATCAATTTTATTTAAGAAAAACTCGTAAATCAAAGGCAAACAATGCATCTCCACATACTGATCCGGTCCTACCAGAGAACTCTAACAACATCTTAAGGGAATGTATGCAGTTACTTTTTTCCATCTCTATAGGACGACAATCTGAGTGGTATTTCCATAGTTTCCATATAAAGTACTGCGTTAAACAATAATTCAGCCCATGTGCCTGCCTTACAGAAAGGATCCCTCATGTACAAGCTGTTCTCTGTGTAAACCTACCCAGGTTTAACACTTGACAGGACATAGTACATTTGTGTTCCATGATTCAGGAGATGACGCTATGTATGGAGTGGGCCCCTCTGACCAGGTTATTGGTCTTACGCCTCTTTAGGGAAATAAGTGTTTAATTTCGTGTTAGGTTTTTCATGTCTTTATCTTATCCATATAGGGCCTATTTCTTTATATTCACAACTTAGGGATATGTTCTGCTAACACTCAGGGCTTTGAGGTCATATTGTTATGTACTTTTTACTTATGAGAGAAAAAAATAGTTGCTAAATACAATAGTAAATTGCATCCTCTAAATATGATTTCCTTCTAAAAAAAAAAAAAAAGTTAAAAAGTATCCTCTAAGCAAATTAATATTTTTTTGCCCCAGATTTTAAAATGTACAGTGACCCGCTTGGAGTAGTCATCCATCTAGCCCCATTTACATTCCCTGGAACTTTCAGAACCACCTTATCACATAAGGCCCCTTTATCCCAAAAAGTCCAAAAATCATTACGCCTCATCTCCATATGATATAATTTAGGTCATCCTGTACTTTTGAAACTACCCTTTTCCTATCACACCTCTCTGTAAGCTTTTCACCCCATTCCCGGAACCTTACGACATGTCGCCTTCACAAATACTTATCCTGGGGCTTGGAATCCTATCCTACAGGCCCTATTTGGGTAAGTATTGCCTTCGGAAAATAACTTACTGTGACGGTCTCTGCAGGCCACTAGAACGTGTACATGTGTTTACATGTATTGTAAATGTGTTAAATTAACAGTTCTATTTTAATTCATGGAATATTATAAGGTTTCATTACTTTGCATTTTAGTGTTTGGAAAATTGAAGTGTTCCGCATGGTCATAAATTAGTAAGAAATGTGCCTACTATATATTAAATAAGGTTACCTTTAATGGCATCCAGCTGCCGTCAGAAATTCATTTCCTCCTGCTTTACTAAAGGTCTACACAGAAGCTCTTTGAGTTGTCTTTAAAGTGTAGACACCATGAATCATGATCAGCATGAAGAGGGCATTCATCGGGAACACTTTGTCTCCTATGCTGGTCAACTTCTTGATGAGTAGCATTAGCCTTGGCTCTAATCCAATAGTTGTTTTGTGATTATTTTTAGTCAGATGGTACATATAAGGTACTGCTCTGCCTAAAAATAACCCTTCCTCTGGATGTATTACAATATGGCTTTTTTACCAACTTTGTATAAACTTTGCTCTCAAATTCACTTGGGACATGTGGGCAACAGACCAATAATCTTATATGTTGCTAACCTGCCTTCATCTAGAGATGTTTTTCTACAACTGCTCACATCGTTCAAAAGGTATTAAATGAATTACATGGGAAAACATTTTGATCAAATTTTTGTACTATTTCTAACTTGCAGAAGTTGTGCAGAAGGTCTACAGACTGTAAAACAATGGACAGATTGGCAACAACAGTCAAATTGAAAGGGCCCATTACAAATAGCAACAGCAGAAACAATGGACCAGCAAACCGGAGGGTGAAACCCAAGGTATGCCAGGAGTGCACTGCACAGCTCTGATACACTGCTACTTCACTAACTCCTGGTAGATCTCTGAGCGGATGAATCTGGGCAGTGAGTCGTTCTCCATTAGCGTAAAGATCTTCTTCTGGGCCAGGTCAAAGCTTGTGGATGATGGTTCCACCAGATTCTTCATGGTCACAGCTTTGGTGAAGTGGTCAATGTTAACCTGTGAAAATAATTAATAAAATGTTTAGAAATGTGTCCTAAAAGTATATTTTCATAGATTTTTAGGTGTAACATTCATATATTTGTATTTCCACATCAGATCAAGTACTGTGCACCTTGTCTTCAAGACAAGGAACTTAACAAGAAGCAATATAGCTTTAAAGCAGATTTGTCACCATATCAAACAATACAAGACCTGATTAGGCTGGTGTACTTACTGGTGAGAATGGCTGTCTTATCTTGCTTTTTAAAATGAGCATTTTAGCCAACAGTCCCATCCCCAATTCGTTAAGACTGGCATAGTGTACATCAGTCTTGAAAGGGAGTGTGCAGAAATAAGATGCACTGAATTCAGTAAGAGGTGAACGACACTTAAGGGGTTATACAGTAGTTTTTTTTTATAGGGCTAAGAACTTATAGGCAGGTAGTTGCTAACTAACTACCTGTTCTGTCTGGCGCAAATCATGCAAAGATCAGCATGTTCTCAACGGACCCCTCCTGCCAGTGATTCTGCTGCTTCATTTGAACACATGTCAACACAGCAGCTTTTCTCTGGTTGTCTGCTCTGTCAACTGGGCATCTCTGCTAACGTCATGCTGATTAACAGCCGACTCTCAGAAGACTAACTGTGGAGAGCTGGTTGTCAATCAGCATGACATTAGCAGAGACTCCCCATCAACAAAGCAGAGGAGAAAAGAAGAAGCTGATCTGTCGATGTGGCATCACCGGTATGAGCGTTCTGTGACTACTCTGAACTGGCAGAGATTGGCGTCAGGCAGAACAGACAGGTAGTTAAAAGAGATATCCAATAATTAAAAAAAAAGTGTCTAAGCATTAACAAGCAAGTAGTTGCTACCTATCTGCCTGTAGTGCCCAGTGCCGTTCTCAGCTAGCACAAAGCAGTCACAGACTACAGCTGACATCACGTCAATAGAGCAGCAATTTCGTTTCCTGTTGACAGGGCAGTAATACTGGTGTCATGCTGATTGACAGATGGCTCTCCGCTGGCTAATTGGGGGAAGTCGGTTGTCAAGAGAAAGAAAATATGCTGCTTTGTTGACAGGGAGCAGCTGAATCTCTGGCAGGAGCGGTCACTGACCGGCGCAGGGTACAACAGTCAGGTCAGCTGTGAGCTCCGATCATAGGCTGGTGCCTAGCAACAGTGGCGTCACCAGGGCCTCCTCTGATTGGTGGGATCGATGTGATCATTTGATCCCACCAATGACAGGTCACAGCAGCGGTGTGACCGCTCTGTGACCTGTCTCCAGGGCCGGACTGGCCATCGGGCAGTTCTGGCAAATGCCAGAAGGGCCGGTGGCAGTAGTGGGCCGCTCAAGTGTGCCGCTGTCGGCACACTCCCCCCGCTGTCGGCACACGCCCGGCCCCACATTCAACTATACCGGCGTCATAGACTCCGGTATAGTTGAATGCAATGATGGAGGAGAGAGAGCGTCTGCTGTCGCTCTCTCTCCCATCATTCCCCGCTCTGCCTGACACTGCGGGTGCTTGATGACGTCATATCATCGCGCACCTGCTGTGTGACCGGACGGGCAGAATGCAGCTGCTGAGACCAGAGGCTGGAGCAGTGCGGGGCAAGAGGAAAGGTGAGTAGAGTGCTTTTTTATTATTATTATATATCAATGAGTGATAGCTGGATTGTAGGGCTATTGGGGGGGGGCTGCATTACATTCTATGGGGGCTGGCAGCATTACATTCTATGGGGGCTGGCTGCATTACATTCTATGGGGACTGGCTGCATTACATTCTATGGGGGCTGTGCTGCATTACATTCTATGAGGCCTGTGCTGTATAACATTCTATGGGGCTGGGCTGCATTACATTCTATGGAGCTGTGCTGCATTACATTCTGTGGGGGCTGGCTGCATTACATTCTATAGGTCTGGGCTGCATTACATTCCATGGGGCTGGGATGCATTACATTCTATGGGGCTATGCTGCATTACATTCTATGGGGCTGTGCTGTATTACATTCTATGGGGCTGTGCTGTACTACATTCTATGGGGGCTGTGGTGCATTACATTCTATGGGGCTGGCTGCATTATATTGTATGGTGGCTGTGCTGCATTACATCCTATGGGAACTGGCTGCATTACATTCTATGGGGGCTGTGCTGCATTACGTTCTATGGGGGCTGGCTGCATTACATTCTATGGGGCAGGGCTGTATTACATTCTATGGGGCTGGGCTGCATTACATTCTATGGGGCTGTGCTGCATTACATTCTACGGGGCTGGCAGCATTACATTCTATGGGGGCTGGCTGCATTACATTCTATGGGGACTGGCTGCATTACATTCTATGGGGCCTGTGCTGTATTACATTCTATGGGGCTGGGCTGCATTACATTCTATGGGGCTGTGCTGCATTACATTCTGTGGGGGCTGGCTGCATTACATTCTATAGGGCTGGGCTGCATTACATTCTATGGGGCTGTGCTGCATTACATTCTATGAGGCCTGTGCTGTATTACATTCTATGGGGCTGGGCTGCATTACATTCTATGGGGCTGTGCTGCATTACATTCTGTGGGGGCTGGCTGCATTACATTCTATAGGGCTGGGCTGCATTACATTCTATGGGGCTGGGCTGCATTACATTCTATAGGGCTGTGCTGCATTACATTCTATGGGGTCTGTGCTGCATTACATTCTATGGGGGCTGTGCTGCATTACATTCTATGGGGGCTGTGCTGCATTACATTCTATGGGGCTGGGCTGCATTCCATTCCATGGGGCTGTGCTGCATTACATTCTATGGGGGCTGGCTGCATTACATTCTATGGGAACTGGCTGCATTACATTTTATGGGGACTGAGCTGTAATGCAGGATACAGCTGTAATTATATGTTATATAGTCGTGTTATACTCCCCTCACTTCTTGTAACCTACAAGTGTACAAAGATATTATACAGTCACCATGTGACAAGTGGGCCTGTGTGACTTCAAATGCCAGGGCTGAATTTTAGTCCCAGTCCGGCCCTGCCTGTCTCACCTGTCCCTGACTTGTCTGACCGCTCTTCAAGAATCCTCACACTTGGTGAGGATTCCTGCAGAGCGTTCACGCTGACAGATTCCCTCCTGTGCTGAGACTTGTGGTGCCACAGTAGCCTGTGACACCACAATTCTTGCTAAAGAAAAAAGAAAGAAGACAGAAGAAAGAAGACAGAAGAAAGAAGAGAGACTACAAACGTAAGTGTTCATCCCCGATCCCGGCCCGATCTTACTTCACCCCCCCCTACCCTTACCCCCCCTTCCCCGTCTCCCTCCCCCTCCACCCCCACTTTGTGCCGCGTCCGTCCGTGCCCAAATTTAGCAGCCACCGAGCGTTGATTGGTGACACAGTTCACCGATCAACACACATGCTCACTTTTCTTTTTCACCCCCCTTAGCGCCGCCGAGCGTTGATTGGTGACGCAGTTCACCGATCAACACTCGTGCTCACTTTTCTTTCCCACATCCCCTTGCGCGCACCCAGCCGCTGCGTCTAAACCCGTGCCTTTCGTTTCTTTTTTTTTCACATCCTCTTGCGCGCACCCAGCCGCTGCATCTAAACCCGTGCCTTTCATTTCTTTTTTTCTTTCCCACATCCCCTTGCGCGCACCCAGCCGCTGCATCTAAACCCGTGCCTTTCGTTTCTTTTTTTTTCACATCCTATTGCGCGCACCCAGCCGCTTCGTCTAAACCCGTGCCTTTCGTTTCTTTTTTTTTTTTTCACATCCCCTTGCGCGCACCCAGCCATTGCATCTAAACCCATGCCTTTCGTTTCTTTTTTTTTTTCACATTCCCTTGCGCACACCCAGCTGCTGCGTCTAAACCCGTGCCTTTCGTTTCTTTTTTTTTTTACATTCCCTTGCGCACACCCAGCCACTGCGTCTAAACCCGTGCCTTTCGTTTCCTTTTTTTTTTCTCACATCCCCTTGCGTGCACCCAGCCGCTGCGTCTAAACCCGTGCCTTTCGTTTTTTTTTTTTTTTCACATCCCCTTGCGCGCACCCAGCCGTTGCGTCTAAACCCGTGCCTTTCGTTTTTTTTTTTCACATCCCCTTGCGCGCACCCAGCCGCTGCGTCTAAACCCGTGCCTTTCGTTTGTTTGTTTTTCACATTCCCTTGCGCGCACCCAGCCGCTGCGTCTAAACCCGTGCCTTTCGTTTCTTTTTTTTTTTCACATCCCCTTGCGCGCACCCAGCCGCTGCGTCTAAACCCGTGCCTTTCGTTTCTTTTTTTTTTCACATCCCCTTGCGCGCACCCAGCCGCTGCGTCTAAACCCGTGCCTTTCGTTTCTTTTTTTTTTTTCACATCCCCTTGCGCGCACCCAGCCGTTGCGTCTAAACCCGTGCCTTTCGTTTCTTTTTTTTTTCACATCCCCTTGCGCGCACCCAGCCGTTGCGTCTAAACCCGTGTCTTTCGTTTCTTTTTTTTTTCCCACATCCCCGTCCAATAATGCACGGTGTCCCACACGAGATGACCCCAATTTTGACTGTCTGTTCAAAGTTCGGCCGGTCATCGAACACTTCAGCAAAAAGTTTGCTGAAGTGTACGTGCCCAAAAGGGACATCTGCATGGATGAGTCCTTGGTTCATTTTAAGGGGCGGCCCAGATTCCATCAATACCTGCCCAGCAAAAGAGCCAGGTACGGAATCAAACTTTACAAGCTGTGTGAGAGTACCTCAGGGTACACCTACAGCTTTGGAGTGTACGAAGGGAAGGACAGCAGGATTGAACCGCCTGAGTGTCCTTCCATCCTGGTAGTGAGTGGGACAATTGTGTGGGATTTGGTGCACCCACTGCTGGATAAACGTTTTCACCTCTACACTGATAACTTATTCCAGCATCCCACTCTACAAATCCCTCCCTGCGCGAGGTACCGCAGCCTGCGGTACTGTCCGCAAAAATCAGAGAGGCCTCCCGAAGACGCTACTTGGGCAGATGCTCCGAAAAGGTGAGAGCAAAGCCCAATGTAGCGACCACCTGCTGGTGGTCAAGTACAAGGACAAGAGGGATGTCCTTCTCTTGACCACCATACACGGTGATGGCAGTGCCCTCAGCAGTGTACGGGGTACCTCTACACAGGTCTGCAAACCCGACTGTGTACTGGGGTACAACAAAAACATGGAGGGCGTTGATCTCTCCGATCAACTCCTCCAACCGTACAGTGCTTTGAGGAAGGCCGAGGTGTGGTACAAAAAGCTGTCCGTGTACATCGTACAAATGGCAATGCTCAACGCTTTCCTGCTTTCACGATGTGCACGACACACTGATACGTCATACCTTCAGTTCCAGGAGGTAATGGTTAAGGCCCTAGTGTTTGGCATGAGGGAAGGAGCGGGCCCCAGTACTTCGGGAACTGAGGGTGCTCGTATCGTACCAGGTCAGCATTTTCCGGGGGTGGTCACGCCAACTGATAGAAAAGGTAAGCCGCAAAAAAGGTGCCGAGTGTGCTACAAAAGAGGAGTACGCAAGGACACCATCTATCAATGCGACACCTGCCCCGACAAACCTGGCCTGTGTATGAAGGACTGCTTCAAATTGTACCACACCTCCATGCACTACTAATTTACTTAACAGGAACCAGTAGATTAGTTCCAAAGAGGGGGAACATCTAAGTAGGTTCCTTGGGGGTCTAGGTTCCAAAATGATGTCACTTGTGTTTTTTTTTACTGTTTAGGCACATCAGGGGCTCTGCAAATGGAACATGACGCCCTCAGAACTAGTCCATCAAAGTCTGCATTCCAAATCGTCACTGCTTCCCTTCTGAGTCCCGAAGTGCCCAAACAGTTTTTTCCCACATATGGGGTACCAGCGTACTCAGAACAAATTGGACAGCAACTTTTGGGGTCCAATTTCTCTTGTTACCCTTGGGAAAATAAAAAATTGGGGACTGAAAGATCATTTTTGTGGGAAAAAAATAGAATTTTTTATTTTCACGTTGGGCGTCATAAACTTTAGTGAAGCACTTGGAGGTTCAAAATTCTCACCACACACCTAGATAAGTTCCTTAGGGGGTCAAGTTTCCAAAATGGGGTCACTTGTGGGGAGTTTCTACTGTTTAGGCACATCAGGGGCTCACCAAATGGAACATGATGCCTGCAGACAATTCCATCAAAGTCTGCATTCCAAAATGTCACTACTTCCCTTCCGAGCCCCGAAGTATGCCCAAACAGTAGTTTTCTCCCACATATGGGGTACCAGCGTACTCAGGACAAATTGGACAACAACTTTTGGGGTCCAATTTCTCCTGTTACCCTTGGGAATATAAAAAATTGGGGGGTGAAAGATCATTTTTGTGGGAAAAAAATAGAATTTTTTATTTTCACGCCGGGCATCATAGACTTTAGTGAAGCACTTGGAGGTTCAAAATTCTCACCACACTCCTAGATAAGTTCCTTAGGGGGTCAAGTTTCCAAAATGGGGTCACTTGTGGGGGGTTTCCACTGTTTAGGCATATCAGGGGCTCTCCAAATGCGACATGGCGTCTGATCTCAATTCCAGCCAATTTTAGCTTGAAAATGTCAAACGGCGCTCCTTTCCTTTGGAGCCCTGCCATGTGCCCAAACAGTGGTTCCCCCCCACATATGGGGTATCAGCGTACTCAGGACAAATTGTACAACAACGTTTGGGGTCCAATTTCTCCTTTTACCTTTGAGAAAATAAAAAATTGGGGACTAAACGATCATGTTTGTGGAAAAAATATGATTTTTTATTTTCACGCCCGGGCGTTATTAACTTTCGTGAAGCACTTGGGGGATAAAAGTGCTCACAACACATCTAGATAAGTTCCTTAGGGGGTCTAATTTCCAAAATGGGGTCACTTGTGGGGGGTTTCCACTGTTTAGGCACATCAGGGGCTCTCCAAACGCGACATGGCGTCCGATCTCAATTCCAGCCAATTTTAGCTTGAAAATGTCAAACGACACTCCTTTCCTTCGGAACCCTGCCATGTGCCCAAACAGTGGTTCCCCCCCACATATGGGGTATCAGTGTACTCAGGACAAATTGGACAACAACTATTGGGGTCCAATTTCTCCTTTTACTTTTGAGAAAATAAAAAATTGGGGACTAAACGATCATGTTTGTGGAAAAAATAGGATTTTTTATTTTCACGCCCGGGCGTTATAAACTTTCGTGAAGCACTTGGGGGATAAAAGTGCTCACAACAAATCTAGATAAGTTCCTTAGGGGTCTAGTTTCCAAAATGGGGTAACTTGTGGGGGTTTCCACTGTTTAGGCACATCAGGGGCTCTCCAAACGCGACATGGCGTCCGATCTCAATTCCAGCCAATTTTAGCTTGAAAATGTCAAACGACACTCCTTTCCTTCTGAGCCCTGCCGTGCGCCCAAAAAGTGGTTCCCCCTCACATGTGGGGTATCAGCGTACTCAGGACAAATTGTACAACAACTTTTGAGGTCCATTTTCTCTTTTTACCCTTGGGAAATTAAAAAAAATTATTGCTGAATGAACATTTTTGTGACTAAAAAGTAAAATGTTAATTTTTTCCTTCCATGTTGCTTCTGAAGCTGTGAAACACCCGAAGGGTTAATAAACTTCTTGAATGTGGTTTTGAGCACCTTGATGGGTGCAGTTTTTAGAATGGTGTCACTTTTGGTATTTTCTGCCATATAGACCCCTCAAAATTACTTCAAATGTGAGGTGGTCCCTAAAAAAAAATGGTTTTGTAAATTTTGTTATAAAAATGAGAAATTGCTGGTCAAATTTTAACCCTTGTAGCTTCCTAGAAAAAAAAAATGTTGTTTCCAAAATTGTGCTGATGTAAAGTAGACATGTGGGAAATGTTATTTATTAACTATATTGTGTCACATAACTCTCTGTTTTACCATAATAAAAATTCAAAGTTGGAAAATTGCAAAATTTTCAAAATTTTCGCCAAATTTCCATTTTTTTCACAAATAAATGCAAGTTATATCGAAGAAATTTTACCACTATCATTAAGTACAATATGTTACAAGAAAACATTATCAGAATCGCTAAGATCCGTTGAAGCGTTTCGGAGTTATAGCTTCATAAAAAGACAGTGGTCAGAAATGTAAAAATTGGCCCGGTCAAACCACGCTTGGGGGTAAAGGGGTTAAAGTCTTGAATATCCTCTATAACAACTACCTGCCTTTAAGTTCATAGCTCCATAACAAAAAACTACAAAAGTCCCAAAAAACCCATGTAATGACTTTGGAGCATCTTATCAGTGGCGTGTGCCACTGCCTACATGTGCTTTTCCAGAAGTGTTACTCTAGACATTCGAATATGGGCTAAAGGGGCAATATCTGATTATGGACACTATACATTTGATTACAGTGAAGTTCTGCAACTGATCACATCCAGCTGCTACTGGTTGGTGGGGTTGCCAGATGTCGCACCGCCACCAATCTGATATTGATGTACTATCTTAAGGATAGGAATATAAATGTACTGAACAACCCGTTGAACGATAGGTGCAATTATGCACTGTGATAACCAAGTTTAATAATGTAGTGGATTTACCTTAGGTTTTATTAAAATCCCAGAATATACTAATGATATAATTCTAATTATAAAATCAGCTCTGGAACACCAGACAGACCGACTGTACAAACACTGCTGGTTATTCCTTTTGTGCTCAGGTTATAGGGACACATATTCTACGGCAAATCTGTGTTACATTTTAAGCCTGCTTATTACAGATTGATACCATACCGCTGAAGCTTCCATGCAAAAATGTCAGACTTTAAGAACAGGAATGGGATTGATGTAAACAAGTCATCATTTTATGGCCGATCTTTATGGTTTTCATGGTAACTGGGGCAAGAGTCATATTCTTTGTATGCATTTTATTATCCTTGGGGAGGGAATAGACTGGAAATAATGTGTAACTGTAATATTTTCCCACAAGAAGATCCTTATTTTTCATCAGGAGTGCAGCTCTGGAGATTTTCTACATAATATTCAGGAAATGTATAAATACTAATTGTGAAGGTTATGGTTATTAGCAGAATGATAGCAATTATTCCCAGAAGCAATCTGTACAATGGACAGGGAAACTAGGGGAATTTTTATACACCCAGGTTCACCTCATTTTGTCTCCCAGAAGTTAACAGATTATTGTATTTCAGTTTACGGTCTCTGTCCGATATATAGGCTAGAATATAAATGACAGGCTGAAGCCTGCTAACAGGAGCACAAGGTAGGACACGTGCCTGTTAATGCTAGTGGGAGCAGTGGCATAGCTTTAGGGGTTGCAGTGATTGCAATTTTGTCTGGGTCCCTCTGGTCACAAGATCTGACATCGAGAACACTGTCATGGTGGCTCTGTTGTCCAACACACTTCTGACCCACCCATGTTCAGTTTGACTGACACCAAGCAGCGCAGTTCTGTGCATCATACGGCATGGGTCACAGCAGTTGCTGATAGGCTGGGGTCAAACAACTGACTTTCTACCTTCCAAGAAAATCGATCCAATTACGCTAATCACATTCTGATCAGAGTTTAATCCGATTTTCTCAAATGTGAAGAAAGAAAAAGTTTCTCCATTCTCTACATGCAGTGTGTCCGTGAAACTTGGACCGTACTCTGATAGCATTCCCTGTTTTCCACGGACCCATAGGCACAAATGGTTGAGTGCCATCTGATTCTCTGAGGCAACTTAGGCAAGCTACGATTTTTTTCCCCGGACTGGAGAAAGTCTGAGAAAAAAATTGGGCATGAGTGCCGCCTCATTGAATAACATGAGGATGAGTGCTATTCACCAAAATGACGGATAGCACTTGTCCGATTATTACGGTCATGTGCACGAGCCCTTCTACAGTGGGGGTGGGGATGCCACAGAGGCCACCAATAATCCTTTCTTCATTGCCCATGGTTTATGGATACAGATTTAGAAAACAAAATTAGCAAATAGCCTGCAGAGAGTAAGTATTTAGTAATAGTACATGTAAATTACATGAATATAGATTTAGCGGTGATTGAATATTTGATTTGGTTTAGAGAAATTTAGCTGCCCATAACCCTAGGATCGACACCTATAAACTGATAACATGGCTGCATTTTGTCTTTATTACAGGCAACCTCAATGTTTGGGGCAAGTTCACAGTTTCTCACCATTTCAATAATTGTTCTCTACATGTTCTTGTGAATAGGACTAAGCACCTGCTACATGTGGACCAGTCCTGCACCTCCTGCCCATAGCATGCCCACTGAGATTCCTGACCCACCCTTAGACTGTCCTCTGGAGCTTTGAATCCCACGGCTGCTAGTGAAAATTGCAATTCGGGGGCATGTGGAGTGGATCTCTGCCTATGTGCCAAAGGATTGTGGTCACAATTTGCATGGTTTGAAAGTCTATCAGATACTCTCCGCAGGAGGTGTGCACCTGGTAGGATGTCTGCATTGTGCCTCTGCTACTGGTGAAGCGCACATCTGACAGACATCTAGGGCATGTGCAGTGAGACTATAAGCTTCTGGCACACAGGACTCATGAAGACGAGCGTATAAATCGGACGTGCGCTATCCCATTTTTAATCAGACCGCACACTGACCCATGATATGCAATAGAGCTGTTCAGATGAACAATTTTTTTTCGTTCCAAGTGTCCATGAGGCAAAGATTGCATCATAAACTACTTTCTTCCAAGTCTCAGATGAGACTCACACATTCTAGTCTATGGGTGCAAGAAAAAAAAAATCGGATCCCACACGGATCATCTGAGTGGCATCCAATTTTTGCGGATAGATTTGTATTATCAACCTAGGAAATTGTATGTCATCATGTACATGTATTAATATAGTCGCATGAAAATGGATCACACACAGATAGCACGTGGACATGAAAACTGACACACAAATAGCACGTGGATAAAAAATGGAAAAAATATGTCCGAGTTTTCTGGATGACTCCTCATCTGTTCAGAAGAATCAGCATAGGGTTATTGAGGATTATTTACAAATTGCCAGAGGCAAATAGACCCTAACTAAAGATTCTATAAGACTAAAACATAACTTTTATTTCCATCTCCTTATTAAAGAGTTCTCGTTTAAAATCAGTGTCTGTGTGGTCATTGAATAAGCACTTGTCCTAGAATGTTAATAGATTTCCATTTTTGTGGTCCCATTATGGAGCCATTAAGGAAACTTTATGGGAGACATCTCCCTCATTTTGGGACGATTAGTGCCGATTAACACCCCCTATCTGTGTGGGAATCAAGTCCTGTGTTCATACAGTGGATTTGATACAGTTAGCTCAATGGATTTAGTACAATCAGCTCACGCCTATTGTTTCCACCAGGGAATATCAAAACTAATATAAAGTCCTTTGGACTTTTTGCTTATCATTCATGCATATGTCATTATTGCATAATGTGGTCATGGATGACTATTAATATTTGTAGTTGGCCACTACAGAAAACTGCTTATTAAAATAATTGACCAGCTGCCTTCCCGACATGTTTCACCATTTCTGGCTTCTTCAGGGTAATGAGGCTGCAGGTTTTCTGGATGAAACTGAGACCGTTTTTCCTGTTCGTCTGCAGGTGCTCAAAAGCAGAGATCTGCTGCACAAACCCCAAGTCACAACGTTCACATGCAGCTGTGGGATTCAAAGCTTGAGGAGGACAGTGTAAGGGTGGACCAGGGGCATGCTGTGAGGAGATAGGGCAGGACTAGTCTGCACATAGCAGATGTCTCTTGGACAAATCGTATTCACAAGAATATGAGAAGAAGGAGGTTTGAAAAACTGTGAACCTGATGCAAACAATGGGGTTGCCTGTAATTACCAGAAAAAGACAAATGCAATCATGTAATTGGTTTATAGGTGTCAATCCTGCTGTCAGGTTACCTTTAACTAGTTACAAAATATTTTCCAGTTATGGTTTATGTAATACCGATTTGGATCTTATGTGAAATAACCAGATATGACAATGTCCAGACCCAGATATTAAATCTGCAAAAATCAGATCGTTCCTGGTTGTGTTTGACACAAATCAGAAAAATCTCCAATTTCAACCTAAAATGTAGTTTTAAATTGTTTCAAGGATTTAAAGGATATCTTTATTCATATGGCCTGTTATTGTCATATTGATGCTGTACTATTTCCCACTACTTTCTTTGCGGCTCAGATGGACCAAGTTTTGCACAACATTCAGAGTAAGAAAATGGTAACCCATGGTACACATGATGGAAAACAACATGAATGAGAAACAAATCTTCAAAAAGAAGGGAAGTATTTCTGAATTATAAAGTAATGGCATTGGCAAGTGATTAGTTTAAGTTTCATTGATGATGTGAGTCTGAAATTTGGGAACCCAGTAGATCATGAAATGAAGGGACAAAGGCCCTTTTGCTATTTTCGTTGCACAGTGAGTACCATAACTATCCAGGCCTTGTGCAATGTACGTTCCCAGGACCTGATGGATTGTGATGCGGGGGAAAAATCAGAAGGGACTCCTGTGCTCTACAGACATAGCGACACATTCATTTAGGAAATTTGTGGGTGCCAAACATGTAGCGTAATACATATGTGTACTATCCATACACTGACACATTATCATCTGCGTGCCTTTTCGTATCCCTGACTTTTTTAATGGACCACAGTTGTGTCTGACCTTCATCAGATGTGCAGATCAAACTCTCCAATTTTAGTAATAGGGTCTGCGTTTCAATGGACAGCACATAGTTACATGTTACATCCATGTGCTGTCTTTTTAAAACATGTATGTGTGTATTCAGCCTTAAGTAGAAATTTACTATGGCTGGTGTTTTACACTCCAGTCTTACACCAAAGTATAATGTGGCAAATTTATTAATGAGGTCCATGACTTTGCTCATCTGGCACATCTTAGGTTGTCCACACTCGAGAAAATTAAACCAATGTATACTATCAGTGAGAACAGTAAAAAAGTGGCAAATTTTAGAGCAAATATGATTTGCAACGAAATTTTCTTTTAAGCATCATGAAAACTATATAGATAAAAGTGTTGCAGACATTTAGTAACGGGTTCTTCTTGCTATTTTAGAACGTGAATTTATTTTTTCTAAATTATCATCCTTTTCTCTGCCATAAAACTCTAGCGGCTCTGATGTCAGTGTTCATTTACAGAGCAGTTTATGGCGGGATATATATATGTTCACAATGATTTTTCATAAAATGGAAAAACCTGCCTCCTGTTCTCTCACGTACGCTGACATACAAGATGATGCTTTAATGCCGACATAAAAAGACCGAGAGAATCCTTATATTACAGATGATGACTGATTCTTGCCATCGGCACGACGTGAGAGCAGACAAGTACGCGAGTCATTATTGTCATGGACTAAGATGACCTGATGATAAAAGACTACTGTAATTTCTTTCCATACCTAAAAGTATAAATTCTGCAGCTGTTCTAAAAAAGGCGTATTTATCACGTCATATAAAAGGGTGTATTTTCTGGGGGTTTTTTTGTCATATATTAGTTGATCATTAGGTAGAGCAGTAGTAGCTAAAATTTGCAACTATGCTTATTTTACACCCCTAAATAAATTTTGCCATAGTTTTACCATGCCGAAAAAATGAATCTGTGGTCAGTTTCTCAGGCATCCAATATGGCGAAATTTCCTTCTGTTACTTTGGTATTTTTGTTGCTAGTTTTGATGCTATTTTTTTTAATTTCTATAGTTTTAAATTTTGAAGCATTTTGGATAAAACTATGAAACTGAGCTAAATTTCAGAAAATGTGACCTTTCGGCAAAGATCATCTCTTGCTAAAATTGTCAAAATCAACCAATGAAAAGTTTATTCAAATAATTCAGTCCTGCCCTTCATGGCTGCTGTATTGACCAAAATTAAGCCTACAGGCCATCTTTTATATGTAATGTAGTCTTCCACCAGTCCATATCCAAATCCAAGGTGGTTTGAGAGCACACGACCATACTCCAGTGAGCATGTGCAGTAGGAAGCTCTTCCCTTCTACATATATAGGAAGGTGTGCTGCACTAATAATGCTGGAGATACCAGAGGTAGGAAGAGGCCTCTAACACTGCTGTGTGCCCTGCTTTTTTGAATAAGAATATAAGTATCTCCTGATTACAGCAGCAGAGCTTCCTACTGCACATGCTCATAGGCTCCTGTCCTACTGCACATGCTCACGGGCTTCTGTCCTACTGCACATGCTCACAGCCTCCTGTCCTACTGCACATGTTCACAGGCTCCTGTCCTATTGCACATGCTCACAGGCCTCTGTCCTATTGCAAATGCTCACAGGCTCCTGTCCTACTGCACATGTTCACAGGCTCCTGTCCTACTGCACGTGCTCACAGGCTCCTGTCCTACTGCACATGTTCACAGGCTCCTGTCCTATTGCACATGTTCACAGGATCCTGTCCTACTGCACATGCTCACAGGCTCCTGTCCTACTGCACATGCTCACAGGCTTCTGTCCTACTGTACATGCTCACAAGCTTCTGTCCTACTGCACATGCTCACAGGCTCCTGTCCTACTACACATGTTCACAGGCACCTGTCCTACTGCACATGCTCACAGGCTCCTGTCCTAGTGCACATGCTCACAGGCTCCTGTCCTACTGCACATGCTCATAGGCTCCTGTCCTACTGCACATGCTTTAAGGCTCCTGTCCTACTGCATATGCTCACAGGCTCCTGTCCTACTGCATATGTTCACAGGCCCCTGCCCTACTGCACATGCTCACAAGCTTCTGTCCTACTGCACATGCTCACAGGCTTCTGTCCTACTGCACATGCTCACAGGCTCCTGTCCTACTGCACATGCTCACAGGCTCCTGTCCTACTGCACATGTTCACAGGATCCTGTCCTACTGCACATGCTCACAGGCTCCTGTCCTACTGCACATGTTCACAGGATCCTGTCCTACTGCACATGCTCACAGGCTCCTGTCCTACTGCACATGCTCACAGGCTTCTGTCCTACTGCACATGCTCACAGGCTTCTGTCCTACTGCACATGCTCACAGGCTCCTGTCCTAATGCACATGTTCACAGGCTCCTGTCCCAGTGCACATGATCAGAGGCTCCTGTCCTACTGCACATGTTCACCGGCTTCTGTCCTACTGCACATGCTCACAGGCTCCTGTCCTACTGCACATGCTCACATGCTCCTGTCCTACTGAACTTGCTCAAAGGCTCCTGTCCTACTGCATATGCTCACAGGCTCCTGTCCTACTGCATATGTTCACAGGCACCTGTCTTCCTGCACATGCTCACAGGCTCCTGTCCTAGCGCACATGCTCACAGGCTCCTGTCCTACTGCACATGCTCATAGGCTCCTGTCCTACTGCACATGCTTTAAGGCTCCTGTCCTACTGCATATGCTCACAGGCTCCTGTCCTACTGCATATGTTCACAGGCCCCTGTCCTACTGCACATGCTCACAAGCTTCTGTCCTACTGCACATGCTCACAAGCTTCTGTCCTACTGCACATGCTCACAGGCTTCTGTCCTACTGCACATGCTCACAGGCTCCTGTCCTACTGCACATGCTCACAGGCTCCTGTCCTACTGCACATGTTCACAGGATCCTGTCCTACTGCACATGCTCACAGGCTCCTGTCCTACTGCACATGTTCACAGGATCCTGTCCTACTGCACATGCTCACAGGCTCCTGTCCTACTGCACATGCTCACAGGCTTCTGTCCTACTGCACATGCTCACAGGCTTCTGTCCTACTGCACATGCTCACAGGCTCCTGTCCTAATGCACATGATCACAGGCTCCTGTCCCAGTGCACATGATCAGAGGCTCCTGTCCTACTGCACATGTTCACTGGCTCCTGTCCTACTGCACATGCTCACAGGCTCCTGTCCTACTGCACATGCTCACATGCTCCTGTCCTACTGCACTTGCTCAAAGGCTCCTGTCCTACTGCATATGCTCACAGGCTCCTGTCCTACTGCATATGTTCACAGGCCCCTGTCCTACTGCACATGCTCACAAGCTTCTGTCCTACTGCACATGCTCACAGGCTTCTGTTCTACTGCACATGCTCACAGGCTCCTGTCCTACTGCACATGTTCACAGGATCCTGTCCTACTGCACATGCTCACAGACTCCTGTCCTACTGCACATGTTCACAGGCTCCTGTCCCACTGCACATGTTCACAGACTCCTGTACTACTGCACATGCTCACAGGCTCCTGTCCTACTGCACATGTTCACAGCCTTCTGTCCTACTGCACATGCTCAGAGGCTCCTGTTCTAATCCACATGTTCACAGGCTCCTGTCCTACTGCACATGCTATTATTTATAATGATATTTCTTTTATTTTTTTTCCCAGAGAACACCTTTAAAGAGGTTATCCACTACTGGGATGTCAGCCGAGTGCAGTGCGATATACGCCGACTCACAGAATGGAGAAGGTGGAGAAATGTAGCTCTTCATCTTCTCAGAACCTGTGATCTGATTCCCATATGAGAGAGAATCAGATCACAGTAAGATGACACTTGGATCACGCTCGCAGCAGAGTTTGAGCCCAGGGTCTTTTCCATATAGTATCCGATTCTCTTGCATTAGAGAAATCGTCAGATGCTACTGGCCAGTGTGAGCTTACCTGTGTTTTTTTTTGTCGTTCATTGAAAATCATGCAGAGCAAAACATGGCCAAAAGCAGCATGTGAACAAGCCCTTAGTATATAGCTGCATTTCCTTTTTTATAGTATACTTTTTTTTTTTACAGGCCTATAATGTGCTGTGAACCTTGCCCGACAAAGAAAACAGCCCCTTTAACAACCAACTATGCTTCTTAGAAAGTTTTGTATACGATAGGCTTTGAATGATAACCAGAGCACACATACAAATTTAGGTTTTGGGTTTTTTTTTGCACATCATTCCATTCAAACTAGCAGTCATTTCGAGGAAAAGATTGTATACTCTCTTGAAGATAGACTGCTACCAGCTGCACATTTGGCTATATTCCAATCAGACCCATCACGCCGTTTTTCATAGTACCGCATGTCATGAGCTGCAGCACTAAATATTTACACAAGTGTCTGAGCACAGGCAGGGTCACCATGATCCCCCCTGGGAGACTCGACATCCGCAGAATGTGGCAGGACCAGCTCTGCTGGGATAAAACATCTGTGTCTTGCTGGGGTAGATCACCATGGGAAGTAAAGTCTCTACGTGCAGCATTCAGGCTATGGAAGGTGGATGTTCAGACAGGGAATACATATACTATACAGTATATTGAATACCAAGTAATCCTATAAAATTAGCCCGCAATTTGTCTTCATTGCTCACATATAATTAGGATTATATTTACTTTTTCTTCTAATATGATTCTGGAAATCCATTTTTCAAATTAAAAATATTCTCACTTATTAATTAATATTCTAGTTCTATACACTGGAAAACACACACACTGACATTTCTTGTTTTGAGCAGCTAATTATTTTTAGCTTTCATGTGTAGACCAGGACACATTTAGTAGTGCCATTTCATCATTAAAGGTTCATGAATTTAATGACAGATTACTGCTCTATTGTACTGCTGCAAGTGCAGTGTCTTGGAAAAGCATTCATATCCCGTGAACGTTTCTACATTTTTCAAATTACATCCACAAACTTAAATCTATTTTAATGGCATATTATGGGATATACCAACACAAAGTAGCAAGTATGTGTAGAGTATTAAGGAAATGATACATGGTTTTATAATTACTTAATAAATCTGGAAATTGTGACTTGCATTTATATTCAGCCCCTGTAGTCTGATACCCTTAAATAAAATCCTGAGAGACCAATTGCCACTAGAAGTCACATAACTAGTAATGAAGCCCACCTGTGTGTTATTTATTCTCAGTATAACTGCAGCTGTTCTGTGAAGGTCTTAGAGGTTTGTTTGAGAACATCACAGATCAAACAGCATCATGAAAACCAAGGAACACACCGAACAGGTCAGGGTTAAAGTTGTGGCAAAGAGAAAATCAGGGCTAAGTTTTAAAAAAAAAATAGCCCAAGCTCTGAACATGTCATGGAGCACTGGTCCATCTATCATCCAAAAATAGAAGAAGTATGGCACATCTAGAAACCTACCAAGACATGGCTGTTCACCTAAACGGACATACCAAACAAGGAAAGCACTAATTAAAGAAGCAGACAAGTGGCCTATGGTCACTCTGGAGGAGCTGCAGAGATCCACAGATTAGGTGGGAGAATCAGTTCACAGAAAACTTTTAGTTATAAACTACACAAATCTGGCCTTTATGGAAGAGTGGCAACAAGAAAGCCATTTTTTAAAGTAAGCCATAAGAAGTCCCATTTGCAATTTGCAAAAAAGCCCTGTAAGGGACAAAGTTAGCATGTGCACGAAACTGCTCTGGTCAGATGAATCCAAAGTAGAACTTATTGGGTTAAATGCAAAATGCTGTGTGCAGCGGAGTACTAAAACTGCACATCACCCTGAAAACACCACCCTCACCATCAAACATGGTGGCAGCATCATGATGTGGAGCTTTTCTTCATCACGGACATAGAACAGGGTTAGAATTGTTGGGAAGCTGGATGGAGCTAAAAACATGGCGATCCTTGAGGAAAACCTGCTGAAGTCTTGAGACCGGGGTGTAGCAGAAGGGCAATGACCCTAAACATACTGCCAGAGCTACAATGGAATGATTTAGAACAAAACATTTTCATGTATTTGAATGGCCCAGTTACAGTCCAGACCTAAATCCCATTGAGAATCTGTGGTAAAACTTGAAAATTGCTGTTTGTTCACAGATTTCTCCATCCAATCTCACTGAGCTAGAGCTAGTTTGCAAAGAATGATGGGAAAACATTTCAGCCTCTAGATGTGCAAATTATCTCTTCAGAGAGAAAGAGGACTTGAACTTTACTGACACCTATTGAGAGAAGCAACCCTAAAAGTCAATATCGACCCTATAACAAGCCTTGCCATATTACTTAAGATAAAAGCCAAACCAGAATCTAAATTTGAAGACACGGTGGTTTTTGGTACTGCTCCTCGTCTGTGCAAAGCATGAGATCTGATTTGGCTATGTGAGAGGCTATGGGATCTAAGGGGTAGCGTTTCTTCTTGTGGAGCGTGAAAAGCCAGGCCTGGCATGTCAGAGTGAGGAGACTTATACCTACGAATGCTTCTCTGGGAAATTAAATATGCAGATTGTCTTTTCAGAGAGGAAGAGGACTCTAGTGCCACCTATAGAAATGAATCATATAGAAAAGAAGATGTAGATAACCACACCATCGTTAGAGTAAAAAATAAACTTAATTAAGTAAATCATAAAGGAAGTACATGCAAAACTAGCCAAAAATTGGTACACATACCAGAAGTGGGTAAGTAACTATATAGCATAACTCGGAATGTAAGTATGTAGTGTTTGTTTTTTTTTACTTTTACAATGGTAACCAGGGTAAACATCGGGTTACTAAGCGCGGCCCTGCGCTTAGTAACCCGATGTTTACCCTGGTTACCGGGGACCTCGGGATCGTTGGTCGCTGGAGAGCGGTCTGTGTGACAGCTCTCCAGCGACCAAACAGCGACGCTGTAGCGATCGACATCGTTGTCGGTATCGCTGCAGCGTCGCTTAGTGTGACGGTACCCCAAGTCTCATACTTTGCACTGACAAGGGGCCGTACCCCGGAACATCTTGTCTGCAAATTGAGATTCTGGTTTGGCTTTTATCCTAAGTCATGTGGCAAGGTTTGTTAACGAGTCGCTATTCACTTTAGGATTGCTACTTTCAATAGGTGGCCCTGGAGTTCAATTCCTCTTTTTCTTTCTCTCTGAAGAGGCAATTTGCATATATATCCATCCCCTGCAGACAGGCAGGGTCCTCGTGGGCAGGGTCCTCCCTCCTTATGTACCTGTATGCCTTGTTTTTTTTGCTCATGTTTAATTGAATTTGTCTATATTTGCCCCCTTTTCACATGTAAAGCGCCATGGAATAAAGGGCGCTATAAAAATGAATAATAATAATAATAATTTCTCAGAGAAGCATATGAGTCTCCTCACTCTGACATGCCAGGCTTGGCGTGTCACTCTCCACAAGGACAAACAATACCCCTTATATCTCGGCCTCTAGATGTGCAAAGCTGGTACAGATATACTCCAAAAGACTTGCATTTGGAAATTACGGCGAAAGGTGGTCCTACAAAATATTGGCGCATGGGGGAACTGAATACAAATGAACGCCACAATTTTCAAATTTATATTTTTTAAACAAATAGAAAACCATGAAAAAATGTGGAAAATTTCAAGGGGTATAAATACTTTTTCAAGGCACTATATATATATATATATATATATATATATATATATATATATATATAGTACAGACCAAAGGTTTGGACACATCTTCTCATTTACAGATTTTTCTGTATTTTCATGACTATGAAAATTGTACATTCACACTGAAGGCATCAAAACTATGAATTAACGCAGGTGGAATTATATACTTGACAAAAAAGTGTGAAACAACTGAAAATATGTCTTATAGTCTAGGTTCTTCAAAGTAGCCACCTTTTGCCTTGATGACTGCTTTGCACACTCTTGGCATTCTCTTGATGAGTTTCAAGAGGTAGTCACCGGGAATGATCTTCCAACAATCTTGAAGGAGTTCCCAGAGATGCTTAGCACTTGTTGGCCCTTTTGCCTTCACTCTGTGATCCAGCTCACCCCAAACCATCTCGATTGGGTTCAGGTCTGGTGACTGTGGAGGCCAGGTCATCTGGCGCAGCACCCCATCACTCTCCTTCTTGGTCAAACAGTCCTTACACAGTCTGGAGGTGTGTTTGGGGTCATTGTCCTGTTGAAAAATAAATGATGGTCCAACTAAACGCAAACCATATGGAATAGCATGCCGCTGCAAGATGCTGTGGTAGCCATGCTGGTTCAGTATGCCTTCAATTTTGAATAAATCCCCAACATTGTCACCAGCAAAGCACCCCCACACCATCACACCTCCTCCTCCATGCTTCACGGTGAGAACCAGGCATGTAGAGTCTATCTGTTCACAATTTCTGCGTCGCACAAAGACACGGTGGTTGGAACCAAAGATCTCAAATTTGGACTCATCAGACCAAAGCACAGATTTCCACTGGTCTAATGTCCATTCCTTGTGTTCTTTAGCCCAAACAAGTCTCTTCTGCTTGTTGCCTGTCCTTAGCAATGGTTTCCTAGCAGCTATTTTACCATGAAGGCCTGCTGCACAAAGTCTCCTCTTAACAGTTGTTGTAGAGATGTGTCTGCTGCTAGAACTCTGTGTGGCATTGACCTGGTCTCTAATCTGAGCTGCTGTTAACCTGTGATGTCTGAGGCTGGTGACTTGGATAAACTTATCCTCGGAAGCAGAGGTGACTGTTGGTCTTCCTTTCCTGGGGCGGTCCTCATGTGAGCCAGTTTCTTTGTAGCGCTTGATGGTTTTTGCCACTGCCCGTGGGGACACTTTCAAAGTTTTCCCAATTTTTCGGACTGACTGACCTTCATTTCTTAAAGTAATGATGGCCACTCGTTTTTCTTTACTTAGCTGCTTTTTTCTTGCCATAATACAAATTCTAACAGTCTATTCAGTAGGACTATCAGCTGTGTATCCCCCAGACTTCTGCTCAACACAACTGATGGTCCCAACCCCATTTATAAGGCAAGAAATCCCACTTATTAAACCTGACAGGGCACACCTGTGAAGTGAAAACCATTCCCGGTGACTACCTCTTGAAGCTCATCAAGAGAATGCCAAGAGTGTGCAAAGCAGTCATCAAAGCAAAAGGTGGCTACTTTGAAGAACCTACAATATAAGACATATTTTCACTTGTTTCTAACTTTTTTTGTAGAGTATATAATTCCACATGTGTTAATTCATAGTTTTGATGCCTTCAGTTTAAATTTACAATTTTCATATTCATGAAAATACAGAAAAATCTTTAAATGAGAAGGTGTGTCCAAACTTTTGGTCTGTACTGTAAATAATATAAGAAGTCTATTTGCACAGAGCTCTGTATGAATTTATCTGCTCACGTATTGGTTTCTAGGAGAAAATTGAACTTCCATTACTTCCTACAGAATATATGAGTCAGTTGACCCGTTCTGACCGTGAACTCCCGCTCTTTGTAAGTGACATAAAGCACACACACAGATGGATCTTCTCAGACAATAGCGGGGTGTTTATTTTGTCATACATCTCTTCAATTAAGGTCGATGTGCAATTGACTGAGCTTGAACAGCTCTGGAAATAAGTGGTAAAAATGGCAGTGTTATAAGGTGAAAAGCTGCTGGAAACCCAACCACAAAGACTCAAGGCTGCATAGGGAGGCTCGGGCTGAACTTAAGGGGATTTTAGGCTTGGAAATATATTATCTTGGTTTATTTTTGCTTTGTTTTTTGTTCATATCATTTTGTAGAGAATTTTTCATTGTGACATTTAAGAGTATTTGTATTTGTTTCTGTAGTTCAAGTTATTAAAGCCACAAAGAGTAAGTCATAATGATATCATTCACTGACCTGTCAATCAATAAAGGATGCCATTTTTATATGTGTCTTGAGAACTTATATCAGCAGGGGAATTTCGCCAGAAAATAACTCAAGTGATCACGATCATGTATAGATAAAATCTCCTCAGATTCTGAGGAGATCATTACTGTATCTCAGAAATGCCAATTTCATTTGTAGAATTTGTAGAATTTGTTCTCAGATTTTTTTTGTCTCAGATAAGTAAATATTTCTGTTGCTCTAATGGCATTGTTTGTATTGATTAACACGCGGTACGGGAGTCCTCTTATAAACTCTGCATTGAGACCCAAGACATGTAAGCTACACCTGTAGGAGGCTTTGTACCTGTCAACTCTCCTGAAATGTCTGAAGCCCATAAGGTACCGTCACATTTAGCGATGCTGCAGCGATCTAGACAACGATGCCGATCGCTGCAGCGTCGCTGTGTGGTCGCTGGAGAGCTGTCACACAGACAGCTCTCCAGCGACCAACGATGCCGAAGTCCCCGGGTAACCAGGGTAAACATCGGGTTACTAAGCGCAGGGCCGCACTTAGTAACCCGATGTTTACCCTGGTTACCAGTGTAAATGTAAAAAAAAACAAACACTACATACTTACATTCCGGTGTCTGTCGCGTCCCCCGCCTTCAGCTTCCCGCACTGTGTAAGCGCCGGCCGTAAAGCACAGCGGTGACGTCACCGCTGTGCTCTGCTTTACGGCCGGCCGGCGCTGACACAGTGCAGGGAAGCAGAACGCCGGGGGACGCGACAGACACCGGAATGTAAGTATGTAGTGTTTGTTTTTTTTTACATTTACACTGGTAACCAGGGTAAATATCGGGTTACAAAGCACGGCCCTGCGCTTAGTAACCCAATGTTTACCCTGGTTACCAGTGAACACATAGCTGGATCGGCGTCACACACGCCGATTCAGCGATGTCAGCGGGTGATCCAGCGACGAAATAAAGTTCTGGCCTTTCTGCTCCGACCAACGATGTCACAGCAGGATCCAGATCGCTGCTGCGTGTCAAACTCAACGATATCGCTATCCAGGACGCTGCAACGTCACAGATCGCTATCGTTATCGTTGTTAAGTTGTTCAGTGTGAAGGTACCTTAAGAAATCAGCTTTCGAGAGATGATAACACCCTCCTGCACATTTGGGGGCTTCCCCTGGGTGTGTGACCTAGGCACTGTGAAGGAGTTGATATTGGCATTGTTGGGGTGTGTTCACATGGCAAATAATTACCAGCCTACTCTTCACACATCGCAGTTTATCTGCTCTACGAGGACCAACTGCAACATGAATTAGGGCACTGCCACTTCACAAATGTTGTTCTGGTAGAGGTAGCTAACAATGGAGAAATGACATGTGTGAGGATTCCTTAAAGGGAATACGTCAGCAGGTTTTTGCTATGTAATCTGACAGCTGCATGATGTAGGGGCACAGGCCCTGATTCCAGCAATGTATCACTTAGTTTACTGGGTGCAGCAGTTGTGATAAAATCAGAGTTCTGTCTGTAGGTCTAGCAGAGCTTGGAATGCTGAGCTGTATATAACCCCGCCCACATCACTGATTGGCAGTTTTCTGTGTACATTGTATATTCACAGAAATCTGCCAATCAGTGGAGGGGGCGGGGTTGGGTCCGCTAGTGATAAACATCTGATGATAAAACACTGATTTTAGCAAAACGAGAAAAACCATCCTAGTAAGTGACACATCACCGGAAACAGCCTCTATATCATGCTGCTGTTAGATTACATAAAGATAATCTGTCAGCAGATGTTTGCTAATTATTGCCCTAATGTTTAAAAGTACAGGGCCTTGTATTGAGTACAACATCTGCAACAATTAAATACCTCTCTCATGGCAGCCATATCAGTTGAAAACCGTATTTGTGTATATGCGGTGGGGTATAGGTTCTTAAACATAACATGCCTGTTGGTAAAATGAAGGAAATAGGACCTGTCGTGTTACCTTATTATTGGCCCACTTTGTGCCTATAGGGTAAAACCAGAGAAACATCATCATATAGAGGTCTGCCATGTGTGCCATGTATGCTATACCACCAAGTATAGCAGATCTTACAGGAAGCTTCATTTTGGCATGACCCCTAGACTGCAAATTATTCATAAACAGTCTTCATTACAACCAGCGCTGGTCCAGGGTGCCAAGGGCCCACCAGTAACATTGACTTTGGGGGCCCAATTTTCACCTGCATACAAATATTACGCGACCCCGGTTCACAAATTGACCTCTATCTCTATGTAATAATAAACTGGGTAGTTTGGATAATGAATGATGAGATGCTGCTCAGAGTGAATCCAGTGAATTATGACAAGTACTGCCCATACAATGGGGTTGGGGGCCCAGATCTGCATAGGGGCCCACCGGGGAATTCCCCTATTATCCTATGGGCCAGTCCGATCCTGATTACAACACTATAATTAGTTAGTTGCTTGTCAATGTCTTCTATAGAACAAAGAAACTCTTCCACAATGTGAAAAATGAGCCAAGAAGATCAGTTATAACTAGACTTCACTTTGCACACACATGGAGAGACTTGATATATCCGTGTGTCTGCCGAACAGGACAAACGCCAGTGATTACACAGAAGAGAAATAATAATAATGGAGTAAATCTGCAAGTTAGCGCAGATCTGGAATCAGACCATGCTCTAGGTAAGGCGAACATAGTATTGGTTCAGGTACGCTCTTCTATTATCTCTAATAGCGAAAATATTCTGTTTTTCTTGATAGTTAAAAGGCTGCATATTTTTTTCCCGCTTTTTTTGACTTACAGGAAAACGAAAAATCCACACCAAATATTTTCATTGCTCAATAAAGTTCAAAAACATCTGGAAAACGCCAGAAAAAAAGCAGCCAAAACGTGCATAAAAATTCTGGTGCAAAATAATGCTGGAAAAATGCACAGCAACCCAAAATATGTAGTTTTTGAAGGCTGGAAAAATATGCAGCGTGAGCATACCCTAAGGATCAGTTCCCATCATGAGTATTTGTAGCGTTTTTGATACAGAGTATTTTTGCTGCACAATAAATCAGCGTCTTAGGCCCCTTTCACACATCAGTTTTTTGCCGTCAGTCACAATCCGTTGGCTCGACCGATCAACGTCACAGATTGTGAAAAATTGATGCAACGGATCCGATTTTTGACGGATCCGACTAGCAGATCTGGCTAATTGGATCAGAGCATGCTCAGTTTAAAAAAACAGAATCCGGCGCCATAGGCTTCCATTCTAGCAAACGACGGACGTCGCTGTCCGTTTTTTCGATGGACGCAAAAAACGTTATTTTGTCTGTTGTCTCCGCATCAGTCGCTGGATCCATTTTTTTCAAAATTCGACGGATTGCGATTGATGGCAAAAAAAAAACTGATGTGTGAAAGGGGCCTTAGGCGATGTCCCCACATTGAGGTTTTGGTGAGTTTATGATCTTGCAGAATTTCTGCACTTATTATGTAAATTAGGATACTTTCGATTTTTTCATTGTGTTTTGAGTGCTTTTTTTTACACACCTTTCTATCATGTTTTTTTCTCTTATTAGTGTGTCATGGTTTATAGGATTTATAGAAATCTCACGACCACTGTGCTCTTTTTATGCAGCACAGACTGACCTGCGGTGCGAGTTTCAAATTTGCAACACGTCAATCTGACTTCTGGTAAATATACATTTTATCTTACCCATAGACTTAAATGAAATTGGGTAAATCCGCTGCTTAAAAAACTTATGAGCGTTTTACGTGTGTTTCCACACCAGAAAATCTAAGAAATGAATATAATCTGCTCATAACTATATCTTAAACTTTTGTCAAAGCCAAATAACAGGAAGTATCCTGGACAAAGCCGCCTATTTTAAAACATGACATAATAAAAGGAGACAAAAACCGCAGCAGATGAAATGCCAGAAAAATTGCATTAAGTCCAAATTTAGTCCATTGGTGCCAAAATTCTGCAACAAATTTGCAACATCAAAAATGCAAGTAATTTTACTGCTGATTTTAACACAGATTTTTTTTCTCTATGCTAAAACGGGGGAAAATCAGCAGAGAAAACCCCACATTGGGAGAAAATCCCAATTTTGGGTCAATTGAGAAAAAAATTCATGTGAATGAGAATAAAAAAACGCTGATTGAGCTAGATGGACGTAGCTGAAATAAAAGAAATAAACCATTTATCATAAATTATATATTTTTAGAACGTGATTTCACTTTGCTTCTGACCTTTGAGGCTTCTCCATAGAAACCAGCGTTGCACACATTAATGATCATGCCCAATTCACGTTTCCTTTCCTGCTGTGAGGTGCAAATGGCTTGAGTAGGACGTGTAAGTGCTTTTAACCTGTCAATTGCCAAATTAAATTTTACACAGTTTTTTTTTCAATGTGAATACTTAAAAAGTGTGACTGGGATATGTTAGAATCCTTTCCTGCAGCCTCAACTTTATCAAAAAGTGTAGTATCACGATTCCTCCTATCAGCGTGTCTGGGTGCCGTGAGTGACACTTCTGCGGTTCAATCTTGGACAGGGGTCAGCTGTCAGTATAGTGATTGACAGTTCAGCCATCCAATCGGATGCTGGGGTGTGCTGAGCTGGCTGTGTCTTGAAGGACAGTTTAAGGCCGGGTTCACACTTGCAAGTTCAATGCGAGAAACTCACATGAGTCTCGCACCTCAATACCCGGCACTGCCACCAGCACTCGGGACCAGAGCGTGCGGCTGCATTTATTTCTACAGAGCTGAACGCTCCGGTCCCGAGTGCTGGCGGCAGTGCAGGGACTTGATGCGAGGGACTCACGCGAGTTTCAGGTATTGAACTCGCAAGTGTGACCCTGCCTAAAGGTACCTTCACACATAACGATATCGTTAACGATATCGTTGCTTTTTGTGACGTAGCAACGATATCGTTAAGGAAATCGTTCTGTGTGACAGCGACCAACGATCAGGCCCCTGCTGGGAGATCGTTGGTCGCTGAGGAAAGTCCAGAACTTTATTTCGTCGCTGGACTCCCTGCAGACATCGCTGGATCGGCGTGTGTGACACCGATCCAGCGATGTCTTCACTGGTAACCAGGGTAAACATCGGGTTACTAAGCGCAGGGCCGTGCTTAGTAACCCAATGTTTACCCTGGTTACCAGCGTAAAAGTAAAAAAAACAAACACTACATACTTACCTACCGCTGTCTGTCCCCGGCGCTCTGCTTCTCTGCACTTCTCCTGCACTGACTATGAGCGTCGGTCAGCCGGAAAGCAGAGCGGTGACGTCACCGCTCTGCTTTCCGGCCGCTGTGCTCACAGCCAATGCAGGAGGAGTGCAGAGAAGCAGAGCGCCGGGGACAGACAGCGGTAGGTAAGTATGTAGTGTTTGTTTTTTTTACTTTTACGCTGGTAACCAGGGTAAACATCGGGTTACTAAGCGCGGCCCTGCGCTTAGTAACCCGATGTTTACCCTGGTTACCCGGGGACCTCGGGATCGTTGGTCGCTGGAGAGCTGTCTGTGTGACAGCTCTCCAGCGACCAAACAGCGACGCTGCAGCGATCGACATCGTTGTCGGTATCGCTGCAGCGTCGCTGAGTGTGAAGGTACCTTAACTGTCTAATCAGGCTTCATCCATGTGTCTATTGTTCAGAGTAATTACCTTACTGTTTAGCCAGCTCTCTCCATTAGATTGCTGCCAGTTGTAGCTTTGCTCAAGGTGTGTGTTTGATCTGTGCTCCTAGTCTTGTATTCTGATCTTCGCTGTTTGACCTTGGATTTCCCTTCACTATCCATTTGCCTAGCCCTTTTTTCGTGATCCGCTACCTTTTTGGAATGTTGACCTCGGACTGTTTCCTGACCACACCTTTGCCTCACCCTTCTGCCTATATTGTAGCCTCCTGGCTTTTGACCTCGGACCTTTTGACTACTCAGCCTCACGGCTTTTCCATGAGTAGTGACTAGCGTCACACATAGTCAATGGAAGCATATTTATAACTCTTGAGTTACACAAACAGCATCATTCACCCCGCTACTCGGTTTCTGCAACTTCCATTCACTATGCCCAATACAACACACAACCCGTTTCGCAGTTTCAGGAGCCTCACCTCCTGTGGCCGGTGCTTGGACATTGATGGGAATAAATAAAATGATTAACAACATTAAAAAAAAACAATCCGATCTCCTTTATGTAAAAAAAGAAAAACACAGATTTGAATGTTTTTTAGTGTGTTTTTAGTGTGTTTATTAGGGTATTCAAATCTGTACATTATTAACACAAAAATAAAGTATTTGCCAGAATTGCTGTTTTTGTCCATTTTGCCTTTAAAAAAAAAGGGGACAAAATGTACCATTAATGTTACCAAAAAATTATGAATATCTGGCGGAAAAAAAATAAAAAAAATAATACATTTAAAGCTCTGAAAATTTGGAGACACCAAACAAATAGTTCTTTTTAAACTTTTTAAAAAGTGATTTTATGCTAAAGTGGTAAAACCTACATATTTGGTATTTCCTTAATAGCACTCATACCCACAGAATGAAAATAGTGATTTTTTATTCTATGTGGTTAATGGTATAAAATTAAAAATGAAAAAAAAAAAAATGGAATTTTTCATTCCCCACCATAAAAATGTAATAGCCTAAAATGGTAAAATACATGTTCATCCTGAAAAATACATACTTTATTCTCCTACGTTTGGGGAAGTTGTAGTTCCCAGTATGAAAAAAAGGGAAAAAATGACTTGGTTCTTAGTGGCCAAAAGAGGGTTAATATGAGTAGAGCAATGTGAACATGATGAGAAAATATGGTCTGCCAATTCATAAATCTAGAGAGAAGCGAATGATTTTCATAGCATAAAACATTTTTCAGAAGATCTATAATCATTAAGGTGATGCACACATGATGGGTGAGGTTGACCTTTTCTTAAAAGTATTCTATCAGCACTTAATGACTGCTAAAATGAAGCACAGGCACTCGGTGCACCCTTTGCGGCCATGCAGGTCAGTGCACATTCCCTCCTGCTTGTTTTTCATCTGTCTCTGCCCTCCTCTGGCTCCTATAAATCCAGAATTGTCAATCCAGGAAGATGCGGGCGGAGAAGAAAAGTAGATGGTGAGGACCACTGACCTGCTCGGCCAAGCCAAAGGGGCACTAAGCGCCTGTGCTTGCTTAGAACAGTTATTTTGTGCTGATCAACTCCCTTTAAGTATCTGATCATATTATACCATCACTCCATTAATCTTTTGTTGCATCTTATGAATTATTACCTAATCTAGACATAGATCCGACAATAACGTGTCATTTGTTTGGTTGAAGTACGTTGCAAGCAATAAGCAGTAGTTATTTATTATGCTTACTTATATGGCGCCATCATATCCCACAGCGCTTCATAGACATCCTCATCATCTCTGTCCCCATCAATTCCCTATCAGCATGTCTTTCCAAGGAAACTGGAGACTATCTTGCCCTCCCCTTCTCTCCATTTACAGCTTCTTTTTTAAATCATGTTTTCTCTGAAAAGCCAGCATTAAAGAGTAATAAATAAATGTCAGCAATAAGGGAGCCTATACCTCATAAATGTTGCCTATTGTTCAAGCAGACTAAATCACTTACCAGTTCCCTTTAAAGGGAAATTGTCACCAGGTTTTTACTACTTCATCTAAGCATAGTATAATTTAGAGAAAGAGACCCCGAGTCCAGCGATGGGTCCCTTAGTTCACTTGGAGAAACAGTTGTGACACAATCAGAGCTTTTAGATGCAGCATAAACCAGAGCTCAGAAAGCTAACCCTGTCCACATCACAGCTTTCTGTGTACATTGTCTATTGACAGTGAGCTACTTATCAGAGGAGGGGTGTGGTCAGACCGGGATAATCTCCTAGTGATAAAACACTCATTATATGGAAACAACAGCACACAGGCTAGTAAGTCACATCTCTGAAATTTGTCTCAGCTGCTGTCCTCATGCTGTCCTTATGTAGCAAAAACCTGCTGACAGATTCCATTTAAAGGCTTCTGCAGTTTGTAAAATATGTATTTATTACTAGCTCATTAACATACCCATAGCCATGTTTCTAATCCTTTTTAGGACTATTAATTGTATTGCTAAAAAGGGAAATTAATTCTATAAGAGGAAAGCATTAAAACATGACTGAACTCCTAATTGCCGCGTCGACCTCTTAACTGTAAAATCTATTAGAAAGGTTATAATAATAAATACGCGAAGTCCTAAGAAAACTCTCTCTGACCCCTTAAGGACACGGCTAATTTTGTTCTTCTTGACAAAGCTTTTTTTTGCTTTTGTATCAACACATTCCAAAACCCACAACTTTTTTTCTTTTGCCCTTTCATTAACCCCTTAGCGACCGCCGATACGCCTTTTAACGGCGGCCGCTAAGGGTACTTAAACCACAGCGCCGTTAATTAACGGCGCTGTGGAAAAAGTGTATAGCGCCCCCCACAGGCCGATTTTCTCCGGGGTCTCGGCTGCCGAGGGTAGCCGAGACCCCAGAGAACATGATTCGGGGGGTTTTTAACCCTCCCCGCATTTGCGATCGCCGGTAATTAACCGTTTACCGGCGATCGCAAAAAAAAAAAAAAAAAAGCGATCTCTTTTTAATTTCTCTGTCCTCCGATGTGATCGCACATCGGAGGACAGAGAAAAGGGGTCCCAGGTGGCCCCCCAATACTCACCTAGCTCCCCCGATGCTCCTCGTGTCTCCCGGTGGGCGCCGCCATCTTCAAAATGGCGGGCGCATGCGCAGTGCGCCCGCCGGCCGGCACCGGGAGAATCTTTGGGGTCTCGGCTGCCTGGGGTAGCCGAGACCCCAAAGAGCATGATCGGGGGTCGGTTTTAGCGACCCCTGTTTTGCGATCGCCGGTAATTAACTGTTTACCGGCGACCGCAAAAAAAAAAAAAAAAAAAAAAAAAAGTAAAGTGTAATTCTCTGTCCTCTGATGTGATCGCACATCAGAGGACAGAGAAATAGGGGGATTCGGGGACCCTAGCATACTCACCTAGGTCCCTGGATCCTCTTGCTGCTCCTCCTGGCCGCCGGCAGAAGAACATGGCGGACGCATGCCCAGTGCGCCCGCCATCTGTCTCCATCTGCCGGCCGGCAGGAGAACAGCGGTTAGGGCTAAAATTAGGGTTAGGGTTAGGGGTAGGGTTAGGGGTAGGGTTAGGGGTAGGGTTAGGGGTAGGGTTAGGGGTAGGGGTAGGGGTAGGGTTAGGGTTAGGGCTAGGGTTAGGTTAGGGGTAGGGTTAGGGGTAGGGTTAGGGTTAGGGGTAGGGTTAGGGGTAGGGGTAGGGTTAGGGGTAGGGTTAGGGTAGGGTTAGGGCTAGGGTTAGGTTAGGGGTAGGGTTACGGCTAGGGTTAGGTTAGGGGTAGGGTTAGGTTAGGGTTAGGGGTAGGGTTACGGCTAGGGTTAGGTTAGGGTTAGGTTAGGGGTAGGGTTAGGGGTAGGGTTAGGTTAGGGGTAGGGTTAGGTTAGGGGTAGGGCTAGGGTTAGGGGTAGGGCTAGGGTTAGGGGTAGGGTTAGGGCTAGGGTTAGGGCTAAATTTAGGGTTAGGGTTGGGGCTAAATTTAGGGTTAGGGTTGGGGCTAAATTTAGGGTTAGGCTTCTTTCACACTTACGTCGGTACGGGGCCGTCGCAATGCGTCGGCCCGACATACCGACGCACGTTGTGAAAATTGTGCACAACGTGGGCAGCAGCTGGAGTTTTTCAACGCATCCGCTGCCCAATCTATGTCCTGGGGAGGAGGGGGCGGAGTTACGGCCACGCATGCGCGGTCAGAAATGGCGGATGCGACGTACAAAAAAACGTTTCATTGAACGTTTTTTTGTGCCGACGCTCCGCCAAAACACAACTGATCCAGTGCACGACGGACGCGACGTGTGGCCATCCGTCACGATCCGTCGGCAATACTATGGGCAAAAAACGCATCTTGCGGGCACATTTGCAGGATCCGTTTCTTGTCCAAAACGACGGATTGCGACGGAATGCCAAACAACGCAAGTGTGAAAGTAGCCTTAGGGCTAGGGTTAGGGTTGGGGCTAAAGTTAGGGCTAGGGTTGGGGCTAAAGTTAGGGTTAGAGCTGGGATTAGGTTTAGGGTTTGGATTAGGGTTGGTATTAGGGTTAGGGTTGGCATTAGGGTTACGCTTGGGATTAGGGTTAGGTTTGGGATTAGGGTTAAGGTTAGGGTTGTGATTAGGGGTGTATTGGGATTAGGGTTAGGTTTGAGGTTAGGGTTGAGATTAGGATTAGGGGTGTGTTGGATTTAGGGTTTTGATTAGGGTTATGGTTAGGGTTGACATTAGGGTTGTTTTGGGGTAAGGGTTGTGATTATGGTTAGGGTTAGTGATTAGGATTATGGATCAGGTTGGGATTAGGGTTAGGGGTTGGAGCTAGAATTGGGGGGTTTCCACTGTTTAGGTACATCAGGGGGTCTCCAAACACGACAGCCAATTTTGCGCTCAAAAAGTCAAATGGTGCTCCCTCCCTTCTGAGCTCTGCCGTGCGCCCAAACAGTGGGTTACCCCCACATATGGGGCATCAGCGTACTCGGGATAAATTGGACAACAACTTCTGGGGTCCAATTTCTCTTGTTACCCTTGTGAAAATAAAAACTTGGGGGCTACAAAATCTTTTTTGTGAAAAAAAAAAATATTTTTTATTTTCACGACTCTGCATTCTAAACTTCTGTGAAGCACTTGGGCATTCAAAGTTCTCACCACACATCTAGATAAGTTCCTTGGGGGGTCTAGTTTCCAAAATGGGGTCACTTGTGGGGGGTTACTACAGTTTAGGTATATCAGGGGCTCTGCAATCGCAACATAATGCCCACAGACCATTCTATCAAAGTCTGCATTCCAAAAAGGCGCTCCTTCCCTTCCGAGCTCTGCCGTGCGCCCAAACAGTGGTTTACCCCCACATATGGCACATCAGCGTACTCGGGATAAATTGGACAACAACTATTGCAGTCCAATTTCTCCTGTTACCCTTGTGAAAATAAAAACTTGGGGGCTACAAAATCTTTTTTGTGAAAAAAAAAATATTTTTTATTTTCACGACTCTGCATTCTAAACTTCTGTGAAGCACTTGGGCATTCAAAGTTCTCACCACACATCTAGATAAGTTCCTTGGGGGTCTAGTTTCCAAAATGGGGTCACTTGTGGAGGGTTTCTACTGGTTAGGTACATCAGGGGCTCTGCAAATGCAACATAATACCCGCAGACCATTCTATCAAAGTCTGCATTCCAAAACGGCGCTCCTTCCTTCCGAGCTCTGCCGTGCGCCCAAACAGTGGTTTACCCCCACATATGGGGTACCAGCATACTCAAGACAAATTGGACAACAACTTTTGGGGTCCAATTTCTCTTGCTACCCTTGTAAAAATAAAAACTTGGGGGCTACAATATCTTTTTTGTGGAAAAAAAAAATATTTTTTATTTTCACGGCTCTGCATTATAAACTTCTGTGAAGCACTTGGGCATTCAAGGTTCTCACCACACATCTAGATAAGTTCCATGGGGGGTCTAGTTTCCAAAATGGGGTCACTTGTGGGGGATTTCTACTGTTTAGGCACATCAGGGGCTCTCCAAACGCGACATGGCGTCCGATCTCAATTCCAGCCAATTCTACATTGAAAAAGTAAAACGGCACTCCTTCTCTTCCAAGCTCTGCGGTGCGCCCTAACAGTGGTTTACCCCCACATATTGGGTATCAGCGTACTCAGGAGAAATTGCACAACAACTTTTGTGGTCTAATTTCTCCTGTTACCCTTGTGAAAATAAAAATTTGTGGGCAAAAAGATCATTTTTGTAGAAAAAATGCGATTTTTTTTTTTCACGGCTCTACGTTATAAACTTCTGTGAAGCACTTGGGGGTTCAAAGTGCTCACCACACATCTAGATAAGTTCCTTAAGGGGTCTAGTTTCCAAAATGGTGTCACTTGTGGGGAGTTTCCACTGTTTAGGCACCTCAGGGGCTCTCTAAACGTGACATGGCGTCCGATCTCAATTCCAGCCAATTCTGCATTGAAAAAGTCAAACGGCGCTCCTTCACTTCTAAGTTCTGCGGTGCGCCCTAACAGTGGTTTACCCCCACATATGGGATATTGGCGTATTCAGGAGAAATTGCATAACAAAATTTATGGTTACATTTCTGTTTTTACACTTGTGAAAATAAAAAAAATGGTTCTGAATTAAGATGTTTGCAAAAAAAAGTTAAATGTTCATTTTTTCCTTCCACATTGTTTCAGTTCCTGTGAAGCACGTAAAGGGTTAATAAACTTCTTGAATGTGGTTTTGAGAACCTTGAGGGGTGTAGTTTTTAGAATGGTGTCACACTTCATTATTTTCTATCATATAGACCCCTCAAAATGACTTCAAATGTGATGTGGTCCCTAAAAAAAAATGGTGTTGTAAAAATGAGAAATTGCTGGTCAACTTTTAACCCTTATAACTCCCTAACAAAAAAAAATTTTGTTTCCAAAATTGTGCTGATGTAAAGTAGACATGTGGGAAATGTTATTTATTAACTATTTTTCGTGACATATCTCTCTGATTTAAGGGCATAAAAATACAAAGTTTGAAAATTGCAAAATTTTAAAAATTTTCGCCATATTTCCGTTTTTTTCATAAATAATCGCAAGTAATATCGAAGAAATGTTACCACTAACATGAAGTACAATATGTCACGAAAAAACAATCTCCGAATCAGCGGGATCCGTTGAAGCGTTCCAGAGTTATAACCTCATAAAGTGACAGTGGTCAGAATTGCAAAAATTGGCTCGGTCATTAAGTACCAAATTGGCTCTGTCACTAAGGGGTTAAAGTTGCTATTTTAAAGTTTTATTTTTTTAATTTTTTTCCTTTAGAAAGAATATTTAGAGGTTTTTTTTCTTACATTCAGCATTTGATAACATTTTATGCATCGTAACATTTTGGCAGAATTGCATTTTGTTTTATTGTTTATACCATATATTTAGTCTGTCCGTTGGAGGGGGGAATAGAATACCAAATTGGGACCTGTACATTTGCACTTATGTGAAATAAAAGGCATCTTGTTGGGAAGAATATCTGGGCATGATCACTTATAAAATACAGAACTTCATTTTATACGTGAAACCTTTTAGTTCTCATGCAGCAAATCGTGAGTTGGGATCCCTTTTTGTGCCAAGGTCCTGGGTGACCCTAGATCTCTTCACATCTATCTATGAAACAACCACATACAGTTGTGTGAAAAAGTGTTTGCCCCTTCCTGATTTCTTATTCTTTTGCATGTTTGTGACACTTAAATGTTTCAGTTCAACCTGACCTGCACATCCAAACATAGACTAAGTGTGAACAGGTGCTGAACCTAGAGTCGCCAACTCGTATATAGTTATGTAAATAAGGCAGCACACTGCAGCGCTAGAACATGCAAACTTGAAATACGAAATTTGAACTGCATTACTGCACTAGAAATATGAAAAATGAGAGCGTTTAGCGCATAAAAATGGCCAATTTTATGTGTACCTGGTAGCCCCTTAACGGCATCTCTCTTATACCAGGTCCTAAACTTGTAATACTTGAAATGTATTCTTTAGCCTTCTGATCGTGCACTCCGCCTCCTAGCTTCAGGTGTTTTAATTACAGCAGGTCCAATACCCCTCCACAGAGAGAGAGAATTTTAGTCTAGGAAGAGGTTTCACATGTACCCATTCAGATGGAGACGTTTATTCTCAGCGAGGTAAGGCAAGTTTAGGACCTGATATAAGAGAGATGCCGTAAAGGGGCTACCAGGTACACATAAAATTGGCCATTTTTATGCGCTAAACGCTCTCATTTTTCATATTTCTAGTGCAGTAATGCAGTTCAAATTTCGTATTTCAAGTTTGCATGTTCTGGCGCTGCAGTGTGCTGCCTTATTTACTTTACTTAAATGTTTCAGATCACCAAACAAATTTAAATATCAGACAAAGATAACACAAGTAAACACGAAATGCAGTTTTTGCGTTCATTCCCACTTGTGCTGAAATCGGATAAATGCAATCCGATTAAAAATATCAGACCAATGTTATTCTATAATAGCGTGTTTATCTGCATTTTTTTTCTAGCTCGGATCTGATCACGATCAGATTGGAAAAAAGTTGCAGCATGCTGTAATCGGAAATCAGATTGCATCCCGCAATGGAAGTCAATGGGTGCAAGAAAAAAATCCCACAGCACTCTGACCATGTGAGTGCTGTCCGATTTTTATACACCGATCGCATTTGAAAAGCCTGCAATTCATGTTCCGCGTACAGTAAAATCACAGCGTGACAGGTTAGAATAGAATAGATAGAATAGATATATATCCATAGAATAGATAGATATATACTGTAGATGTCAGTGACACACATACATAAATACAGTTGTGCTCAACATTTTACATACCCCTGCAGAATTTTTGCTTTCTTGGGCTTTTTCAGAGAATATGAATGATAACACCAAAACTTTTTCTCCACTCGTAGTTAGTGGTTTTGTGAAGCCATTTATTGCCAAACTACTGTGTTTTCTCTTTTTAAATCATAATGACAACCCAAAACACCCTGAGCAAAAGTTCACCTACCCCATTCCTTAATACCGTATATTGCCCCCTCTAACATCAATGACATCTTGAAGTCTTTTGTGGTAGTTGTGGATGAGGTTCTTTATTTTCTCAGATGGTAAGGCTGCCCACTCTTCTTGGCAAAAAGCCTCCAGTTCCTGTAAATTCCTGGGCTGTCTAGCATGAACTGCATGCTTGAGATCTCCCCAGAGTAGCTCAATGATATTGAGTTCAGGAGACTGAAATGGCCACTCCAGAACCTTCACTTTGTTCTGCTGTAGCCAATGACAGGTCGACTTGGCCTTGTGCTTTGGATTGTTGTCATGTTGGAATGACCAAGTATGTCCCATGTGCAGCTTCCGGGCTCATGATTGCAAATTTTCCTCCAGTATTTGCTGATAATGTAATGCATTCATCTTTCCTTCAACTTTGACCAAGTTGCCGGTGCCTTTGTAGCTCACACATTCCCAAAACATCAGCGATCCACCTCTGTGCTTTACAGTAGGAATGGCGTTCCTTTCATCATAGGCCTTGTTGACATCTCTCCAAGTTTAACGTTTATGGTTGTAGCCAAAAAGTTCAATTTTGGTCTTATCACTCCAAATTACCTTGTTCCAGAAGTTTTCAGGCTTGTCTCTGTGCTGTTTTGCATATTGTAGGCAAAATACTTTGTGGCATTTGCGCAGTAATGGCTTCCTTCTGGCGACTCGACCATGCAGCCCATATTTCTTCAAGTGCCTTGTTGTTGTGCATCTTGAAACAGCCACACCGCTAGTTTTCAGAGAGTCCTGTATCTCAGCTAATGTTATTTGTGGGTTTTTCTCTGCATCCCAAACAATTTTTCTCGCAGTTGTGGACAACATTTTTGCTGGTCTACCTGACTGTGATTTTGTTTTTACAGAGCCCCTGATTTTCCATTTGTTAATCACAGTTTGAATGCTGCTGACTGGCATTATCAATTCCTTGGATATCTTTTTGTATTCCATTCCTGTTTTATATACTTCAACTACCTTTTTCCATAGATCCGTTGACAATTCTTTTGCTGTCTCCATGACTCACAATCTAGAAACGTCAGTGGCTGGATGAAAGATGCAAGAGTCTGTCTGGATCCCAGAAACTAACTCAGATTTTATGCACATACATTGATTACAAGCAAAACAGGTCACAGGTGAGGATGTTACCTTTAGTAGCCATTCAAATCCATTTGTGTCAACATCTGTGCCTGTTATCAGGCCAAAATCACCACAGTATGTGAACTTTTGATCAGGATCATTTGGATGTTTTGGGTTGTCATTATGATTTAAAAAGAGAAAACACAGTAGTTTGACAATAAATGGCTTTACCCAACCACTAACCATGAGTGGAGAAAAAGTTTTGGTGTTATCATTCATATTCTCTGAAAAATGGCCAAGAAAGCAAAAATTCTACAGGAGTATGTAAACTTTTGAGCACAACTGTATATGTATATACACTGCTCAAAAAAATAAAGAGAACACTTAAACAACAGAATATAACTCCAAGTAAATCAAACTTATGTGAAATCAAACTGTCCACTTAGGAGCAACATTGTTTGACAATCAATTTCAAAAGCTATTGAGTAAATGGAATAGACAACAGATGGAAATTATTGGCAGTTATCAAGACACCCTCAATAAAGGAGTGGTTCTGCAGGTGGGGACCACAGACCACATCTCAATACCAATGCTTTCTGGCTGATGTTTGGTCACTTTTGAATATTGGTTGTGTTTTCACACTCGTGGTAGCATGAGACTACTCAACAACCCACACAAGTGGCTCAGGTAGTGCAGCTCATCCAGGATGGCACATCAATGCAAGCTGTGGCAAGAAAGTTTGCTGTGTCTGTCAGCGTAGTGTCCAGAGGCTGGAAGCGCTACCAGGAGACAGGCCAGTACACCAGGAGACATGGAAGGGGCCATAGGAGGGCAACAACCCAGCGGCAGGCCCGCTACCTCAGCCTTTGTGCAAGGAGGAACAGGAGGAGCACTGCCAGAGCCCTGCAAAATGACCTCCAGCAGGCCACAAATGTGTATGTGTCTGCAAAAATGATTAGAAACCGACTCCATGAGGATGGTCTGAGTGCCCGACGTCTGTTGTGAGTTCTGTTTTTGGGCTCCCTCTGGTGGTTACTGATGGTACTGGGTGATTTGTGTTCTGCTGTCTCTGGTGTCCACCTGTTCTATTAGGATTTGGGAGTTTCCTATTTAACCGGGCTTTCTTGTCATTTCCCCGCCGGCTATCAAGGTTATCAGAGTGTTTTGTTACCTCAGCTTCTGGCTTCAGTAATCTTCAGGACAAGCTAAGTTTTTGATTTTCTTGTTCCACGTTTTGCTTTATTTTTGTCTTGTCCAGCTTGCATGTAATTGTTTCTTTGCTGCTGGTTGCTCTAGTGGGCTGTAATTGCTCCTCATGTTCCATGAGTTGGAACATGAGTTCAAGTAATTACAGGATGGTTTTTTGAAGGGTTTTTTGCTGACCGCGCAGTTTACTTTTGTATCCTCTGCTATCTAGTTTTAGCGGGCCTCATTTTGCTGAATCTGTTTTCATACTGTGTATGTGCCTTCCTCTCATTTCACCGTCATTATATGTGGGGGGCTGCTATTTCTGTGGGGTATTTCTCTGGAGGCAAGAGAGGTCTGTGTTTCTTCTAATAGGGGAAGTTAGATCTTTGGCTGGTGCTAGACGTCTTGGATCAACGTAGGCACGTTCCCCGGCTATTGTTATTTGTGTGTTCAGGTTTAGGGTCGCGGTCAGCTCAGGTTCCATCACCCTAGAGCTCGTTGGTGCTTGTCCTTTTGTGATTCCCTGCCATTGGAATCATGACAGTATAGCCGGCCAAATATGTTTGGGCTGAAGTAGGAGGAAAAGTAGTCTGAGGAAGTTTTTTTTTTTCTCTCCTCTGAGGTTGCTGCCTAGCCTTAATTGCAACCTGGCTGATTTTTTTTTTTTTCCTCCTCTTAATCTTTGAATGGCTCTGACCTTAGCTGTTTATCATGGACGTCCAGAGTTTAGCTTCCAGCTTGAATAATCTTGCTGCTAAGGTTCAAAATATACAAGATTTTGTTGTACATGCTCCTATGTCTGAACCTAGAATTCCTATTCCAGAGTTCTTTGCTGGAGATAGATCTAGTTTTCTGAATTTTAGGAACAATTGCAAGCTGTTCCTTTCTTTGAAATCTTGCTCTTCTGGAGACCCTGCTCAGCAGGTTAAGATTATTATATCTTTCCTGCGGGGTGACCCTCAAAATTGGGCATTTGCATTGGCACCAGGGGATCCTGCGTTGCTTAATGTGGATGCGTTTTTTCTGGCATTGGGTTTGCTCTATGAGGAACCTAACCAGGAGATTCAGGCTGAAAAAGCTTTATTAGCTCTCTCTCAGGGGCAAGATGAAGCAGAAATATATTGTCAAAAATTTCGGAAATGGTCAGTGCTTACTCAGTGGAATGAGTGCGCCCTGGCTGCAAAGTTCAGAGATGGCCTTTCTGAGGCCATTAAAGATGTTATGGTGGGGTTCCCTGCGCCTACGGGTCTGAATGAGTCTATGACTATGGCTATTCAGATTGATCGGCGTTTACGGGAGCGCAAACCTGTGCACCATTTGGCGGTGTCTTCTGAACAGGCACTTGAGACAATGCAATGTGATAGAGTTCAGTCTAGAAGTGAACGGCAAAACTATAGGCGGAAAAATGGGTTGTGCTTTTATTGTGGTGATTCAGCTCATGTTATATCAGCATGCTCTAAACGCACAAAAAAGGTTGATAAGTCTGTTGCCATTAGTACGTTACAGTCTAAGTTCATTCTGTCTGTGACTCTGATTTGCTCATTATCATCCATTTCCGTCGATGCCTATGTAGATTCAGGCGCTGCCCTGAGTCTTATGGATTGGTCATTTGCCAAGCGATGTGGGTTTAGTCTTGAGCCTCTGGAAGTCCCTATTCCTTTGAAGGGAATTGACTCTACACCTTTGGCTATGAATAAACCTCAGTACTGGACACAAGTGACCATGCGTATGACTCCCGTTCATCAGGAGGTGATTCGCTTCCTGGTATTGTATAATTTACATGATGTTCTAGTACTTGGTCTGCCATGGTTACAAACTCATAATCCAGTCCTTGACTGGAAAACAATGTCTGTGTTAAGCTGGGGATGTCAGGGGGTTCATGATGATGCACCTCCGATTTCTATCGCTTCATCTACTCCTTCTGAGGTTCCTGTATTTTTGTCTGATTATCGGGATGTTTTTGAGGAGCCTAAGCTCAGTTCGCTTCCTCCTCACAGGGATTGCGATTGTGCTATAGATTTAATTCCTGGTAGTAAATTTCCTAAAGGTCGTTTGTTCAATCTGTCAGTGCCAGAGCATACTGCTATGCGGGATTATGTTAAGGAGTCCTTGGAAAAGGGACATATCCGTCCATCTTCGTCCCCTTTGGGAGCAGGTTTTTTTTTCGTGGCCAAAAAAGATGGGTCCTTGAGGCCTTGTATAGATTATCGTCTTTTGAATAAGATTACCGTAAAATATCAGTATCCTTTGCCTTTGTTGACTGATTTGTTTGCTCGCATTAAGGGGGCTAAATGGTTCACTAAGATTGATCTTCGGGGTGCGTATAATCTTATACGAATAAAGCAAGGTGATGAGTGGAAAACCGCATTTAATACGCCTGAGGGCCATTTTGAGTATTTGGTAATGCCTTTCGGACTTTCTAATGCTCCTTCAGTCTTCCAGTCCTTTATGCACGATATTTTCCGTGAATATCTGGATAAATTTATGATTGTGTATTTGGATGATATTTTGGTTTTTTCTGATGACTGGGAGTCTCATGTTCAGCAGGTCAGGAAGGTGTTTCAGGTCCTGCGGGCTAATTCCTTGTTTGTAAAGGGCTCAAAGTGTCTCTTTGGAGTCCAGAAGATTTCTTTCTTGGGGTATATTTTTTCCCCTTCTACTATTGAGATGGATCCCGTCAAGGTTCGGGCTATTTGTGACTGGACGCAGCCTGCATCTCTTAAGAGTCTGCAGAAGTTCTTGGGCTTTGCTAATTTCTATCGTCGTTTTATAACTAATTTTTCTAGTGTTGTTAAGCCTTTGACGGATTTGACTAAGAAGGGTGCTGATGTTGCTGATTGGTCTCCTGCGGCTGTGGAGGCCTTTCAGGAACTTAAACGCCGGTTTTCTTCTGCTCCTGTGTTGCGTCAGCCTGATGTTTCGCTTCCTTTCCAAGTTGAGGTTGATGCTTCCGAGATTGGAGCGGGGGCAGTTTTGTCACAGAGAAGCTCCGATTGCTCGGTGATGAAGCCATGTGCGTTCTTTTCTAGAAAATTTTCGCCCGCTGAGCGGAATTATGATGTGGGTAATCGGGAACTTTTGGCCATGAAGTGGGCTTTTGAGGAGTGGCGTCATTGGCTGGAGGGTGCTAGACATCGTGTGGTGGTCTTGACTGATCACAAAAATCTGATTTACCTTGAGTCTGCCAGGCGTCTGAATCCTAGACAGGCTCGTTGGTCACTGTTTTTCTCTCGTTTCAATTTTGTGGTTTCATACCTGCCAGGTTCAAAGAATGTGAAGGCGGATGCTCTTTCTAGGAGTTTTGTGCCTGACTCCCCTGGAAATTCTGAGCCCACTGGTATCCTTAGGGATGGGGTGATTTTGTCGGCCGTCTTCCCAGACTTGCGACGTGCTTTGCAGGAGTTTCAGGCGGGTAAACCTGATCGTTGTCCGCCTGAGAGACTGTTTGTTCCGGATAGTTAGACCAGTAGAGTCATCTCCGAGGTCCATTCTTCTGCGTTGGCAGGTCATCCTGGAATTTTTGGTACTAGAGACTTGGTGGCCAGGTCTTTTTGGTGGCCTTCCTTGTCGAGGGATGTGCGTTCTTTTGTGCAGTCTTGTGAGGTTTGTGCTCGGGCTAAGCCTTGCTGTTCTCGAGCCAGTGGATTGTTGTCACCTTTGCCTATCCCGAAGAGGCCTTGGACGCACATTTCCATGGACTTTATTTCGGATCTCCCTGTCTCTCAAAAAATGTCCGTCATCTGGGTTGTGTGTGACCGCTTTTCTAAAATGGTTCATCTCGTACCCTTGCCTAAGTTGCCTTCCTCCTCTGAGTTGGTCCCTCTGTTTTTCCAGAACGTGGTTCGTTTGCATGGGATTCCGGAGAACATCGTTTCTGACAGGGGATCCCAGTTTGTGTCTAGATTTTGGCGGACGTTCTGTGCTAAGATGGGCATTGATTTGTCCTTTTCGTCTGCATTCCATCCTCAGACAAATGGCCAGACGGAGCGAACTAATCAGACCTTGGAAACTTATTTGAGGTGTTTGGTTTCTGCTGATCAGGATGACTGGGTTACCTTTTTGCCGCTGGCCGAGTTTGCCCTTAATAATCGGGCTAGTTCTGCTACCTTGGTTTCTCCTTTCTTTTGTAATTCGGGGTTTCATCCTCGTTTTTCCTCTGGTCAGGTGGAGCCTTCTGATTGTCCTGGAGTGGACATGGTGGTGGATGGGTTGCATCGGATTTGGAGTCATGTGGTGGACAATTTGAAGTTGTCCCAGGAGAAGGCTCAGCAGTTTGCTAATCGCCGTCGCCGCATGGGTCCTCGACTTCGTGTTGGGGACTTGGTGTGGTTGTCTTCTCGTTTTGTTCCTATGAAGGTCTCTTCTCCTAAGTTCAAGCCTCGGTTCATCGGTCCTTATAGGATCTTGGAAATTCTTAACCCTGTGTCGTTTCGTTTGGATCTCCCGGCATCGTTTGCTATTCATAATGTGTTCCATCGGTCGTTGTTGCGGAGGTATGAGGTACCTGTTGTTCCTTCGCTTGAGCCTCCTGCTCCGGTGCTGGTGGAGGGAGAATTGGAGTATGTTGTGGAGAAGATCTTGGATTCTCGTGTTTCCAGACGGAAACTCCAATATTTGGTCAAGTGGAAGGGTTATGGTCAGGAGGATAATTCTTGGGTGGTTGCCTCTGATGTTCATGCTGATGATTTGGTCCGCGCTTTTCATAGGGCTCATCCTGGTCGCCCTGGTGGTTCGTGAGGGTTCGGTGACCCCTCCTCAAGGTGGGGGGTACTGTTGTGAGTTCTGTTTTTGGGCTCCCTCTGGTGGTTACTGATGGTACTGGGTGATTTGTGTTCTGCTGTCTCTGGTGTCCACCTGTTCTATTAGGATTTGGGAGTTTCCTATTTAACCGGGCTTTCTTGTCATTTCCCCGCCGGCTATCAAGGTTATCAGAGTGTTTTGTTACCTCAGCTTCTGGCTTCAGTAATCTTCAGGACAAGCTAAGTTTTTGATTTTCTTGTTCCACGTTTTGCTTTATTTTTGTCTTGTCCAGCTTGCATGTAATTGTTTCTTTGCTGCTGGTTGCTCTAGTGGGCTGTAATTGCTCCTCATGTTCCATGAGTTGGAACATGAGTTCAAGTAATTACAGGATGGTTTTTTGAAGGGTTTTTTGCTGACCGCGCAGTTTACTTTTGTATCCTCTGCTATCTAGTTTTAGCGGGCCTCATTTTGCTGAATCTGTTTTCATACTGTTTTCATACTGTGTATGTGCCTTCCTCTCATTTCACCGTCATTATATGTGGGGGGCTGCTATTTCTGTGGGGTATTTCTCTGGAGGCAAGAGAGGTCTGTGTTTCTTCTAATAGGGGAAGTTAGATCTTCGGCTGGTGCTAGACGTCTTGGATCAACGTAGGCACGTTCCCCGGCTATTGTTATTTGTGTGTTCAGGTTTAGGGTCGCGGTCAGCTCAGGTTCCATCACCCTAGAACTCGTTGGTGCTTGTCCTTTTGTGATTCCCTGCCATTGGAATCATGACAGACGTCCACAGATGGGGGTTGTGCTCACAGCTCAACACCATACTGGACGCTTGGCTTTTGCCACAGAACACCAGGAATGGCAAATTCTTCACTGGTGCCCTGAGCTCTTCACAGATGAAAGCGGGTTCACATTGAGCACATGTGACATGCGTGACAGAGTCTGGAGATGCCATTGAGAGTGATCTGCTGTCTGCAACATCCTTCAGCATGACCGGTTTGGCAGTGGGTCAGTAATGCTGTGGGGTGGCATTTCTTTAAAGGGCCACACAGCCCTCCATGTGCTCGCCAGAGGTAGCCTGACTGCCATTAGGTACCGAGATGAGATCCTCAGACCCCTTGTGAGAAGATATGCTGGTGCGGTTGGCCCTGGGTTCCTCTTAATGCAGGACAATGCCAGTCCTCATGGCTGGAGTGTGTCAGCAGTTCCTGCAAGATGAAGGCATTGAAGCTATGGACTGGCCCGCCCGTTCCCCAGACCTGAATCCAATTGAACACATCTGGGACATCATGTCTCTCACCATCCACCTACGTCATGCTGCACCACAGACTGTCCAGGAGTTGGCGAATGTTTTAGTCCAGGTCTGGGAGGAGATCCCTCAGGGGACCATCCGCCATCTCATCAGGAGCATGCCCAGGCATTGTAGGGAGGTCATACAGGCATGTGGAGGTCACACACACTACTAAGCATCATTTCCTTGTCTTGAGGCATTTACACTGAAGTTGGATCAGCCTGTAACTTAATTTTCCACTTTGATTTTTAGCATCATTCCAACTCCAGACCTCCGTGGGATATTAGTTGTAATTTACGTTGATAATTTTTAGGTTTTATTGTTCTCAACACATTCCACTATGTATTGAATAAAGATTTACAACTGGAATATTTCATTCAGTGATATATAGGAAGTGGGATTTTAGTGTTCCCTTCATTTTTTTGAGCAGTGTATATTACATAGATAGAAGAAAAGCTGGCAATTCATCTGTCGTGTACTGTAAAATCACTGCAGGAGCCGACAGGATAGAAGAGATGGATTACATACAGTAAATACAAATAGAATAGGTATATATAAAGATTTCAGTGACATATACAATTAGTACAGTGTGTGTGCAGCTTACTGTACATGTATTTAATTAATAAAAGATTATTTTTCTGAAAAAAATAGCATGGGCTCCTGCGCAATTTTCGGAACCAGCAGAGGGAAAGCCGATGGCTGGGGGCTGATGTTGATAGTGTGGGAAGGGGGTAGTACCCACGGTGCTTTCAAGGCCATTAATATCAGCTCACAACTGTATACTTAGCCTTTACTGGCTATTAAAATGGGGGACCCTAAAAAAAATGACGTAGGGTCCCCTTATAATTAATAACCAGCAAAGGCTATGCAGACAGCTGTGGGCTGATATTAATAGCCTAGGAAGGAGCCATGGATACTGGCCCCCAGGCTAAAAATATCAGCCGCCCCAGAAAAGGCACTTTTCTAAGATGCGCCAATTCTGATACTTATCCTCGCTCTTCCCACTTGCCATGTAGCACTGGTAAGTGGTGTGATAGTTGGGGGGTTGATGTCACCTTTGTATTGTCAGGGGACACCAAGTACCAAGGTAATTAATGGAGAGGTGTCAATAAGCCGCCTCTATTACTAACCCCATAGTCACATTGTTTGAAAACGTAGACACCCAGAAAAAGTCCTTTAATTGAAAGAATTACACAGACTCCTTTAATAATCTTAATTAAACCATACTCATTGCCTCGCCCATTCCCCAGCTGCGCTCGTCATCTGCAAAAAAGTTAAAAAAAACAAAAAAACAACAATATTCCTCACCTTTCCGCAGAGATGCTGCCATTTGTCCCATGACGAGTCCAGCTCTGCTACATCTAGGTGGCAGACTGCATGGTTGCATGATGCGACCATACAGCCTGTCATCCAGCAGACACACTGAGCACTGTGTGCTCAGTGTCTATCTGTAAACTTCTACTCCCGATTTGACGGGGCCGCGAGTGTGAGAAAGTTCTGCTGGCGGTGCTGTCAGACAGGTCCTGCAATTTTACGGCCAATGCACTCACTTCAGCTATGTGACGTCAGCGCGAGCGCAGTGGAAAATGAAACAAAATGAAAAAAGAAAGATAGTATGAAAAAGGTAAAAAAAAAAAAATTAAGTAGGAAAGAGAGAGAAAGAAAAACAAAAGAGAGAAAGAAAATCATTGTGTGTCCAAATCATTGCTTCTAGCCCTCACTGAAAAAAAGCATACATTCAATGTATAGAAATAATTGTAATGGAAAGCGGAACATGATTTTAAACATATTTCAATTTCCCTTCGTGGTGTTAAAATAAATCAGAAAAAAACAAACACATAATTTTTTTTCTCCTTATCTTTCCCCCCCCCCCCCCCCCAATATCAACAAAAAACAAAAAATACAAATAAAAATTAGATAAAAGTTAAGCCCAACATATCATGAAAAGAAAATAACTAAACCTTATTTGAAAAACTGAATGAGAAATAATTTTCAAGCTATAAATAAAAGCATGTGTGATAAAAACACAAAAATGTTCCTGGCCATATAAAGGGGAAGGAATTATATGTAAAAACATTGCGTGGATTATGTCATCCTGGCTCTCTGAAGCCTACGATTGCGATGCACTAAGCAGCGTCGGGATGATGATGAAGAATGACATAGTCTGACAATGTTACTGTTGGTTTGTCTCCATCTCCTACTTGAAAACTTGTTTATAAAACTTTACGCCAAATTAACGGCTTGTCAAGAAACAATGAAGGTATCGACGCTTGTGGCCTTATTTGTTCTGGTTTTAATATTTTTGGCTGGTGTGATTTGCTCTGACTTGAAAGGAGTTATCGCAGCTATTTGGCAGGCTTTGTTTGGCTGTAAATTGATATATCTGCATGCGATAGAGCAGCAGAAAGCCAAAAACAAGTCTGCTTACCTATTATGATAAATGTCTTATGGTTGATGTATAAACAAGTATGTGGATGCAGAAACACATGGGCTACTTGCACAATGAACAAGTCTGTAGGAACCTGTTCACACACCACCAAGAAACTTGAAGACGCAAAAGAGCACAGTGAGGTCAAAAATACTCTGTTTTTAAAAAAAATCACAGTAATAAGCAAGTGCTAGTCTTTTGTGTCTTCAAGTTTCTTGGTGGTGTGTGAACAGGTTCCTACAGACTTGTTCATTGTGCAAGTAGCCCATGTGTTTCTGGTTCTGTAATTGTTTTCTTGTTTCTACAAGACTAGGGAGTCCACCACTCCTTATGGGTCATTTGCATCAAAGCTGTTCCATCCAGCATGTCCACATGAAAATTCCCTCTCTAAACCCTGCTTATACAGGTACTATACCGATGATCAGGTTTTTAAATACATCAGATAGGGATTATATACAATAGGTAGGACTGCTCTATATGGGTATACCTTGACGATTGGTGGAGCAGCTTAGTATACATTTTTTTGCAAAAAAATGTATCAATTAAATACCCTGTTTTTTCCATCTTTTTGACTAGCACTTGCTTATTGCTGTGATTTTTTTTACAACAGAGTATTTTTGACCTCACTGTGCTATTTTCTGTCTTCAAGTATGTGGATGCAACAGGGAAGATAATGAGGACTCAGTAGTAATTTAACAAATGCTTATTTGATTAAAACGGATATATGTTGTGCTTTCAGAACAATATCAAAGGGTAAAACAAACAATATAAATACAGTAAATTATTATACAATGAGAATACACCAATTCGGCTATATTATTCTGTTGTTACAAGTGAATAACCAGTATCGTCAGGGGTGTCTTAGACCTAATAACTTGACCAGAAAGGTGTCACAGTACTATTGGGCCTGTCACCATTGTCACTTTCTCTCTTAGGCAATATGAACCGTCCCACAGGCCCTAACGGTAGTCTACAATACTACACCATTAGGCCTCAAGTCCATTATCAACCAGTCACTATGCACACAACTGTTGCTCTGATCACCAAAGTCCACTATAGCACGGCCCTAGTCACCTTTGTACTGTACGTCTACACTGGAAGTAACAGCTCACATGAACGTCCATCTTCTGTCTAGTCATCTCCCTGCCCCGGCATTGCTTACTCAACTCAAGTCTCCCGGCTCTGGTCTCTTGTCTTCGGTTCTAGTCACGTGGATCTGCATCTGGTTACTCAGTTCTGGAAACTTGATTCCTCACTTGTGTCTGGTTGCTCATTTTTTTGCTAGGTCCTTTATTTAGTTCTGGGCACTCAGTTCCTCACTCGGATCAAGTTATTCGGTTCTTGGTTACTTGGTTCTGCTTACTCAATTCCTCACTCGGAACTGGTTACTTATAATGGCGGCTTTAAACGAACTCCGCTGCACTGCATGCATGTCCATCCTACCACAGTTCACAGGCACTCCCACCTCCGGGACCATTATTAATCACTGCACCACAGCTGTCAACCTGACCTGGTATCTCCTCCAATTTCTTGTCTTCAGGAACCATGTACATCATTCAATAGTTCCTGCTGATGCAGTTGTTGCTTCCTTCTCTTGTTCTGCAACATTTGACCAGCAGATGGTAGCACCTGTTTGCTGACACTCTAGTAGGCCTTAAACTTTAGAAATCTCTCACTTGTTCATCTCATTACTGATGTACTGTACATGGAGCCAACTTTTGACATGTAACTAAGATCTGAACCGTTTCTACATGTGCATTTGCAAGAAAAGGTTTTGATAGGAAATCAGCAATTAGAGACCCTTATACAAGGGAATCGAGAGAGTTGTACAAGCAGTTCAATTTTTTTCTTTACTGGAAAAAAAGTACATACCGTATTTTCAAATTTAATTTTACTTACCTCAAGACATATAAATAGAGGAGGCCACAATACTTTAACTCATCTAGACATTTTGTACTGAGTGCCCACTTTTGGGCTGATCTCATTACAAAGTAACTTTTTTTGATGGATTCTTGACTTTGCCAGAGGTCCTTTTATCTTTCGATCAGACATGACATTAAGAGAAATCTAATGCACAAATCAAATAGCCTTCCAAGGGATAAATATATTTCTTTATAACAGCCTTTGGCTCGATTTTAAACAATGGTGACTTAATGGGTAAACGCTCTGTAGGAAGATCGATCTTGTGCAAGCCTAGACAGGTCCACAAGGGTCTTCTCCGTCGTTATTTTGATAGCATTAAGCCATCGAGATGCTGGTCTTCCTCTTCGCCTTGTTCCTCTATTCTTCTGACCATGATGTATAAAAATCAGACATTTAGTATTCTCTTACCTCATTTCTGCAGAAACTAGTGTTTAATGAAACATGCTCCTGACTTCCGGCCAGTCAGAAACTGCAGTCACAAAATGGCACAGCGTGACGAGAGCGTTGATGAAAAACGGTGAAGACGCCGGAGGGTGAGTAGATGACAGGAGGCAGGACACTTACATTTAAAGTGCCACTCCTGAGCTGAAAAAATCACTTTAAAGTAATCTCTAGACTAGAGGCTGATTCTCAGGGAGATTTATGTCCGGCCCATAGATCTTAACAGCTCATTTACATATTAAGGAAAATATGGATTTCTCAGGAACAAAGCATCAGATCATAGATATCAAGGTATCATTTTATTCAGCTTTCTATGACCTACATGCCCATATAGACGGCTTAGGAGGGTTTATCCAACTGACAGATTCCCTTTAAGTTGGTTAAAGTGGAGAAAGGGTACAAGAAAAGAGATGCTGACATTACCACTTACACTTAATATATCCTCCCCATCTTCCTAGTGTTGAGGATCTAAGCAGCAACAAACCATATTGTGAAATGGAAACAGAGTCCAATTTATTTCTGAAGGCTGATGGAGAGCCATAATCTATTTTTTAGACAACTGCGCTTTACAAACCCTCTACCTCTTATTAACATCACTAAATATTTGCACATTATTCCTCTTCTATAACATAATACTATCTACAAATATTCTTTAATTAGAAAATAAAGATGTTCTAAAGTGTGTTCTGGTAATGGGTTGTATCACAAATAATTTGTCGTTCAGTAACCGGCAGGATATTACTTCATTCACTTTAAAATTCTTTCCCACAAAAAGATTGAACATTTTTATTTCCATCTACCGTATTTCGTGAACACTTTGTGCTTTGGTCATTTGTTCTGCTGTCTGACAGCAAATGCAGACTACCGGCACAAATCCTCATCCTGTCTCCATGTAGGACGCCCTCTCTTACCTCACATGTAAAAGCAAATCTTTAATCAGGGGATATGACTTGCGTAAATGTGTCTCCTATGCCCCCAGAGTCCTTGAAGACTGAAAGATGTATTGCTGTAAAAGCAATATTTCTGTACTCACTGATGATGGCAAATCGTGGTGATGCTTGAAAGGTAAGAGTAATGTTCAGAAGAAGAATGTGTGAAATCTAATAGCGCGAATGAAAGTTACTGCTAAATGATAGCAAGCGGGAAAAAAGTTGAGAATCTGGATGATTAAAACGGTACTTTTCAGTATTTAAACGGCAGTAATCCAAATTATTTTTCATGCATGTGTGTGTTTAAAGGGAACTTTTGCATCAGCCCATTTTCCTTTTTGTAATTTTTAAAATGTAAAACATGAAAACATACATACGGTATATATTTTTTTGTCTAAAATGTGTCATCTTTAGCTTTAGGCCTTTTAGAGATCTTTTAATCTTTAACTGTTCATAATAACAGCAATTTTGACCAGGGGTGGCCAAACTTTTACATGCCCCTGTAGTTCATGTTTCCTGCATCCATTGCAGCTGGTTGCAATCCTTTATGCTTGGAAATTATAGATGTTTAGTGGTTAACGCTGTTTTCTTATAACACTGATGGATTTTCTTTAGGAAATCAAATTTACATCCATACTTTAAAGGGGACGTGATGGGTGATTCACGCTGTCTACAGGCTGGACAGCTTGGATGAGGGACAGGCTGTGAAGCTGCAGTCATCAATGCTTTAGGGCTCTTCCGGATGTCTGTGATCATTGGTTCACAATGCATGGATTGACCGCACATCTCCTGATCCGAGCGTGACAGCATCATAGAAAAATATGAAGCCATCATGCTTGGGTTGGGGGAACACTAGACCAGTCCGTGCCTTGCGATCCAAAAATGGAACAAGGATTGGGGATTAGTGATGGGAGAACGTGCTCAGATAACGTCTTATCCGAGTATGCTCGGGTTTTTATCCGAGTATCTTGGGAGCGCTCGCATATTATGTTCGCATCCCCGTGGCTGCATGATTTGCGGCTCTTTGTGGGACAATTCCCACATGTGTTCAGGCTGTCTAACAACCGCAAACCATGCAGCCATGAGAGCGCAAACATAATATATGAGCATGCCGAAGATACTCAGATAACACCCGAGCATGCTCGGATAAGTCGTTCTCCCAGCATGATCGCCTATCACTATTGCGGAGGCCTAAAAGAGCCCTTACTCTAAAATGCCATGGCAAGAAGCAGGAAACTTGACTCTCTGCCAAGTTCTCCTTGCCAGGCTCAGTTGATTGACAGATGACTTCCTATACACAAATCAAGAGACTTGGGAGATCTAGGTACTGGGCTGTGCTTTGTTGTTTCAATAAAATCAGTGTTTTATCAGCAGGAGATTATCAGTAGAGTACTAGATGCCTTGTGTCACTTGGCATATCAAGGCATTCAGGGATCTAACAATGGTACCAGGTCTAACATCTTAGTAATCCTAAATGCTAAATGTGGGACATCTGATGTGACTAAGAGATTACACCTGACGTGTATTGCAGTGCATTATAAAGGTGACGAAACTATCAGATGTTCAAGTTCCCTAGTTTGATTTAAAATAAAACAAAAAAAAACCAATCAAGTTTAACATTTTTAGAACTATAAAATAAAAAAGAATAATTTAAATATGATCATTCCTGCTATTGCTTACTGCTAAAATGTTATAAATAGGGGTTGTTTTTTACTTATTATTATTATTATTATTATTATTACTTATTATTATTGGTTGCTTTGGACAGTTTATCTTTTAGACCGTTTTCTAAATCTGCCCAAGCTGTGTCAACTCGAATTTCCTTCCTTTAGTTGCCTACATTTAAGATGAATGGTGTTGTACGATCATAACATATTAATGACTTATCTACTGGGTAGGTCAATGTCAGATTGGTGGGGGTCAAACACCCGACAACCCCACCGATCAGCCACCAGATATAAACATGTTGAATAGAGCTGTAAAGCACAGCTCCAATGTGTAGCAGCTGCTGCCGGGTACTGCAGAACATCTCCAATCCTTTATAATGAAGCTGTTCTGCAGGACCCAATACACATTGAATGGAGATGCACCTTGCAGATCCGTTTAAAGTTTTTGCATCTGGTGGACGCTGTGGCTAATTGCCATCCCACCAATCTGATATGACGACCTATCCTGTAAATATATTGTGACCGAACAACCCCTTTTAGGGTACCGTCACACAATGCCATTTCGATCGCTACGACTGTACGATTCGTAACGTTCCAGCGATATCGTTACGATATCGCTGTGTCTGACACGCAGCAGCGATCAGGGATCCTGCTGAGAATCGTACGTCGTAGCAGATCGTTTAGAACTTTCTTTTGTCGCTGGATCTCCCGCTGTCATCGCTAGATCGGTGTGTGTGACACCGATCTAGCGATGCGATCTAGCGATGCGTTCGCTTGTAACCAGGGTAAACATCGGGTTACTAAGCGCAGGGCCGCGCTTAGTAACCCGATGTTTACCCTGGTTACAAGCGTAAAACTAAAAAAAAACAAACAGCACATACTTACATTCCGGTGTCCGTCAGGTCCCTTGCCGTCTGCTTCCCGCACTCAGTGACTGCCGGCCGTAAAGTGAAAGCTGAGCACAGCAGTGACGTCACCGCTGTGCTTTCACTTTCACTTTACGGCCAGCAGTCAGTGAGTGCGGGAACCAGACGGCTAGGGACCTGACGGACACCGGAATGTAAGTATGTGCTGTTTGTTTTTTTTTACGCTGGTAACCAGGGTAAACATCGGGTTACTAAGCGTGGTCCTGCGCTTAGTAACCCGATGTTTACCCTGGTTACCCGGGGACCTCGGCATCGTTGGTCGCTGGAGAGCTGTCTGTGTGACAGCTCCCCAGCGACCACACTACGATTTACCTACGATCACGGCCAGGTCATATCGCTGGTCGTGATCGTAGGTAAATCGTATAGTGTGACGGTACCCTAAGTCATTCTGAATTTAGGTGGTATTGCTAAAAAATAAATGCATGTATTTAGCTGGGATTTTCCAACCAAACGATTCTTAAGCAATTACCTATCTGTGGGGATATTGCTCTTCCAAATAAAAGTCCAAGACAAATAATATCTGGTTACACAAAGTAAATAGAGAACTTGGAAAGAAATGAACACTGATATCCGGCACAGCCAATAGTAACCCAGAGCACCAGTTGTATATATATATATTCGGATATCTGCCCGACTGGGCAAAAATGTTGAAAAAAAATACAAGGTTTAATTCAATGGGGACATCCTGCGTTTGTGTCAACACATAGATTACAGTTACATCATTAATACCATTACCATATAGTCAAAATAATAATAATATTTTTTTTTTTTAGAATTAATTCTTTTTTTTTTCCACTGCCCACCAGAAAAAAATTAAAGGTTTGTCTGACATATTTTTTTTTTAGCTATGGATGCTTTAGAAATAAAAAAATGGAGTCATAGTCATCTGCATGCAGCCCTGTATATTCATTGCAGGTCGGCTCCGGAAGCAATGCCTGCTCTGTTTGGTAGTTCCAGGATCATTGAAGCCTGTGATTGGCTGCAGCATTCAGATGACAAGAAGACTGCTGCAGCCAATCACAAGCTTCAGTGGCTGCCAAACAGAGCAGGCATTACTTCCGGAGCTGACCTGCTCTGGATACATGGGGCTGCAGGTAGATAAATAGGGCACAATTGGTTTATTATTTTAAAGACAACTGTGATGAAAAAAACCTTTTTGTATCAGGCAACCCCTTTAATTAATAGATTATATATAATCCAGATTGGTGCCATTAATAGCTTCCAGCTTCCACCATATGTATATAGCTCTGTCAGTTAAAGCTTCACGAAAGCTAAAATATATGCATGATGATTGGAAATATCAACCTCGGGAACAGAGTCCATGGCATCAGCAGTTGGAGACATATGTACTAGACAACTCTGCTCCAGCTTCAAAGAGAGCAAGATCTAAAGGTACCTTCACACTGACCAACTTAACAACGATATCGCTAGCGATCCGTAACGTTTCAGCATCCTGGATAGCGATATCGTTGTGTTTGACACGCAGCAGCGATCTGGATCCTGCTGTGACATCGTTGGTCGGAGCAGAAAGGCCAGAACTTTATTTCGTCGTTGGATCACCCGCTGACATCGCTGAATTGGCGTGTGTGACACCGATTCAGCGATGCCTTCACTGGTAACCAGTGCAGGGAAGCAGAACGCCGGGGGACGCGACAGACACCGGAATGTAAGTATGTAGTGTTTTTTTTTTTTTACATTAGCACTGGTAACCAGGGTAAACATTGGGTTACTAAGCGCGGCCCTGTGCTTAGTAACCCGATGTTTACCCTGGTTACCCGGGGACCGGCATCGTTGGTCGCTGGAAAGTTGTCTGTGTGACAGCTCTCCAGCGACCACACAGCGACGCTGCAGCGATCGGCATCGTTGTCTAGATCGCTGCAGTGTCGCTAAATGTGACGGTACCTTAAGGTAATTCCAATCCCGGCCAATTAATTAACAAATCTGTAAGGCTTGGAGTGGCCCACGGGGAAGAGGTGAATCCCCCGGGGGCCCTTGTGCAGGAATAAGCCACTTATGCCCCAACATGAGCAGTGGTAGGCTTAATACAGTTGACTCATTATGTGGAGACAAAAGCTGAATCTCGTTGATCATTTAACAAACTACCTAGATTATTATTATACTAGATTGTGGCCCGATTCTAACACATCGGGTATTCTAGAATATGCATGTCCCCGTAGTATATCGACAATGATGATTCCAGAATTCGTGGCAGACTGTGCCCGTCGCTGATTGGTCGAGGCAACCTTTATGACATCATCGTCGCTATGGCAACCATTATGACATCTACGTCGATACTGTGCCCGTCGCTGAATCAGAAACGTGGGATTTCTGCGTCCTTTATGACATCATCGTCGCTGTGCCCGTCGCTGTGCCTGGCGGCCTCGACCAATCAGAGAGGCGGGATTTCCAGGACAGACAGACAGAAAGACAGACAGACAGACAGAAAGACAGACAGACGGAAAAACCCTTAGGCAATTATATATATATATAGATAGGAGCAGAGGTAACCTTGGGAAAGAAGATAATGTGATATTTGCTTGTAGCTGAATAGTGGGCTCCCAGAGTCAGTGTTACTGGTGGGCCCTTGCCCCTCCATCTGATACTGATGCCAGTCATGGCTCCTATATAGCCTGAGTCCTGTACATTTGCCTTCCGCCAAAATTCAGCCTTAAGTTACCTTGATGTAAGAAACATGAGACTCAGTCCAGGGACAAGATGCTGTATTAGCACCGTCTTGATACATTCTGAACATAACATATAAGTCATAAAAGAAGTTTGCAGCAATCTATGACTGTAATATATAAAGATACGTGCAGAACCTGCATACACCCTTTGTCACTCCCATCTCATGTATTTACCTCTCTTGGAGCATCCGCTTGGATGAATTCTTCATAGATTTTCTTCGCCTTTCCTGCCTGCTTGGTTGGGGTCTTGATCTTTTTGTAATCCTCACAAGCCATCCAGAACTCAATGTTCTCCTCGCTGAATTCCATCTTCAGGAAGTTCTGGAAGGCAGAAAGTCCATCTGGACAGTGAAGAAAAAAAAGGATTAAAGCTAAAAACTGAAAAACAATTTATTAGTACTGAAATGACATCATAGACAATTCATGTGCATGCTATGTTGACCTCGAAGTGATGATTCCGATTGGGTACACTTCTATATTGATAGGCTCTGATTTGTAGATGATGCACTTATGGCACAAGTACACGATTTATAACATTGTAATAACAATTACATTGATATTGATACATTAATAACAAATTAACACCAAATATTGATACATTAATAACAAAACATTGAACAACCTCAGTTGTGATTGTTGCATGTAAAAGAAAGGAACCGTTCTTCGTTCGTGTGAGGACCTCTAAGGACTGTGCACCTTGCCTCATGGACTTTGTACACTTTCCTTCCAGAAGAGTCTTTTTTTCATGTTTTCCATGAACTTTGCCCCAAAAGACTGTGAAAATGCCACGTGTGCAAATGAAGGACTGTTGCTCACAACAGGACTTGATGGTCAGGACTTGATAGACTGTGTTTTTTCCACAAGGACGAATGTTTGGGGTGAGGGGTATGGACGAAAGTGATGTCCCAAGCAGGTTGAAGAAATTGGACTCTGCCCATGGACCGATGGGCATTGTGTGGGCCTGAGGGCTGTAGTTTTGTTAGGGGTCCTAACCTAGTATGATCAGGGTCAGTGTAAACCGACAAAGGACACTGTATACCCCTGAAAGAGGAGGCCGTTAATTTTATGTGTAAAAGCATACCACTTCCTGATAGTCAGCTTCCCAAAGATGTGATAAACCACAGTTAATTTATGTTTTAAGGGGGCAAGGGGAGAAATCACTTTTTTACACAGGACCCTGTAGGTTTGGATTTCTTTTTCCCTTAATAATGAAGACCTTCATTTAAATACAGCATTTTGTTATTACTTGTTTTATTTTTGTCTAATATTTCATTTGTTTGGTGATCTGAAACATTTAAGTGTGACAAACATGCAAAAGAGTGGGAAATCAGGAAGGGGGTAATCTACGGTTTTTGATATTGGCAATAAATCCGTGATATTCCTATCAGAAGTCTGCTTCTGGCCAATGTTTGATTTCCTCTTGTAGCAATTATATGCCCACTGCAGGCAATCACTGATTTTAGCAGTCACATGCCATCATCATCACTAAAGCAATTGATTGGCTGCAGGTTTCATGTGAATAATCTATGGCACTTGATTGCACCGTGTATTGGGCACTGGCTGTGTGATCTCAGCCAGGTATGTTTGATCCTGAAACGCTATGGCTATTTAGAGAGAAACATCCTTTAACTGCTTCACGTCAAAAGTCGTGTCCCTATCCTTGATGCAGGCTCACACACTGAACCTACATCTTTTTCTGCACATGATGGCTAATTTAGTTAGCCTTCATGTGCCTTTCACAGCCACAGGTGGAACCGCTCCACCCGCGACTCTTAACCTTGTTATATCCCACTGTCAATCTCTGACACAGGCATTTTACACATGCTGGCATGAAGAACGTCATTCCACGCTCGCACCGGCGCACCCATGATGTGTCTGCGGGACACCGATGGGTTGCCATGACAGCCAGGCATCAGTTAAAGACCACTTTGCCTGTCATTATGACCCTCCTGTGAAGCTGAGCCTGTAGTTTGCGTGGATAGGAAACCATGATTTTCTCTACACATAGCGCTGCTGATGCATTGCTATGCATAGTACAAGTGATCAGATGATCGAAGCTTCAAGTCTCCTAAGGGGACTAACAAATAAAGAAGAAAGTGAAGATCAAAGTTTAAAAATATGACAAAAATAAAAAAAAACACAAAAGTTCAAATCACTACCATTTTGCCCCATGAAAAATAAAACAATTACAAAAACTTTATATACACATATTTGGCTTCGCTGTGTTCATAAAAGTCTGATCTATCAAAATATAAAATAAATTAATCCAATCGGTAAACAGTGTAACGAGAAAAAAAATCAAAATGCCAGAATTATGTTTTTCTTGGCTGCCTCAATATTGCAATTTAGTGCAATAAGAGGCCATCAAAACATTGTATCTATTCCAAAATGATTTCAGTAAAAAAATCTGTTCAGGGCACATAAAGTAAGCCCTCGCAAAATAAAAAATGAAAATGTTACAGGTTTCAGAAAATGGCGACACAAACAAAAATTATTTTAGTTACAAATGTCTAAAAAAAAATTCAGTACTTAAATAAAAAAAAGTACCTATACATGTACCTGTGTACTTGTACTGACCTGGGGGGAATCATATTGCCTGGTCAGTCTTACCATATAGTGAACATGGTAAATTAAAAAAAAGAGGGGAATTGCGCTCATTTTGAAATTTCAAAGGACTCAGAATTTTTTTCCTGCTTTCCAGTGCATCACGTCACATGATAAAATGAATGATGGCATTAAAAAATACAACCTGTCCCATAAAAAACAAGCCCTCATATGGCTATGTGGATGGAAAGATAAAATAGTTTTGGCTCTTGGAAGAAAAGGAGGAAGAAACAGAAATTAAAAAAAATGGAAAACTGCAAGGTCGTAAAGGGGTTAAAATCTGCCGGGAGCCAAGCTGCACGGGAGACTAGTGGAACAGGTGGGTCCTTGGTGGCTTCCACTTGCCAGCTTCCCTGGAGTGAAGGTGTCATCCCTATACATGTATGCAGGGAGAGACCTGTCACTCCAGGATAGTTGGCGGCAAGAAGCCGATAGAGATCCATCTGTGAGATTAGTCTCTTGAGTGACTCGGTTCCAGGCGACTTATATTTTTCCATGAAATGTCGCAGCGTTTCAGAGTCAAACATATTTATCTGAAATTATACAGCCAGTGCCCGATACATGCTGCCCGAGGCTCAGACAGCATGTATCATATCAGCTATCAGGTTTACACAAAATGAGAATGCTTGGCCTGGGGGAAAATGTGTGTAAATGGGTTAGTAACTGGCTTAGTGATAGAAAGCAGAGGGTGGTTATAAATGGTATAGTCTCTAACTGGGTCGCTGTGACCAGTGGGGTACCGCAGGGGTCAGTATTGGGACCTGTTCTCTTCAACATATTCATTAATGATCTGGTAGAAGGTTTACACAGTAAAATATCGATATTTGCAGATGATACAAAACTATGTAAAGCAGTTAATACAAGAGAAGATAGTATTCTGCTACAGATGGATCTGGATAAGTTGGAAACTTGGGCTGAAAGGTGGCAGATGAGGTTTAACAATGATAAATGTAAGGTTATACACATGGGAAGAGGGAATCAATATCACCATTACACACTGAACGGGAAACCACTGGGTAAATCTGACAGGGAGAAGGACTTGGGGATCCTAGTTAATGATAAACTTACCTGGAGCAGCCAGTGCCAGGCAGCAGCTGCCAAGGCAAACAGGATCATGGGGTGCATTAAAAGAGGTCTGGATACACATGATGAGAGCATTATACTGCCTCTGTACAAATCCCTAGTTAGACCGCACATGGAGTACTGTGTCCAGTTTTGGGCACCGGTGCTCAGGAAGGATATAATGGAACTAGAGAGAGTACAAAGGAGGGCAACAAAATTAATAAAGGGGATGGGAGAACTACAATACCCAGATAGATTAGCGAAATTAGGATTATTTAGTCTAGAAAAAAGACGACTGAGGGGCGATCTAATAACCATGTATAAGTATATAAGGGGACAATACAAATATCTCGCTGAGGATCTGTTTATACCAAGGAAGGTGACGGGCACAAGGGGGCATTCTTTGCGTCTGGAGGAGAGAAGGTTTTTCCACCAACATAGAAGAGGATTCTTTACTGTTAGGGCAGTGAGAATCTGGAATTGCTTGCCTGAGGAGGTGGTGATGGCGAACTCAGTCGAGGGGTTCAAGAGAGGCCTGGATGTCTTCCTGGAGCAGAACAATATTGTATCATACAATTATTAGGTTCTGTAGAAGGACGTAGATCTGGGGATTTATTATGATGGAATATAGGCTGAACTGGATGGACAAATGTCTTTTTTCGGCCTTACTAACTATGTTACTATGTTACTATGTTACTATGTTACTTTAACAGAGATGATCATCTTGTAGGTCCCAAAGACCATGAATGTCATAATAGTGTTTCCAACACATAAACAAAGAAGAACATAAACTATATACACTTACCTACTGTATATGGTGAGAAACAAGTGGTAGAAATAATAAAAACAATACAACTACGGTATGTAACATCATCATAGATCTGATGAATGATATGTCAATTGTTAGCGCCATTTCTTACTTTGAAGGTTAACTCTATCATTGTGACACATAAGTCCGGTTGATGTTTTTAGTAATAATAGTAATATCCTAATCACATTGTTCAGCAGCTCTTCAAAGGGAAAATGATAAGAATCACATATACATATTCATTGCCTTGTTTGAGGACTAATGACTTTTGATTTCCGGCGTTAGGCTCAGTACATGAATTGTTTTCCTGGAATCTTTGCTCGCTGTTTACTCTTGGAGGACATCTGTATATGTTGCAGCAATGAATGTCGTATACAACTTATTTTTTCCTTGAGGGCAATTTTACGAAATACGTGATAAATGGGTACAAAGCTACAAGAATTATCTCCATTGCTCTATTTCCTGTTACATCATTTCTTTGAGTTTTCTTCCACTTGCCAACACTTTCATGTAATTGATATCATAAATGTTTACTCTAATTATAAATTTCTCGTTTGTAAGAAGACATCTAGGAATATGATATAGTTGCAAGACCACATTTATGGAGTAAGAACGTCTGTCTAAAGACAGACAGTAGCCCGGATAAATGTATTGTTCACAATAATGTAAAAAATAGTTTTTTTTTCTTGTAATCAAGAATAGTGTCCTAATAAAGAGAAGTTATGGGAAGGTGATCACCGCATTGAAGTTCACTTTATGACTGGTTCTAAATTGGCAAAAGTATTTGTAAATCTCTTTTAATGAAAATTCATTATGGTAATTACGATTGCTCGCATTGTCGCATTGTGACCTGTGACATAGAGTCGCAAATGTTTCTAAATGTATTGGATTTTCCATTGCTGGTCAATAGTCGATTTCAGAGTATTGTGTTAAGAGAATTGCTGTCGCGAGACACATTGTGTGTAGCCATAGCCTTAAGTGACATTTACACGTTCAGTATTTGGTCAGTATTTTACATCAGTAAAATTGTAAACCAAACCAGGAGTTGGTGATAAATACAGAAGTGGTGACATATTTCTATTATACTTTTCCTCTGAATGTTCCACTCCTGGTTTTGGCTTAAATTGATGTAGAATACTGAACATGTGAATGTGGCCTTATAAGAAATGTGAGGATAGAGCTGGTCGTGCAGTGGTTTGGTCAATCAGTGGTTACTGCAGGTTGTAGGCTTGCCGGAAGAGGTAGGTCTTCAGGTTCTTTTTGAAGGTTTCGATGGTACGTGACAGTCTGATATGTTGTGGTAGAGAGTTCCAGAGTAGGGGTGATACGTGAGAGAAATCTTGTATGCGATTGTGGGAAGAAGAGATAAGAGGGGAGTAGAGAAGGAGATCTTGTGAGGATCGGAGGTTGCATGCAGGAAAGTATCGGGAGACGAGGTCACAGATGTATGGAGGAGACAGGTTGTGGATGGCCTTGTATGTCATGGTTAGGCTTTTGCTGGAGTCTCTGGGTAATGGGGAGCCAGTGAAGGGATTGACAGAGGGGAGAAGCTGGGGAATAGTGGGGGGACAGGTGGATTTGTCGGGCAGCAGAGTTTAGAATAGATTGGAGGGGTGCGAGAGTGCCACAGAGCAGGAGGCTACAGTAGTCGAGGCGGGAGATGATGAAGGCATGGACTAGGGTTTTTGCAGATTCTTGGTTTAGGAATGTACGGATCTGTGAAATATTTTTGAGTTGAAGGCGGCAGGAAATGGAAAGGACTTGGATATGCGGTTTGAAGGAGAGATCAGTGTCAAGGATTACCCAGAGGCAGCGAGCTTGTGGGACTGAGGAGAGTGGGCAGCCGTTTACTGTAATGGATAGGTTCGTTGGGGGGTCACGTGAGATGGGGGAAAGACAATTAATTCTGTTTTGTCCATGTTAAGTTTTAGAAATCTAGCGGAGAAGAAGGATGAAATAGCGGATAAACATTGAGGGATTCTGGTTAGTAGGGTGGTGATATCTGGTCCAGAGATGTAGATCTGTGTGTCATCAGCATAGATACTGAAAACCATGACATTCTATGAGCTGTCCCAGACCAAAAGTGTAAATAGAGAAGACCAGGGGCCCTAGAACTGAACCTTGCGGGACTCCGACAGATAGGGGGCGAGGTGAGGAGGTGGTGTGTGAATGGGAGATGCTGAATGTTCGGTCAGTTAGGTATGAGGAGATCCAGGATAGGGCCAAGTCCGTGATGCCAAGGGATGAGAGGGTCTGTAGTAATAGGGAATGGTCCACTGTGTCAAAGGCAGAGGACAGGTCCAGGAGGAGGAGGATAGAGTAGTGTTGCTTGCTCTTGGCGGTTAATAGGTCATTGTTGACCTTAGTTAGGGCAGTTTCAGTGGAGTGGTGTGACCGGATGCCTGATTGTAAGCGGTCGAAGAGGGAGCAGGAAGATAGATGAGAGGACAGTTCAAGATGGACGTGTTGTTCCAGTAGTTTTGAGGCATAGGGGAGAAGTGATATAGGGCAATAGCTAGATACAGAGGATGGGTCCAAACCTACAGGGCTCTGTGTGAAAAAGTGATTTCCCTCTAAACCTAATAACTGGTTAGTCTTGAGTCTTTTACAATGCTCTGGTGGAATTTTGACCCACTCATCTTTGCAGAATTTTTGTAATTAAGCCACATTGGAGGGTTTCTGAGCATGAACCGTCTTTTTAGGTCATGTCACAGAATCTCAATCAGATTAAGGTCAGGACTTTCATTCGCCCACTCCAAAGTCTTAATTTTTGCTTTTCATAAGCCATTCAGATGTGTACTTGCTGGTGTGTTTTGGATCATTGTCCTGCTGCATAACCCAAGTGTGCTTCAGCTTGAGGTCACAAACAGATGGCAGGACATTGTATTTCAGGTTTTTTGGTAGACAGCAGAATTCATGGTTCAATGTACCACAGCAAGTATTCCAGGTCGTGGAGCAGAAAAACAAACCCAGACCATCACACTATCACCACCATATTTTACTATTGGTATGATGTTCCTTTTCTGAAATGCTGTGTTACATCTACTCCAGATGTAATGGGACCTACACTTTCCAAAAAGTTCAACTTTTGTCTCGTCAGTCCACAGAGTATTCTACCAAAAGTCTTGGGGATCAACAAGATGTTTTGTGGCAAAACTGAGAAGAGACTTTATGTTCTTATTTCTCAGCAGTGCTTTTCATCTTGGAACTCTGCCATGCAGGCCATTTTTGCCTAGTCTCTTTTTATGCTTGAGACATGAACACTGACCTTAACTGAGGCATGTGAAGCCTGCAGTTCTTTGTATTTTGTTGTGGAGTATTTTGTGACCTCTGATGAGCCGTCGCTGTGCTCTTGGGGTAATTTTGGTCATCCGGCAACTCTTGGGAAGGTTCACCACTGTTCCATGTTTTTGCAATTGTGCATAATGGCTCTCACTGGTTTGTTTGAGTCCCAAAGGTTTGGAAATGGCTTTGTAACCTTTACTAGACTGATAGATGTCAATTACTTTGTTTCTCATTTGTTTCAGAATTTCTATGGTTTGCGGCATGATGTCTAGCTTTTGAGGATATTTTGGTCTATTTCACTTTGCCAGGCAGGTCCTATTTAAGAGATTTCTTGAATGAGAACAGGTGTGCCAGTAATCAGGCCTGGATGTGGTCAGGGAATTTGAACTCAGTTTCCCAAAGATGTGATAAACCACAGTTAATTATGTTTTAAGAAGGGGGGATCACTTTTTCACACAGGGCCCTGTAGGTTTGGATTTCTTTTTACCTTAATAGTAAAGACCTTCATTTAAAAACTGCATTCTATGTTTCCTTGTGTTATCTTTGTCTAATATTTAAATTTATTTGGTGAACTGAAACATTTAGGTGTCGCAAACATGCAAAAGAATAGGAAATCAGGAAAGGGGCAAACACCTTTTCACACCACTGTAAATTTGTTTTTTTTTACTTTCTACCATTTTTAGCACAATGATAGAGTTGAATTTGTGAGTTTGATTAATCAAAACCTATCCATTTACTGAGTGCATTTGGTTGGTAGGGTTTAGTAATCTGATACGGGAGAGAAGGACTTGGGGATCCTAGTTAATGATAAACTTACCTGGAGCAGCCAGTGCCAGGCAGCAGCTGCTAAGGCAAACAGGATCATGGGGTGCATTAAAAGAGGTCTGGATACACATTATGAGAGCATTATACTGCCTCTGTACAAATCCCTATTTAGACCGCACATGGAGTACTGTGTCCAGTTTTGGGCACCGGTGCTCAGGAAGGATATAATGGAACTAGAGAGAGTACAAAGGAGGGCAACAAAATTAATAAAGAGGATGGGAGAACTACAATACCCAGATAGATTAGCGAAATTAGGATTATTTAGTCTAGAAAAAAGACGACTGAGGGGCGATCTAATAACCATGTATAAGTATATAAGGGGACAATACAAATATCTCGCTGAGGATCTATTTATACCAAGGAAGGTGACGGGCACAAGGGGGAATTCTTTGCGTCTGGAGGAGAGAAGGTTTTTTCACCAACATAGAAGAGGATTCTTTACTGTTAGGGCAGTGAGAATCTGGAATTGCTTGCCTGAGGAGGTGGTGATGGCAAACTCAGTTGAGGGGTTCAAGAGAGGCCTGGATGTCTTCCTGGAGCAGAACAATATTGTATCATACAATTATTAGGTTCTGTAGAAGGACGTAGATCTGGGGATTTATTATGATGGAATATAGGATGAACTGGATGGACAAATGTCTTTTTTCGGTCCTACTAACTATGTTACTATGTTACTATGTTACTATGAGACTAAAATATTAATGTGGAAAATATGTTTATGTTAAATGGATAATAAATGTGCAAATAATCTTGTATTTATGTCCATAATTGTTTGCAACTAAAGCACATCAATATTTGCAAGAGCATGGAAAAAAATCCACGTCAACAGATTACTAATATATGAATATACTGTTGAAAGGCAGAACTACAAGTTTGCCTCTGAGTTATATTTACCCATGAGCTACACGTACGCCTGGGAATAAAATTACACTTAAAAAGTTATGTACAAAAAAATTGTGGCTTGTAGTTCAGTAATGGGAGATATAGTATTTCTGTACCAATGTATTTTTAACCTTGTAATTGGAAATCTGGACGCTTAATATTTCCAAACCAGTAGGTGATGAAAGCATCAATCTCCCATTATACATGAACGCATACAGTACATGCTTTTCATTTTAGGGCTATTTCTATGAATAAATGGGAAAAACACTTTGATGGATTTTTTGGACTCTTATTTCACCCAGAAATAGTAGAGTGGTGGGAAAAAAATAAAAAAAAATTAGAATTTGATGGAATCTCAACTTTATTTGAAATCATTTTGGAGCACACCAAATCTTTACAAAATACTTGTATAACCATAGATGGATACAATGGCATACATATTGTGTAACAGCTATATATGGCCCATGGAAAAAAGGAGTTCAGCTCAGGAAGACCAAATTGTAGATCCACTACATAGAGAGGACATAAGCAAGACTCTTTCCCCAAGAGCACCGCAACAGTAACATTAAAGGGGACAAACACCCATAGGATCATGAAATCCTCCTGTCCTGGCATGGGAAGGAAAATGGCCAGGGGCAAATCGAGCACTGGGCCTTCATGTCCTCAAGGAGGGTGGGATTGCATAGCTCCCAACCATCCCGGATCATGGACTATCCTGATTTGGAGGAGCTGTCCCACAGGCTTTTGATGTCAGGGCTATGTCCCGACTTCCATTTACTCCCATTCTTCATCTTTGCTGTTCCATAGTTCTCCCTACTCTTCCCCTGAGTCTGTGGGACAGGGCTGGCATCTCTACTCTCTACAGACTTACATTCAATTAAATAAGCAATTATTTTCTTTTCTTGAGATATGATCTCACCAGGATTCAAACTCCCCACCCTGAAACATTGGAAGCAGTAACAAAAGTTACAAGCCACAGATTGAGAGAATTTTCTCATCGTTAATATACGTATATTGTATTCCTAAATTGCAGGCAGAGTGTACTGGTACCTAGAAATACATCTCTATATACCGGTGCATTTCTATGTACCTAGATCTTAGAAGAAAAATACATGTCTGAGATCTTCCTAACAATTTACTAAAAAACAATGAAAAGCAATTACAATAATGACAAATGTAAAACACATTAAAAACACTGTTCCAAATCAGCAGCAAAAAATGCAACAAATAAAAGTGAAAACATTTAAAATATGTAGCAAAAATGCAATAACCAGAGAAAATTGTTATTTAGTAGTTTGGTGGGGACACCCACAGAAAATTAAAAAAACTAAACAGTAACTACACAAAAAAGCAAGCTCTCATTTAATAAAGCGTACATAAAAATGAAAAAGTCATGGCTGCTACAACAAAAAAAATTGCTTCTGCTTGGAGAAAAGAAGGTTCAATCTCCAGAAGAGACAGACCTTCTTTTCCATGAGAACTATTAATCTATGGAAGTGTCTACTGCAGGAGCTTGTCACGATGGGAACTGTCGATGATTTTAGAAAGGTTTAGATGTTTTATTTTTACAAGAAAAAAACATAAATCTTATGTACAATGCCTACAAGTAGTATTCATCCCCCTGCAGATTTAGCAGGTTTAATAAGATGCAAATAAGTTAGAGCCTTCAAACTTCAAACAAGAGCAGGATTTATTAAAGGGAACCTGTCACCCCGTTTTTTGAGATTGAGCTATAAATACTGTTAAATAGGGCCTGCGCTGTGTGTTCCTATAGTGTATGTAGTGTACCCCGATTCCCTATGTATGCTGAGAAATAACTTACCAAAGTCGCCGTTTTCGCCTGTCAATCAGGCTGGTCAGGTCGGGAGGGCGTGGTGACATCGGTGGTTCTTCCTCAGCTTTACGTTGGTGGCGTAGTGGTGTAGTGGTGAAGACACAGCGCGTGATCTGCGCTGTAATCCCTTGCATCGGTGGGGGCGGCCATCTTCCTGGGGCCGCGCATGCGCAGATCGAGTGCTCTGCTGCACGGGGCTTCAGGAAAATGGCCGCGGGATGCCGCGCGTGCGCATTAGAGATCGCGGCGGCCATTTTCCCAAAGCCGAGATGCAAACTCGGCTTTGGGAAAATGGCCGCCGCGATCTCTAATGCGCACGCGCGGCATCCCGCGGCCATTTTCCTGAAGCCCCGTGCAGCAGAGCACTCGATCTGCGCACGCGCGGCCCCAGGAAGATGGCCGCCCCCACCGATGCAAGGGATTACAGCGCAGATCGCGCGCTGTGTCTTCACCACTACACCACTACGCCACCAACGTAAAGCTGAGGAAGAACCACCGATGTCACCACGCCCTCCCGACCTGACCAGCCTGATTGACAGGCGAAAACGGCGACTTTGGTAAGTTATTTCTCAGCATACATAGGGAATCGGGGTACACTACATACACTATAGGAACACACAGCGCAGGCCCTATTTAACAGTATTTATAGCTCAATCTCAAAAAACGGGGTGACAGGTTCCCTTTAACAGATGCATAAATCTTACAAACCAAAAAGTTGTGTTGCTCAGTTAAATTTTTATAAATTTTAAACATAAAAGTGTGGGTCAATTATTATTCAACCCCTAGGTTTAATATTTTGTGGAATAACCTTTGTTTGCAATTACAGCTAATAATCGTCTTTTATAAGACCTGATCAGGCCGGCACAGGTCTCTGGAGTTATCTTGGCCCACTCCTCCATGCAGATCTTCTCCAAGTTATCTAGGTTCTTTGGGTGTCTCATGTGGACTTTAATCTTGAGCTCCTTCCACAAGTTTTCAATTGGGTTAAGGTCAGGAGACTGACTAGGCCACTGCAACACCTTGATTTTTTGCCTCTTGAACCAGGCCTTGGTTTTCTTGGCTGTGTGCTTTGGGTCGTTGTCTTGTTGGAAGATGAAATGACGACCCATCTTAAGATCCTTGATGGAGGAGCGGAGGTTCTTGGCCAAAATCTCCGGGTAGGCCGTGCTATCCATCTTCCCATGGATGTGGACCAGATGGCCAGGCCCCTTGGCTGAGAAACAGCCCCACAGCATGATGCTGCCACCACCATGCTTGACTGTAGGGATGGTATTCTTGGGGTCGTATGCAGTGCCATCCAGTCTCCAAACGTCACGTGTGTGGTTGGCACCAAAGATCTCGATCTTGGTCTCATCAGACCAGAGAACCTTGAACCAGTCAGTCTCAGAGTCCTCCAAGTGATCATAAGCAAACTGTAGACGAGCCTTGACATGACGCTTTGAAAGTAAAGGTACCTTATGGGCTCGTCTGGAACGGAGACCATTGCGGTGGAGTACGTTACTTATGGTATTGACTGAAACCAATGTCCCCACTGCCATGAGATCTTCCCGGAGCTCCTTCCTTGTTGTCCTTGGGTTAGCCTTGACTCTTTGGACAAGCCTGGCCTCGGCACGGGAGGAACCTTTCAAAGGCTGTCCAGGCCGTGGAAGGCTAACAGTAGTTCCATAAGCCTTCCACTTCCGGATGATGCTCCCAACAGTGGAGACAGGTAGGCCCAACTCCTTGGAAATGGTTTTGTACCCCTTGCCAGCCTTGTGACCCTCCACGATCTTGTCTCTGATGGCCTTGGAATGCTCCTTTGTCTTTCCCATGTTGACCATGTATGAGTGCTGTTCACAAGTTTGGGGAGGGTCTTAAATAGTCAGAAAAGGCTGGAAAAAGAGATAATTAATCCAAACATGTGAAGCTCATTGTTCTTTGTGCCTGAACTACTTCTTAATACTTTAGGGGAACCAAACAGAATTCTGGTGGGTTGAGGGGTTGAATAATAAATGACCCTCTGAAAAGACTTTTCACAGTTTTAAAAAAACAAAACAAAGAAATAACATTCTTTTTTGCTGCAGTGCATTTCACACTTCCAGGCTGATCTACAGTCCAAATGTCACAATGCCAAGTTAATTCCAAATGTGTAAACCTGCTAAATCTGCAGGGGGTTGAATACTACTTGTAGGCACTGTAAATGTGTATAATTCTTGTTCTGAATGTTGATCCAGTTGATGGACACTTGGGATTAGGAGGGGAAAACTTTGGTCTTACTGGAACATGCACTATGGTCGCACCTAAACCCTTTCCCTTTATCATTTCCCATACATTGGTTGAACTTGAACATGTGTCTTTTATCACCCATATTAATTACGGAACTAGGCTAGCTAATCCTTCTACTGATCACAATTTGCATCCCAACGACTGTGTGACCACAAACAGGTACATACAAAGTAAACCTCTCCAGACAGAGTATCGTAAAATAGTGTTTTTTTTATTTTCCATGCTGGGGTGACATTCATTTTTGGGAAATATTGGCGCAAGAGGAAAAGTAAAGAAGAACACAGCTATCGATGTTCTGTGCCATTGAGTAACATATTATGTGCATTATATTATTAATCCTATTATAGAGTGTGTGGACAGGAAATTGTATTTCCTGCAAACTACATTTGGATCTATTAATGTAATAATAAGCAAAAGTATACTTCTGTAATTTTTTTTCTCCCTATGGGGTGAACGATGTGATATTTGAAATAATCCAATGCTTTCCTGGTCCTTGAGGCTAATTGAATGGTAATTGTAGAGCTGCTGAGCTGTTCTATAATTAATCAGTACAAAATAAAACAATTTACTTAAAAGGTCCTGTAATCTATTCTGTGCTGCTCGCGGGTATTTGCACAGATCATGCCTGTTTTTGTTTGAGCAATTACACTCAGTAACTATGACTCCTTTGTATGACAGCTAAGGGCAAATTATCAACTGATTGAGTAACACACTTCAATGTAGGAACTGTATGGAGGGTTAAATTGGCACAGAACTACTGGCAGATGTGGACCTCATAAAAATCTCACTTATATCCATGTGAGATTAGGAGACTGTCATACATTGATATTTTATTCAGTGCTAATGGCTAATTTAACCTGCATAAACTGTGAAAAACAGCTTTAAAAGGAATCTGTCACCGGGTTTTTGCTACCTCATCTGAGCGCAGCATAATGTTAGAAAATAGACCCTGATTTCAATGATGTATCACTTTGTGTCACAACTGCTTCACACAATCAACTATGTAGAATGTAGCAGAGTTCAGAGAGCTGACCCCGCCCACACGAGGTTCCTTATGTACATAGTCTATGGACAGTGAGCTGCTTATCAGAGGAGAGGGCGTGGTCGGACCACTTGGCACAAGGAAGCTAGTCTGAGCAATGATAATCTCCAGGTGATAAAATATTCATTGCCTGGAAACAACAGCACACAGCCTAATAAGTGACACATCTCTGAAATCTGTGTCTCAGCCCATACGTCATACTGTCCTCAGATTACATACCAAAAACCTGCTGACAGATCCCCTTTAAGTACTATTAAACAATTTTTTGTTAATGGTTTTGTGCAATTCTAGAAAAATTTTCATAAAAGAATATATATATCTATATATATAGAGAGAGAGAGAGAATGTGCAGAGCTCAACATGTTAAACAATACATGTATTTCATTGAAAAGTATTTAAAAAAATATATATTTATTGAATATACATGTTAAATGTATCAGAGATTCTGAGCAAAATCGAGCAGAAAAAAATGCAGCATTTAAACTACATGTGAACACGGTCTCAGCATTATATTTTCATGACCTTTTTTATGGGTTTAATTAAGAAAAATAAATAATCATACCATTTTTTACACTATTGATCTTCTTAAATTTCAGTTCATTGTAGCATACAGGTTAAGGATTACATAGTAAACAAATATGTCTGTTATTTGCTGAGTTGTGATGTTTATATTTTTATTAAGTTTTCATTAAACATTTTATTATTGTAATTGTTTTTCATAATGTTTTAGTAATTTTTTAGGAAGAAAAAAAAAATCTGACTTTTATTTTACATCCAGAATACAGGTAGACAGAAATTCACTAATATATTCAGATGTATCTCTATGTACCAGTAGAATCTGCCTGTAATTTAGGAGTATACAATGCATCTTCAAAAAGAGAAAAATTCTCCTCAGTTTGCCAGTACAGACTATGGCTCATAGTCTTTGCTCCTACCTTCAGTGATATGGGTTTGGGGGTCTAAATCCTTGGTAGTCCAGATGTCAAGACAAGGGAAGAATGAGTTATCTAATTGATGGTAAGTATATACAGAGCAAAGAGATGGCAGACTTGTCCCCCGAGAGGAGGAAGAACTATGGCGCAGTGAAGAAGCAGGAGAGACAAGTTAAGGTACCGTTACACTAAACGATTTACCAACGATCACGACCAGCGATACGACCTGGCCGTGATCGTTGGTAAGTCGTTGTGTGGTCGCTGGAGAGCTGTCACACAGACAGCTCTCTCCAGCGACCAACGATGCCGAAGTCCCCGGATAACCAGTGTAAACATCGGATTACTAAGCGCAGGGCTGCGCTTAGTAACCCGATGTTTACCCTGGTTACCATTGTAAAAGTAAAAAAAAAACAAAAAACAGTACATACTCACATTCCGTTGTCTGTCACATCCCCCGGCGTCAGCTTCCCTGCACTGTGTAAGCCCCGGCCGTAAAGCAGAGCACAGCGGTGACGTCACCGCTGTGCTCTGCTTTACGGCCAGCCGGCGCTGACACAGTCAGTGCGGGAAGCTGACGCCGCAGGACGTGACAGACAACGGAATGTGAGTATGTACTGTTTTTTTTTTAACTTTTACAATGGTAACCAGGGTAAATATCGGGTTACTAAGTGCAGCCCTGCGCTTAGTAACCCGATATTTACCCTGGTTACCAGTGAACACATCGCTGGATCGGCGTCACACACGCCGATTCAGCGATGACAGCGGTTGATCAGCGACCAAAAAAAAGGTCCTGATCACTCCCAGCGACCAATGATCTCCCAGAAGGGGCCTGATCGTTGGTCGCTGTCACGCATAACGATTTCGTTAACGATATCGTTGCTACGTCACAAAAAGCAACAATATCGTTAACGAAATCGTTATGTGTGAAGGTACCTTTACAGAGTGAGTGGGAATCAGGACATTGCTCTGAGCTCCCGGGTAGGCGGGACAGCTCCACCAAATTAGGACTGTCCCACTGGATCTGAGATAGTTAGGAGCTATGATCAGAAGTAACCTCTAGGGCAGGGGTGTCAAACTGCATTCCTCGAGGGCTGCAAACAGGTCATGTTTTCAGGATTTCCTTGCATTGCACAGGTGATAATTTAATCACCTGCAGAGAATGATTCCAGCACCTTGTGCAATGCTAAGGAAATCTTGAAAATACGCATGGTTTGAGGCCCTCGAGGAATGCAGTTTGACACCCTTGCTCTAGGGAACAGAAGATTTCCTATTCTATAGGTTCTAGATCAAAGTGAAGTTCCACCATTAGATTACTTTTTTTTTTATTTGTGCTAAATTATTTGTCAATATACATGCTTTCAGCTTTTTTTTGTGATACAGAGTGCCAAACAAAAATGACACCTCAATGTGCACGCTACCTGCGTCGGACACTAGAGGGAGCATGCAAGCTTATTGAGCTCAAAATTAACACAGTATCCAATAGGCCAGAAGCTTTTATACATTACGTAGAGGTCTGAGCAGGAGATTTGGATCTATGCTTTAGGAAAACAATTTTCTCACCAGTAAGATTCCCTTCACGCATACTTTTTGACAGTGTTTATCCTTGCATTTTTTCAGAGTTTTTTGTGCATTTTTTAAAAAAAGTTAATGGGACGAATTCATCAAGACTAGCATTTTGTATTCCAGTCTTAATGAGTCATGACCATTTTGAACATCCAGGCCTGTGTATTTTAAATGCTGGGATAACCATATCGTTTTTGAAGAAGAAAACGGTTCAAGAAAAAACATGGGTGATGTTTTTCCTGAAGCTTATTCTTTGATGTCTATCATGTGGATTTTCTTTTCTTTTGTGTTATATATAAGATAATGGCGTCTTGCAAGCGGAAGCCACCTGTTGAATAGACAGGTCACTTTGTTTAGCCATATCATAGCCTTCAAAGCCTAAATTGGTTAAAAGAAGTGCAAAAAATGGAATATAGGCATAGTAAATGGTTTTGATATTTCTGTGCATTATGCTTCTTATTTTTGGTGCTCTTTTACAGCTTTTTAGAGGGGTTCCAGGTGAAATATGCCTGAAAAAGACGACATGTGCACAAACAATTAAAATATCAATTTACATTAAAATGGAGTCAGTGAACCCCAAAATGTCAATTAAACTGCTAAACATTTACATAAGAGACAGAGCCATTTTTTAAACCATACGTGGCATCTATAGGTTAACTTAATATTTAATTTAAAATCAACTTTTATTTGATATGTAAGGCTACGTTCACACAACGCAAATAAAAACGCACCAAAACGCATGCAAAAACGCTGCGTTTTTGCATGCGTTTTTTGCCAAAATTTGGATGCAAAAAAAATGCAACTTGTTGCGTTTTCTGTGCCCAATGCTTGCGTCCAAAAAAACGCATGCGTCGCAAAATGCATCACAACGCATGTCCATGCGCCCCCCATGTTAAATATAGGGGCGCATGACGCATGCGTCGCCGCAGCGTTTCCCGACGCTGCATCGGGAAACGCTAATGTGAACGTAGCCTAAAAGAGGTCGCTTTGGTGGCCTTTGTAGTGATGCACCGTCACACCTATTTGCCTAATATAGCCAGTACCTTATAGTGATTGACATGTCTCCACATCCGAGGTAACAGATTCCCCTTAAGGATTATACAGTCATTTTTATGGCGTGACAAACCTCCAGTGGAGGTGGCTCGTATGCTTCATAATAGTGAGATTACAGATGACTAGTGTTGAGCATTCCGATACCGCAAGTATTGGGTATCGGCCGATATTTGCGGTATCGGAATTCCGATACCGAGTTCCGATATTTTTGTGATATCGGGAATCGGTATCGGGATTAAGATTAATGTGTAAAATAAAGAATAAAAATAAAAAATATTGATATACTTACCCTCTGACGCGCCCTGGTCGTCACCGCTGCACCGCCTTGCTTTCGTTCCTAAGAATGAGCGCGTTAAGGACCTTCGATGACGTTGCGGCTTGTGATTGGTCGCGTGAGCGGTCCATGGACCGCTCAGCGACCAATCACAAGCCGCGACGTCATCGAAGGCCCTTTACGCGCTCATTATTCGGAACGAAAGCAAGGCGGTTGCAGCGGTGACGACCAGGGCGCGTCAGAGGGTAAGTATATCAATATTTTTTATTTTTATTCTTTATTTTACACATGAATATGGATCCCAGGGCCTGAAGGAGAGTTTCCTCTCCTTCAGACCCTGGGATCCATTACAGGATACCTTCCGATATTTGTGTCCCATTGACTTGTATTGGTATCGGATATCGGTATCGGCAATATCCGATATTTTTCAGATATAGGCCGATACCATCCAATACCGATACTTTCAAATATCGGACGGTATCGCTCAACACTACAGATGACCGTCCAAGCAATGTGAGATGCATGTTACACAAATCTGCAACGGTGGCCCGAAAAAGGTGAAGAAGCCTCAACTTCAATATCATCATAAGAAGTGTTTGCTCGACTTTGCAAAACAGTACAAAAAGTGGACAGTAGAAGATTGGAAATGTGTGATTTAGAGCGATGAAACAAAAGTAAAATGACTAGGCTCTGATGGGTGCAAATGGTTCTGAAAGAAACAAGGGAAAAAAGGGGCTAATGGATCGAGAAATTGAAGGAACTGTAAAGTTCAGTGGAGGAAGCCTGTTAATATGGGGTTGTTTTACCTCCAAAGGAGTTGGATACTTGACCAGGATCGATGGTGACCTCAATGCTGAGCTATATGTAAGTTACTTCGTACACTCGAGTACTATGCATATGAAAAGGCTGACAGTGTTCCAGCAGGATAACGACCCAAATAATACATAGAGATTGGCAAGAAATGGTTCGATCACAGTGAGGTAGATGTGCTGGATTGGCCTCCACAATCCTTAGACCGCAACCCAATCGAACACTTGTTGGTAGAGTTGAATAAAAAACTGTGTACATACCCAAGTGAGTCGACCAGTGTGCACCAACTTTTAGAACGTGTAGAAGAGACCTGGGATCAGATTTCAGTCGAGACATGCATGAATCTGATCAAGAGCATGCCCAGAAGGATTCAGACAGTGCCCAAAGCGAAAGGTGGATTTACAAAATAACAAAATAATACAAATTCATTTTCAGATTTTTAGAAGCAAAACAGTAACAATGCAGTGGCATGACAAGAATCTGCATAACTAATCATATGCAAAATAGTTGCAAGCCTAATTTATGTATAAAATAACTAAGAAAATTGTCTATAAACTGATGGTCATCTCACGTTCAAAGTAGTATTGGATGGTGCAATATGGAGCCTGAAAGTCAAAAGTTGAAAACATTGTTACCCTTTTGCTCATCAGTGTATAATGTGAGTTGTGATATACGATATTAGTGACGGTGTTGTAGTTTGCCCCACAGTAGGAAGAGTTATGGTTAGTGTTTGGGACTAGCCCAGAGTAGGGGGCTAAGGTGAGACAGTTCCTGTCATGACGTCAGAAAGGGCCTAGTGTGCATGACAAGCAAACCTAAGGTCTGTAAACAAGCAGTTCTGCATGATGTGGGTGTCCCAAAGTGAGGGTAGACCAAGACAGTGTTTGCATTATCTCGAGTAAAGAGAGGGAGGAAAAGAGAGACGTTACTGAAGAACAGAGTGATGCACCGGTGACGGGTCTTGGGACAGGACACCTAGCATTTCGGCCCCCAAGTTTTTAACTCAGAAACCTAATGGGTCAGGATGAGACAGAAATAGTGAGACAAAGAGGTTCCCAGGGTGCGAGTTCCAAGGCATCAGTAGCAGAGAAGCTAAGTTCGGCCATATTGACATGCTAACTCCCTTGAGGGGAAAGAAGATGCGGATCAGCAAATTGAGAATAGGATTCTCACAAACTGGACTGTAGTATTGAGCTGGGTTGTGGTGAAGGGGGTTAAAATGGTAGAGATATAGATCAAGTGAGTTAAGAGAAAGGAACTGGGACTGTGTGTGAAAATACTCCGTATTGTGAAGAAAACGTTTACCAAGCTGCCTACTCGCTATCTATTGTACATAATCCCCACCAAGATATCGTTCAGTAAAAGGTTTATTTTTTACTGGTGGTCAAATTGAACAGTTTAACATCTGGTCCTGGCCAACATAAGTAATTGGTAACTTGCAACCTACAAGGGCATAGTGCCTCCATAGCACCACACACCCAGTTATACCTCCACTTTTATGCAACATGCCAGGGCATAAAAGACGAGTATCGCGCCTACAGCTACTACCCAGCACCAAATTGCTGTATTTGAACAAACAATTACGGTATATTAATGATCACTCATCTCAATACAGTTTGCAACTGCTTGTGTAAAAGGGTCTTTGAAGTAGAACGGCCATGTTCTCATTATGGCACATCATTTGCAGGGGTTGATCAGTATTAAATATTAGAGTTGAGCGACCTTGACCTTTTTAGAGTCGAGCCGGGTTTTGCGAAACCCGACTATGTCCAAAGTCGGGTCGAGTGAAATCGGCCGATTATGACGTAAAGTCGGGATCGACCGAAACACGAAACCCAATGCAAGTCAATGGGGCAGCATAGTCGGCAGTGAGTGGGGGCCAGGAAAACACCTAGAGTGCCCATTTTAATGTCAAAACCATCCATTCTTCTTAATGAAGCTTGTCAAGCGTAATTTACCTTATAATAATTGGAAGGCATTTGAAATTGGGGGTCATTTGGCTAAAGTTGTGGGGGGTAGGGCTGGTTCAAGTAATTAGTGGGCCCAGGAAATCTGGACCACGTCACGGCAGTGGAGCAGGGAGAGGTAAGTATTTCAACTTTGCAAGTGCTGTGAACCTGAGCAAGCAGGGGGGGCCCACTCGTTGGCATTGGCACTGGCACAGGGCCCCTCAAAGTACAGCGGTGTGTTTGCACGGCGGGGGCGCCTCCCACCGGCAGCAACACTTTTGCGTACTATGAGAGGCCCTGTGCCAGTGACGTCGCCAACTAGTATTCCTCCCCCCACCTGATGAAGGAACCTGCACTTTCATCTGCACCTTCCTCTTTGTCCCCGTGTAAGGTGGTATGGTATGCGGGAAGAGCAACCTGACTTTCAGCAGGGTCACAATGTTGTTGTGTAGCGTGCACGGGGAATGTTGCGTTATGGGTCAATGTACCAGCAGACTCATCTATCACTGGCTGGGCAATGGGCACGATGAAGTGGAAACACAGATATAGGCCCAAAGAAGAAAGTGGGCTAAATGCAGTTCAAAATTGGTAACACAGGAATAACCAGGGGGCATTGCAGTGGAGGACAACTGGAATGAGAGGCTGACACAGAGAGTAGGGCCAAATCAGTAAGTAGTCGAAATGCAGTTCAAAATTGGCAACCGTAGTAAACAGGCGGCACAGCTTTGTTCAGTGGAGGAGAACAGCAAGGAGTGGCAGACACCGATAGTAGGCCCCAAACCAACTAGTACGCCAAATGCAGTTGTTCCATTTAACCACAATTTAATGAGAGCCTGAAGATAGAAGCTCAGGAAAGGCAACCTGGGGAACACCTTGGAGTGTAACACACCATCTCTCTCCACCCCATACCCATTTTGTATGGCCTAATGCAGTGTACTTTTCTACAACTACTAAACGAGAGTCGGAAGACCGAAGCAATGGCAAGGAAACCTGGGGAACACCTTAGAGTGTAACACACCCTCTCTCTACACCCCATACCCAATTTGAAGGTCTAATGCAGTGTAGTTTCCAAGAACTACTAAACGAGAGCCGGAAGATCGAAGCTCAGGAAAGGCAACCTGGGGAACACCTTGGAGTGTAACACACCCTCTCGCTACACCCCATACCCAATTTGAAGGCCTAATGCAGCGTAGTTTCCAACAACTACTAAACGAGAGCCGGAAGATCGAAGCTCAGGAAAGGCAACCTGGGGAACACCTTGGAGTGTAACAAACCCTCTCTCTACACCCCATACCCAATTTGTAGGCCTAATGCAGCGTAGTTTCCGACAACTACTAAACGAGAGCATGAAGATCGAAGCTCAGGAAAGGCAACCTGGGGAACACCTTGGAGTGTAACACACCCTCTCTCTACACCCCATACCCAATTTGTAGGCCTAATGCAGCGTAGTTTCCGACAACTACTAAACGAGAGCCGGAATATCGAAGCTCAGGAAAGGCAACCTGGGGAACACCTTGGAGTGTAACACACCCTCTCTCTACACCCCATACCCAATTTGAAGGCCTAATGCAGTGTAGTTTCCAAGAACTACTAAACGAGAGCCGGAAGATCGAAGCTCAGGAAAGGCAACCTGGGGAACACCTTGGAGTGGAACACACCATCTCTCTACACCCCATACCCAATTTGAAGGCCTAATGCAGCGTAGTTTCCAACAACTACTAAACGAGAGCCGGTAGATCGAAGCTCAGGAAAGGCAACCTGGGGAACACCTTGGAGTGTAACACAACGTCTCTCTACACCACGGAAGGGATGATTCTTAGGAAGGAAGGCTGTTGGAAATAAGCATTGCGCGTCCGAGGGTGATTAGATTCTTATTAGGTATATACTCACCCTCGGACGCGCCCTGCTTCTTTATTTGGAATGAATGTTTATTTGCAATGTGGTGTTGACTTTCTCTATTATTTTGGTAATTAATGATTTTATTATTTTCATTATTTTGCATCTTCTCGGCAATAATATAAAGAAGACGCGACAGGACAACACTCGGTGGATGCCATATGTGTGTTTTCAATTTAAAAAAACTTTCAGTTAACTACTTGCAGGAGAAAGTAATTGTAGCTGGTGGCCATTTTTAGTACTGTACCAGATTTTAGTTGTGTGTTTGTTTTTAATGTTAAAATGTCTGCATTTGATATCTCACCAGTATTTTCTTTTTTATAAGCAAAATACTTATTTTTATATTTTCTGATGTTGGTTCCAGGGGTACACGGCCAGCAGTGCCCTGGTCAGTGTAGTAGTAGTTGAAAGAATGGACCGCAGACAGGCATCGAAGGCCTAAAATAAAAACACATGGCTGTAGGCAATTTTAAATTGGTTCCAGGGGTACACGGACAGCAGTGGTGTGGTCAGTGGAGGCCTAGTGGAAGGAGTGACCGCAGACAGGCATCGAAGGCCTAAAATAATAACACATGGCTGTAGGCAATTTTAAATTGGTTCCAGGGGTACACGGGCAGCAGTGACCTGGTCAGTGTAGTAGTAGTTGAAAGAATGGACCGCAGACAGGCATCGAAGGCCTAAAATAAAAAAATTGGGCTGGCTGTAGGCAATTTTAAATTGGTTCCAGGGGTACACGGACAGCAGTGGTGTGGTCAGTGGAGGCCTAGTGGAAGGAGTGACCGCAGACAGGCATCGAAGGCCTAAAATAATAACACATGGCTGTAGGCAATTTTAAATTGGTTCCAGGGGTACACGGACAGCAGTGGTGTGGTCAGTGGAGGCCTAGTGGAAGGAGTGACCGCAGACAGGCATCGAAGGCCTAAAATAATAACACATGGCTGTAGGCAATTTTAAATTGGTTCCAGGGGTAGACGGGCAGCAGTGACCTGGTCAGTGTAGTAGTAGTTGAAAGAATGGACCGCAGACAGGCATCGAAGGCCTAAAATAAAAAAATTGGGCTGGCTGTAGGCAATTTTAAATTGGTTCCAGGGGTACACGGGCAGCAGTGACCTGGTCAGTGTAGTAGTAGTTGAAAGAATGGACCGCAGACAGGCATCGAAGGCCTAAAATAAAAAAATTGGGCTGGCTGTAGGCAATTTTAAATTGGTTCCAGGGGTACACGGGCAGCAGTGGTGTGGTCAGTGGAGGCCTAGTGGAAGGAGTGACCGCAGACAGGCATCGAAGGCCTAAAATAATAACACATGGCTGTAGGCAATTTTAAATTGGTTCCAGGGGTACACGGGCAGCAGTGACCTGGTCAGTGGAAGTCTAGTGGAAGGAGTGACCGCAGACAGGCTTCCAAGGCCTAACATAACAAACTTGGGCTGGCTGTAGGCACTTTTAAATTGGTTCCAGGGGTACACGGACAGCAGTGGTGTGGTCAGTGGAGGCCTAGTGGAAGGAGTGACCGCAGACAGGCATCGAAGGCCTAAAATAATAACACATGGCTGTAGGCAATTTTAAATTGGTTCCAGGGGTACACGGGCAGCAGTGACCTGGTCAGTGTAGTAGTAGTTGAAAGAATGGACCGCAGACAGGCATCGAAGGCCTAAAATAAAAAAATTGGGCTGGCTGTAGGCAATTTTAAATTGGTTCCAGGGGTACACGGACAGCAGTGGTGTGGTCAGTGGAGGCCTAGTGGAAGGAGTGACCGCAGACAGGCATCGAAGGCCTAAAATAATAACACATGGCTGTAGGCAATTTTAAATTGGTTCCAGGGGTACACGGACAGCAGTGGTGTGGTCAGTGGAGGCCTAGTGGAAGGAGTGACCGCAGACAGGCATCGAAGGCCTAAAATAATAACACATGGCTGTAGGCAATTTTAAATTGGTTCCAGGGGTAGACGGGCAGCAGTGACCTGGTCAGTGTAGTAGTAGTTGAAAGAATGGACCGCAGACAGGCATCGAAGGCCTAAAATAAAAAAATTGGGCTGGCTGTAGGCAATTTTAAATTGGTTCCAGGGGTACACGGGCAGCAGTGACCTGGTCAGTGTAGTAGTAGTTGAAAGAATGGACCGCAGACAGGCATCGAAGGCCTAAAATAAAAAAATTGGGCTGGCTGTAGGCAATTTTAAATTGGTTCCAGGGGTACACGGGCAGCAGTGGTGTGGTCAGTGGAGGCCTAGTGGAAGGAGTGACCGCAGACAGGCATCGAAGGCCTAAAATAATAACACATGGCTGTAGGCAATTTTAAATTGGTTCCAGGGGTACACGGGCAGCAGTGACCTGGTCAGTGGAAGTCTAGTGGAAGGAGTGACCGCAGACAGGCTTCCAAGGCCTAACATAACAAACTTGGGCTGGCTGTAGGCACTTTTAAATTGGTTCCAGGGGTACACGGACAGCAGTGGTGTGGTCAGTGGAGGCCTAGTGGAAGGAGTGACCGCAGACAGGCATCGAAGGCCTAAAATAATAACACATGGCTGTAGGCAATTTTAAATTGGTTCCAGGGGTACACGGGCAGCAGTGACCTGGTCAGTGTAGTAGTAGTTGAAAGAATGGACCGCAGACAGGCATCGAAGGCCTAAAATAAAAAAATTGGGCTGGCTGTAGGCAATTTTAAATTGGTTCCAGGGGTACACGGACAGCAGTGGTGTGGTCAGTGGAGGCCTAGTGGAAGGAGTGACCGCAGACAGGCATCGAAGGCCTAAAATAATAACACATGGCTGTAGGCAATTTTAAATTGGTTCCAGGGGTACACGGGCAGCAGTGACCTGGTCAGTGTAGTAGTAGTTGAAAGAATGGACCGCAGACAGGCATCGAAGGCCTAAAATAAAAAAATTGGGCTGGCTGTAGGCAATTTTAAATTGGTTCCAGGGGTACACGGACAGCAGTGGTGTGGTCAGTGGAGGCCTAGTGGAAGGAGTGACCGCAGACAGGCATCGAAGGCCTAAAATAATAACACATGGCTGTAGGCAATTTTAAATTGGTTCCAGGGGTACACGGACAGCAGTGGTGTGGTCAGTGGAGGCCTAGTGGAAGGAGTGACCGCAGACAGGCATCGAAGGCCTAAAATAATAACACATGGCTGTAGGCAATTTTAAATTGGTTCCAGGGGTAGACGGGCAGCAGTGACCTGGTCAGTGTAGTAGTAGTTGAAAGAATGGACCGCAGACAGGCATCGAAGGCCTAAAATAAAAAAATTGGGCTGGCTGTAGGCAATTTTAAATTGGTTCCAGGGGTACACGGGCAGCAGTGGTCTGGTCAGTGGAAGTCTAGTGGAAGGAGTGACCGCAGACAGGCTTCCAAGGCCTAAAATAATAACACATGGCTGTAGGCAATTTTAAATTGGTTCCAGGGGTACACGGACAGCAGTGGTGTGGTCAGTGGAGGCCTAGTGGAAGGAGTGACCGCAGACAGGCTTCCAAGGCCTAACATAACAAACTTGGGCTGGCTGTAGGCACTTTTAAATTGGTTCCAGGGGTACACGGGCAGCAGTGGTCTGGTCAGTGGAAGTCTAGTGGAAGGAGTGACCGCAGACAGGCTTCCAAGGCCTAACATAACAAACTTGGGCTGGCTGTAGGCACTTTTAAATTGGTTCCAGGGGTACACGGGCAGCAGTGACCTGGTCAGTGTAGTAGTAGTTGAAAGAATGGACCGCAGACAGGCTTCGAAGGCCTAACATAACAAACTTGGGCTGGCTGTAGGCACTTTTAAATTGGTTCCAGGGGTACACGGGCAGCAGTGGTCTGGTCAGTGGAAGTCTAGTGGAAGGAGTGACCGCAGACAGGCTTCCAAGGCCTAACATAACAAACTTGGGCTGGCTGTAGGCACTTTTAAATTGGTTCCAGGGGTACACGGGCAGCAGTGGTCTGGTCAGTGGAAGTCTAGTGGAAGGAGTGACCGCAGACAGGCTTCCAAGGCCTAACATAACAAACTTGGGCTGGCTGTAGGCACTTTTAAATTGGTTCCAGGGGTACACGGGCAGCAGTGGTCTGGTCAGTGGAAGTCTAGTGGAAGGAGTGACCGCAGACAGGCTTCCAAGGCCTAACATAACAAAATTGGGCTGGCTGTAGGCACTTTAAATTGGTTCCAGGGGTACATGGGCAGCAGTGTATGGTCAGTGGAAGTCTAGTGGAAGGAGTGACGGCAGACAGTCTTCGAAGGCCTAACATAACAAAATTGGGCTGACTGTAGGCACTTTTAAATTGGTTCCAGGGTAACACGGCCAGCAGTGGCCTGGTCAGTGTAGTAGTTGTAGAAAGAAGGGACCGCAGACAGGCTTCGAAGGCCTAACATAACAAAAATGTCAAAACAATGGTATTGTCAGTGCCAGGCATTGAAGGATGTCAGCGCCTAGACTACACATTGGTGAAGCTGTGAGAGATAATTTTGCTAGTGGTAGAGCACTGTTTGAGCTGGGGGGGGGAACTGTCTTGTGGCCGGCGTTACAGGCACAGGGCCCCTCATATTACAACGGTGTGTCTGACGTTGGGTGCGCACCACCACCGCCAGAGACACTTTATTGTACTATGAGGGACCCAGTGGCAGTGCCGTCGACCAAAAGCGGCCACACCCACCTCTTCAGACAAACAGCACTCTCAAGGGTCCAAGCGCAAAGTGGCGATAGCACGGGCCCGTGTGGGGAGTTTGGCCATTTCGTGAGGTGGAAACATGTCGTATGCTGGACAATCAGGTGAAGAAAATTACGAGATTGGAAAAGTCATTCAGAATAGTCCACAGGCAAGACCTTTTCATAGGAAAGCTAGGTGTCAGCCGGGCAGGGTGGGGCAAAAGATTTTGAAATCCAGTTGTGGTTCATTTTAATGAAGGTTAGATCATCTACATTTTGGGTAGCCAGACGAGTCCTTTTTTCTGTTAGTATTGAACCTGCAGCACTGAATACTCTTTCTGATAGGACACTAGCTGCCGGGCAAGCAAGCTCCTGCAATGCATATTCTGCCAATTCTGGCCAGGTGTCTAATTTGGATGCCCAGTAATCAAATGGGAATGACGGTTGAGGGAGAACGTCGATAAGGGATGAAAAATAGTTTGTAACCATACTGGACAAATGTTGTCTCCTGTCACTTTGAATTGATGCTGCAGTACCTGTCCTGTCTGCGGTCATAGAAAAATCACTCCACAACCTGGTCAGAAAACCCCTCTGGCCAACGCCACTTCTGATTTCTGCCCCTCTAACACCTCTGGTCTGCTGGCCCCTGGAGCTCGTGTGAGAACGATCACGGGCGCTGTGTGCAGGGAATGCCAGAAGCAAACGGTCAACAAGAGTTGATTGTTTTGTTGCTAATATTAGTTCCAAGTTCTCATGTGGCATAATATTTTGCAATTTGCCTTTATAGCGAGGATCAAGGAGGCAGGCCAACCAGTAATCGTCATCGTTCATCATTTTTGTAATGCGTGTGTCCCTTTTGAGGATACGCAAGGCATAATCCGCCATGTGGGCCAAAGTTCCCGTTGTCAAATCTGCGGTTGTGCTTGGTTGAGGGGCAGTTGCAGGCAAATCTACGTCACTTGTGTCCCTCAAAAAACCAGAACCCGGCCTTGCCACGCCACCAATTTCCCGTGCCCCCGGGAAAGCTTCCTCATTAAAAATATACTCATCCCCATCATCCTCCTCATCCTCCACCTCCTCTTCGCCCGGTACCTCGTCATGTACACTGCCCTGACCAGACAATCGCTGACTGTCATCAAGGCTTTCCTCTTCCTCTGGTGCAGACGCCTGATCCTTTATGTGCGTCAAACTTTGCATCAGCAGACGCATTAGGGGGATGCTCATGCTTATTATGGCGTTGTCTGCACTAACCAGCCGTGTGCATTCCTCAAAACACTGAAGGACTTGACACATGTCTTGAATCTTCGACCACTGCACACCTGACAACTCCATGTCTGCCATCCTACTGCCTGCCCGTGTATGTGTATCCTCCCACAAAAACATAACAGCCCGCCTCTGTTCGCACAGTCTCTGAAGCATGTGCAGTGTTGAGTTCCACCTTGTTGCAACGTCTATGATTAGGCGATGCTGGGGAAGGTTCAAAGAACGCTGATAGGTCTGCATACGGCTGGAGTGTACAGGCGAACGGCGGATATGTGCGCAAAGTCCACGCACTTTGAGGAGCAGGTCGGATAACCCCGGATAACTTTTCAGGAAGCACTGCACCACCAGGTTTAAGGTGTGAGCCAGGCAAGGAATGTGTTTCAGTTGGGAAAGGGAGATGGCAGCCATGAAATTCCTTCCGTTATCACTCACTACCTTGCCTGCCTCAAGATCTACAGTGCCCAGCCACGACTGCGTTTCTTGCTGCAAGAACTCGGACAGAACTTCCGCGGTGTGTCTATTGTCGCCCAAACACTTCATAGCCAATACAGCCTGCTGACGTATGCCAGTAGCTGCCCCATAATGGGAGACCTGGTGTGCAACAGTGGCAGGTGCGGATGGAGTGTTTGTGCGACTGCGGTCTGTGGACGAGCTCTTGCTTCTGCAGGAGGACGAGGAGGAGGAGGAGGAGGAGGGGGTGCGAACGGCTACAGACAACTGTTTACTAGACCGTGGGCTAGGCAGAACTGTCCCAAACTTGCTGTCCCCTGTGGACCCTGAATCCACCACATTTACCCAGTGTGCCGTGATGGACACGTAACGTCCCTGGCCATGCCTACTGGTCCATGCATCTGTTGTCAGGTGCACCTTTGTGCTCACAGATTGCCTGAGTGCATGGACGATGCGCTCTTTAACATGCTGGTGGAGGGCTGGGATGGCTTTTCTGGAAAAAAAGTGTCGACTGGGTAGCTCGTAGCGTGGTACAGCGTAGTCCATCAGGTCTTTGAAAGCTTCGCTTTCAACTAACCGGTAGGGCATCATCTCTAACGAGATTAGTCTAGCTATGTGGGCGTTCAAACCCTGTGTACGCGGATGCGAGGCTAAGTATTTCCTTTTTCTAACCATAGTCTCATGTAGGGTGAGCTGGACTGGAGAGCTGGAGATCGTGGAACTAGCGGGGGTGCCGGTGGACATGGCAGACTGAGAGACGGTGGGAGATGGTATTGTTGCCGCCGGTGCCCTAGATGCAGTGTTTCCTACTACGAAACTGGTGATTCCCTGACCCTGACTGCTTTGGCCTGGCAAAGATACCTGCACAGATACAGCAGGTGGTGCGCTAAATGGTGGTCCTACACTGCCGGAAGGGATGTTGCGTTGATGACTAGCTTCATTGGCCGAGGGTGCAACAACCTTAAGGGACGTTTGGTAGTTAGTCCAAGCTTTCAAATGCATGGTGGTTAAATGTCTATGCATGCAACTAGTATTGAGACTTTTCAGATTCTGACCTCTGCTTAAGGAAGTAGAACATTTTTGACAGATGACTTTGCGCTGATCAATTGGATGTTGTTTAAAAAAATGCCAGACTGCACTCTTTCTAGCATCGGATACCTTTTCAGGCATTGCAGACTGAGCTTTAACCGGATGGCCACGCTGTCCTCCACCAGGTTTTGGCTTTGCCACGCGTTTTGGGCAAGATACGGGCCCGGCAGATGGAACCTGTGGCGATGTTGATGCCTGCTGCGGCCCCTCCTCCTCCTCTGCTTCAGAACTGCTGCCGCCTGCACCCTGTTCCCCCAATGGCTGCCAATCGGGGTCAAGAACTGGGTCATCTAATAACTCTTCTTGTACCTCCTGCGCAACTTCGTCTGTGTCACCGTGTCGTTCGGTGGTATAGCGTTCGTGATGGGGCAACATAGTCTCATCAGGGTCTGATTCTTGATCAGCACCCTGCGAGGGCAATGTTGTGGTCTGAGTCAAAGGACCAGCATAGTAGTCTGGCTGTGGCTGTGCGTCAGTGCACTCCATGTCAGATTCAATTTGTAATGGGCATGGACTGTTAACTGCTTCACTTTCTAAGCCAGGGACGGTATGTGTAAAGAGCTCCATGGAGTAACCCGTTGTGTCGCCTGCTGCATTCTTCTCTGTTGTTGTTTTTGCTGAAGAGGACAAGGAAGTGACTTGTCCCTGACCGTGAACATCCACTAACGACGCGCTGCTTTTACTTTTACCAGTTTCACGAGATGAGGCAAAAGAGCTAGAGGCTGAGTCAGCAAGATAAGCCAAAACTTGCTCTTGCTGCTCCGGCTTTAAAAGCGGTTTTCCTAATCCCAGAAAAGGGAGCGTTCGAGGCCTTGTGTAGCCGGACGACGAACCTGGCTCCACAGCTCCAGACTTAGGTGCAATATTTTTTCCCCCACGACCACCTGATGCTCCACCACTACCACTACCCTCATTACCAGCTGACAATGAACGCCCCCGGCCACGACCTCTTCCACTAGACTTCCTCATTGTTTTAAAAACGTAACCAAACTAACGTTATTTGTTGTAGTCACACAACTTACACGGTGAGCTATAACTTCAGTATGATTTAGCTACCCCTTTACAGGTTGGTGAGACCACAGCGAAAATCAGGCCCAATGTTACACACTCTTTTTTTGGTGGCTGCAAATTAGAGAGATGCCCCACACGCAGGACTGTCACTGAAGCACAAATGTTAATATTAATGTCACACTATTATTTTTTTTTTATTTTTATTTTTTTCAGGAACACTTTAGAAACCCCCCCCAAAAAAAAAAAAAAGATTTTTGCAGGGAGAATTTAGAAAACAAATGTAACAAACTATATGCTTTCTATGGGCCACTGAGTGAGAGATGACGCACACAGGAATCAGGAGTGGCACACAAGCCCAGAGGCCAATATTTTTCTACCAATGATTGATGGAGTTATTTTCTCTGGTAGATTTTGGAACCCAAATCAAGGAAAAAAAATGTAGGCTTTCTATGGACCACAATTGGAGAGAGAGAGAGAGAGAGAGAGAGAGAGATGGCACACCCAGGAGTCAAGACTGGCACACAAGCAGAAAGGCCAATATTAATCTCCCACTGTTTTTTTTGTTTTTTTTTTTTGTTTTTTTTTTTCAGGGAGACTTTAGAAAAAAAAATAATAAAAAAAATATGATTTTATCAGGAAGAATTTAGAAACCAAATAAAATAAAATGATTTTTTCAGGGAGAATTTATAAAACAAATAAAAACAAAAATAGGCGTTCTATGGCCCACTGACTGAGAGATGACGCACACAGGAGTCAGGAGTGGCACACAAACCCAGAGGCCAATATTTTTCTACCAATGATTGATGTAGTTATTTTCTCTGGTAGATTTTAGAACCCAAATCAAGGAAAAAAAATATAGGCTTTCTATGGACCACAATTGGAGAGAGAGAGAGAGAGAGAGAGAGAGAGAGAGAGAGAGATGGCACACCCAGGAGTCAAGACTGGCACACAAGCAGAAAGGCCAATATTAATCTCCCACTGTTTTTTTTGGTTGTTTTTTTTTTTTTTTTTTTCAGGGAGACTTTAGAAAAAAAAATAATAAAAAAAATATGATTTTATCAGGAAGAATTTAGAAACCAAATAAAATAAAATGATTTTTTCAGGGAGAATTTATAAAACAAATAAAACCAAAAATAGGCGTTCTATGGCCCACTGACTGAGAGATGACGCACCCAGGAGTCAAGACTGGCACACAAGCAGAAAGGCCAATATTAATCTCCCACTGTTTTTTTTTTTTTTTTTCAGGGAGACTTTAGAAAAAAAAATAATAAAAAAAATGTGATTTTATCAGGTAGAATTTAGAAACCAAATAAAATAAAATGATTTTTTCAGGGAGAATTTATAAAACAAATAAAAACAAAAATAGGCGTTCTATGGCCCACTGACTGAGAGATGACGCACACAGGAGTCAGGAGTGGCACACAAACCCAGAGGCCAATATTTTTCTACCAATGATTGATGTAGTTATTTTCTCTGGTAGATTTTAGAACCCAAATCAAGGAAAAAAAATATAGGCTTTCTATGGACCACAATTGGAGAGAGAGAGAGAGAGAGAGAGAGAGAGAGAGATGGCACACCCAGGAGTCAAGACTGGCACACAAGCAGAAAGGCCAATATTAATCTCCCACTGTTTTTTTTGGTTGTTTTTTTTTTTTTTTTTTCAGGGAGACTTTAGAAAAAAAAATAATAAAAAAAATATGATTTTATCAGGAAGAATTTAGAAACCAAATAAAATAAAATGATTTTTTCAGGGAGAATTTATAAAACAAATAAAACCAAAAATAGGCGTTCTATGGCCCACTGACTGAGAGATGACGCACCCAGGAGTCAAGACTGGCACACAAGCAGAAAGGCCAATATTAATCTCCCACTGTTTTTTTTTTTTTTTTTCAGGGAGACTTTAGAAAAAAAAATAATAAAAAAAATGTGATTTTATCAGGAAGAATTTAGAAACCAAATAAAATAAAATGATTTTTTCAGGGAGAATTTATAAAACAAATAAAAACAAAAATAGGCGTTCTATGGCCCACTGACTGAGAGATGACGCACACAGGAGTCAGGAGTGGCACACAAACCCAGAGGCCAATATTTTTCTACCAATGATTGATGTAGTTATTTTCTCTGGTAGATTTTAGAACCCAAATCAAGGAAAAAAAATATAGGCTTTCTATGGACCACAATTGGAGAGAGAGAGAGAGAGAGAGAGAGAGAGAGAGAGAGAGAGATGGCACACCCAGGAGTCAAGACTGGCACACAAGCAGAAAGGCCAATATTAATCTCCCACTGTTTTTTTTGGTTGTTTTTTTTTTTTTTTTTTCAGGGAGACTTTAGAAAAAAAAATAATAAAAAAAATATGATTTTATCAGGAAGAATTTAGAAACCAAATAAAATAAAATGATTTTTTCAGGGAGAATTTATAAAACAAATAAAACCAAAAATAGGCGTTCTATGGCCCACTGACTGAGAGATGACGCACCCAGGAGTCAAGACTGGCACACAAGCAGAAAGGCCAATATTAATCTCCCACTGTTTTTTTTTTTTTTTTTCAGGGAGACTTTAGAAAAAAATAATAAAAAAAATGTGATTTTATCAGGAAGAATTTAGAAACCAAATAAAATAAAATGATTTTTTCAGGGAGAATTTAGAAAACAAATAAAACCAAAAATAGGCGTTCTATGGCCCACTGACTGAGAGATGACGCACCCAGGAGTCAAGACTGGCACACAAGCAGAAAGGCCAATATTAATCTCCCACTGTTTTTTTTTTTTTTTTCAGGGAGACTTTAGAAAAAAAAATAATAAAAAAAATGTGATTTTATCAGGAAGAATTTAGAAACCAAATAAAATAAAATGATTTTTTCAGGGAGAATTTAGAAAACAAATAAAACCAAAAATAGGCGTTCTATGGCCCACTGACTGAGAGATGACGCACCCAGGAGTCAAGACTGGCACACAAGCAGAAAGGCCAATATTAATCTCCCACTGTGTTTTTTTTTTTTTTCAGGGAGACTTTAGAAAAAAAAATAATAAAAAAAATGTGATTTTATCAGGAAGAATTTAGAAACCAAATAAAATAAAATGATTTTTTCAGGGAGAATTTAGAAAACAAATAAAACCAAAAATAGGCGTTCTATGGCCCACTGACTGAGAGATGACGCACCCAGGAGTCAAGACTGGCACACAAGCAGAAAGGCCAATATTAATCTCCCACTGTTTTTTTTTTTTTTTTTCAGGGAGACTTTAGAAAAAAAAATAATAAAAAAAATGTGATTTTATCAGGAAGAATTTAGAAACCAAATAAAATAAAATGATTTTTTCAGGGAGAATTTAGAAAACAAATAAAACCAAAAATAGGCGTTCTATGGCCCACTGACTGAGAGATGACGCACCCAGGAGTCAAGACTGGCACACAAGCAGAAAGGCCAATATTAATCTCCCACTGTTTTTTTTTTTTTTTTTTCAGGGAGACTTTAGAAAAAAAAATAATAAAAAAAATATGATTTTATCAGGAAGAATTTAGAAACCAAATAAAATAAAATGATTTTTTCAGGGAGAATTTATAAAACAAATAAAAACAAAAATAGGCGTTCTATGGCCCACTGACTGAGAGATGACGCACACAGGAGTCAGGAGTGGCACACAAACCCAGAGGCCAATATTTTTCTACCAATGATTGATGTAGTTATTTTCTCTGGTAGATTTTAGAACCCAAATCAAGGAAAAAAAATATAGGCTTTCTATGGACCACAATTGGAGAGAGAGAGAGAGAGAGAGAGAGAGAGAGAGACATGGCACACCCAGGAGTCAAGACTGGCACACAAGCAGAAAGGCCAATATTAATCTCCCACTGTTTTTTTTTTTTTTTTTCAGGGAGACTTTAGAAAAAAAAATAATAAAAAAAAAAAGATTTTATCAGGAAGAATTTAGAAACCAAATAAAATAAAATGATTTTTTCAGGGAGAATTTATAAAACAAATAAAACCAAAAATAGGCGTTCTATGGCCCACTGACTGAGAGAGAGAGAGAGAGAGATGGAACGCTTAGTACTGGCACACAAGCCCAAAGGGCAATATTAATCTCCCTTTTTTTTTCCAGGGAGAATTTCTAAAACCCAAAAAAAAAATAAAATAGGCTTTCTATGGCCCACTATTTGTGAGAGAGATGGGACGCTCAGGACTGGCACAGATGGCACGCTCAGGACTGGCACAGAAGCCCAGAGGCCAATATTAATCTCCCTTTTTTTCTGGGAGAATTTATAAAACCAAAAAAATATTTAAATAGGCTTTCTATGGCCCACTATTTGTGAGAGAGATGGCACGCTCAGGACTGGCACAGATGGCACGCTCACAACTGGCACACAAGCCCAGAGGCCAATATTAATCTCCCTTTTTTCAGGGAAAATTTATAAAACAAAAAAAAAAAATAAATAGGCTTTCTATGGCCCACTATTTGTGAGAGAGATGGCACGCTCAGGGCTGGCACAGATGGCACGCTCAGGACTGGCACACAAGCCCAGAGGCCAATATTAATCTCCCTTTTTTTCAGGGAGAAATTATAAAACCCCCAAAAAAAATAAAATAGGCTTTCTATGGCCCACTATTTGTGAGAGAGATGGGACGCTCAGGACTGGCACAGATGGCACGCTCAGGACTGGCACAGAAGCCCAGAGGCCAATATTAATCTCCCTTTTTTTCTGGGAGAATTTATAAAACCAAAAAAAAATTTAAATAGGCTTTCTATGGCCCACTATTTGTGAGAGAGATGGCACGCTCAGGACTGGCACAGATGGCACGCTCACAACTGGCACACAAGCCCAGAGGCCAATATTAATCTCCCTTTTTTCAGGGAAAATTTATAAAACAAAAAAAAAAATTAAATAGGCTTTCTATGGCCCACTATTTGTGAGAGAGATGGCACGCTCAGGGCTGGCACAGATGGCACGCTCAGGACTGGCACACAAGCCCAGAGGCCAATATTAATCTCCCTTTTTTTCAGGGAGAATTTATAAAACCAAAAAAAAAAATAAATAGGCTTTCTATGGCCCACTATTTGTGAGAGAGATGGCACGCTCAGGGCTGGCACAGATGGCACGCTCAGGACTGGCACACAAGCCCAGAGGCCAATATTAATCTCCCTTTTTTTCAGGGAGAATTTAGAAAACAAATAAAACCAAAAATAGGCGTTCTATGGCCCACTGACTGAGAGATGACGCACCCAGGAGTCAAGACTGGCACACAAGCAGAAAGGCCAATATTAATCTCCCACTGTTTTTTTTTTTTTTTTTCAGGGAGACTTTAGAAAAAAAAATAATAAAAAAAATGTGATTTTATCAGGAAGAATTTAGAAACCAAATAAAATAAAATGATTTTTTCAGGGAGAATTTAGAAAACAAATAAAACCAAAAATAGGCGTTCTATGGCCCACTGACTGAGAGATGACGCACCCAGGAGTCAAGACTGGCACACAAGCAGAAAGGCCAATATTAATCTCCCACTGTTTTTTTTTTTTTTTTTTCAGGGAGACTTTAGAAAAAAAAATAATAAAAAAAATATGATTTTATCAGGAAGAATTTAGAAACCAAATAAAATAAAATGATTTTTTCAGGGAGAATTTATAAAACAAATAAAAACAAAAATAGGCGTTCTATGGCCCACTGACTGAGAGATGACGCACACAGGAGTCAGGAGTGGCACACAAACCCAGAGGCCAATATTTTTCTACCAATGATTGATGTAGTTATTTTCTCTGGTAGATTTTAGAACCCAAATCAAGGAAAAAAAATATAGGCTTTCTATGGACCACAATTGGAGAGAGAGAGAGAGAGAGAGAGAGAGAGAGAGACATGGCACACCCAGGAGTCAAGACTGGCACACAAGCAGAAAGGCCAATATTAATCTCCCACTGTTTTTTTTTTTTTTTTTCAGGGAGACTTTAGAAAAAAAAATAATAAAAAAAAAAAGATTTTATCAGGAAGAATTTAGAAACCAAATAAAATAAAATGATTTTTTCAGGGAGAATTTATAAAACAAATAAAACCAAAAATAGGCGTTCTATGGCCCACTGACTGAGAGAGAGAGAGAGAGAGATGGAACGCTTAGTACTGGCACACAAGCCCAAAGGGCAATATTAATCTCCCTTTTTTTTTCCAGGGAGAATTTCTAAAACCCAAAAAAAAAATAAAATAGGCTTTCTATGGCCCACTATTTGTGAGAGAGATGGGACGCTCAGGACTGGCACAGATGGCACGCTCAGGACTGGCACAGAAGCCCAGAGGCCAATATTAATCTCCCTTTTTTTCTGGGAGAATTTATAAAACCAAAAAAATATTTAAATAGGCTTTCTATGGCCCACTATTTGTGAGAGAGATGGCACGCTCAGGACTGGCACAGATGGCACGCTCACAACTGGCACACAAGCCCAGAGGCCAATATTAATCTCCCTTTTTTCAGGGAAAATTTATAAAACAAAAAAAAAAAATAAATAGGCTTTCTATGGCCCACTATTTGTGAGAGAGATGGCACGCTCAGGGCTGGCACAGATGGCACGCTCAGGACTGGCACACAAGCCCAGAGGCCAATATTAATCTCCCTTTTTTTCAGGGAGAAATTATAAAACCCCCAAAAAAAATAAAATAGGCTTTCTATGGCCCACTATTTGTGAGAGAGATGGGACGCTCAGGACTGGCACAGATGGCACGCTCAGGACTGGCACAGAAGCCCAGAGGCCAATATTAATCTCCCTTTTTTTCTGGGAGAATTTATAAAACCAAAAAAAAATTTAAATAGGCTTTCTATGGCCCACTATTTGTGAGAGAGATGGCACGCTCAGGACTGGCACAGATGGCACGCTCACAACTGGCACACAAGCCCAGAGGCCAATATTAATCTCCCTTTTTTCAGGGAAAATTTATAAAACAAAAAAAAAAATTAAATAGGCTTTCTATGGCCCACTATTTGTGAGAGAGATGGCACGCTCAGGGCTGGCACAGATGGCACGCTCAGGACTGGCACACAAGCCCAGAGGCCAATATTAATTTCCCTTTTTTTCAGGGAGAATTTATAAAACCAAAAAAAAAAATAAATAGGCTTTCTATGGCCCACTATTTGTGAGAGAGATGGCACGCTCAGGGCTGGCACAGATGGCACGCTCAGGACTGGCACACAAGCCCAGAGGCCAATATTAATCTCCCTTTTTTTCAGGGAGAATTTATAAAACCCCCAAAAAAATAAAATAGGCTTTCTATGGCCCACTATTTGTGAGAGAGATGGCACACTCAGGACTGGCACACAAGCCCAAAGGCCAATATTAATCTCCCACTGTATTTTTATCAGGGAGAATTTATACACCCCACAAAAAAAAATACAGAAAAATGAAAAGGCTTTCTATGGCCCACTATGTGAGAGAGATGGCACACACAGGGATGGCACTCTAGCAGAAATGCCAAATTGCCAATCTTAATCTCCCACCAAAAAAAAAAAAAAAAAAAAAACAGGGAATGTCCTACAATTACTATCTCCCTGCCTGCAGTAATCTCAGCCAGGTATGGCAGGCAGCTACTATCTCCCTGCCTGCAGTAATCTCAGCCAGGTATGGCAGGCAGCAATAAGGAGTGGACTGATGCACAAATGAAATAAAAAGTGTGGACAAACAAAAAAGATAGCTGTGCAGAAAGGAAGGAACAAGAGGATTTGTGCTTTGAAAAAAGCAGTTGGTTTGCACAGCGGCGTACACACAGCAATGCAGCTATCAGGGAGCCTTCTAGGGCAGCCCAATGAGCTACAGCGCTGAGGGGAAAAAAAAAAAAAAAAAAACTTCCACTGTCCCTGCACACCGAGGGTGGTGTTGGACAGTGCAAATCGCTGCAGCACAAGCGGTTTTGTGGTTAATGGACCCTGCCTAACGCTATCCCTGCTTCTGACAAAGCGGCAGCAACCTCTCCCTAAGCTCAGATCAGCAGCAGTAAGATGGCGGTCGGCGGGAACGCCTCTTTATAGCCCCTGTGACGTCGCAGACAGCAAGCCAATCACTGCAATGCCCTTCTCTAAGATGGTGGGGACCAGGACCTATGTCATCACGCTGCCCACACTCTGCGTTTACCTTCATTGGCTGAGAAATGGCGCTTTTCGCGTCATTGAAACGCGACTTTGGCGCGAAAGTCGCGTACCGCATGGCCGACCGCGCACAGGGGTCGGATCGGGTTTCATGAAACCCCGACTTAGCCAAAAGTCGGCGACTTTTGAAAATGTTCGACCCGTTTCGCTCAACCCTATTAAATATGATAGAGACATTATGACTAATAAATGTTACACAGAAGACATTTCTGAGCTATTGCATGTCTTTTACCATTAGACTTGCTAATTGGTGTGAAACACTGAATAGTTGGAAGTGCAGCAGATTTTTCGTTATTTAGTCATCTTATTAATACCTAATGAAACATATGTGTAGTTTTACTACTAGCTAAACCAACATGAAACAAATCATATCGGGATTTTGGAAGGCCCCTTTTAAACCTTTCCAGGAATCCAAACCAGGACAGGGTCATCTGAGAATAGGGGACAGGAAAATCTGGATTTTCCAGCTAAAGAAATATTCTGCTTGTGGGAAAACACATTGAGCTATATGGGGTCAATGGCATTGATCATGGTGATGCTAAGCCTTTACTGACGTGACACAGACAGGAAGCAGAGGAATGAGGAGAAGAGGGAGATGGATACTCACAGCTGTTCTGAAGGACCTTCTCCAGAGAATCTTTCCACTGCACGGCCTCATCTACTGGTGGCCTGGTGAAAGAAACACCACACATGAACCATATGAGCTAATCAGGCTCCAGGTAATCATCCAATCAGCTTAAGGTCATGAACTGCTTCATCATTACCATTACTCTGTAAAACATTGTAATATACCATACCTCAATTTCATGGGTCCATCAATTATCGCAAAACGCCTGAACCCTAGAACACAAAGCAGACCCAAACCAAGATGTTTCATCCACCATTTTTCACATTTTTCATTTTGGACAGCAATGGCTTTCTTTGTTATTCCTTGTTGTGCCTTTTCATCAACATCCTTCTTGTTCAGTGTTTTTTTTAACCGAGGTTTTAGCAGATTGTATTTATTAGTAATCAATGTAGAAATCTAGGTCATTCCAAGAGGTTCATTTCCTTGTTTTGCAATTGTTTGTCTCCTCTAACATTCTTGTAGAACACTATGGAGTTGCGCTGAGTAACAACGCATTGGTGGCTATTTCTACTGTTTTTAGCTTGATTTGATTTCTACAACATTTTATTTTTTGCCCTTCTTTAAGCCCATGTTACATCTGCTTGATTGTTGTTGTTTTTTATGTTCACCAATGTGGGCTTGAATTTTGTTTTCAAGATGTTTTCAACTGTTTCCTCAATTACAACTTTTTAAAAAGTCAAACATTGTTTAGCCCGTATGCTCTCCAGTCTCACCCTGGAGTAAATTTTATAAGAAATTTATATTGTAAATTTGCAACATTTTAGTGGAACATACCACATTTTGTTTTAAAAAGGCTCAAAACAGATTAAAGAGGTTAAAGACAAAATAATGAAAGGTGACCTAAAAAAAACACAAATCAAGAATAGGCTATGGTCTATTCCAGTGTTTCTGGTTTGTAAAATTCAATTGCGGAAACAGTTGGTAGGTTTTGTAGAAATAGTACATATCTTACATTTGACTATGTTTTTTTCTCCTTTAAAACACAGTAACATGATGATCTACTAATGCAATATTCTTATTAAAAGAACATTTTAGAAGTGACATTTTGCTCATTGTCTTTGCACAGGATCCATTACTTGACATAGTAATTGACATATTACCCGGAGGTTTCAGCCCGCAGCGGCAGAGAAGCACTAAGTTAGATGTTCTGTGGGATATCTCACAATCGTCCAGTAATTGCTCCACAATTAGATTAAAGCGGTACCATCGCCACAATATTCAATAAAGCAGTGTCATTTAGGGAGATGTTCAGAGCAATGAGAAGAGCACAGATATAATTTATATAGGGCTCCAGCAGTGTGCCAGCAGGAGGAAGCTAATATCACACATGAAGAAGTCATCGGCACGTGCACTAGTTCATGGAAGAGATTCTAAATAGAAGTAATGTCTGAATATACTTGATATTAACAATCAGTCCAGAGGAAAAAGTGCAGACTGTTCATATTAATAATAATTATAATAATGATAATAATTGTGAAAGAGGCACAAAGACTTCTTAAAGGGGTTGTTCACTACTAGGACAACCCCATCTCACTCTAAAACACCTATACTCGCCTCTCATGCCAGTACCATTCCAGTGCTTTTCCTGGGTGGGATCACGTGCGGTTATGTCACATGAGCCCTGCGCCCAATTAGTGCTGACATCACTGTCCCAACCTGTATGGAATCAACAGGAAGTGAGTGGCCAGCAGCAGCTCCACTCCACTAAACTGACTGTTTCCTGACTATGCCTTCATCTCACCTCTCTGCCTATGATGTACTCTCCTGGCTTTTAACCTTTGACCTCTTTACTAGCCAGTCTCATGGCTTATCCGTGAGTAGTGACTAGCGTCACAGCCACTACTCATCTTGAATTATAGCTATGGCATTCTGCCTTCTCTGTGCCTCTGTTCTGCCCCAGCTTCCCCCATTTTGGCAGATCGCAGCGAAACCGGTGTGTTCTTGAAAATTTCTGGCGCAACTGAGTTGCAATTAAATTTTATGACTTTTCGAACCTCTTACACCATAATTCTGGTATGAAAACTAAAATGAGTAGGGTCCTAGGCTTCTAAATTCTATACTGTGTCAATGACACAGATGAAGCTGTCATATTTAACTCATTGAATGTCGAAAAGATTTGTCACCAAATTTGAGCACATTTTCAGATTTTCTTGTGGTTTCCAAGGGATAAACACTGCAGAATTAGATGGACTTAACATTTTTTCACCTCACAATGTAACAAGTGAGCAGTTATATCACTGAAAAGACCTTTGGACTCCTAAGCCCAGAATGAGCAAGAATGAAAGTAAATATTTTCCCACAAACCTATACATGAATCTGCACAGCCCTGCCTGCTCGATAACCTGATGTCTACAGATCAAACTTCATGACAGGTTTCCTTAAACTTTTCTACAGGTGTTCCCATTTTATGCATCTGTAATTAAAAGTTCTGAACATTTCTTTTTTCTTTTACACAAAAATCTATAAAAGTAGTCAATAGTTGTGAAATCACTCAACACTTTTTAATTAGATACACCAAAAATGTAATTACAGTATGTGAAACGCAAGAAATATACTAATTTCTATCCTTGGACTGAAGAGGTGGCCACTGGTGACGCATGAAGAAGAGAATTAATATTGTACTATGAAATACAATGCTAGGTAATTTCATTTCATAAGTAGATACCTACTTAGGTGCCTTGATTGTCTTCTCAGGCTTCTCGGGGTATGGAATAATTAGGTCGATAACAGCATCTGGCTTTTGAAGAAGGGTTCCAAGTTTAGTCTTGATTTCCTTGGCCCTAGAGATAAGATAATTTCAACAACTGTAGTTACTTCAATGCATCATACGTATTGATCTACCGTAATATACTTTTTTGCATCTTATTTTCAACATTATCCATAGAACTTTACAAGGCACAGAACATTTGACACAAAAGAATTACTAGAGTAATAGTTACCTCAATATTTCCCAAAGTAAAACATTGTGCTTCTTAAAGAACCACACAAAATGCATAGAAGACATAATCAAACTTTATGTCATGTTTAGGACACGGTTAATGTCCTGTTCTTGTAGGGTTAATATGGTTGGCCTCTCTTTCAAGATGGGAGGGGTATTTATACTCGCTCTCAGCTGGGGTTCCTTGTCAGCTATACCTTCTGTTTTGGTTTGTGTGTCTGACTCCTGGAGTGTATGTTCGGTCTGCACTGTGTTTCCTTTGCTTTCCATGCGATTCTCTGTTTGCTATTCTGGATTCCTGGCCTCTGGCTTTGCTTCTGATTATCCTCTGTCTCGTCCCTTTTGTCCTTTGTGATCTTCTTGTCCAGATCGCTGATTGTTTGGTATTTCTCTAAGTATTTATCCCTTCTCGGTTCCCCATTGTCTGGCTCCACCCCCTGACCTCCTCCCACTCTGTCACATGTCTAAGGTCCTGTCTAGTTACCAGATCACTCTGTCACATGTCTAAGGTCCTGTGGGTAATCAGATTAGTACCCGGCATTTAGCTCAGCTATGTGGCTTCTGTGGGCAGCTCTCTCCAAAGCATTAATACCTGGGAGCGGTGACATTTTATTTCTGGAATATTACAGCAGCAGCAGCTTACCGGAGGGAAGTTGGGGGATTTGGCAGGAGAGAAAGAGGGGGTGAAGAGAGAGAGAGAAAATGGGGAAGAGAGAAAGGAGGGAAAGAAAGGGGGAGAAGAGAGAGATATAGGAAGAGAGAGAGAGACCCGGGCGTGGAACTGGTTCAATAGCTAGTCTATAATATAACCAGAGATGTGTTCTTCTGTCTGCAGTGTTGCACAGGAGTCAGCGCATGCTGCACTACAGCGTCGTTATCTGCAGGACGTCGGTTGGAGCAGAAGCTTTAGCGGCGGTGAGGAGAGAGGGAGATGGGGGCATATTCCAGAATGAGGAGCATATACAACGATGGAGGGCATATAAAGGATGAGGGAGATATACCAGGATGGGGGGCACATACAAGGATGGAGGATATATATCATCATAGCAGATCAGAGAATTCTCTGTTGTAGGTTTTTTAAATATTTGAATAACTCCCAAAAGGATCTGACAACTATTTTGTCTACAGCAACACTAAATGGCTTATTTGCTCCTCATTATAATGGCATTATTAATCCTATTTACAACTGCTGCCCTGCTTAAACACGACTGTCTCCTCAAGGAAAACAACTGAATTCCACAGTATTGTCTGCTTAATGTTTTTCTAAATTGTCTCAGTCATATCCTTGTAACAATTCCTCTTACATGTAATTTTAGTGCTGTCCACCAAATCTCGGAAAGGCTAAACATGAAATAGTTTCCATGAGTGTTTTGGATTACAACCTAAAAATGTCTCAAATTTCTACAAAGTTGTCCAGTTCCTCCCAATCTAGGATCATATTTTGCTAACATCCACAACACCTAGAATCTGGTTACATTTCTTACACATATGATTTTTGGGAATCAGCTAGAACACTAAACCCTATTTCACCATGTGTAGAAACTTCTGGACATGTTCAACTGATCAGCTTTGGGAAGGATTCAATATAATAAATCAGAGACCTAGCCAGACAATAGTGGCTTCATTGGACACTTTTGAAGATCTTTCTGTCCATTGTGTGGTGGGAAATGGAGTTAATGAGTCTTTAACAACTTTTTCTTATTCTGATGCGCTCTCTATTTACATAGACCGTTTTACATTTAGTCATTTATTCACCAAAGTTTTCTACATCAGAATTCTGGTGTAAAACATGCAAAGCTACAGCAAAAAATTGCAATGCTTGGCATTGTCAAGCAACTTTCGGCCAGCTCCAGTAAAGTGTCCAGAGCTTATGATGAGCCAGGGTGGGACAGGGCATGGCAATGCCTGCCAGACAAATTCATGAAAAGTGGCGGCTTTTCTTACATCAGAAATATTACTCAAGTCTTTAACTAGAGTAGCATTTCTGGCAAAGAGCACAGAGACATGCGCGCCTGATAAGATACGCCATAAAGTGGAAAGCATATCTTAATGAATTTGGCGCATCTTATGCTAGCCCTTTATCGGCATAATAGACAAGTGGCCAAGGCGTATACATTAAAGGGAATCTGTCAGTAGGATTAACCCTCCTAAGCCATCTATATGGGCACGCGGGTCATAGGAAGTTGAATAAAATGATACCTTGATATCTGCAATCCGATATCTTATTCTATGCTTTTCTTAATATGTAAATGAGCTGTTAAGATCTATGGGTCAGACATAGATCTCTGCCTCTAGAGCTTATATTAAATGAAAGAGGGCGTTACCAGTGTGAGACATGTAATGACTGACAGTCTGCTCTCCTGATCTACATGTCTCACACTTGTGACATCCGTTTTCATTTAAAATAATCTCTGGAGGCAGATTCTCAGGGAGATCTATGTCCGGCCCATAGATCTTAGTTAATTTTCATATTAAGAAAAATGTGAATTGCTCTGGACCAAAAATTCTGATTACTAATATCATAGTATCAATTTATTCAACTTTTTTATTTTACTCAACTCTCTATGACCTACCGGCCCATGCAGGTGGATTAATTAGAAGGGTTGATCTTACTGAAAGATTCCCTTTGTAGTACATATATGACGCTGGGTACAATTACAAGAGTAATTAGAGCAGGAATAGGCTATACTATAAGATACAACAGAAAAATATCTACACAATGGTTTTGCCATAAAAAATTAGTAAAAAGCTGAGGACATTTTAGAGCTACCTGGTCATATTATGTCTTAGTACTGATGCAATAGCCATATCAATTAGATAAATGTTTACCACATGGCTTCAGGATCACTTGTCTATAAAACGGGTCCTGTTACAACTGAGGGAAACCCAGAATGGCAAACATCCAACTTCATGTAATAAAACAGGAAGTATTACCCAACCATCATCTTGGCTTGTCTATCTAAAGCTGTAGAATTTGCATTCATTCAGTACCTGACTCTATCATTACCTTCACCAAGAACACAGAACCGAAGGTGAACTCAAGTGTTTCTAAGCTGTAGTTGTTAGATAAAATCAATATATCAATTACTCAATTGCGTCAAGAACCAGTGCAACTTGGCATAAACATGTCTGCACCAGATATGAATATATCCACTTTTTCTCCATGATATTTAATGGGTTAGTTCTTTTTGTACAATCTTCTTGTTAGAAGGCTCCCAGAAAGATAAGTTGAATACATGAAATGATGTTTGAACCATCTGCAATCTGTAGTAAACTCTGTGAAAACTTAAACGCAAGCATTACATTTCTTTGTAGCACCACAATGGGAGAAGTTAAGCATTACACAGTCCTTACTCCAATTCAATACAGCTGTTCAATCCAAGGTCATTGCAGGTCCATTAGAGCAAGAGGTGCCCTTTGTAGCTATCTCTTTAATCCAGCTCTGTTAGGACCCTTTGACATTTTGCTTTGTCCCATGTTCAGTGGTCCCGTCAGAATTTATGTCCAAACTCCCCCCACCAGCAAAACAGTAATCGGACATGTGCGCCGATGGGGCCATTGCCTGTAATGGTGCCGACTGAGTCAAAGTGTGCTCTGTCATGCATAATTTTCAGGCATATATGCCTACTGGAGGTGGACACTCAGTCGTAGTTTTAGTCTTGGTGTTTACCTCCAATAAGCGTATATGCTTGGAAATGATGCATGACAGCGCACGTTGACTCTGTCAGCACCATTATAGGCAATTGCGCTGTCGCTCATAAGTAGAAATGAGTGAATATCCTCAGCTCCTTCCTTATTCGGCAAGCTACAGTGCTTACCGGACAAGCTGCCGCGGGAACCCACAAACCTGGAGTATTCCCAATGATCACCTGTTCAGTGCCGTAGCTGCATGTGTCACGGCTATGTGACAGCCACAACACATGCATGACAACAAACAGGCCCTCCATGCATGTGTTGTGACAGTGAAACAGCTGCGACACATGCAGCTGCAGAGCCGAACAGCTGATCAGCCAGAGAGATCCAGGTATCCAGGTTCCCATGGCAGCTTGTTTGGTAAGCGCTATAGCTTGCCGAATAAGGAAGGAGCAGAAAATGAAATGCAACACTCGCTAGGGCCATGGGGTACTCGGAACCATGTCAGACGGTTCTTAAAGGGGTGGTCATGGCAGCAGTGACCCATTCAGTGGCCCTGGGAATGCGATTAAAAGGGATGAGGGAAAGTTTGTAGGGGATTGTTCGTGATGCCACCTGTAGTATTCGGCTATATACAGCTGATGCTGCTTAAAGGGACCGCTAGGGCCGATGGTGATGCAGCTAGGATGGTCCTGCTCCCCACAGGTGGAGCAGGGCCCCAGGGCTACCAGAACAGTCTATGAAGGGTTGTGGAAGTTGGGATGCAGGAATGATTGGAGGACACAGAGACTGTAGTTTCTTTACCTTTAATTGTAGGTGCAGTCCGGAGCAAAGGTACAGGTGGTATTGGAAATCCCGGCAGCCTGAAGGCAGTTCAGAAACCCCCTAGCCGGGTGGGGTTGGAAGCCTCCCTGCTGCGCTGTTCTTTAGGTTCTTGATGCCTTAAGCTCACTTCAAGTCCCTCTCTCAGTCTGTCCTTTTGGTAGAAAACTACCCGCATGGCAGGCAGCTTGAGCCTTTTCCTGATGTCACTCCCTCGTGGTGACTCTGGGATCTTTAGTTTGCTGCTGTGCCTTCAGGCGTCAGATGTGGCCAGTAGACCTGCAATCTCCTGTTCTCCGGATTCAGTTGCAGGGCATGCAGTTCCCACACAACCACGGACTCCGGTGTCCGGTCTGTTGCGCTCAATCCTGGGGTGAGCTTAGTCACAGGTCCTATCCCCAGCTTCTTCCCACTTGCTTCCTCTTCCATCACTGTTTCTGACTGACTGACTAACCCCGCCACCAGACAAGAACTTATCAGGGAAGCTTCCCTGAAACTGGGTTTAGAGCTCCCCCTTCTGGTCTGGAGTCAGGAAAGTGTTGCATGCTAGTGTTACCTGTTAAGGAGATGCCTTCTTGCTTCCAGGCTTGGCATTACCCCTTGTGACGGAGGCACTGCCACTGTGGCATCCAAACTCCTGGGGTGCCACAATTCAATCAGCTCTACTCATAAGCCCAAGTCCCATTTTGTGGGGGTGTTCGGAAGTAAGCCCCAACAGGACCAAGGAACATGGGATAAAGCATGAGTGTTCAATAATAAGGTGAGTCCTCCATAGCAAACATCCATTTAAATGGAATCTGCCAACAGGATTTAACCCCACAAACTATTTATATGTGCATTTACCTCTTAGTCTAGTAATGCCTTTACATGCGCATTTCCTCTATTACTGAGAAATCGTCATTTGAATTGATATGAAAATGGGGCTGTACATCTAAGGCCTCTATTAATCCAGCACTATTCCCTCCTATTTGACTGACGGCTCCTTTGCCTGAAGCCACAGAGCATAGAGACTATCAGTCAAGCAGGAGGAGGCAGTACTGGGCGGGGAATAGAGCTGGAGTGAGAATGGCTTCAGATCTGCACCCTGATTTGCATATCAGCTAAAACATTGATTTCTCAGAAATGGAGGAACGGACTGGTCATGTGAACTTATTGCTAGACTTGAAAGAGCAACATGCACATTTGAATAGTTTGGTGGATTAAAATCTGCTGACAGATTCCATATAAAGTTTAGAAAGGATAGATGACCAAGAAGAACTATTTGAAACGTCAAGTGTCACATAAACATGCCAAAGAAAGGCATTTACAAGGCCAAAAATTACAAATAATAGAAAAACACTAGAAAGAAAGTTTCCATAACTGGACCTATATCTATTCTTCCAGATAAACAGCTGCTATTTTCAGAAATGTTGTTTATTTATCCACAAACGACCGCATTAAAAGGAAGAATTTTGCTAGGTTGAGAACACACAGCTTAAGCTTCTCCTTCAATTAATCTTTCAAAAACTAAACATTTTATGAGTTTTTCTTATGAAATGGAGCAACAGGTTTAAAAGAGAAGGAAACAATCTTGAAACAGAGATGTACACAGTACGTGACTTTTACAAGGTAGACGACATGTTAATAATAATAATAATCTTTATTTATATAGCGCCAACATATTCCGCAGCGCTTTACAGTTTAACAGTATCAAACACAACAGACATAAGTAACAACGTTAACAATACAATAATTAAAGCGAAATAAAACGACCCTGCTCGTGAGAGCTTACAATCTACAATGAGGTGGGGGAGATACAAAGTACAGGTGTGTATTTACAATGATGTATTTACAATCATGGTCCAGCCATCTTTACGGGTTGGGGGATAGATGGGGATAGTGAATGTGCTACACACACACAAACATAAAATGAGTTTGATTAGTGACCGTGGTAAGCCGCTCTGAACAAATGTATTTTGAGCGAGCGCCTAAAACTATGAAAATTGTGGATGGCCCTAATATCTTGGGGTAGAGCATTCCAGAGGATTGGCGCAGCACAGGAGAAGTCTTGGAGTCGGGAGTGGGAGGTACGGATTAGCGCAGAGGTTAGTCGAAAGTAATTTGCAGAGCGCAGCGGCCGGTTAGGCCGATAGACAGAAATGAGGGAGGAGATGTAAGGGGGTGCCGCACTGTGGAGAGCTTTGTGAGTGAGAATAAGCACTTTGAATTGTATCCTGTAATGAATGGGCAGCCAGTGTAATGACTGGCGAAGAGCAGATGCGTTTGAGTAACGATTAGCCAGATGGACAACCCTGGCTGCTGCATTAAGGATGGACTAGAGAGGGGAAAGTCACGTGAGGGGGAGGCCAATTAATAGATCATTACAGTAGTCCAGACGGGAGTGGATCAGGGCGACTGTGAGGGTTTTTGTTGTTTCCATGGTGAGAAAAGGGTGGATTCTAGAGATGTTCTTTAGGTGTAAGCGGCACGAGCGGGCAAGAGATTGTATATGGGATGTGAAGGAGAGATCAGAGTCAAACATAACACCCAGACAGCGCGCCTGCTGCCGGGGTGTTATTATGGTGCCACCCACGGAGAGAGAAATGTCAGATTTAGGGAGGTTAGTAGATGGTGGGAGCAGAAGAAGTTCAGTTTTGGAGAGGTTGAGTTTCAGATAGAGAGCAGACATGATGTTGGAGACTGCAGACAGACAGTCAGTGGCGTTCTGTAGTACAGCTGGGGTAAGGTCAGGAAATGACGTGTATAGTTGTGTGTCATCAGCATAAAGATGATACTGAAAGCCAAATCTGCTGATGGTCTGTCCAATTGGGGCCGTGTAGAGGGAGAAGAGAAGGGGGCCAAGGACTGAGCCCTGAGGTACCCCGACAGTGAGAGGAAGAGAAGATGAAGTGGAGCCAGAGAACAGAACACTGAAGGAGCGGTCAGAAAGGTTAGGAAGAGAACCAGGAGAGAGCAGTGTCCCTAATGCCTAGTGACTGGAGCCTAGAGAGCAGGAGAGGGTGGTCAACAGTGTCGAAAGCTGCAGAAAGATCGAGGAGAATGAGCAGAGAGTGGTCACCATTACGTTTTTCTGACAGAAGGTCATTGGTCACTTTGATGAGTGCAGTTTCAGTCGAATGTAGGGGGCGGAAACCGGACTGTGAAGGGTCTAGGAGGGAGTGAGTGGAGAGGTAACGGGTAAGGCGGGAGTATATCAGGTGTGTGTGTGTGTCAATGGACCTTTAACCCCTTCATGACCTTGGGATTTTTCGTTTTTCCGTGTTCGTTTTTCACTCTCCTCCTTCCCAGAGCGATAACTTTTTTATTTTTCCGTCAATTTGGCCATGTGAGGGCTTATTTTTTGCGGGACGAGTTGTACTTTTGAACGACATCATTGGTTTTAGCATGTCGTGTACTAGAAAACGGGAAAAAAATTCCAAGTGCAGTGAAATTGCAAAAAAAGTGCAATCCCACACTTGTTTTTTGTTTGGCTTTTTTGCTAGGTTCACTAAATGCTAAATGCTAAATGCTGACATTATGATTCTCCAGGTCAGTACGAGTTCATAGACACCTAACATGACTAGGTTATTTTTTATCTAAGTGGTGAAAAAAAATTCCAAACTTTGCTAAAAAAAAAAATAAAAAAATTGCGCCATTTTCCGATACCTGTAGCGTCTCCATTTTTTGTGATTTGGGGGTCGGTTGAGGGCTTATTCTTTGCATGCCGAGATGACATTTTTAATGATAGCATTTTGGTGCAGATATGTTCTTTTGATCGCCCGTTATTGCATTTTAATGCAATGTCGCGGCGACCAAAAAAACGTAATTCTGGCATTTTGAATTTTTTTCCCGCTACGCTGTTTAGCGATCAGGTTAATGCTTTTTTAGTTGATCGGGCGATTCTGAGCACGGCGATACCAAATATGCGTAGATTTTATATTTTTTTTATTGATTTATTTTGATTGGGGCGAAAGGGGGGTGATTTAAACTTTTATATTTTTATTATTTTTTTAACATTTTTTTTCAACTTTTTTTTTTACTTTTGCCATGCTTCAATAGCCTCCATGGGAGGCTAGAAGCAGGCACAGCACGATCGGCTCTGCTACATAGCAGCGATCTGCTGATCGCTGCTATGTAGCAGAAATAGAGGTGTGCTGTGAGCGCCGACCACAGGGTGGCGCTCACAGCCACCGGTCATCAGTAACCATAGAGGTCTCAAGGACCTCTATGGTTACAATGGAGACGCATCGCCGACCCCCGATCATGTGACGGGGGTCGGCGATGACGTCATTTCCGTCCGCCCGGCTGGATGCGGTAGTTAAATGCCGCTGTCTGCGTTTGACAGCGGCATTTAACTAGTTAATAGGTGCGGGCAGATCACGATTCTGCCCGCGCCTATTACGGGCACATGTCAGCTGTTCAAAACAGCTGACATGTCCCGGCTTTGGTGCGGGCTCACCGCGGAGCCCTGCATCAAAGCAGGGGATCTGACCTCGGACGTACTATCCCGTCCGAGGTCAGATAGGGGTTAATAGGTCTAGGAAGATAGGAAGATGACGTCATAGAACATGAAAATCCTGACGTGGAACACAACAGAGGGAAGCAGACCTAGGAGAAGAGAGCGAAGCCTGGGATACCCAGGCCAGGTGAAAGTCCTAAAAATGTTATAAAGGTAATTATTGAGACTTCTCCACACTACCAAAGGCTTTCATACACATTAGATGAAATTAATCCAGTCCCACCAAAATCTCCACCATCTGATGTGGCTGGAGGCCTTCTGACACTGCTCTAACACATGATGTAATTGGAGAGAAGGATCGAGCTGTTTGAATTCCCATTTCCTATCCTGGTTGGCCTTCTCTTTTCTCATCTATAAAAAGACATGAACACTTTTCTCAGCCGAGCGCTCCTGTCTATGGGGGAGTCAGGAGAGATAGCTTTTTGCCAAATGAGGACATAGCTTTTCAACTAACAATTATTTCATGTGTATGACTAGTTTAAGGGGCATCCAGAAGGTCAAAACTGCCTGATCTTCTGCTGAGCTAAGCTGAAAACAGGGACTAATAGTACTAGAGCTCTCTGATATCATCTTGTTGTCAAAGGATGCATCAAAAAAATATTTTGGAAATAAAATACCTATAAAATAAATGGTCACATGACAAAATAGTAATTATAATTCACTTGGATTAGTGTAATCTGTGTTCGCAAATTGGCTATTAGTACAAAGTCTTTGAATTGAAGCCAGATACGTGCAATGTGTAAGGCCAGGGGACCTGAAAGCAAACAATAGACGGGCACAGATTGTTATGAGCAAGGTTTCCTTTATGCCTGTGCCACACAGTCTGTACATTGCAAAATAGGAAATGCTCTGATGAAAAGCTTAATCGTAAAAATGGCCTTCTTTTCACCAACCACTCTCAAAGGAAACAAGATCCAGAAGGTCAACCTGTTACTGCTGATGTGGACTGCTGATGGACATATTGTTTGCAGCCTGTGATGAAACAGGCATTACATACTGGTACATTCTTTTGGCGTCTGGAAAACGTAGAAGATCTTGACCATTTGATAATTCTGGCCAGAAACTGTCCAGAATCTGGTTGATAGAAGTCAATGTGGGATTGACTATTCAGGAAAGTGCAGAAACGTTAACTTTAGAATGCTTCTAATTTTGCAAAGTGATAGACAAAGAAGAACTCAATGTAGTAGGATCATAAATTAGGACTCTTGGAAGAGCAATACAGGATTACAATATAGGCTGCTTACTCATGACTTACTAGGAAGATTGAGCATCAGGTTAAAAATAAATCTTCTGCCATTGTAAAGGCAATCAAAAGTAAATCTAATCTCCCTTCCAAATTGTTCTCTGCAAATACACTAAAATATGTGTACACACAATTCATCTGATATTGCAACACATTCATCCGTTCATAGCATTGTTTTATGATGTACAGACTCTGTGTTCTCCCTCATCATCAACCCGTGATGACAGCGTTTACTCACTTGCAATGTCCGGGAAGTGTGCGCTGAGGCTTCACCCGGCTGATGATCACAGCAAATTGATGCCATATGGGATAAAGATGTAGGATGCTAATATTACTCAAATTCAGCTAGACAGGAAAAAATGTTCACATATGCGAACTTTATAGTGAAAGCATTGCCAAATTACTGCAGAAGAAATGTCAGCAACAAACTTACAGGAAAATTAAGGCACAGAGGAGTTTCACTGCAAACTCAAGTTGACATATGGAACACAATGTGCAAAAACAAAATTATCAAAAAGGTATGACTGCATTACATGAAGAAGGTTATGCTGCGGCTAAAAACCACTGCAGCTCTGGGCCACTGCAGTCTTTCCATTGTATTCTTGCACAATTACTCAATCTTGCAGACAACCTGCTATTTCACCTGGAAGATTAGGTGATTGTGCAAGGAAACAGGGCATGCAGACTAAAGGTACCATTACACTAAGTGACTTAACAACGATCACGACCAGCGATACGACCTGGCCGTGATCATTGGTAAGTCGTTGTGTGGTCGCTGGGGAGCTGTCACACAGACAGCTCTCCAGCGACCAACGATCAGGGGAACGACTTCGGCATCGTTGAAACTGTCTTCAACGATGCCGAAGTCCCTGGGTAACCAGGGTAAACATCGGGTTACTAAGTGCCGGGCCGCGCTTAGTAACCTGATATTTACACTGGCTACCATTGTAAAAGTAAAAAAAACAAACCACTACATACTCACATTCTGATGTCTGTCACGTCCCCCGCCGTCAGCTTCCCTGCACTTTCTGTGTCAGCGTTGGCAGTAACAGCAGTGACGTCACCGCTGTGCTCTGCTTTATGGCCGGCGCTGACACAGTCAGTGCAGGGAAGCTAACGCCGGGGGACGTGACAGACATCAGAATGTGAGTATGTAGTGGTTTTTTTTTTTACTTTTACAATGGTAACCAGGGTAAATATCGGGTTACTAAGCGCGGCCCTGCACTTAGTAACCCGATATTTACCCTGGTTACAAGTGAACACATCGCTGGATCAGCGTCACACACGCCGATCCAGCGATGACAGCGGGTGATCAGCGTCCAAAAAAAGGTCCTGATCATTCCTCAATGACCAACGATCTCCCAGCAGGGGCCTGATCGTTGGTCGCTGTCACACATAACGATATCGTTATGTGTGAAGGTACTTTAAGGCTATGTGCACACGGTCAGGTTTTTTCGTGTTTTTTTCGCGATAAAAACGCTATAAAAACTCATTAAAAACACATACATTATGCATCCTATCATTTAGAATACATTCTGCATGTTTTGTGCACATGATGCGTTTTTTTCTGCGAAAAAAACATATCGCGGTAAAAAAGCAGCATGTTCATTAATTTTGCGGATTTTCTGCGCTTTTCCCGCTATTCTATGCATTTGGGGAAAAACGCACAAAAAATGCACCAAAAACGCATCATAAACGCGTCAAAAACGCATGAAAAAACGCGAAAAAAACGCATGCAGATTTCTGGCAGAAATGTCCTGTTTTTTTCAGGAAAATTTCTGCAAGAAATTCTGACGTGTGCACATACCCTAAATGGATCTCTGACAACCTAAAGTAAAATAAATATTTGATTTTTCCAATTATTGTCATTTTCTCGGTCCCCAGCCCCTTTTCCATAGTGATCGTACCGGAACAGACCACTTTCGGACACCGCACTCCTGTGATTCGTACTGATAGAAAAGTGGTAGAAACATGAACACTAGCTTGCGCTTCTACGGGTCCATCAACCGCACTTCATGAAGTTTATCCATATAAAGAAATATAGGACTTTATCTTCATGGATCGGATGAGTGCTGCAATTCCTCATTTTCTTCTTTATTGTTTATCACATGCATGCTAAGACTGTGCACCACCCTGAAGAGATCCTTACAGGAGGTTTATGAACCACACCGGACTTTATTCACACTCATAAAAAGCTTTAAATTTGGTGCCCCCATCACTCCTTTGGAAATTACTATTATTATCATTATTATGTTATAGCTACCTGGTTAACAGCTTAATCATAAATCTTAGCGTACCCTTGGTCTCGACACAGCTGAGCGTTACAAGATGGTTCTATATGTTGTGTACCCCCTTAGAAGGTTGAGCCAAGTCATGTAAATGTCCTCCACTAGAATATCGGGTTATGTTTTTGGAGCTGGAGTTCACGTCATGTAATGTGGATATGTTTAAATATACCATCATTTGAATGTAATCTCCTATGACACAGGAAAGATATAAAAATATATAAATACTAGATGGCAGCCCGATTCTAAAGAATCGGGAGTCTAGAATCCATATATACTTTATTTATTCAAATGTAAGAATAATACAATTAATAAATAATAGTAAGAAAGAACAAAAATAATAGGCAGTATATGGAGAAAACACCAAACAAAAGTTCAAAATTGGTGTGAAAATGTCACTGAACCACTTCACAACTAAATATATATAGTTTTGGTAAATGGTATTATCATTTTTTTGACGAAATTCGGCAGGAGCTTGAAGAGCAACGTCACTGGGCCCGCCTCCACGCAGTAGAAACTTGCTGTGAGGTAAAAATTCAAAAATCACACCAAAATGGCGGGCGGAGTGTGTCACAGTACGGCACGTTTCTGATTGGTCGCTCGCAGCAGGCGGCAACCAATCAGACACTGGACACTGTTGACGTCACTTATCTCCGGACATTAGCTCCGGACATTAGCTCCGGACAAAGCCACGGAAGTTGGCACAAATTGCAGGAAGTAGTATTCTAGGCAATTATATATTAGATTTGTACCGTGTTAACCAGTAGATGTTCCATAAAGATGTGGTACATTCTGGTATCCTCCATTTTAACACTAGGACTACTGGACTCGTGACCCCGCCTAGAACTACTGAAAGGAGTCATTTTGACTCCTTGCTTGTTTTCGTTTATTTTTAGAGTTTCATTTGTGGTTATTTATTAATAATTATATTTTTGTAATGTATTATTATTGTGAGATCCGACAGTAATGCTTTTGATTGTTTTTTTTCTGCTTTTCTTATTTTTCTACAGAAAATAACAATAATTATAATAGACGTTTTTCAAACATTTTTTTTTATTCAAGTGCACACATATAAACAACAACTGAAGAACAAAAAGCAGAGAAAATGTAGGTGGAGGAGCATAAAAATGAAAATATGGCGCAGAATTCACCTTCTAAACATTTGGTGTTTCACATTTTAGGCATTGCCTTTGATTTATGGCAGTACATTGCCCACACAAAGACTTACCACAAGTCTTACAATTGCCGACAGATCTATTTTTCTTGCACTTTTCTTTCATCTGGCAAAATTTTGTTTGAACCATCACTTCTGAACATGTAGAAACTTGGGACGTGGAACCCTTTTCCCTATCTGTGACATAAGGACCACTCAACTCTCTCACAAGCGTTTGCAAAAATGCCTTGCGTGACATTTTTTGGTGGGTAATCTCCTTGAATATTATACATGCATTTATACCCGCAAAGTCTAAGGCATTTTCAAATGCATGAACAGGCCATCTCCTTGTGGATGTTCGTGTGGTATATTTTCGTGCTATCTGATCCACTACATCTACTCCATATTTTGTTTCATTGTAAAACTTTACCGTTTCTGGAGTTTTTTTAGCGGAATCAGACGCAACAACAACATCTGGATGGACGGAACTCAAAATGACAACATTTTTGTTGGGCTTTCCTTGATATACTGTAAGTGTAAAATTGTCTTCATTTCTAAACACTTTAGTGTTGTACAATTCCTCTTTCATGGATTTTATTTCTTTAGGCACTTCTCGCCTTATCTTATTCAGTGTTCCCACGATGGTTGTTCCTTTGCTTTTTAGCTGTTTAGCTAATTTTAATGAAGTAAAATAATTATCGGTTGTAACATTGCGACCTTTTTTCAAAAACGGGTCCAATAACTTCATTACCACATGGTCAGCTAAACGGTCCTCAGCATGGCGTGTGTCATCTTTGCCTAGATAAGGGAAGCCATTTGCCAGATATTTGCTCTCCTTATTAACAGCTAGCCAATATTTGTGGCCATATTTATCTGGTTTGGAAGGCATGTACTGCGTGAATGGACACCTAGTTTTGCTTGGGAAAAGTTGCTCATGCACCGTTATGTATGGGCCAGGTTTGTAACACCAATACAATTTTCAATAAACCTGTCCCACACAGTAGAAAATAGAGCAAACTTGTCCGTTTGCAGTCTCTCCGATCGAGTAGATTTCTCATCAAATCTGAGAAACCTCATAATTTCAACAAAGCGGTCCCTAGACATTGTCGCTTTGCAAAACGGTATTCCCCAGTCATTACACCAAATACTGCTAATCGAGTGACGGTTCGTGCCAGATATTCCACGAGCATAGAATATCGCAATGAATGCATCTAGCTCCTCATCAGATAGAGTAAACTGTAAATTATTGTTCCTGCATGCTTCTGCAAGCGTACAGTTCTTTATATGTGTCAATATATATGAATCAAAAAATAAACGCCATGCGCTCAAAGGACTATCGATAATGATATTTCTTCTGGCGTATCCTGTAGGACCAGGTGCTTCTCGAAGAATATTTTGGCTGTCACGCCTACCAGGCAAGTGTTGTCCAATTTCAACAGGTTTCCATTGAATACCATCCGCTGAAACTAGTATTCCTTCAGATTCGCCTTCTCTGGTGTTTGTTGTTGCATTACCTTCACCACCATCGTTATCTGTTGTTCTTTCATTTCTGGGACGTTTTGCTGATTTTTTCTGTCCACGACCAGGAGGATGGTCACGAGGCAACATAACTGCATGAGCCCGATCCCCAGTTGATGTGCTTGGAATATCTGGAAAAAAGTTGATGAATATTTAGAATTTTTGTTTTGTAAGGGTCCATGCACACTGGCTGGATTAGCGGCGGAATATCCGACCGGATATTCTCACCACAATCCGGCCCGTACCTGCCCGCTCAGGTACAGAGCGGAGTTTCATACCTGAAGCTCCGCTCCGAACCCCGGGCTGGAGCCGCTGTCTGGGACGGAGCCGTGCTCGCGCGTAAGCAAGCGCTGCTCTGTCCCTGACAGCGGCTCCAGCCCGGGGTTCGGAGCGGAGCTTCAGGCATGAGCGGGCAGGTACGGCCTGTATTGCGGCAAGAATATCCAGATGGCTATTCAGCCAGAATTCTGCTAGTGTGCACAGGCCCTAACTCAGTGTGTGGAAGAACAAATAAATACACATAACTACTTACCTTCTGGATTTGTTCCTTCTGAGTCTTCAGATTCACTTGATATGTTCTGAGGAATGAAATCTTCATCACTGTCAGAATCAAATACATGTTCCTGCAATTCGGATTCCGATTCATCCTCCGGTATGGATTTCAAAGTAGCCAGAATATCCTGAGGCTTTATCAAACGTCTTCTCTCCATATTCCTCACAAATTCCATAATTCTATATAGTTCCCTGCTGAAAAATAGAAATGAAATGAAAACTAAAAGAAATAATAACTGTTCTGCCACCTTCAAAAGTAGGTGGGCTGAATCAGTTGACAGACAGCTAAACTATTTCATAACAATTCATACCTGTATGAGTCTTCAGAGCTCGTATGTCTGCGTCTGTTCTCTTTGTCTCTTCAGCTGAACTGAAAGTAAAGTTACTATCCAGAATACTGTCTCCTGCTAGGACCTTAGGGTACCGTCACACAGTGCAATTTTCATCGCTACAACGGTACGATCCGTGACGCTCCAACATCGTAACAATATCGCTCCAGCGTCGTAGACTGCTGTCACACTTTGCAATCTACGACGCTGGAGTGATAATTTCATGACGTATGTGCGATGTAGAAGCCGTTGGTTACTATGCGCACATCGTATACGATATATGTTACACCATGCGATCATGCCGCCACAGCAGGACACTAGACGACGAAAGAAAGTTTCAAACGATCTGCTACGACGTACGATTCTCAGCGAGGTCCCTGATCGCAGGAGCGTGTCAGACACTGCGATATCGTAACTATATCGCTCGAACGTCACGAATCGTGCCGTCGTAGCGATCAAAATTGCACTGTGTGACGGTACCCTTAGAAAAACACCACCCTTCATTAGCATAAGATAAGAGCCTAGAGTAAACAAGCTATTTTGTTCAGCATTACACAGTAATACAAGCAGGTAAAACACAAGGAAAATGTGAAAAGTTGACATGTAAATTGAACTACATCTATATGAACATCAGGGTAAATAAGACAGAGTGAAAAAATTATGCACAAAACTTTATAGCAACATTTAGTGACAAAAGGACCTCAAAATATAGTAGGGAGTCAAAATGACTGCCTTCAGTAGTTCTTGGTAAATTTTGAAAAAAACGCGCAAATTTTTTACCAAAATTATTTATTCTCACAAAATCTTATTTCACATCATATTTGAGGAAAAGTCACCGAGTTTCAAGCCGGAATTCTGAAAAATGTAGTCACAGAAGAGAAATAAAAAACGAAAGGAGTCAAAATGACTCCATCAGTAGTTCTAGTGTTAAACAATTAACCACCATTAAAAAGGTATCAACCGCTGAGGACTCTCAATTCTAAATATTTTTCTATCTCTTATGACAGATTCTCATTTCATTTTTGCACAGCCATCATCTTGTTAATATGACACCAAAATATAAGGTAAGCGACTAAAGTAAATTATCAACAGTTTAGGTGCGTAATGTTTAAATGATACGCTTCATGAAGTAGCGTTAAGACTTTATATCCACTTCTGGCTAGTACAGACCATTAACGGTGATACAGGAGGCTAAGAGGACACTTGACAAAACGGCGGTGCGGTGTGCTACTGACAGTTGGCTCAGCAGAATACATGGCCAAAACCAGCAGCCCATCAGCTAATGCTTTCCTGCTGAAAGGTTCATAACTAAACATTTACACAGGCGACACTGCAGTTCCCATTCATGAGCAAACAGACTCACGTACGGCTGAAGAACCCCCTGACGTGAAATCGAACGGAGCTAGATGATTTCTGTCTTGAGCTTGGACGACACCATAGGTCATTCAATAACTAAAAAATAGATTAAATATCTGCTTGGAGCAATAATTCTGCTGACCTAAAATAACCTTTGTTCTCACCGAACAATCCTACTTAGCATCAGCGTATTTGCCATAGATTCCTTGGATGACTCACCACGAACCGTATGTAAGATGTTGTGGGTTATACGTTCTTTTAAATTCCTGCTTCATACAACTGCAATCATATTGTTCTGGGCTTTTTCTTGAAATAGATTTTTCTGTTCAGTAAGAATTGATCTCCAAATGCTTAAAATGTAAAACTAAAAAACTCTTGCAACAAACATTGTTGAAAATAAGTACCGTATATACTCGAGTATAAGCCGACCCGAGTATAAGCCGACCCCCCTAATTTTGCCACAAAAAACTGGGAAAACTTATTGACTCGAGTATAAGCCTAGGGTGGAAATGCAGCAGCTACTGGTGAATTTCAAAAATAAAAATAGATGCTCCATACTGTTCATTATGGCCCCATAGCTGTGCCATATAGTGCTCTGCACCGTTCATTATTGCCCCATAGCTGTGCCATATAGTTCTCTGCACCGTTCATTATTGCCCCATAGCTGTGCCATATAGTGCTCTGCACCGTTCATTATTGTCCCATAGCTGTGCCATATAGTGCCCTGCTCCGTTCATTATTGCCCCATAGCTGCCATATAGTACTCTGCGCCATTCATTATTGCCCCATAGCTGTGCCATATAGTGCTCTGCGTCGTTCATTATGGCCCCATAGCTGTGCCATATAGTGCTCTGCACCGTTCATTATTGCCCCATAGCTGCCATATAGTGCTCTGCGCCGTTCATTATTGCCCCATAGCTGTGCCATATAGTGCTCTGCGCCGTTCATTATTGCCCCATAGCTGTGCCATATAGTGCTCTGCACCGTTCATTATTGCCCCATAGCTGCCATATAGTGCTCTGCGCCGTTCATTATTGCCCCATAGCTGTGCCATATAGTGCTCTGCACCGTTCATTGTTGCCCCATAGCTGTGCCATATAGTGCTCTGCACCGTTCATTATTGCCCCATAGCTGTGCCATATAGTGCTCTGCGCCGTTCATTATTGCCCCATAGCTGTGCCATATAAAGCTGTGCCATTGCTGCTGCAATAAGAAAAAAATGCCATACTCACCTCGCTGCTTGCAGCTCCCGGCGTCTCGTCCCGGCGTCTCTCCGCACTGACTGATCAGGCAGAGGGCGCCACGCACACTATATGCGTCATCGCGCTCTCTGACCTGCACACTCAGAGCAAGAGGACGCGAAGACAGAGCGGCGCCCGGCGTGTGGAACGGGGACAGGTGAATATTACATACTTACCTGCTCCCGGCGTCCCGCTCCCTCTGCCTGTCACACGGTCTTCGGTGCCGCAGCCTCTTCCTCTATCAGCGGTCACCGGCACCGCTGATTAGAGAAATGAATATGCGGCTCCACCCCTATGGGAGGTGGAGCCGCATATTCATGTCTCTAATCAGCGGTCCCACGTGACCGCTGAACAGGGGAAGAGCTGCAGCACCGAAGACCGTGTGACGGGCAGAGGGAGCGTCAGGACCGCTGGGACTAGGTGAGTATGCCTCAGCGCCCTCTCCCCCTCACCCGCCGACCCTGCCGCCCACCGTGACTCGAGTATAAGCCGAGAGGGGCACTTTCAGCCCAAAATTTTGGGCTGAAAATCTCGGCTTATACTCGAGTATATACGGTATTTAATGCACTGCCGATTTTGCAAGTTTTCCCACCTACAGCCCTGAAACCTGAAAGATCTAGAGAAGATCTGTATGGAGGAGTGGGCCAAAATCCCTGCTGCAGAGTGTGCAAACTTGGTAAAGAACTACAGGAAATGTCTGACCTCTGTAATTACAAACAAAGGTTTCTGCACCAAATATTAAATTATTTTCTACTGTATCAAATACCTATTTCATGCAATAAAATGCAAATTATGTAAAAATCATACAAATGTGATTTTTCACATTTTTTTTCAAATTCTGTCTTTCACAGATTAAATTTACCTACAATAAAAATTACAGACCTCTCTATTCTTTGTAGGTGGAAAAACTTACAAAATCGGCAGTGTATCAAATACTTATTTTCCCCACTGTACTTATTTTACCAGTAATGCTCCATTCATATGCATCAGCTTTCCCATCTTCCCTGCTTACAAAAAGAATATATATGATGTGCAACATCCATGACCTGTGTACAGAGTCCCATCTGGGTGCAGTATTGAAGTCGTACCATCAGTGACAATTTGCAAACGTCTGTAGTGAATGACTGGATGGTCTATCTTTCCAATACTTAAGGCCCCTTCACATTAAGCGACGCTGCAGCGATACCGACAACGATCCGGATCGCTGCAGCGTCGCTGTTTGGTCGCTGGAGAGCTGTCACACAGACAGCTCTCCAGCGACCAACGATGCCGGTAACCAGGGTAAACAACGGGTAACTAAGCGCAGGGCCGCGCTTAGTAACCCGATGTTTACCCTGGTTACCTTCCTAAAAGTAAAAAAACAAACAGTACATACTTACCTAACGCTGTCTGTCCTCCAGCGCTGTGCTCTGCACTCCTCCTGTACTGTCTGTGTGAGCACAGCGGCCGGAAAGCAGAGCAGTGACGTCACCGCTCTGCTTTCCGGCTGACCGACGCTCACAGCCAGTGCAGGAGGAGTGCAGAGCACAGCGCTGGAGGACAGACAGCGTTAGGTAAGTATGTACTGTTTTTTTTTTTACTTTTAGGAAGGTAACCAGGGTAAACATCGGGTTACTAAGCGCGGCCCTGCGCTTAGTTACCCGATGTTTACCCTGGTTACCAGTGAAGACATCGCTGGATCGGTGTCACATACGCCGATCCAGTGATGTCCACGGGAGATCCAGCGACGAAATAAAGTTCTGGACTTTCTTCAGCGACCAACGATCTCCCAGCAGGGGCCTGATCGTTGGTCGCTGTCACACATAACGATTTTATTAACGATATCGTTGCTACGTCACAAAAAGCAACGATATCGTTAACAATATCGTTATGTGTGAAGGTACCTTTAGGTTGTACAACTTTCAGAGAATGAAACCATAGAGGAAATGGTTTGATAAAGGTGCATTTACACTGCATGAATAGCGTTCAATGTAAATGCTTGTTACCCAATAATCAGGCAGCATTAACGCTCTGCTAATTATCTAGCCAAAGAGCGAAACATTATTGTGTCCAGTAATTACCGTATTTTGCGGATTATAAGATGCACCGGATTATAAGACGCACCCCAAATTTTGAGGAGAAAAATAGGAAAAAACCCTTTTTTAATAAAATGGTAGTGTTTCTTACAATCCATGCGTCTTATTAATTACCAGGGGTGGTGGCTGCGGTGAAGCGGGGTCCCAAGGTCGCTGCTGGAGGAGGCAAGAGTGGAGCGTTGCTGCAGCCCGCCGGCTGGGATGAGGGGGTGTTCGGATGTACGCTGCTGCAGGTGTTCAGTGGTGTGGGGGCTCTGCCGACAATTTTTGAAAGCCAAGAGCCCCCGCACTTACATGGTTTCCTATGTGGTGGACTCTGGGAAAATGGCTGCCGGGGGCGGTGCCTGCGCAGATGGAGATCTTGGCACCAAGATCTCGGGAGATGAGATTATCCGAACACCCCCTCATCCCAGCCTGCTGCACCCAAATTTTTTGGGAAAAAAGTGTGTCTTATAATCCAAAAAATATGGTAGCAGGCCAGAAAATCCTTGCTTAAAATGGTTCATTCTTGACTGCGCATCAGCCTGTGTAAACAAGACATGTGCTGGTGAGAACAATGGCAGCCTGTGCGCACAGAACGATCTATTGCCGATTGTTCTGTGTTAAATGAAAGCGCTATCAGCCAGTTTAAACAGGCTATTAAATGATCACTAGTTGTCTTTTATGTAGCCAATCGGAGGTCATTTAAAGTCACAGGTCAGCCAGAGTACATGAGCCTTAAGGATTTGACTCATACATACAAAGAAAAAAAGGGAACAGTAAAATGCATCCACATGATATTATAAATTAAGTATAATAGTGGTCTGCTGATTATTTGGCAACCTTCGTGTTGCTTTAGGCCAATCTTTTGTCCCATTGCCCAACAGGAATGTTTTTAGTCATCCTTTTGTGGGAGATATGCAAATACATAGATATGTTGAGAGAGAACTAGTTTAGTCATCTGAATTGCTTTGTACACTTTAGATGCCCCTATTCAGGGGCTTAACCTCAGGGCCCCCTCACAGAGCCTGCCGTGGATGAGTGCCACCAACACTATGTGAAATGGTGGTGGACATAAGATCCATTCAATGTCATTCTATGATCCTATTTGCAATAAAAAAATAAATAAAAGCTTGACTTCTGTAAACAGCATCACCTCAAGGTCACCAAACTGTTCTTCACATTAATTCTCATTAAAATGTGCTTTATTTTTTAATATAAAGTAATACAATTCATGAAAGCTTTACTAGTTCGCTGCTTTAAAATAATAGAAAAAAATCTGCAGCATTTGATGAATACTCTTCGAAAGAAGGATGTGGGTGAGTTGGAAGTAGATTACAGACATTTCAGGGAGGATTAGGATTTGTGAATTAAAGCCATGGGAATTGTGCAGATCTATAGAGTCTTTCAGGTATGGTAATAAGCAGTCTTTCCATACCAAGATTTGCCTGTATTTTGGGGTTTTTATTGAGTTACCATGGACTTCAGCAAGGCATTTCTTGCTATGTAATATACCATGACTAATTTGGAGACATAATTGCAGTTGGGTAACAGTATTCTTTGGATTTTGTTTTTTACCTAATTATTTATATTTATTGTAGTTTCAGAAAGGGTTTGTTTACGGACCCGAAACGCGTAAACGAAGACTACTAGAAGCACGACCACCAGCGTGGAACTACTCGTTCTATATAGCAGAGCGGTCAGCTAAATGTCTGCCTCCTAACCACTCTCCAATCTCCATGCAGAAGACGTGACCACAGCATCTTACAAAACTACGGGCATTCATTGGTGGTGTGACATACAGAAACCACTCTGGTGAGCACCTCTCTCACCCCCCCATTTTACCAGCATAATACAATACTATAGAAAAAGGGGGGAGGGAAAAAACCCAAACGACAACCATAGGTCTATTAAAACTTTTGCGTGAGCCTAGGTTTGCATGTGGCGAGTTTTGCATGTGGCGAATTTTGTGTGTGGCAAGTTTTGAGCGACGACTTTTGTGTTTTGACTTTTATGTGGCGAGGTTGGTGTATCTGTGGTTAAATGTGTGCTGAGGGTGGTATATGTGTTCAAGCACGTGGCAGTGTGTGGCGCATTTTGTGTGTGTGTTCATATCCCCGTGTGTAGTGAGTATCCCATGTCGGGGCCCACCTTAGCAACTATACGGTATATACTCTTTGGCGCCATCGCTGTGACTCTTTAAGTCCCCCTTGTTCACATCTGGCAGCTGTCAATTTGCCTCCAACACTTTTCCTTTCACTTTTCCCATTATGTAGATAGGGGCAAAATTGTTTGGTGAATTGGAATGCGCGGGTTTAAAATTTCGCCTCACAACATAGCCTATGACGCTCTCGGGGTCCAGATGTGCGACTGTGCAAAATTTTGTGGCTGTAGCTGCGACGGTGCAGATGCCAATCCCGGACATACACACACACACACACACACATTCATCTTTATATATTAAACTAGCTGAAGAGCCCGGCGTTGCCTGGGCATAGTAAATATCTGTGGTTAGTTATAGCACCTCACTTCTCTTATTTTCCCATCACACCTCTCATTTTCCCAATCACATCTTTCATTTTCCCCCTCACATCTCTCATTTTCTCCCTCACTCCTCTCATTCCCCCCTAACACTTGTCATTTCAACCTCACATCTGTCATTTTCTGATCACTCCACTATTTTTCCTCACTCCTCTCATTTTGCACTCACACCTCTTCATTTTCACCTCACACCTCTCATTTTCACCTCATCACCTCAGTATATACATATACATGTTTGTCATCTCCCTTATATATAGTATACATCTGTATGTCATCTCCTGTATATAGCATATACCTGTATGTCATCTCCCCTGTATATAGTATATACCTGCTGTGTGTCATCTCCCCTATATATAGTATATACCTGAATGTCATCTCCTTCTATATATAGTATATACCTGTATGTCATCTCCTCCTGTATATAGTATATACCTGTGTGTCATCTCCCCTGTATATAGTATATATCTGAGTGTCATCTCCTCCTGCATATAGTATATACCTGCATGTCATCTTCTATATATAGCATATATCTGTATGTCATCTCCTCCTGTATATAGTATATACCTGTGTGTCATCTCCCCTGTATATAGTATATATCTGAGTGTCATCTCCTCCTGCATATAGTATATACCTGCATGTCATCTTCTATATATAGCATATACCTGTATGTCATCTCCTCCTGTATATAGTATATACCTGTATGTCATCTCCTCCTGTATATATATGTACCTATATGTCATCTCCTCCTCTATATAGTATATACCTGTGTGTCATCTCTCCTGTATATAGTATATATCTGTGTGTCATCTCCCCTGTATATAGTATATACCTGTGTGTCATCTCCTCCTGTATTAGACCTCGTTCACACGTTATTTGCTCAGTATTTTTACCTCAGTATTTGTAAGCTAAATTGGCAGCCTGATAAATCCCCAGCCAACAGGAAGCCCTCCCCCTGGCAGTATATATTAGCTCACACATACACATAATAGACAGGTCATGTGACTGACAGCTGCCGTATTTCCTATATGGTGCAATTGTTGTAGTTTGTCTGCTTATTAATCAGATTTTTATTTTTGAAGGATAATACCAGACTTGTGTGTGTTTTAGGGCGAGTTTCGTTTGTCAAGTTGTGTGTGTTGAGTTGCGTGTGGCGACATGCATGTAGCGACTTTTGTGAGATGAGTTTTGTGTAGCAACATGCGTGCAGCAACTTTTTGTGTGTCGAGTTGCATGTGACAGGTTAGTGTAGCAAGTTGTGTGCAGCAAGGTTTTGCGCATGGAGAGTTTTGCGCGTTGCGAGTATTATGTGTGGTGCCTTTTGAGTATGTGCAAGTTTTGTGTGAGGCAACTTTTGCATGTGTTGCAACTTTTGTGCATGTGGCAATTTTTCAGCGTGTGCAAGTTTTGCGTGTGGCGAGTTTTCCATGAGGTGAGTTTTGCACCTGTGGCGAGTTTTGCGTGAGCCTAGTTTTTGCATGTGGCGAGTTTTGCGCGTGGCGAGTTTTGAGCAGCGACTTTTGTGTTTCGACATTTATGTGGCGAGGTTGGTGTATGTGTGGTGAAATGTGTGCTGAGGGTAATATGTGTTCAAGCACGTGGTAGTGTGTGGCGCATTTTGTGTGTGTTCATATCCCCGTGTGTGGTGAGTATCCCATGTCGAGGCCCCACCTTAGCAACTGTACGGTATATACTCTTTGGCGCCATCGCTCTCATTCTTTAAGTCCCCCTTGTTCACATCTGGCAGCTGTCAATTTGCCACCTACACTTTTCCTTTCATTTTTTCCCATTATGTAGATAGGGGCAAAATTGTTTGGTGAATTGGAAAGTGCGGGGTTAATATTTCACCTCACAACATAGCCTATGACGCTCTCAGGGTCCAGACGTGTGACTGTGCAAAATTTTGTTGCTGTAGCTGCGACGCTTCCAACACTTTTCCTTTCACTTTTTCCCCATTATGTAGATAGGGGCAAAATTGTTTGGTGAATTGGAACGCGCGGGGTTAAAACTTCACCTCACAACGAAGCCTATGACGCTCTCAGGGTCCAGACGTGTGACTGTGCAAAATTTTGTTTCTGTAGCTGCGACGCCTCCAACACTTTTCCTTTCACTTTTTTCCCCATTATGTAGATAGGGGCAAAATTGTTTGGTGAATTGGAAAGCGCGGGGTTAATATTTCACCTCACAACATAGCCTATGACGCTCTCGGGGTCCAGACATGTGACTGTGCAAAATTTTGTTGCTGTAGCTACGACGCTTCCAACACTTTTCCTTTCACTTTTTTCCCCATTATGTAGATAGGGGCAAAATTGTTTGGTGAATTGGAAAGCGCGGGGTTAAAATTTCACCTCACAACATAGCCTATGACGCTCTCGGGGTCCAGACATGTGACTGTGCAAAATTTTGTGGCTGTAGCTGCGACGCTTCCAACACTTTTCCTTTCACTTTTTTCCCCATTATGTAGATAGGGGCAAAATTGTTTGGTGAATTGGAACGCGCGGGGTTAATATTTCACCTCACAACGTAGCCTATGACGCTCTCAGGGTCCAGACGTGTGACTGTGCAAAATTTTGTTGCTGTAGCTGCGACGCTTCCAACACTTTTCCTTTCACTTTTTTCCCCATTATGTAGATAGGGGCAAAATTGTTTGGTTAATTGGAACGCGCGGGGTTAAAATTTCGCCTCACAATATAGCCTATGACGCTCTCGGGGTCCAGACGTGTGGCTGTGCAAAATTTTGTGGCTGTCGCTGCGACGGTGCAGATGCCAATCCCGGACATACACACACACACACACACACACATTCAGCTTTATATATTACACTAGCTGAAGAGCCCGGCGTTGCCTGGGCATAGTAAATATCTGTGGTTAGTTATAGCACCTCACTTCTCTTATTTTCCCATCACGCCTCTCATTTTCCCAATCACATCTTTCATTTTCCCCCTCACATCTCTCATTTTCTCCCTCACTCCTCTCATTCCCCCCTAACACTTGTCATTTCAACCTCACATCTGTCATTTTCTGATCACTCCACTATTTTTCCTCACTCCTTTCATTTTGCACTCACACCTTTTCATTTTCACCTCACACCTCTCATTTTCACCTCATCACCTCAGTATATACATGTTTGTCATCTCCCTTATATATAGTATACATCTGTATGTCATCTCCTGTATATAGTATATACCTGTATGTCATCTCCCCTGTATATAGTATATACCTGCTGTGTGTCATCTCCCCTATATATAGTATATACCTGAATGTCATCTCCTTCTATATATAGTATATACCTGTATGTCATCTCCTCCTGTATATAATATATACCTGTGTGTCATCTCCCCTGTATATAGTATATATCTGAGTGTCATCTCCTCCTGCATATAGTATATACCTGCATGTCATCTTCTATATATAGCATATACCTGTATGTCATCTCCTCCTGTATATAGTATATACCTGTGTGTCATCTCCCCTGTATATAGTATATATCTGAGTGTCATCTCCTCCTGCATATAGTATATACCTGCATGTCATCTTCTATATATAGCATATACCTGTATGTCATCTCCTCCTGTATATAGTATATACCTGTATGTCATCTCCTCCTGTATATATATGTACCTATATGTCATCTCCTCCTCTATATAGTATATACCTGTGTGTCATCTCTCCTGTATATAGTATATATCTGTGTGTCATCTCCCCTGTATATAGTATATACCTGTGTGTCATCTCCTCCTGTATTAGACCTCGTTCACACATTATTTGCTCAGTATTTTTACCTCAGTATCTGTAAGCTAAATTGGCAGCCTGATAAATCCCCAGCCAACAGGAAGCCCTCCCCCTGGCAGTATATATTAGCTCACACATACACATAATAGACAGGTCATGTGACTGACAGCTGCCGTATTTCCTATATGGTGCAACTGTTGTAGTTTGTCTGCTTATTAATCATATTTTTATTTTTGAAGGATAATACCAGACTTGTGTGTGTTTTAGGGCGAGTTTCGTTTGTCACATTGTGTGTGTTGAGTTGCGTGTGGCTACATGCATGTAGCGACTTTTGTGAGATGAGTTTTGTGTAGCAACATGCGTGTAGCAACTTTTTGTGTGTCGAGTTGCATGTGACAGGTTAGTGTAGCAAGTTGTGTGCAGCAAGTTTTGCGCATGGCGAGTTTTGCGCGTTGCGAGTATTATGTGTGGTGCCTTTTGAGTATGTGCAAGTTTTGTGTGAGGCAACTTTTGCATGTGTTGCAACTTTTGTGCATGTGGCAATTTTTCCGCGTGTGCAAGTTTTGCGTGTGGCGAGTTTTTCATGAGGAGAATTTTGCACTTGTGGCGAGTTTTGCAAGAGCCTAGTTTTTGCATGTGGCGAGTTCTGCGCGTGGCGAGTTTTGAGTGGCGACTTTTGTGTTTTGACTTTTATGTGGCGAGGTTGGTGTATTTGTGGTGAAATGTGTGCTGAGGGTAATATGTGTTCAAGCACGTGGTAGTGTGTGGCGCATTTTGTGTGTGTTCATATCCCCGTGTGTGGTGAGTATCCCATGTCGAGGCCCCACCTTAGCAATTGTACGGTATATACTCTTTGGCGCCATCGCTCTCATTCTTTAAGTCCCCCTTGTTCACATCTGGCAGCTGTCAATTTGCCTCCTACACTTTTCCTTTCATTTTTTCCCATTATGTAGATAGGGGCAAAATTGTTTGGTGAATTGGAAAGCGCGGGGTTAAAATTTCACCTCACAACGAAGCCTATGATGCTCTCAGGGTCCAGACGTGTGACTGTGCAAAATTTTGTGGCTGTAGCTGCGACGCTTCCAACACTTTTCCTTTCACTTTTTCCCTATTATGTAGATAGGGGCAAAATTGTTTGGTGAATTGGAAAGCGCGGGGTTAATATTTCACCTCACAACGTAGCCTATGACGCTCTCAGGGTCCAGACGTGTGACTGTGCAAAATTTTGTTGCTGTAGCTGCGACGCTTCCAACACTTTTCCTTTCACTTTTTTCCCCATTATGTAGATAGGGGCAAAATTGTTTGGTGAATTGGAACGCGCGGAGTTAAAATTTCGCCTCACAATATAGCCTATGACGCTCTCGGGGTCCAGACGTGTGGCTGTGCAAAATTTTGTGGCTGTAGCTGCGACGGTGCAGATGCCAATCCCGGACATACACACACACATACACACATACACACATTCAGCTTTATATAGTAGACTAGCTGAAGAGACCGGCGTTGCCTGGGCATAGTAAATATCTGTGGTTAGTTATAGCACCTCACTTCTCTTATTTTCCCATCACGCCTCTCATTTTCCCAATCACATCTTTCATTTTCCCCCTCACATCTCTCATTTTCTCCCTCATACCTCTCATTTTCTCCCACTCCTCTCATTCCCCCCTAACACTTGTCATTTCAACCTCACATCTGTCATTTTCTGATCACTCCACTATTTTTCCTCACTCCTTTCATTTTGCACTCACACCTTTTCATTTTCACCTCACACCTCTCATTTTCACCTCATCACCTCAGTATATACATGTTTGTCATCTCCCTTATATATAGTATACATCTGTATGTCATCTCCTGTATATAGTATATACCTGTATGTCATCTCCCCTGTATATAGTATATACCTGCTGTGTGTCATCTCCCCTATATATAGTATATACCTGAACGTCATCTCCTTCTATATATAGTATATACCTGTATGTCATCTCCTCCTGTATATAGTATACACCTGTGTGTCATCTCCCCTGTATATAGTATATATCTGAGTGTCATCTCCTCCTGCATATGGTATATACCTGCATGTCATCTTCTATATATAGCATATACCTGTATGTCATCTCCTCCTGTATATAGTATATACCTGTGTGTCATCTCCCCTGTATATAGTATATATCTGAGTGTCATCTCCTCCTGCATATAGTATATACCTGCATGTCATCTTCTATATATAGCATATACCTGTATGTCATCTCCTCCTGTATATAGTATATACCTGTATGTCATCTCCTCCTGTATATATATGTACCTATATGTCATCTCCTCCTCTATATAGTATATACCTGTGTGTCATCTCTCCTGTATATAGTATATATCTGTGTGTCATCTCCCCTGTATATAGTATATACCTGTGTGTCATCTCCTCCTGTATTAGACCTCAATCACACATTATTTGCTCAGTATTTTTACCTCAGTATCTGTAAGCTAAATTGGCAGCCTGATAAATCCCCAGCCAACAGGAAGCCCTCCCCCTGGCAGTATATATTAGCTCACACATACACATAATAGACAGGTCATGTGACTGACAGCTGCCGTATTTCCTATATGGTGCAATTGTTGTAGTTTGTCTGCTTATTAATCATATTTTTATTTTTGAAGGATAATACCAGACTTGTGTGTGTTTTAGGGCGAGTTTCGTTTGTCAGGTTGTGTGTGTTGAGTTGCGTGTGGCTACATGCATGTAGCGACTTTTGTGAGATGAGTTTTGTGTAGCAACATGCGTGTAGCAACTTTTTGTGTGTCGAGTTGCATGTGACAGGTTAGTGTAGCAAGTTGTGTGCAGCAAGTTTTGCGCATGGCGAGTTTTGCGCGTTGCGAGTATTATGTGTGGTGCCTTTTGAGTATGTGCAAGTTTTGTGTGAGGCAACTTTTGCATGTGTTGCAACTTTTGTGCATGTGGCAATTTTTCCGCGTGTGCAAGTTTTGCGTGAGGCGAGTTTTTCATGAGGAGAATTTTGCACTTGTGGCGAGTTTTGCAAGAGCCTAGTTTTTGCATGTGGCGAGTTCTGCGCGTGGCGAGTTTTGAGTGGCGACTTTTGTGTTTTGACTTTTATGTGGCGAGGTTGGTGTATTTGTGGTGAAATGTGTGCTGAGGGTAATATGTGTTCAAGCACGTGGTAGTGTGTGGCGCATTTTGTGTGTGTTCATATCCCCGTGTGTGGTGAGTATACCATGTCGAGGCCCCACCTTAGCAACTGTACGGTATATACTCTTTGGCGCCATCGCTCTCATTCTTTAAGTCCCCCTTGTTCACATCTGGCAGCTGTCAATTTGCCTCCTACACTTTTCCTTTCATTTTTTCCCATTATGTAGATAGGGGCAAAATTGTTTGTTGAATTGGAAAGCGCGGGGTTAAAATTTCACCTCACAACGAAGCTTATGACGCTCTCAGGGTCCAGACGTGTGACTGTGCAAAATTTTGTTTCTGTAGCTGCGACGCCTCCAACACTTTTCCTTTCACTTTTTCCCCATTATGTAGATAGGGGCAAAATTGTTTGGTGAATTGGGAAGCGCGGGGTTAATATTTCACCTCACAACGTAGCCTATGACGCTCTCAGGGTCCAGACGTGTGACTGTGCAAAATTTTGTTGCTGTAGCTGCGACCCTTACAACACTTTTCCTTTCACTTTTTTCCCCATTATGTAGATAGGGGCAAAATTGTTTGGTGAATTGGAACGCGCGGGGTTAAAATTTCGCCTCACAATATAGCCTATGACGCTCTCGAGGTCCAGACGTGTGACTGTGCAAAATTTTGTGGCTGTAGCTGCGACGGTGCAGATGCCAATCCCGGACATACACACACACATACACACACACACATTCAGCTTTATATTGTAGACTAGCTGAAGAGCCCGGCGTTGCCTGGGCAAAGTAAATATCTGTGGTTAGTTATAGCACGTCACTTCTCTTATTTTCCCATCACGCCTCTCATTTTTCCCCTCACATCTCTCATTTTCTCCCTCACACCTCTCATTTTCTCCCTCACTCCTCTCATTCCCCCCTAACACTTGTCATTTCGACCTCACATCTGTCATTTTCCTATCACTACACTATTTTCCCTCACTCCTCTCATTTTGCACTCACACCTTTTCATTTTCACCTCACACCTCTCATTTTCACCTCAGTATATACATGTTTGTAATCTCCCTTATATATAGTATACACCTGTATGTCATCTCCTGTATATAGTATATACCTGTATGTCATCTCCCCTGTATATAGTATATACCTGCTGTGTGTCATCTCCCCTGTATATAGTATATACCTGTATGTCATCTCCTATATATAGTATATACCTGTATGTCATCTCCTCCTATATATAGTATATACCTGTATGTCATCTCCTCTTGTATATAGTATATACCTGTAGGTAATCTGCTCCTGTATATAGTATATACCTGTGTGTCATCTCCTCCTGCATTTAGTATATACCTGTATGTCATCTCCTCCTGTATATAGTATGTACCTGTATGTCATCTCCTCCTCTATATAGTATATACCTGTGTGTTATCTCTCCTGTATATAGTATATATCTGTGTGTCATCTCCCCTGTATATAGTATATACCTGTGTGATCTCCTGTATTAGACCTCGTTAACACGTTATTTGCTCAGTCTTTTTACCTCAGTATTTGTAAGATAAATTGGCAGCCTGATATATCCCCAGCCAACAGGAAGCCCTCCCCCAGGCAGTATATATTAGCTCACACATACACATAATAGACAGGTCATGTGACTGACAGCTGCTGTCTTTCCTATATGGTACATTTGTTGCTCTTGTAGTTTGTCTGCTTATTAATCAGATTTTTATTTTTGAAGGCTAATACCAGACTTGTGTGTGTTTTAGGGCGAGTTTCGTTTGTCAAGTTGTGTGTGTTGAGTTGTGTGTGGCGACATGCATGTAGCGACTTTTGTGAGATGAGTTTTGTGTGTCAACATGCGTGTAGCAACTTTTTGTGTGTCGAGTTGCATGTAACAGGTTAGTGTAGCAAGTTGTGTGCAGCAAGTTTTGCGCATGGCGAGTTTTGCGCGTGGTGAGTTTTATGTCTGGTGCCTTTTGAGTATGTGCAAGTTTTGTGTGAGGCAACTTTTGCATGTGTTGCAAATTTTGTGCATATGGCAATTTTTCCGCGTGTGCAAGTTTTGCATGTGGCGAGTTTTCCATGAGGTGGGTTTTGCACTTGTGGCGAGTTTTGCGTGAGCCTAGTTTTTGCATGTGGCGAGTTTTGCGCGTGGCGAGTTTTGAGTGGCGACTTTTGTGTTTCGACTTTTATGTGGCGAGGTTGGTGTATGTGTGGTGAAATGTGTGCTGAGGGTGGTATATGTGTTCAAGCACGTGGTAGTGTGTGGCGCATTTTGTGTGTGTGTTCATATCCCCATGTGTGGTGAGTGTCTCATGTCGGGGCCCCACCTTAGCAACTGATCGGTATATACTCTTTTGCGCCATCGCTCTCATTCTTTAAGTCCCCCTTGTTCACATCTGGCAGCTGTCAATTCGCCTCCAACACTTTTCCTTTCACTTTTCCCCATTATGTAGATAGGGGAAAAATAGTTTGGTGAATTGGAAAGCACGGAGTTAAAATTTCACCTCACAACATAGCTTATGACGTTCTCAGGGTCCAGACATGTGACTGTGCAAAATTTTGTGGCTGTAGCTGCGACGCCTCCAACACTTTTCATTTCACTTTTTCCCCATTATGTAGATAGGGGCAAAATTGTTTGGTGAATTGGAAAGCGCGGGGTTAAAATTTCACCTCACAACGAAGCCTATGACGCTCTCAGGGTCCAGACGTGTGACTGTGCAAAATTTTGTTGCTGTAGCTGCGATGCTTCCAACACTTTTCCTTTCACTTTTTTCCCCATTATGTAGATAGGGGCAAAATTGTTTGGTGAATTGGAAAGCGCGGGGTTAAAATTTCACCTCACAACGTAGCCTATGATGCTCTCGGGGTCCAGACATGTGACTGTGCAAAATTTTGTTGCTGTAGCTGCGATGCTTCCAACACTTTTCCTTTCACTTTTTTCCCCATTATGTAGATAGGGGCAAAATTGTTTGGTGAATTGGAACGCGCGGGGTTAAAATTTCGCTTCACAATATAGCCTATGACGCTCTCGGGGTCCAGACGTGTGACTGTGCAAAATTTTGTGGCTGTAGCTCCGACGGTGCAGATGCCAATCCCGGACATACACACATACACACATACACACATACACACATTCAGCTTTATATAGTAGATGTATGGAAGTAAAACCTGGAAGATAAAGAATCAAGACAGAAGAAGAATCAACGCCTTCCAAATGTGATGCAGGAGAAGGATGCTATCAATACCATGGGTGGCAAGAAGGACAAACAAATACATTTTGGAACAAATTAAACAATCATGTCACTAGAAGCAAGGATCACCAAGCTACGACTTGCCTACTTTGGACACGTCATACGAAGAGAGCAATCACTTAAGAAGGGCATCATGGTCGGAAGAATAGAAGGAACAGGGTGAAGAGGAAGTCCAGCAACCCGATGGCTTGATACTATCAAGATAATGGAGGAGAAGATCCTGGAGGACCTATCTAGGCATGCACAAAATCGATCTTCCAATTAAACGTTCATCCATCATGTCGCCATGGCTCGAAATCTAGCTGAAAGCCGGTAATAATAATAATAATAATAATAATAAAGATAACAATAGCCACAACCTCTATAGTATACCCAAGATCAGGACATTGCTGAAGCCTCTATAGATGAATTGATATCTATTGTTGCTATATTCATGGTATCTCATGTGACAGAAGTTGTGTCTTGCAACCAAATATCTTGCTTTCAGCTATTATGCAGTGCTAGAAAAGAGCAGGCGCTAGCGCTGCCTTATCCATACACTGGAAATGGTTTGGAAGATGTTCCTAAGTGCCATTTTGACATAGTGACAGCATATTTTAAGTAACCTAAACTCTCTCACTATTTCCTTTCCATGGTTTTGTATTATTTGCCATCTTTTCTAAACATTCTTTTCATATGACATTTTCACATTCCCCTGTCTCAGGATTGTCCAAACTGTATTCTCAGGAGACATAAAAAAGTCAAACTAATTATGTACACCTACCCTTTCATTAGTAATCTCTTCATGAGTATTCACTATCTGTTTTTTTTTTTTTTTTTTTGTAGAACAGCAATCTTAAAGGACTACTCCAGAGATCTGGCCTGTCCTGCAAAAATTACATGTTGTCAGTTATTTACTTTCCCACAAAAGCATACAGTATATCCAAGAAATGGCTGAATACAAGTGTTATGACTATGATCCTAAAGAGGACATCCCACTACATTCTGAAATTGTTTGATTTGTGAGACACACCGCTAGAATCGTCATCAGTCCCAACAATGTGGATGTGTTACTTGCTCAATGAGTAGGTGTTTTAGACTCCTTCTCTTTGCCTTTTAGATGAAGGGAGAATCTGAGCTGCACTTGTGAAAATGTTGAGGGAAGTATTAAGGGTTTGGCTATTTCTTTAAAATTGATGGTATATCCTTTATACACCCTATTAAATAGGATGTTTGAGACTTATGTATTGGTGAACTATCTGATGTGTCCCCAACCAATCAGCTGAAATCTGCTTCGGTGCCGGACATATGCAAGTAGGAACACTGCAACGGGATATCAGATGAGGTTCCAAGGGTATTCGAGGAACACGCTTTTCTACCTCAATATGTGAGGACAAGCTCTTTAAAGGGATTCTGTCAGTACAGAATGACTGTTCAGGCCAAGCAGAGAAAACTGTGATTCTATCAAATCTACTGCATACAATATACTAAGTGAGAAATCACTTGAAGCAAGGTTTCTATCCCTACATCAGGGATGGACATTTCATTGGTGCAACCTGTGCGATTGCACAAAGACCAAGAGGTAAGGGGGCCCAATTCCATTTCCAAAGCAGGTGGAATTGTTCATTATGAGGAGCTATTAGGCTGTAAAGGGTCCATATACTGTTCTTGCACAGGGGCCCTCTTTTGTCTGTGTATGCCAGTGCACTATGTCATGCTGCTGTCAGATTACATAGCAAAAACCTGCTGACAGATCCCCCTACATGACCGGCCACACAATGATGCACCAAGCATCTGTGTTTGGATTGGACAATCATTCTGTGCTGATAGAATCCCTTTATTGATAGGTCGGTATGGCCAAATACCAGGAACCCCATCCTACAGCTGTTTGAAGGGGTCATAACGCTCCTGCCAGTGCAGCCTTGCTTTCTATTCTTTGTTCTCTACTGTGCAATGAAATACATATAGTAGTATCTGTTCTAGCATTACAGCTTTGTCCACTCATTCTCTTGAACAATTGATTGACTCCAACTGAACTAATATTGACAACGTAACCTAAGAAGTAAACAATCCTCTTGCGGTTCCTTTTGCTTATTTAAAGGAACCACTACTCTCTGCAGCAAAATTTATTATTCTACCAACCATTATTTGTTTGGATGGTTTTATCCGATAGCTTCATTTGATGGCATACAAAGAAGAGAGGCGGCACCAAAGAAAAACAAAAACAAAATGGCCCTAATGCTGGAGCCAAGTTTCGACACTAAGACCTAAAGGGACTATTGATTATCCCTCGCACACTCTCTTTTCAAGGACGCTTCAGTCCACTCTTCGCTTGCTAATTTCACTGTCATTTCTCTGGAGAGGAGAGCCATGCACGGGCTCCGGGCACCCAGTAACATAGTAACATAGTAACATAGTAACATAGTTAGTAAGGCCGAAAAAAGACATTTGTCCATCCAGTTCAGCCTATATTCCATCATAATAAATCCCCAGATCTACGTCCTTCTACAGAACCTAATAATTGTATGATACAATATTGTTCTGCTCCAGGAAGACATCCAGGCCTCTCTTGAACCCCTCGACTGAGTTCGCCATCACCACCTCCTCAGGCAAGCAATTCCAGATTCTCACTGCCCTAACAGTAAAGAATCCTCTTCTATGTTGGTGGAAAAACCTTCTCTCCTCCAGACGCAAAGAATGCCTCCTTGTGCCCGTCACCTTCCTTGGTATAAACAGATCCTCAGCGAGATATTTGTATTGTCCCCTTATATACTTATACATGGTTATTAGATCGCCCCTCAGTCGTCTTTTTTCTAGACTAAATAATCCTAATTTCGCTAATCTATCTGGGTATTGTAGTTCTCCCATCCCCTTTATTAATTTTGTTGCCCTCCTTTGTACTCTCTCTAGTTCCATTATATCCTTCCTGAGCACCGGTGCCCAAAACTGGACACAGTACTCCATGTGCGTTCTAAATAGGGATTTGTACAGAGGCAGTATAATGCTCTCATCATGTGTATCCAGACCTCTTTTAATGCACCCCATGATCCTGTTTGCCTTGGCAGCTGCTGCCTGGCACTGGCTGCTCCAGGTAAGTTTATCATTAACTAGGATCCCCAAGTCCTTCTCCCTGTCAGATTTACCCAGTGGTTTCCCATTCAGTGTGTAATGGTGACATTGATTCCTTCTTCCCATGTGTATAACCTTACATTTATCATTGTTAAACCTCATCTGCCGCCTTTCAGTCCAACTTATCCAGATCCATCTGTAGCAGAATACTATCTTCTCTTGTATTAACTGCTTTACATAGTTTTGTATCATCTGCAAATATCGATATTTTACTGTGTAAACCTTCTACCAGATCATTAATGAATATGTTGAAGAGAACAGGTCCCAATACTGACCCCTGCGGTACCCCACTGGTCACAGCGACCCAGTTAGAGACTATACCATTTATAACCACCCTCTGCTTTCTATCACTAAGCCAGTTACTAACCCATTTACACAAATTTTCCCCCAGACCAAGCATTCTCATTTTGTGTACCAACCTCTTGTGCGGCACGGTATCAAACGCTTTGGAAAAATCGAGATATACCACGTCCAATGACTCACCGTGGTCCAGCCTATAGCTTACCTCTTCATAAAAACTGATTAGATTGGTTTGACAGGAGCGATTTCTCATAAACCCATGCTGATATGGAGTTAAACAGTTATTCTCATTGAGATAATCCAGAATAACATCCCTCAGAAACCCTTCAAATATTTTACCAACAATAGAGGTTAGACTTACTGGCCTATAATTTCCAGGTTCACTTTTAGAGCCCTTTTTGAATATTGGCACCACATTTGCTATGCGCCAATCCTGCGGAACAGACCCTGTCGCCATAGAGTCCCTAAAAATAAGAAATAATGGTTTATCTATTACATTACTTAGCTCTCTTAGTACTCGTGGGTGTATGCCATCCGGACCCGGAGATTTATCTATTTTAATCTTATTTAGCCGGTTTCGCACCTCTTCTTGGGTTAGATTGGTGACCCTTAATATAGTGTTTTCATTGTTTCTTGGGATTTCACCTAGCATTTCATTTTCCACCGTGAATACCGTGGAGAAGAAGGTGTTTAATATGTTAGCTTTTTCCTCGTCATCTACAACCATTCTTTCCTCACTATTTTTTAAGGGGCCTACATTTTCAGTTTTTATTCTTTTACTATTGATGTAGTTGAAGAACAGTTTGGGATTAGTTTTACTCTCCTTAGCAATGTGCTTCTCTGTTTCCTTTTTGGCAGCTTTAATTCGTTTTTTAGATAAAGTATTTTTCTCCCTATAGTTTTTTAGAGCTTCAATGGTGCCATCCTGCTTTAGTAGTGCAAATGCTTTCTTTTTACTGTTAATTCCCTGTCTTACTTCTTTGTTTAGCCACATTGGGTTTTTCCTATTTCTAGTCCTTTTATTCCCACAAGGTGTAAACCGCTTACACTGCCTATTAAGGATGTTCTTAAACATTTCCCAATTATAATCTGTATTCTTATTTCTGAGGATATTGTCCCAGTCTACCAGATTAAGGGCATCTCTAAGCTGGTCAAACTTTGCCTTCCTAAAGTTCAGTGTTTTTGTGACTCCCTGACAAGTCCCCCTAGTGAAAGACAGGTGAAACTGTACAATATTGTGGTCGCTATTTCCTAGATGCCCGACCACTTGCAGATTTGTTATTCTGTCAGGTCTATTAGATAGTATTAGGTCTAAAAGTGCTGCTCCTCTGGTTGGATTCTGCACCAATTGTGAAAGATAATTTTTCTTGGTTATTAGCAGAAACCAGTGGCAAAAGAGAAAGTTACCGTTAGGGCTGGGCTCTCTTACTCCAAGTGCCCCATAGCTGGAGTATATATTCTTTGGCTCCACTGAATTAAAAAAAATAAAATATCAATCATTAAATCTCTAGTGATCAATTTGAGTCTCGGCACATAGGTCTTTTGCACACAGAAGACACATGCATAGCTATAGAGGAAAGTGAGGAATCCATCAGGGCTTCATATATCACCACTATAATATATGATTACATTGCTAAATCAATGTCTGACCTTTTTCTGTGTTTATTGGTTGTCAGTGATATCACTCTGTGCAAAAATAACATCAAGCAAGACTCTGAAGTGTCACACAATGCTATTCTGACATTTGGATTTTAATATCTTTCATATTTACTTTTTGAGAAGATCATTGATTATATTTGCTGTCTGTTGTGGAGAGCAGTTTGAAAGAGCATCTTGTGCTCTGGTGGACCTGAATGGTGTGATTGGATTCAATTTGTAATGCTTTAATTTCCACTATGGTGGCACTATGGAAAAATTGAAAGCTTACTGCCAAATTTTGTTATTTCCTTAAAGGGGTTGTCAAAGCTTTTTTCCCATTCTGTGTGTGTGTACCTAAGCTGCAGAATGCTGACAGCTTGTAATATACTCCCTGTCAGCATTCTGCACTGTTGCCTAGATACCACACTTGGGGATGTAACCAGCTCCATCCTGATTGTGGAGGAGCTGCTCACATCCCGTCTAGTGTTTTCCTGTGTGGCAGAGACTGGACTTATCCTTACCACAGACACCACACCCTTAGTCTCTGCCAGACCCTCCCCCTGCCTCAGCCTCCCTCTGCCAGCACACAGTGACAGGACTAATCTGATTGGACTAAACAGTACAATCATCTGTCAGCAGGGACAGACAGAGAAATTGAAAATGGGGCAAAGAGCTGAGAGCTCCTTCCTCCACAGTTCAATCGCAGCAAAGACTGAAGATCAAGCCAGAACTTTAGGGTCACATGACACCCTCTCCTATCTCAGTAAGGGGAAAGTCTGTCTTTACTTAATACAGATTTTACCTCAGAATGGAGAATTTTGATAATGACTGATTAATTTTGACAGAAAAACAGCTTCTGATAAGACATGTTACAAAGTTTCTAATTTTCATGTGTGCTATTGATTTATGAAATAAAAATTAAAATGACGGTAACTCTTTAAATTTTCATGGGAGCATATCCTAAACAGAATATTTGTATACACATTTGCATTGTAATTTTATTTTTTCAATTTCTGTTACCTATAGTTTATTTTAAATTTGTGATTGGTCCCCCATTCATTTGTTAGGAGATCTGGTTACCAATGTAATCTTCCACTACAATCTATTTAGGGGTCTCACAACCATAATAAGGTTTTGTTGTCTCACTATTCTGTTTCCTGGTGACTCTGCGCTTGCGCGATCACAGCTACTATAGGGTAAAAAAGGGGTCACAGGACCACAAAGTATCACGTCACCTCAGAAATTGTGGAAGAGTGGCTGTATGTCGGCACCACTTAGCGTAAGTGGAGGACTATAAATAGGTTTAAACTCTTTACAGCAAAGATAGTGTCCCTGCCTTTGATGTGGTCTCTGATGGTGAGCCTGCATCTTTCCCCGCAGTTGATTAAATAAACTATCAAGTGCCACTAACAGCCTGCAAACTCGGCTTTGGGAAAATGGCCGCCGCGATCTCTAATGCGCACGCGCGGCATCCCGCGGCCATTTTCCTGAAGCCCCGTGCAGCAGAGCACTCGATCTGCGCACGCGCGGCCCCAGGAAGATGGCCGCCCCCACCGACGAAAGGGATGACAGCGCAGATCGCGCGCTGCTTGTTCACCACTACGCCACTACGCCACCAACGTAAAGCTGAGGAAGAACCAGCGATGTCACCACGCCCTCCCGACCTGACCAGCCTGATTGACAGGCGAAAACGGCGACTTTGGTAAGTTATTTCTCAGCATAGGTGGGGAATCGGGGTACACTACATACACTATAGGAACACACAGCGCAGGCCCTATTTAACAGTATTTATAGCTCAATCTCAAAAAACGGGGTGACAGGTTCCCTTTAATGTCCAAGTATAAATTTGGGATCTAACATACGCAACCCCAATCTTCATGATTTTGCTGTTACAGATAAGCGCGTTAGATCTTTGTGCTGAAGTTGCTCACAGAAGAGAAGACTTACATGGTAAGCTATTTAGCAGTCCCAAGACTGGCTTTTAGATTTGTAGATACCCTAATATCTAGGGCTGTGGTCTGGTGACCACACAGGAGGGGTCCTATTTATGTCATTAATCATTTCTTTGTCATTTTCTACATTTAACTTTCCAGCACTTTGAGTTCTGCCTTTGATTCTTTCCTTTAACGAAATCAAATAGTTGCATCCTATGTGGTCATAAAAAGCAAAGATATTAGAAAATGCTTTCAGATTTGGAAGTCACACCACTAGGCATTCCTTTCTGCCTGACTTGCTGTCCACTGCCTGTTGTCAAGTGCAATCCACTTGTATCAGCCGATTACATGAAGTCAGGAAGGGTCTTTGGCTCTTTGCTCCTGCCCTCTGGTCTGTCAAAGTGCATACAGACGTAACAGAGAGACGGCTTTTGGTTGATGATATGAAATATCAGGAAGGCAGGAAGTGAGGAAAATTAAGTGCCAGTACCTAGGGTTGGGCGACTTTTACTTTTATAGGATCGGGTCGGGTCTCACGAAACCCGACTTTTTCAAAAGTCGGGTCGAGTGAAATCGGCCGATCCTATAAAAAAGTCGGGGTCGGCCGAAACACGAAACCCAATGCAGTGCATTGGGTTTCCAATGGTTCCCAGGGTCTGAAGGAGAGGAAACTCTCCTTCAGGCCCTGAGATCCATATTTAAGTGTAAAATAAAGAATTAAAATAAAAAATATTGCTATACTCACCCTCTGACGCGCCCTGGTACTAACCGGCAGCCTTCCTTCCTTAGAATCAGCGCGTGAAGGGCCTTAGATGACTTCGCGGCTTGTGATTGGTCGCGCGAGCGGTCACATGGGCGGTCGCGCGACCAATCACAAGCCGCGACGTAATAGGAATATACTCACCCTCGGACGCGCCCTGCTTCTTTCCGGCAGCCTTCCTTCCTAAGAATCAGCGCTTGAAGGACCTTCGGTGACGTCGCGGCTTGTGATTGGTCGCGCGAGTGGTCACATGGGCGGTCGCGCGACCAATCACAAGCCGCGACGTCATCTAAGGCCCTTCACGCGCTGATTCTAAGGAAGGAAGGCTGCCGGTTAGTACCAGGGCGCGTCAGAGGGTGAGTATAGCAATATTTTTTATTTTAATTCTTTATTTTACACTTAAATATGGATTTCGATACTGATTTCCGATATTGCAAACATATCGGAACTCGGTATCGGAATTCCGATACCAGATTCAGAAGATCGCCGACCTCATGGCCGACCCCACACAGGGGTCGGGTCAGGTTTCATGAAACCCGACTTTGCCAAAAGTCGGCGACTTCTGAAAATGGCCGACCCGTTTCGCTCAACCCTACCAGTACCTATAGTGCTGGAAAAATGTTTAACAAAGAGGAATCACCAGTCAAATAGAGTGCTTTGGAAGTTACCGAGCATGAGAATTAGGACAGATTCTTGACATATGAAAGTATTATGTGCACTAAAAGCAGCATTAACTGTGGGAAACAAGCCGCAGCAAGGCTTTTCTCCAAGTTTTATGCCAAAGGACAGGTATGCAAAAAATTTGCTTCTGTTCTTTTTCTTTAAAGCAGTAATCCAGAGGAAAGTTAACAACAGCCTCTCTAGATACAGAGTCGTAACACTGTCTAGCGGGGGTTGAAATCCACAAAGCACCAACTCGGCAATCATCCAGGATAAAGAATGGAAGTATTATTTGGCATCCAGATCACCTTCCAGAAATAAAATGTGCGACTGATAGAACGCTTTGTGATTCTAAAAACACCTCCTGAATTGGTTAATATCCTTCAACCTTTGCCCAGGTGATAACAGTTCTGCAAATCTCAGTTCAATATTATGTCACGAATGCAAAATTAATATGAATTCAACGCTATAGGTTTATATCAGCACAAAGACTAAATCTAAACACTGGGGCCGATCTGCAATGTTTCCAAAAAGCAAAAGGAGTAAGGAGAAGAAAAACAATTTTTTTCTTTAGAATTGTATTCCAAGAATGTTTCCATTGTGAATACAGTATGTAAAGGTTCTCCTGCTGCTTAGAGCTGGTTCCTTCACACACAACACAAAGGGAGAGAGTGATGTTTGGCATTATCATATTAAAAAAAACTGCAAAAATGTCTGTTTGTTATTTATGCTGTGATTGTGGGGTGCATTTAATTTAAAGGGAATCTGTAACCAGGTTTTTGCCACTTAATCTCTTGGCACCATAATGTAAAGACAGGGACTTTGATTCCAGCAATGTGTCACTTGCTGGCCTGTTTGCTTTAGTTGTTATACTATTATTGTTTTATCAGCAGGAGATTATCACTAGATGGACTAGTAAACCTGCTGCCATGTAGTCCAACCACGCCCCAAACACTGATTGGCATCTTTATGCCTATACACAGCGTGCACAGAAAGTTACCAATCAGTGGTGTGGGCGGGGTTATACAGAGCTCAACATTCAGAGAACTGGGAGATCAACAGCAGAGAAAAGTGATTATATGAAAACTACAGCACACAGCAAAATAAGTGACACATCGCTGGAATCAGGGTCTATGTGCCTATGTTTTGCTGCTCTTGATGGGTCAGCGAAAACCTGGTGTCTGAAGAGATAGTTCAATTACATTTTCACAGCACTGTGCCCATAAAAAATTACAAAAATAATAAAAAATTAAAAACTGCAGACATGGAATCAAATGCAAAAATTCTTCAGGGAGATGGTAGAATGAGTTTTTTTTTTCATACCTCTGTCTGTAATTTTTTTTCTTTATGTTAAAATCCAATAAAAAATGTAAAAAAAAAAGAAATACCGTATATGCAGCCACACACTCCAGTCCCGAGTGCTGACGACAGTGCCAGGTATTGATGCGAGAGACCCATGCGAGTTTCTCACATTGCACATGCAACTGTGGCCCCGGCCTAACAGTCATATTTGGCCCAGTGCATGTTAGCAGTAGATTGCCCCTATTAACAGTGCAATGTCAATTCAGGAGAGCACTAGGAAGCACAAATAGTAAGAAACTTGACTATAGGGACCGATTTGAATTTTTTTTATTTTCATCTATTAAAAAAGTTTACATTTCAAACACCCAAAGGAGATTGAAAAAAACATACCATATATACTCGAGTATAAGCCGAGATTTTCAGCCCCCAAAAAATGAGCTGAAAGTGCCCCTCTCGGCTTATACTCGAGTCATGGAAGGTGGGGGGTCGACGGGTGAGGAAGAACGACGCCTGTCAAATATTCACCTGCTCCCAGCGCTCCTGGTGTGGTCCCCGCATGTCCCACGGTCTTCGGGCATTGCAGCTTCTTCCCCTGTTCAGCGGTCACTGGTACCACTCATTAAAGCTATGAATATGCACTCCACTCCCATAGGGGTGGAGCCGCATATTCATTACTGTAATGAGCGGTAACGGTGACCGCTCACTACAGGAAGAAGCTGCCACTCCCAGAGACGTGGGACATGCGGGGACCGCGCCAGGAGTGCCGGGAGCAGGTGAGTATTTCATATTCACCTTACCAGGTTCTACCGCCGCCTCATCTTCCGCATCCTCTGCAGTGACTGTTCAGGTCAGAGGGCGCGATGATGTATTAGTGTGCGCGCCGCCCTCTGCCTGAACAGTCAGTGCGGAGAGACTGGAAGCTGAGGAGCAGCGGGAAGCGACGAGAGGTGAGTATGTCATTTTTTTTTTTTTTAGTGCAGCAGCTTTATATGTGGCACAATGCTATACGGATCGTCTATGGGGCTGTAAAGAACTGCATGGAGCATTATATGTGACATCTATGGGGCCATAACTGCATGGAGCATTATATGGGGCATCTACGGGGCCATAACTGCATGGAGCATTATATAGAGCATCTATGGGGCCATAAAGAACTGCATGGAGCATTATATGGAGCATCTATGGGGCCATAAAGAACTGCATGGAGCATTATATGGGGCATCTATGGGATCATAACTGCATGGAGCATTATATGGGGCATCTATGGGATCATAACTGCATGGAGCATTATATGGGGCATCTATGGGGCCATAAACAACTGCATGGAGCATTATATGGGGCATCTATGGGGCCATAAAGAACTGCATGGAGCATTATATGGGGCATCTATGGGGCCATAAGTGAATGGAGCATTATATGGGGCATCTTATGGGGCCATAAAGAACTGCATGGAGCATTATATGGGGCATATTTGTATATGGAGCATCTTATGAGGCCATAATGAACAGTACGGAGCATTATATGGGGCTCCTGATTCAATATGGATATTCAAAAACACTTAACCTACTGATGTCTCAATTAATTTTACTTTTATTGGTATCTATTTTTATTTTTGACATTTACTGGTAGCTGCTGCATTTTCCACCCTAGGCTTATACTCAATATAGTCAATAAGTTTTCCCAGTTTTTTGTTGCTAAATTAGGGGGGTCGGCTTACACTCGAGTATATACAGTATATTATATATCAATCAAAGCTCAATCATCCAGATCTCTAGCCATTTGGACCACCAAAATGTTCTATAGTGATATCTTATTTTGGCACAGAAGAACATTGGTGGTCTGCGACTTGTGTGCATCATACAGACTTAAAATGTTTTGTGTTATATCAAAGCTATTTAAGATTAGTTATCAATGTAATTTTCTGTGGTTTAATATAAAAAGTCATTAGTAAATCTGCTTATCTAAAATTCTTAATATTACCATTTTTCTAAAATGGATCCTCAGCTTACGCTAGTGTAATGTGATATTGGACATGCTTTATGAAATGATTATAGTGAACCGCAGGGGTTTTATGTTGTGCGTCCATAATTGGGACTATAAAATGCAGTCAAACCAAGACTGATTTACACGGGGACATTTCTGCCTGTAACGAGCTGATTGGTGCTCATTTAAAGGCTCTTTACCATGGACCAATGTAAGCCGTATTGGGATAAATAATCAATAATACAGTTTTTCATGTTGCGACAGCATGTTCCCAGCTTACATTAGTAGCAATGATTTTTCCAATGTGCCAAACTTTTGCATTTTTAACTGATTGCTGCTTGTTAGTGCTGAGCGAACGCGCTTGGAAGAGGTGCTATATGAGCATGCTCGGGAGCTAACCGGGTGTCCTCGGCATGCTTGAATAATATGTTCGAGTCCCCGCGGCTGCATGTCTCATGACTGTTCAACAGCCACAACAAATGCAGGGATTGGCTAACAAACAGGCAATCCCTGCAGATGTTGCGGCTGTCGAACAGCCACGAGGCATGCAGCCGCGGGGACTTGAACATATTATTCAAGCACGCCGAAGACACCCGGTTAGCTCCCGAGCATGGACGGATATCACCTTATCAGAGCACGTTCACTTATCAATAGTGATGAGCGAGTGTACTCGTTGCTCGGGTTTTCCCTAGCATGCTCGGGTGACCTCCGAGTATTTGTGAGTGCTTGGAGATTTAGTTTTCATCACCGCAGCTGAATGATTTACAGCTACTAGCCAGGCGGAGTACATGTGGGGGTCGCCTGGTTGCTAGGGAAACCCCACATGTACTCAAGCTGGCTAGCAGCTGTAAATCATTCAGCTGCGGTGATGAAAACTAAATCTCCGAGCAGTTACAAATACTCGGAGGCCACCCAAGCAATGAGTACACTCGCTCATCACTACTGCTCGTGAACCAATGTTCGGTGGCAATAATTCTTATGAACCATCGTTCGGATCAATGCATTTATAATGGCCTTAAGGCTTTGCGAAAGTGCCCTACGGGTTTGATATAATATGTCATAAAGAAAAGATAGATATTCACATCAGGTCACCAACTCAGGTAATAAATCATTGATCAGTGTGGTGCACGGAAAAGACCTTGGGCTGATTCCTAGGTTAACAGTACGTGAAGGAAAATGAGGTACTCCAGCTACCGCAGAAGAAACTATATTAACATCTTTTATTGATATACTCTAAAAGATAGAAGGTTAAAAACAGTAATGCTTTGCCTATGCGTTTCAAGCGTTAAAAGCTCTTAGTCATAGCCAAGAGATTTCAAAGCTCGAAACGCGTAGGAAAAGTGTTTCTATTTTCAATCTTCAAATTTTCTGAAAATATCAATAAAAGATGCTTTTATATATATTTTTTGACATAATATGCAACGGACATAAAAAGTAAATTTCAACAGTATAGGCATTTAGATCCCGATTCATCAAAATCGAGGTTGTTTACTCTAGATGATCAGGAGCATTGCTGGAATCATGAGGGCCCGATTCATTAAGAGGTACATGCCTCTTAATGACTTAGGTGAGTCTGAAAAGTCGTGTGCGCCTCTGTGCACCTCACCACAAATCTTATTACAATCAGGGACCTAATAAATTAGATTAGCAGTAGTGATGAGCGAGTATGCTCGTTACTTGGGTTTCTCCGAGCATGCTCTAGTGGTCTCCGAGTATTTATAGCGTGCTTGGAGATTATATTTGAGTTGCCGAAGCTGCATGATTTGCAGCTGCTAGACAGCCTGAATACATGTGGGGATTCCCTAACAAGTAAGGAATCCCCACATGTATTCAGGCTGTCTTGCAGCCGTAAATCATGCAGCTGCGACAACTCAAACATAATCTCCGAGCACTTACAAATACTCAGAGAACACCGGAGCATGCTCGGAAAACCCGAGTAACGAGCACACTCGCTCATCACTATTTAGCAGGTGTCAACAAACCCCGTCGCTCCCCTGTCCCACCATATCTCTGTCCATTTTGCCGGAGATGGCTGAAACTGGCATAAAAATGCCAAATGTCGCAACATTTTTGTGCAGATTCAAAGCAGTTTAAGCCAGATTTCTGGTATAAATCGCTTTAATAATTCTGGTGTAACCGCTTTGATTAATTGGACCGAATATTAATAAGGCTTATAGTTATTTAATTCTCTGATATTGTCACCAGTGGCCTCAATTAAGGGACAAAACTTCTTATGAAATATTACCTTAATTACAAAACCACTACAATAGTCTACCTGTTATTGTGCGGTATAACGCCCCAGTGTTCTACCTGAATAGACCTACAGAGTAATTTATACCAGCTGCCAAAGGACATCTTGGGAAATCCGGCAGTAGTTTGTCTGTAACTCATCATTATAAATGTCCACGATGTTGTAGATATTGTTTGCATAGCTCTGTTTTTCCATTACACAGACAATGCACCTTGGGGTGATTTTTAGTTTCTATTATTACCTTTTTCCTGTTCTTTTTGTCGTATAGTTTTAAGACTCAATTCGTGCCACATCGGTGTTGCACTCAGTGATGATAAAGGGAAAATCTCATGAATTATACACTGGACTTTAATACCCAAAAGTAGGTCATCACTGTGTCCTTTCACCATACATCTGGCCAGTGTCACCATACTTCAGCCACGAATCCATGATTGTATGGAAAAGCCAAGTCCAATATCTTCTCAATACTCTAGCGTATATTATAAAGTATCCTTAAGAATCCTTCTTATGTAGTGGGAATGACTGGCAGACGTGTGCAACCATATAGTCGTACAGTTGTCTGTCCTGGGCTCTGGTGTATATGACAACTGGTCCACAAATGGTCTTGGAGAAGGTCATTGCCACATGTGATGGTTAAAGGATGCATCTCCGCCATTTCTTGTCCTTTGTTACAAATTACAATATAATTTAGATGTAAGGATACATAGATATAATAATCATAGTGTCCATCTTATGGGAAGTCGTTGAACTGGCAACTATATTCTGTATCTACTCAAGCCTACAACCTGCAGTAACTATCGTTTGACCAAACCACTGCACGACCGCCTACTGTATTCTCACCCATCCCTTGTAGATTGTGAGCCCTCGCGGGAAGGGTCCTCTCTCCTCCTGTACCAGTTGTGACTTGTATTGTTTAAGATTATTGTACTTGTTTGTATTATGTATACCCCTTCTCACATTTAAAGCGCCATGGAATAAATGGTGCTATAATAATAAATAATAATAATAAAGTGTGGCCTTTGTCGGAAATATGTATGGGTCTGTGTGTGGCAAAACACAACTATAAGGCTTCTCACCGACACATAGTTTACCGCCCTAATACCAGACTGTCCAAAGGTTACATTATATGAATGATAAAATGGACCCGTTTTATGGCCATGAAAATATAGGTGTAAAATCGGTCCATTTCGCCGTCAGTATTACCGACTTGGATCCTGACCCAAACACAGGTCTGATCATGTCTGTCCATTTGGCATTAGACGTTCTGTCTGAGCCGATATTGTACTTGGGAGCTGTAGACAGTTAAATAGTGACACCTTGAAGACTACTGAAATATTCCTTCGAGGGCAGAAAGCGGTGTAATCGGGCAATGGTTAATCGTTACAGAATATATTGGTGCTTTCATATTAATGTCTACATAATTGAGAATTCACCTGAGTGCAATAAGAATGGAAATATAGAAGATTTCCAACCGAATGAGTTGTTTGATTTGAGAAATATTCGAGCTGTCCTGGCATGATACTAATCCGTGTACGTACCACACCGACCAATCAGTTCTGAACATAACACTGGATGAAAATGTAACAAAGCCACCAGAACGTGAAACGTGTGTGTATGTAAGTCAGGCTTACACTGAGCCTGGAAAAAAAAACTCTAATTTACGGGATGTAGCAGAATGAATTAATAAATCGAAATTCAATGAACCATGTAACTTTCTGGAGCAAAGTCACGGTTTTACATGGAATTAAAGCTGCAATTTCCACGGTGGAATAAATGCGCCTTTTTAAGGACTAAACGCCTTGTCCCCTTTTCACACATTTAGACGTAGCAGAGCTGTATTTATTACTGAAATAATTTATTTATAGGACCAATTTATCCCTGAGGGTGGCAGTTCTATCACAGGAAAGTAGCATGCACCGCTAATCTTATTCTTACAGTGAAAGCGATGGAACCAAGGCGAGAACCCCGATGAACCCCGGTACACGTGTTTGTGTATATTTTTCTAGATTGCTACTACTCTAACTTTATGTATGGGTAATAAAAGAAAGGTCAGCTCTCGGGTATTCATCTTCGATATGGTAAACTGCAAATATATATGAACACAAGATTATATATATACTGTATACACACATATACTGTATAAATATATACTGCTTTCCATTCCGAAAATGACTACCCGAGGTCTGACCTTTCTTTTATTACCATACATAAAGTTGGAAGAGATGCAGATGCTCCTGTTTAATATTACACGTCCCACTAGTCCGCTGCTGTTAGTGGAAACTTGAAAAAATAATTTTCTTGGGCTTTTATCAAGATGTGCTAATGGGTCATGAGATTTGGATAAAACAAACCAGATAACAACGCTACATGAAAGCATCTCTCCCATGCCATCCACAATGGCCCATCACTGGACATCGTCTCCTCTGGGCAGCAATACATTTACTCTAAGGGCTAATTCTACCCTAAAGGACAATTCGTATTTTTCTTCAATGTTACGGACGCAATGTCTCGTATGTGCCCCGGTTAGATTAGGACTTGTGGTCGTAAAACGAAAGACAAAATACAACTGCTACCCTAGCCCTAAGAACTGGTCCCTAACAGTACGTGCACACGTTGACATACATTTTTGCATCTCTTGGTAGGAAAAATGCACCAAAATCGCGCATTTTTGCTGCGTTTTTGCCCCACGTTTTTTATTGATTTGAGTGAAGTCAATGTTGAAAAAACGCACAGAGAATTGAAATGCTGCAGATTATTTTTTGCAATAGTATCAAAAAAGTATCCTCACTAGATGCAAAGAGGTCTTTTCCAAAGATAGAAAGAGAATACCCGAATAATTGCATCTAAACTACTGGACAAAACTTATATAGTTCTACGCTAGTTTAAATAGGAACATATAGACAAAAAAACGTATATTGAACAAAGTAGAAAATGTATTAACAATCGCAACAAAGCAAAACAAAAATTATTTAAAAAGTAGCCATGAGTGCCTGAAAGGAGCCAAAATAGATCTCAGTGGCTCCACCCTGGGAAAACAAGCAAGGCAGGTACAAGCACAACTAAATGGCAAGGAATGGCGATGTTATACTAAGTGTCTGTGACATAGACAAACTAATGCATCCGGAAACAATTGGTAATCCATGTCAATGGCAAAACATAATTACAGTCACATGACATGAGGATGAAGGTTTCAGGATTAGATAGTGCAAAAAGACGCCAATGCTGCCCGAAAAAGGATTGAAAAAACCTTAAATGATAGTGAAAAGTTGCCTTACCTAAACTCAGATGGTGGTGCCACTTCCCCGACGCGCGTTTCGGCGGCGTGACTTCGTCAGGGGGAGTCAGATTATTTTTTGCACCAAATCTGCAGGTCGAAAATACTCACCATGTGCATGACACCAGGTTTTTCACTCACTTTGCTGGCGACAGTTTTTGCCACAAATCCGCGCAGAAAAAAAAAAACGTGACAAAAACGCACCTAATCAGCCATGTGTGCACACAGCCTACAGGTGAAACTTCTAATGATAACAGAAATACAACAGCAACATGTAAATTTATATTTCACTCTTAAGGTAATAGTATTGTTTAAATGATACAACAGAGATGAATTTGCATTGTTTCTTCATCGGGGACTAGACGTTCTTTGAGTTAAAAAAAACAAACAAAAACCTGCAGTCCTATGTAAAACTACACATTACAATAAGATGTTCCAGATTGTGCAAATCTAGGTACCCAGTGACCCCATCTTCTAGCACATCCCAGGTCTCTCACCTCTCCAGGCAGGTATGGGGCAGGGCTGCTAATCCTTTACACATTTTGGCTTCTGGAAAGTGAGTCTGGTCCTGGAAAAGTGACAGGGGAAATCTTCTTTCTTAGAAGTAGCAGCTGATTTTTGTCAGGCAGCTGTTTCTGGCTTTCTGCTTCTCTCTGGCAGTCTGGTGGAGCTTTGACAGCAGCACTCTCTACTTCTCTCACTCTGAAGCAGTCTCTTACTAGCAGAAGTATATAGAGGATTAACCCTGGAAGCGAGCCAGCCCCTCATCCAATGACATCCTCCCTTACAGCACAGGCTGCACCACGCTCGGATCTTCGCTTTCCTCAGGGTTCGAGGGTCTGCAGACCCTGGAAGGATGAGAATGTGGATGGATTTTCTTCTAATACAGAATTTTAAGTTTTATTTCAACGTTAGGTATTTTTAGGTTTAGTCGCGTCTTATTATATTTTGTGTGTGGCAATATCGATAACACTTTTACTTAGCTGACATCATCAATAATCTTTTGCGGTATTGTACAACTCTGGAGTTGGTTGCAAAAACTACTTGCCAACTTTGGTTGGACCATGGCGGGTCTCAGACTGAAAGCTTTTGTGCGGCTTGTCGTGAACTCGCTGTCCTCGACAAGTCAAATCACGGAAATGTGCAGCGCATGAGAATCCCGTACATCAAGGTTGCAAAGTCGTGTGTGACTTGTGACCAACAATCCAGCACAACCACATTGACACAAATTATTAAGAATAATGTTGCCGTGCATGACATGAGAGGCATGACATTGCTTAGATCATAGGCTTCATAAGTAGAGATAAGCACATTTTTCAAAATTCGGTTCCGATTATGATGGGCGGCGAATATTATTTTTTGCAATATTCGCCAAACACAACCAACCGTCGTTGGAGTCAATGGGAGTAGAAATTAAATAATATGTTAAGAACTGATCATCAAATGTAAATTTGGCACGAATAGAGTACCAATATGGCACCAATATGGCAAATTCAGATTCAGCAACCGATTTCTAACATATTTGCTCAACTCTATTTTAAAGCAACTTTTGTGGCATATCTGATGCTTAGACTTACGCTAATTTAAAGAATTGGGTTGCCCAGTTCTGTTATGTTCACGCTGAGCTTTTGAGTTTCCGGAGCAGATACACTTAAAAATTATTTTCAAAAAGCTCTAGAACATCTTTTGCTAGAGTCGTCCTACTCATTTATAGTGAATATACAGCCATTTCCCTGTTTCTTTCTGTTCGGACAGATGATAACCCTGTAGCCGATCAATAAGCCGCTATTTAAAGTAAGAAATACAGATACATTACTTTGAGCCAAATGACAAACTCAATTTTGCTACCTCTGGCAAACTCAACTCAGCTGCAGATGTAGTAAGAAAACTCCCATTAATGCTTACAATGTTAAAATATTATATTCTGCCTGTATCCCCATTGTGTCCCTTCAGTCCCAGTGCGTTCCAATAAAACATCGGATTGATGTTATTCTATGAGGTCGTGCACTTATCAGATTTTCTTCCTCGGACTGAGCGGGTCAAAGGAAAAAACTCTCTGTTTGATCTGATATTCGAATCAGACTTGACCCTGCAAGTCAACGAGTGTATGAAAACCATCGGTCTGCACTTGGATAACATCTGAGTGCAGTTCGATTTCCACAGACTGACAGAATGGAGAAGATCCATCTTCTACTCAACTGCGAAAACCAGATCACACTATCACATGGATCACGAGTTTGATCAGAGTGTGATTTGCATAACTGACCCAAATCTCTAGGATAAAAGAATACACAGTCGCCTGCACCTAGCCTTAATGAGGATAAACTGCAATATCAGACCCAGTTTATGAACAAAGTGGAACTGTGTCTAAAAAGATTTTTCTTACAACTTTCCCCTATACTTATCCTTGCTACATAAAGTGCCAGATGATATAAAAAAAAAAAAAAATTGCCGAAAGAGGACCCTTGACGTGGGTTGAGAACTGGCGTATTCCGGCTAAAGTATCAACCAATATCTCATATCTACAAAATTAGACCTATGGGCGTCACTAATAGGCTGTAAGCCAGACTGTACGACATGTGTGTGACCAGCGCCCTATGCAAGCCTTGTTTGCATGCAAATTTAGGACTAAGCACTCTCCCCCGCCATGAATTGGTAGATTGTGAGTGGTTGTTCATTTTGCATCTCGGTCGACATCTTTATCAAGGGGGTCTGCTGTATCCTGTAAGAGCATTAGTTTCTGGGCAGGTAAATACAGCTCTATACCTAGTAGGATATACTGACGAAGGAGTCTTGATCCGAAACGCGCGTCGGGGCGCATCTGCCCGCATTCACCACACTATTCAGGTAACCATTCCTCCATGATTTACATGTTGTGACCTTGAATTATGCAGCTGCAGGTCACGATATGGACGGGTCTCACATAGTGTAATGGGTATTATCTAGATATACGACCTATGCGTACTTACCGTTGCATTGTAACATTCATTCACTTATGTGAGTCTGCAGATATTTTTTCTGCTCCTTCTCCTTACATTCTTTTGGTTGCCTGTCACGTATTTGTACACCCAGATCATCTCATGTACATTTATATGCCCCTTTATCATATACATTTTTACGGGTCATATATTATTGACACATGTCATCTTATTTGTATTATGTACATCTGAGTGTAAATATATTTATGGCTGATTTATGTGGTGTTTTTGTGGGCTGATACACATTGTGTGTGGTTAGCGCCACATTGCCATTTTTTCTTTCTCTTTTTGTCCCTATTTATTACCAATAAAATTAATTTTTGGATTACTTTATACATTATCATGTGTTTATTTTAATTGTATATATTTTTTTGACCTTTGTAGTTCGGTTTTTTCTTTTTCTTGTGTTCTCTGTATTTGCCAAATGGTCTGCCATTCATTTCTTTACCCTCCATCAAGCTTTGTGGTATATGACAATCTTCACGTTTTCCCTTACATTGCTTGTGAAGTGTGTAATCTCTCTAGTAGGATATACACATAGAAATCTTGCAAAACTAATTTTTCTTGTACTCAAAGACCCAAAGAATCAATACTCTATTTAATGATTAAGTGATAACTCAAAGTTGTATCAATCGTCACAGTTTCTTAATATTTGTAGACGTTACATGACCTCACTGTATGAGATATGTTGTGGCAACAGATCCAAAGTATTCATTATGAAGGCGTGCTGATATCACAATGTGCAACAACAAGCATCAATATGCAAGTGGTAACACAATAAAGGGTGAAAAAAAAAGAAAAAAAGTATCCAACCCAAAATACCGGTACCTGGACACGTGTAGCTCTTCGGATGTGGGATACATTCATTATTACTCTTCATTTCAAAAGCATATGGTTGTGGGATTATTTCGATGATCTACTCGATTTTCAATACTACCACCCTTATGACCATATAATATAAACATATGTTCATACGGTCACAGTGTATATATGGTGCGGGATTAGGATCTGATCCATACCGGGAGGATTTTGACTGTGTTACACTGGCGACATGTACCTGTAACAAACGCGGCTGTAGCTAGCTCTGATCATTGCTGTTAACTATTAGAATGCCTCTATCAATCACTGACAGCAACATTTAAATGGCTAACTGGCCAGTGTGAATGTGCACCAGCATCCGTTTGCCACCCCTGACCGCTCCCCTTGGGGCCTGCGGAAAGCCTTTATGGTAGCCATGTTGGTACTGCTATGACGTCCAGCTGGCTGGATTCTTAGGAAAACAGCAGCTTAGCTATATATGTCAGTACAGTTATAGTGCAGTATTAAATATAAGCAAATAAATGATCATAGGTTCGAGTTCCATAAGGGGTTTGAAAAAGATACAGTAGAAATAATTTTTAAAAAGTTATAAAAAATATAGAAGTTGAAATCACCTCCTTTTCTCTTTTTTAAAAAATAAATAAAATAAAAATTAACATATCTATAGATGGAAGGGCGCGTAGCTGGCAATTCAGATTATATAAGGTTTGTGTTACAAATGTTACCATGGAGGCACATAGGTCTGCATTGGAACTGTAGACTCAACCTAGGAAGTGTTTCGTTTTTTTTTTTTTTAAATGAGTGCTATTAATAAAGTTTCCTTTTTTTGTAGATTAATTACAGCAACAAAAATGGCTGCAGTGATGGAGCCTTTAATCTGTTAGCAGATTGCAGAATAATAACTATACATTATTAAACAAATGTCTTAGAGCCAATGTGACGAGTATATTTACAATGACTATCCAAGGCAGAACGGCTGTGTAATAAGTATTTTATGCATTTAGGTAAAGAAAGAGAGGGAGTATTCAGTTTCTATCTACCCTGACTGACAGCTGCAGCTTGTACTGAGCAGTGTGAGATCTGGACAGGAAGAGGGACAGTGAGGAGCCGTGATTCAGGATCGGTGAGAGGAGACAGAGCTAATCTTTTAGAAAGAATTATACAGTCATACTGACAACAATATGCACAAGAAATCTTTTAAGCAATGTATGCAGAATATGTTGTGAAATCTGGTGATGATTCATTTTACCAGCACTAATGATGATGAAAACCACTATTCTGTTAGCTTAAAGTTTATAATGACTAAATTAATTTTTTCTACTTTTCCGCTTTTTGTCGTTTTTTTGTTTTCAGAATTTTCTAGTTTAAAGGGAAGCTATCACTAGAAAAGATTGAATACGGCCGTGCCTGGTGGACAGAAGAAGACATCACAGGAGCGAGTCCCGGAGGGGATGTGACATACAATGTGTCTTCATACAAGTGACACCTTCCTGTTATTGCTTCATTATCTGATGTCTAAAATGTGAGTTGTCTTTTTAGAAACCAAAAGTTTCTTCCTTCAATGTCCTTTATTCAAATCTCCAATTTTTTTAATTTAAGAAAGTAAATGAAATTAAGTATAATTAGTATTGGTCAAAAACAACAAGTTTAACTTGCTCTTTTCATTTCTTTTCAAGAGAGGAAACTGGTTACATTTTTGCATGTGCCTCTGATGTATAATATAGCCAGAGATGTGTCCTTCTGTCTGAAGCCTCCGGCGCATGCCCAGGAGTCAGCGCATGCTGCACAACGGTGTCATTATCTCCACAACGTCGGTTGGAACAGCTTCACCAGCGGTGAGGAGAGAGAGAGAAAAAGAGAGCAGGACAGAAAAATGTACTAATGAGAGAGCGAGGGAACTGTACCAGTGAGAGTGAAAGAGAAAAATGTACCAATGAGAGAAAGAGAGAAAAATGTAACAGTGAGAGACAAATATGTACTAATGAGAGAGAGAGAGAAATGTACCAGTGAGAGAGAGAACTGTACCAGTGAGAGTGAAATAGAAAAATGTACCAATGAGAGAAAGAGTGGGTGTACTCAGGAGAAATTGTACAACAACTTTTGGGGTCCAATTTATCCTGTTACCCTTGGTAAAATAAAACAAATTGGATCTGAATTAATTTTTTGTGAAAAAAAGTTAAATGTTCATTTTTTATTAAACATTCCAAAAATTCCTGTGAAGCACCAGAAGGGTTAATAAACTTCTTGAAAGTGGTTTTGAGCACCTTGAGGGGTGCACTTTTTAGAATGGTGTCACCTTTGGGAATTTTCTATCATATAGACCCCTCAAAGTAACTTCAAATGTGATGTGGTCCTTAAAAAAAATGTGTTGTAATGAGAAATCGCTGGTCAACTTTTAACCCTTATAACTTCCTAAGAAAAAAAACATTTGGTTCCAAAATTGTGCTGATGTAAAATAAACATGTGCTAAATGTTACTTATTAAGTATTTTGTGTGACATATATCTGTGATTTAAGGGCATGAAAATTCAAAGTTGGAAAATTGCGACATTTTCAAAAAAATTTGCCAAATTTCCATTTTTTTCACAAATAAGCACAAGTCAAATCAAATGAATTTTACCACTATCGTGAAGTAAAATATGTAATGAGAAAACATTGTCAGAATCACCAGGATCCATGGAAGCCTTCCAGAGTTATTACCTAATAAAGGGACAGTGGTCAGAACTGTAAAAATTGGCCCAGTCATTAACATGCAAACTACCCTTGGGGGTTAAGGTTAGCTACCCTATAAATAGTCATCAACCAACCTTTCATTGATCCTTCTCTAAAAAGGAGATGGTGACCTTCTTCCATAGGCAGCTTTAACTGGGTGTTTATGCAGTCTATAATACTTGATGGCTGGATAAGAATTCTTCGACAGTGGTCTATTGGATATTGATTCTTCTTGAGTGGAATGCCAAGCTGACGTAGGGAAACCTATGGACTAGGGAAAAATGATTCAAGTTATCTCTCATCCAAGATTACGAAATCTGGCTTTGACTCATTGGGTTGTTACCTCTAATAGATGGCACTTAGGAGCCAAGAAGGGTGCTATTTTGCATACATTTTTGTAGATAGTTTTGTCTCCCTCGTCTATCTTAGCTGTCTCCACAAAGAGAAAAATAGCACCTCCTGCTATAGTAAGATTTGTAGTGTAGGAAGCGCCAACGATCGTCATGAATTTAATGAGCAGCGGTCAACATGCCCCGTTCAGCTCCAGCTCTGCCCACTTTGTTAGTGCTGGGCTAAAATAGAGGGCAGCAGCAAAAATCACATAACTATACCACAGCTGCAAGTAAAAGCTTTGATGTATTTGGCCATATGTCTCTATATAAACTGTACATGATGTTAACATCACTTAGTAATATCCTTTAATTCTTTACATAATAGTTTGATTACAATGGCAGAAACATGGAAATTGATATTAGGAGTCAATTACGCAAATGTCTGCTTAGCAAAAGCTAGACAACAACAAACTCACCTAAATTAAACAGTGTTTGATGTAAGCATGACATCTCAGAAGATGTATATCTTCTATGTGTTTATATTAACCATTAGACCCGGTTGACCTGTTTTAGCTGTTGTCAGACCAGTTTATCAGCTAGAATCAGTAGTCAAACTCAAGCCGATTTGGGTCTTGTCCAGATATAAAGAGAAGAAACAATTGGGCTTCCCTTGTGGTTTTTTGAGAGTGACATTATATTATGAAATGTGTGTCTATTGCATGGTTCTGTTACTTAGTACGGGATCTTGATACAAATGTGTTCCAAAGTGAAGAATACATAAATGTTTGGCACAGTCAGACAGCCGTATAAATCATTTCAAAAACCTGACCGGCACATCCAAACATAGACTAAGTGTGAACAGGTGCTGAACCTAGAGTCACCAACTCGTATATAGTTAAGTAAATAAGGCAGCACACTGCAGCGCTAGAACATGCAAACTTGAAATATGAAATTTGAACTGCATTACTGCACTAAAAATATGAAAAATGAGAGCTTTTAGCGCATAAAAATGACCAATTTTATGTGTACCTGGTAGCCCCTTTACGGCATCTCTCTTATACCAGGTCCTAAACTTGCCTTACCTCGCTGAGAATAAACGTCTCCATCTGAATGGGTACATGTGAAACCTCTTCCTAGACTAAAATTCTCTCTATGGAGGGGTATTGGACCTGCTATAATTAAAACACCTGTGGCTAGGAGGCGGAGTGCACGATCAGAAGGCTAAAGAATACATTTCAAAAACCTGACCGGCACATCCAAACATAGACTAAGTGTGAACAGGTGCTGAACCTAGAGTCGCCAACTCGTATATAGTTAAGTAAATAAGGCAGCACACTGCAGCGCTAAAACATGTAAACTTGAAATACGAAATTTGAACTGCATTACTGCACTAAAAATATGAAAAATGAGAGCTTTTAGCGCATAAAAATGGCAAATTTTATGTGTACCTGGTAGCCCCTTTACGGCATCTCTCTTATACCAGGTCCTAAACTTGCCTTACCTCGCTGAGAATAAACGTCTCCATCTGAATGGGTACATGTGAAACCTCTTCCTAGACTAAAATTCTCTCTCTCTATGGAGGGGTATTGGACCTGCTATAATTAAAACACCTGTGCACTCCGCCTCCTAGCCACAGGTGTTTAAATTATAGCAGGTCCACCAGGCAGCGTACAGGGGCCCCTGGCAGCACACAGGGGCACCAGGCAGCGCACAGGGCCTCAAGCAACACACGGGAGCTCCAGGCAGTGCATGGGGGCAGAGACAGCGAACAGGGTCCCAGGCAGCATACGCGGCCCCAGGCAGCACACGGGGACTTCAGGCAGCGCACAGGGCCCCAGTCAGTGCATAGGAGCCCCAGGCAGAACACAGAGGCCCAAGCAGCACACAGGGCCTCAGGCAGTGCACAGGGCCCCAGGAAGCACATGGGGGCCCCAGGCAGCACACGAGGGCCCCAGGCAGTGCACAGGGCCCCAGGAAGCACACAAGGCCCCAGACAGCACATGGGGCTCAGTCAGAACACGGGGGCCCCAGGCAGCAAACAGGGGCCCCAGGCAACATATAGGGGCCCCAGGCAGTGCACAGAAAGGTAGAGACAGCGCATGGGACCCCAGACAGGGCACAGAGGGGCAGAGAAAGTGCGCAAGGGGGTAGACCGCGCGTAAGGGGGTAGACAGCATGCAAGGGGGGAAGAGACAGCGCGCTGGGCCCCTGTGCGCTGTCTGGGATCCCCGTGCGCTGTCTATGACCCCCTGTGCGCTGTGTTGGACTGCCTGTGTGATGTCTGGGGCCCTGTGCATTGTCTGGGTCGCCCATATGCTGCCTAGGGCCCCGTGTGCTACCTGGTACCCCGTTCTTTGTCTCTGCCCCCCATGTACACAGGGTTACTGCAGACTTATTGGTGTAGACCAAACAACCCCATTAATGAAGTTGGTTTTATTCAGCAAAACGCTGCAAAAACACAGTAAAATATGTTTGCAGAGTTTTTACACTTTCTTATTGTTTTCTATGGGTGAAAACATGCTGTAAAAACACTGTTGAATTGGCATGCTGCAGATTTTAAAATGTTGCGGTTCTCAAATTCAGTTAGAAAAACAAAAGCTTGCATGAGATTTCTGAAATCTCATAGCTTTCACTGGTATTCTGCAGAAACAAAAAATGCCATAAAAGAGCCTAACGCTTTTGAGATCCATGAAATGTACTAAAAGCAAAAAAGGAATATAAGTAAACTGACAGGTCGTACAGTTATATGGCTATTAGAGATGATGATTCATTAAAATGCTCAAGTGCTCTGTACTTGAATCGAGCAGGTCGGAGATTCGGACGGGCTCGAGTACCGAGTATAATTGAAGACAATGGGAAACTCAAGCAGTTTTCCTATTTCTCTCTTTCTCTCAAATATGGCACTTGAGCACTTGCAATACTCGATCGAGTAACGAGCATACCCTAGCACCCCGATGCCCGATTGAGTATCCAGCAGTGGCGAGCGTGCTCTCTCACCACGGCTTATTACCTATGAGTCAGAAGCTTGCTTTATGAGTACAGGAACACATGGGCTACTTGCACAGTGAACAAGTCTACATTTACATGGTCACTGTGGTTTCAGCAAACTTTGCATAAAGCAAAGATATGAAACTTTGCAATATTTCTTATCAGAGAATTCTGCTTCTGTCTTCACTCATGAGGTACTCCTTTCCTTCTGCCTCCTGAACTTACCATCAACTCTGAAAAAAACCAGTAAATCTCTATTGGTCATTGACCAGTTCCTCCCATCTAGTTCTGGGCTGATTACTGACCTTTCTCAGAATCATCCTTACCGTTCTCAGAATCATCCTTACCCCACGAGGTGAGATGTGGCATGGAGCCCCAGACCTTGGAAGACTGACAGTTATCTTGTGTTTCTTCCATCTTCTAATAATTGTGCCAACAACAGCTGTTGCCTTCTCACCAAGCTGCTTGACTATTATCCTGTAGCCCATCTCGGCCTTGTGCAAGTCTACAATTTTGTCCCTGGTGTCCCTAGACAGCTCTTTGGCCTTGGCCATGGTGGAGAGCTTGGAGTAAGATTGATTGAATGTGTAGACAGGTGACTTTTAGACCAGTAATGAGTATAAAGTGGGAGGGCTTCTTAAAGAAAAATTAACAGGTCTGTGAGAGTCAGATTTCTTGCTGGTTGGTAGTGTTACAGATCTGCAACTCAGGGCTAGGATAGAAGGGGGAACAGCTAACCCTGTACTAGGACTAGGCTGAAACCCTACAATGGAGTGGGCGACCTATACCTTGTGAATAGACCCACTGATGTTTCCTAGGCTAAACTCGAATGAAGACCTACAGGTAGGGGGAAGGGTGTCCCTGAATCATCTAGGGACTGGGAACAAAAACAGGTAACCTCCTAGTAGAAAAATAGAGGAAGCTGCAGAAACGAATGGAAAACCAAAAACAAAACTGGCAGAACTAGAGATCCTAGAACTGCACAATATCAAACACAGAAAGCTAACAAGGCACCAAACCAGAACACTAGCAGATTAACACTTGTCCAGCAAGGACTGGGAGGCAGGTGCTGGGTAATAAAGGGTGATGCAATCACCTGACCTAGGACAAACCTAGCACCAGAGGAAAAAGACCAGCAGCCAGAAAACCACAACAAGATGGCGGATGGTCAAAATGAAATAGATTCTAACAGATAGGTGATCAAATGTTTATTTTATGCAATAAAATGCAAATTAATTATGTAAAAATCATACAATGTGATTTTCTGGATTTTATTTTTAGATTCTGTCTCTCACACTTTAAGTGCACCTACGATAGAAAAAATGACAGACCTCTCCATTCTTTGTAGATGGGAAAACTTGCAAAATTGGCAGTGTATCAAATACTTATTTTCCAAACTGTATATTCTTTGCAATATACCATAATGTAATGATCCTATAAACATACTATAAAAAAGAATCGGGACAGTATAATTAAGTAAATTGCTTGCAAAACTGGAGGCATGTCCAATCTACTGCAGCATTGCTCACTACATAGATCGGTAATGGAGCATTAAGTTATAGTGATACATAATAGAAAAGTAACTTGTGTAAAATATTTAATCAGACTGCAACAAAGTTCACTTGCATCTAACTTCTTCTTGAAAGTGTGTGAACACTGGTGAGTTTCGGACATGTTTGGAGTGTCCAGGCAACCTGACTGAAAGTGATTATACTGTGTAGATGTAGGAAGATGGACCAGAATAGTGGTCTCTCTTGCATGTCCGGTGCATGTCCGGGCTAGAACTGTTGGGGCTGTCACCATTGTTCCTGGAGGAAGCACTTTCTGAATGTAGTAGACCTTTGCACCTGACTGTTGGGGCGGGTGTGATATAAAAGAGACTGAGCACGCGGGAACGGGGCTTTTGGCAGGTACCCAGCATGTGCTAAAGGAGAAGGTTGACTCCCTCTTCACTGACCGACACCAACTGACAGGCCCGCATTGCATCGTTCCATCCCCCACGCATACAGACTGTACATCCCCTGAGACCAACTTCCCGTTACTCTCCGACCCCAACAGTACTAACTGGTCGGTGCATCTGACATCTGCTCACTCTCTTTGCAATGCTGATCCGGCATTGCACGCGGTTCGCAGCAGTGATACTGCGGCCTCCACTCTTTGTACATCATTAGCTATGCAGCAGACCTTTTCCCTATCAGTGCCTCATTCCAGCATCACAAGATCATGTGTAGGAAGACCAGGATACTTCGTCGCTGTCCAGAGACAGTGCTTCACTTTTCTCCAGGACCATCTCAGAGACTCCTCGCACCACCTATGGTGCCATCATGGGATTTTCCCACCACCATCGTCCAGGAAACAGAGGCTGATAAGTTAACCCGTTATTTGACCCTTTCTTATTACTTTATTGCTGTAGAGATGAGTGGATCAATCCTCGGAGGATCGATTACAATTACAATTTCTAGAAATGTACAGGACACCATGAACTCAAACAGTTTGCAAGTTGATTTGCTAGGATTGCAGACTGTTAGGCACGGCCATGCAGAGTTAGGCACGGTTGAAGTTAGGCACAGCCATGCAAGGTTCCTTGTAATGCCTTGGAGCTATCTCATCACATTATCTATTGCAGCCGAAAAGGTGAGACTATCAGAACCACTCTAAAAGATGAGTGCTGGCAAAGCAGTGCCATTTTAGGATTTTACAGCCTATGAATAGGAGGTCAGAGTGCAAAACTCATTATAGATAGGGATAGAGAAGGTCTAATCTAATTGTGGTGTACTACTGAAGCACGTAGAAAATAGGAGTGGTAGCCTCAGTGTTTGAATAGTAATCAAAGATTCAAGTGGAACGGAAGTGCTACACCTGCAGATTGAGTATGACTGTAAATTGATTAATCTGTGTCGTAATTTAGTAAAGCATCTTTTTTTTTTTTTTTCACACACTGCAAACAAGAAGGCCAGTTCCATTGTCCTAATTTTGTTACTAAAGAAAAATGTTGAAACCAAGGCTTGTGTGTCACAGAAAGTGTGCTTCCTGGCACAAAAAGACAAAAGAAAAATATCCACATATCAAAAATTTAAACTAAACCATGGTAAATCTGCAGGTAAAACACAGGGTGTTTTACCTGCGGATTTTTCTAAATCTGCGAGGAAATATCCACACACGAATCCGCAACGCGTGCACATACCCTAACTCACCAAGTCATGCGTGTTGTAAAAAAAACTTTTATTTTTTTTTATTTCTTTGTTGTAATAATTCCAACTTTAGACTTGCACATGCCACCCAAATGTGGCTGTTGGTTGCCAGCAGTTAATATCCAATTTCCCCTAGCAATGTAGACTGGTATTACTTTGACATTAGAATAGTTGTGTTTGAGTTAAAGAGTTAAAAAGGATCAATACAATACTAGCAGACCTCAGAGAATTCTACACATCTTCTCCAGGTAATTAGAGGCTTTACAGTAGTGAGATTTGCAACAAATTTATTTGCCACAAATCAGTTTGTTTTAGGAAATTTCAGCAAGGCTGGTAAATTTGAATTTCAAAAGATCCACTTATTTCTAGCATTATATACAGTCCATTCTCTTCTATTTGAAAACAGGGGACTTAATCATGTGAAATGAGTAGTACTGTGAGATTTAAAAAAAAAACAAAAAAACTTTAAGTCACCATTTATTATGGTTGGAAGTTTGCCCACGAAGGTGTATTTGTTTCTGGTTTCCATTTGTGGTAGTCGTGTACTACATACATGTTCCCTTTCAATGTTGGCATCAAGCATGGAGGAAAAAATGACTGTCTGCATTCCCCTACTGCATGCTGTTTAATAGTATTGTGCCTATTATAGCACAAGACTTAAAGGTGAGCCTACTTGATCTATTCCAGACAAAGAAAAGCCAACTGTCTGGATGTACTAACCGAAAGCAACGCCTCGTTTTCTTTTTTTTACTCATGCACTTTTAAGAGTAAATTTAACTTTCTGCAGTTTTACGAGTTCTTTCATTGTTCTTTACTAGTTCTGTCCGTATAAGGGAATGGTTTATGTGTTGAGATTGCCTTTACAGTGAATCACATTGCTTTTCTGATTTCTTGATGAATCAGATGGACATACCGTAAATGGACAAAAGTGTTCCATATAGATCGGGATGTGTCCTCTAGGTGTGCTTACTTAACAAACCTTTCTAGTACCCATAACTACAAACAAAGCCCCCAGTGTATATAATTCAGCAAGTATGACACAGTTATCGTTCTGGAGTTTTTTTCCTTCATTTTTATGAACTTTGAGGTTTTGATTAGTGTTGGTGACATGAACAGTTTATGCAGGGTGGCTTGTCCTCTGCTTGGGACTACATATTTATTAATAATATATGTGGCATCAAAATAGTAGATTGTGATCTACTGTTAAGCCCCCCGTACACTTTAACTATAAGCCGCCAGCTATCACGCTTGACTCTCCCGTATAAAGGAGCGCTCACTTGGTCGAGGGCTTCTGCGTTCTCTATAACAAAGCCGCTGCTAGAGATGTCTTATCTTTAGAGAATAAAATGATCCAAAATAGAACATGTCGGATCCTTAATATCCCATCAGTCATCTGTCTAGAGTACGTTAGACTGTCGATATTGCAGGTTTAGCCAACGTTAGCATAACGTGTTTCAGGGCCATGAGGTTGCAAAGTTTGAATCTGTAGATCTTTATGTTACGCTATCATTAGATCACCATTATTGGCTGTAATATGGAAATACTGCAGGAAAGATGTCTGCCTGTAATCATCAGTTGGTCTGTCACAACATTTTCAAAGGTGAAATAGACATTAGTGAATTATAAAGCATTTGCAAATCTCAACTTGTTGTGTTAGCTAGTGTTGTAGGAGATTGAATGATCCTGTTTGTTGGGCTCTCCTTGCATGTGTCGTGCCGCCTGTCACACAGCCGCAACACATGCAGCTGTGGAGCCGAACAGCTTTTTAAAACCAAAAAATAAATTAATTTATATATGATTATTTTTTAAACATGATAAAATATCTTTCCAAGATTACTCTATGATGTAGGCATTTTAACTAGAAATGTGAGTTTTATTAGCTGGCTTTAGTCCCATTCTGTTTTTAAGGACATGACACTATTAGCAAAGATCGCTAAATCTTTGCTGACTTAACCCCTTCCCGACCTTTGACGCATACGCTGCGTCATGAAAGTCGGTGCCATTCCGACCCATGACGCAGCATATGCGTCATGGAAAGATCGCGTCCCTGCAGATCGGGTGAAAGGGTTAACTCCCATTTCACCCGATCTGCAGGGACAGGAGGAGTTGTACTTTAGCCCAGGGGGGGTGGCTTCACCCCCTCGTGGCTACGATCGCTCTGATTGGCTGTTGAAAGTGAAACTGCCAATCAGAGCGATTTGTAATATTTCACCTAAAAAAATGGTGAAATATTACAATCCAGCCATGGCCGATGCTGCAATATCATCGGCCATGGCTGGACACACTAATGTGCACCCACCCCACCCCTCCGATCGCCCCCCCCAGCCCCCCGATCTGTGGTCCGCTCCCCTCGGTCCTGTGCTCCGCTCCCCCGTCCTCCTGCCCGCTCCCCCCGTGCTCCAATCACACCCCCCGTGCTCCAATCACACCCCCCGTGCTCCAATCAAACCCCCCCGTGCTCCAATCAAACCCCCCGCACTCCGATCCCACCCCCCGCACAGCGATCCCCCCCCCGTGCTCCGATCCACCCGCCCGCACAGCGATCCCCCACTCCATGCTCCAATCCACCCCCCGTGTTCCGATCCACTCCCCCGTGCTCCGACGCCACCCCCCCCGTGCCCTGATCTCCCCCCCCCTTATACTTACCTGGCCTCCCGGGGACCGTCCGTCTTCTTTCCTGGGCGCCGCCATCTTCCAAAATGGCGGGCGCATGTGCAGTGCGCCCGCCGAATCTGCCGGCCGGCAGATTCGTTCCAGAGTGAATTTTGATCACTGAGATATAATCTATCTCAGTGATCAAAATAAAAAATGTAAATGATCCCCCCCCCTTTGTCACCCCCATAGGTAGGGACAATAAAAAAAATATATATATTTTTTTTTCCACTAAGGTTGGGGCAGGAACTAGGGTTAGGGTTAGGGGTAGGGTTAGGGGTAGGGTTAGGGTTAGGGGTAGGGTTAGGGGTAGGGTTAGGGTTAGGGGTAGGGTTAGGGGTAGGGTTTCGGTATGTGCACACGTATTCTGGTCCTCTGCGGATTTTTCCGCTGCGGATTTGATAAATCCGCAGTGCTAAACCGTTGCGGATTTATGGCGGATTTACCGCGTTTTTTCTGCGCATTTCAATGCGGTTTTACAACAGCGATTTTCTATTTGAGCAGTTGTAAAACCGCTGCGGAATCCGCAGAAAGAAGTGATATGCTGCGGAATGTAAACCGCTGCGTTTCCGTGCAGTTTTTCCGCAGCATGTGCACAGCGATTTTTGTTTCCCATAGGTTTGCATTGAACTGTAAACTCATGGGAAAGTGCTGCGGAGCCGCAGCGTTTTCCGCAGCGTGTGCACATACCTTTAGAATTAGGCTATGTGCACACGGTGCGGATTTGGCTGCGGATTCGCAGCAGTGTTCCATCAGGTTTACAGTACCATGTAAACATATGGAAAGCCAAATCCGCTGTGCCCATGGTGCGGAAAATACCGCGCGGGAACGCTGCGTTGTATTTTCCGCAGCATGTCAATTCTTTGTGCGGATTCCGCAGCGTTTTACACCTGTTCCTCAATAGGAATCCGCAGGTGAAATCCGGACAAAAAACACTGGAAATCCGCGGTAAATCCGCAGGTAAAACGCAGTGCCTTTTACCCGTGGATTTTTCAAAAATGGTGCTGAAAAATCTCATACGAATCCGCAACGTGGGCACATAGCCTTAGGGCTAGGGTTGGGTTGGAATTAGGGTTGTAGTTAGGGTTAGGGGTGTGTTGAGGTTACGGGTGTGTTGGGGTTAGGGTTGTGATTAGGGTTATGGCTACAGTTGGGATTAGAGTTAGGGGTGTGTTAGGGTTAGTGTTGGAGTTAGAATTGAGGGGTTTCCACTGTTTAGGCACATCAGGGGTCTCCAAACGCAACATGGCGCCACCATTGATTCCAGCCAATCTTGTATTCAAAAAGTCAAATGGTGCTCCCTCACTTCCGAGCCCCGACGTGCGCCCAAACAGTGGTTTACCCCCACATATGGGGTACCAGCATACTCAGGACAAACTGCGCAACAATTTCTGGGGTCCAATTTCTCCTGTTACCCTTGAGAAAATAAAAAATTGCTTGCTAAAACATCATTTTTGAGGAAAGAAAAATGATTTTTTATTTTCACGGCTCTGCGTTGTAAATGTCTGTGAAGCACTTGGGGGTTCAAAGTGCTCACCACATATCTAGATAAGTTCCTTGGGGGGTCTAGTTTCCAAAATGGGGTCACTTGTGGGGGGTTTCTACTGTTTAGGCACACCAGGGGCTCTGCAAACGCAACATGACGTCCGCAGACCATTCCATCAAAGTCTGCATTTCAAAAGTCACTACTTCCCTTCTGAGCCCCGACGTGTGCCCAAACAGTGGTTTACCCCCACACATGGGGTATCAGCGTACTCAGGAGAAACTGGACAACAACTTTTGTGGTCCAATTTCTCCTGTAACCCTTGGTAAAATAAAAAATTCTGGGCTAAAAGATTATTTTTGAGGAAAGAAAACGTATTTATTATTTTCACGGCTCTGTGTTATAAACTCCTGTGAAGCACTTGGGGGTTCAAAGTGCTCACCTCACATCTAGATAAGTTCCTTTCGGGGTCTAGTTTCCAAAATGGGGTCACTTGTGGTGGGTTTCTACTGTTTAGCCACATCAGGGGCTCTGCAAACGCAACGTGACGCCCGCAGAGCATTCCATCAAAGTCTGCATTTCAAAACGTCACTACTTCACTTCCGAGCCCCAGCATGTGCCTAAACAGTGGTTTACCCCCACATATTGGGTATCAGCGTACTCAGGAGAAACTGGACAACAACTTTTGGGGAAAATAAAAAATTGCGGGCTAAAAAATCATTTTTGAGAAAATAATTTTTATTTTTATTTTCATGGCTCTGCGTTATAAACTTCTGTGAAGCACTTGGGGGTTCAAAGTCCTCACCACACATCTAGATTAGTTCCTTTGGGGGTCTAGTTTCCAAAATGGGGTCATTTGTGGGGGATCTCTAATGTTTAGGCACACAGGGGCTCTCCAAACGCGACATGGTGTCCGCTAATGATTGGAGCTAATTTTCCATTTAAAAAGCCAAATGGCGTGCCTTCCCTTCTGAGCCCTGCCGTGCGCCCAAACAGTGGTTTACCCCCACATATGGGGTATCTGCGTACTGAGGACAAACTGGACAACAACATTTGTGGTCCAATTTCTCCTATTACCATTGGCAAAATAGGAAATTCCAGGCTAAAAAATCATTTTTGAGAAAAGAAAAATTATTTTTTATTTTCATGGCCCTGCATTATAAACTTCTGTGAAGCACCTGGGGGTTTAAAGTGCTCAGTATGCATCTAGATAAGTTCCTTGGGGGGTCTAGTTTCCAAAATGGGGTCACTTGTGGGGGAGCTCCATTGCATAGGCACACAGGGGCTCCAAATGCGACATGGTGTCCGCTAACAAATGGAGCTAATTTTCCATTCAAAAAGTCAAAAGGCGCGCCTTCCATTCTGAGCCCTGCCGTGTGCCCAAACAGTGGTTTACCCCCACATATGAGGTATCAGCGTACTCGGGAGAAATTGCTCAACAAATTTTAGGATCCATTTTATCCTATTGCCCATGTGAAAATGAAAAAATTGAGGCGAAAAGAAATTTTTTGTGAAAAAAAAGTACTTTTTCATTTTTACGGATCAATTTGTGAAGCACCTGAGGGTTTAAAGTGCTCACTAGGCATCTAGATAAGTTCCTTGGGGGGTCCAGTTTCCAAAATGGGGTCACTTGTGGGGGAGCTCCAATGTTTAAGCACACAGGGTCTCTCCAAACGCGACATGGTGTCCGCTAACGATGGAGATAATTTTTCATTCAAAAAGTCAAATGGCGCTCCTTCCCTTCCGAGCCTTACCATGTGCCCAAACAGTGGTTTACCCCCACATGTGAGGTATCGGTGTGCTCAGGAGAAATTGACAACAAATTTTAGGATCCATTTTATCCTGTTGTCCATGTGAAAATGAAAAAATTGAGGCTAAAAGAATTTTTTTTGTGAAAAAATAGTACTTTTTCATTTTTACGGATCAATTTGTGAAGCAGCTGGGGGTTTAAAGGGCTCACTATGCATCTAGATAAGTTCCTTGGGGTGTCTAGTTTCCAAAATGGGGTCACTTGTGGGGGAGCTCCAATTTTTAGGCACACGGGGGCTCTCCAAACTTGACATGGTGTCCGCTAAAGAGTGCAGCCAATTTTTCATTCAAAAAGTCAAATGGCGCTCCTTCCCTTCCAAGCCCTGCCGTGCGCCCAAACAGTGGTTTACCCCCACATATGAGGTATCAGCGTACTCAGGACAAATTGGTCAACAACTTTCGTGGTTCAGTTTCTCCTTTTACCATTGGAAAAATACAAAAATTGTTGCTGAAAAATCATTTTTGTGACTAAAAAGTTAAATGTTCATTTTTTCCTTCCATGTTGCTTCTGCTGCTGTGAAGCACCTGAAGGGTTAATAAACTTCTTGAATGTGGTTTTGAGTAACTTGAGGGGTGCAGTTTTTAGAATGGTGTCACTTTTGGGTATTTTCAGCCATATAGACCCCTCAAACTGACTTCAAATGTGAGGTGGTCCCTAAAAAAAATGGTTTTGTAAATTTCGTTGTAAAAATGAGAAATCGCTGGTCAAATTTTAACCCTTATAACTTCCTAGCAAAAAAAAATTTTGTTTCCAAAATTGTGCTGATGTAAAGTAGATGTGTGGGAAATGTTATTTATTAACTATTTTGTGTCACATACCTCTCTGGTTTAACAGAATAAAAATTCAAAATGTGAAAATTGCGAAATTTTCAAAATTTTCGCCAAATTTCCGTTTTTATCACAAATAAACACAGAATTTATTGACCTAAATTTACCACTAACATGAAGCCCAATATGTCACGAAAAAACATTCTCAGAACCGCTAGGATCAGTTGAAGCGTTCCTGAGTTATTACCTCATAAAGGGACACTGGTCAGAATTGCAAAAAACGGCAAGGTCTTTAAGGTCAAAATAGGCTGGGTCATGAAGGGGTTAATATATTTTACATTTCTGACTGGCTAATGATTTTGGTAATTGTATTATAATTCTGCTTAATCTGTTGGGGAAGGGTAGTTATTAATGTCAGAACACATGGTGAGGCTGGAAGAACTTGGATGAACTTCCGGCCGTAACTACAGTTCTATGGTCCCCAGGGCAAAATTTGGACCTGGGCTTCCACCAGCATGTTGGTCAGATGTATTGTACCCTTTAATACGGTCCTCCGTCTTGAGCCCCATCCAGTAATAATGTCCCTCCATCCTGTATTAATGTCCCTCATCCTGGCCCCTTCCTATAATAATGTCCTCCATCCTGGGGTCCATTGAGTAATAATGTCCCCCATACTGTAATAACGTCTCTCATACTGGCCCCTTGCTGTAATAGTGTTCCCATCCTATAATAATGTCCCTCGTCATGGCCCCTTCCTGTATTAATATCGCTTGTCCTCACTCAAGTGGCGAGGAGTGTGCTTTTCATCCTGAATAGGCGGCACATGAGGTTGGGCTGTGCATGGTAGTGATATCACGCACCACCCATGATAGGCACGCTCAGCTGCTGGTCTCTGATTGTCTGCCGACCACTCTAGTGGTTCATGGAAGTAGTGGTTCTCTGAACAGAAATACATTTCAGCTGAATGTGCTTCCGAAGCTGCTGATAACAATGCTGTTGCCTGAGGGCCTCCTGACTCCTCTGACCCAGTTACAGTTGTGCCCTCTGCGACCGCGATCATTACACCAATACTACCCACCATAGTGGCCAATAACCACTCGATTTTGCAACAACTTGGACCCATTGGCCATCGCTGTTGGATGGAGGTTTGGCCGGGTTACTTGACCCTATGGTCTCACACTTACAGATAAAGCACCACCATGGGAGAAGTGGTGGTGGGTGCGGGCATTTAGCTTTTACCCATTCATAGAAAACTATCAGCATGTTATGACAAATATTACTATGATATAAGTTATGTGAAGCAATCTTGCAAATTTTCATCTCTTATCCCACTGTTAGAACAACTGTTAGGATATGCTGGGAGTTGTAGTTTTATAAAGGCTGGTGAATTACAGCTTGCAGACCACTTCTGGACAACAAAGAGAAGTCACAGTGCCTGTACTAACACAATGCAGACGTGTCCATATGCTGCTCATTATCTTATTACAGGAACATGTTGTGCAGGATGGAAGGATGGAAGTGGTTTCATCTGTATTACAGATCAAACCGATTCCATTCTCTGGCTTCACAAGTTGTCTTCCCTACTGACAAAACGTATTTGAGCTGCAAGATATAGTAGATCCATGTGTAGTATTCTCATGGAGTTCCTGTCTGTCCACAGTCAGACTAGTACGCGGATGACTTCATTATTCAGAGCTAGCTGGACCACAAAGCCAGCTGTTTATTTGTTATGTGAAGATGAGCTGGAAAAGTTAGGGAATTATGGCGGATGGAACTTTCCACTTTCTCATGGTAGGTCAGAGACTCAAATAAATAAGTGTTCATCAAAACTCACGTACCAGTTATGCTAAATAATAAAAAAAAGATAGAGGACATTCATGCGGAAATTACCGGGTATTTTATAGCAGCAAGGCAACATTTGGCACTACCATGCATATGTGGTATCTAGAAGTCTGGAAAAACTGGGTCACAATTCTTTCAGGAGCTGTTATGTTGGCTACATTATTTAGAACAATACTCCCGAAAAAGCAGGCATAACGAAAATATAATAAAATTAAATTTTAGCAAAGAGAAGACGGCAACTCATAAAATGGCACATACTGGTCACATTTGTTATTATTATAGAACAACGTGAACTTTAGTGGCTACATTCAGAGTTGAAATATTTTTAGTTTCCCATTTACAAATATACAAAGAGTAAGGATTGTCAATCTTTTGTGTCTTTTGGCAGGATTTTAAATTAAAGAGTAACCAAACAATATTATTATTATTTTCTTTTATTATCATTTTGGCCAGCATGGAAAGTTCTGAAACTTTTCAAATCACTTCATTAGGGAATTTGTCTAAATCCCTATATAAAAAAGTGCATATAAATGGCTTCCAAACCGCTGTTTTTCCTCACTTGCCTGCATTCAGCTATATTGATATCAGTACATACTGTGAGGCAGTGATGGGAGCCATATACGAGGGTCGTTACGTGTCCCCCTGGATGTGTCTGGAAACATACTGAATCCGCTGGAGAGTGTTTTAATCACAGCCACAGCTGTGGTTACAAAACAAAATAAAAGTAAGTGCGAACTGGGTCAAGTTATTTGACCAACTCAGATTTAGGAATACCTGATACGGGCTTTTATTTTTGGAAAGATCTCTAGGAAGGTAGTGGGATGGATCTTTTCCTCCAATTCGGGTCTTGCAAGTGGCCCTTGGCCACGATTCACATTTAAACATTCAGGAAAGGGTTTGGTATGTCAATGTTGTTTGTGCAGCAGAGCTGGAGGTTCTATGTGTGAACCTGGCAGTGTTAGGTTGAACAGAGCCAGAGACTTGGGCAAAGCTATTACAGACACGAGATTCCTATGGTGGTGCAGGTGCCAGAGACTTGGACAAAGCCATTATTGCACCCGAGATTTCTATGGTGGTGCAGGCACCCATGGCATTGATGATAAAGTTTTGAGTTTATTTTGTAATTTGTCAAATAAAGCCCTTTATGTTGAACTTAGAGTACTTTGGTCACTGCCTCGTTTTCATGCTGGTGATAAAGCCACTGCCTTATAATACTTATTTGGAGTACAGATGATGGCAAGGAAAGGCTCAGTGTCTGTCTTCTTCTCTGAGTTCTGTGCTTCTCAAAACAATCTCCTGCAGCATCTAATCACCAGCTAGTGAGACATAGCAGTTGAGCTGACATTTTCACTGCCATCATCTGTACTCTAAATGCAACTAAAGGCAGACAAATAAACTGGGGAAAAAGAGGGGCTTGGAAGCCATGTACATTTTTAAGACTATTCCCCTAATCAAGAGATTTGCAACTTTGCCAACTTTCCATGCTGGAGAAAATGATGATAAAAGAAAATTTAGTTACGGTACTTAGTTAAATTCCTGCCAAAAGACACAAAAGATTGACAGTCCTCACTCAGACAAATAGACTGGGGAAAACCAGGAGTTTGGAAGCCACTTACATGCATTTTATTACAGGAATGAAAACAAATCATTTAATAATTTAATTTGCAAATGTTCATAACTTTTGATACTGGACAAAAATATTGAAAAATAAAACTTCACTTACTCTTTGGCTATGCGCACAGAGCGCCATTTTCAGGTGGATTGTGCATGAAATCCACCTGAAAATACACCACAAAAGCATCGGATAAAATGAACATAATGCACAGAAATGACAATACAACATTGCTGTGCTCGTTACATCTTATGTCACATTCGGAAGCCCTAATGCAGTTAAAAGAAATAACATGTTCATTCTTTGGGTGGCTTCTACTCCCGACACTCAAGAACCACAGAATGATGATAAAACCTTTGCATCATCCAGACATCTTTGGGGAAAAGAGATTTCAATAGAATCTGTGCCGTGGCCCATGCTCTATGAGGGTTAGTAACATTGTGTAATAGTGAAAAGTCCACTGACATTAATCTACAACTACAGCAGTTGGAAATAAGGCTGGAGAGGATCAGATGTTAGCCGAGAAATTATTAATCATCTATAACTAATGAAATTATTGTTTATGAATATATTCTGTAACTGAAATTCATACATACAAATTAGATTCTGGAACAAGATTAAGAATTGATGATTTCCCATTTGTCACTTATGAAAATGTCTTAATTTATTTGGAATCTAAATAGATATAAAATCCTAAATTTCATAATATATTATTATATATGGTTTGAGCTCTGTTTTTTCCACATATCACAAAGCTACTAATCTCCAGTGTCTCTACCATTTTTCAAGCTGTCTACACCTCAGTGTGTAAACACTTGGTCTAATTAATTGGTACCCATCGTTTAATGACAGAAAACCCCACAGTGGTCACAGAAATGAATTGAATCTGACAAAATAATAAATAAAAGATCTATAAACATGAACAAATGAAAATCAGACATTGTTTTTCAACCATGCTTCCACAGAATTTAGAAAAAAATAAAAGTCATGAAATAGGCCTGGACAGAAATGATGGTACCCCTGAAAATAATGTGACAATAGGGACATGTTAAATCTCGGTGTGTCCACTAACTAGCATCACAGGTGCCTACAATCTAGGAATCAGTGAGTGAGCCTGTATATAGGGCTACAGATACTCACTGTGCTGTTTGGTGACATGGTGTGTATCAAACTCAACATGGTCCAGAGGAGCGAAGGAAAGAGTCCTCTTAGGAGATTAGAAAGAAAATTATAGACAAACATGTTAAAGGTAAACGTTATAAGACCATCTCCAAGCAGCCTGATGTTCCTGTGACTACAGTTGCACATATTATTCAGAAATTTAAGATCCATGGGACTGTAGCCAACCTCACTGGACGTGGCCGCAGGAGGAAAATTGATGACAAATCAAAAAGATGGATAATATGAATGGTAACAAAAGAGCCCAGAAAATCTTCTAAACAGATTAAAGGTGAACTTCAAGCTCAAGGAACATCAGTGTCAGATCGCACCATCCATCATTGTATGACCAAAGTGGACTTCATGGGAGGCAACCAAGGAGGACACCATTGTTGAAAAAAAATCATAAAAAAGTCAGACTGAAATTTGCCAAACTACATGTTGACAAGCCACAAAGCTTCTGGGAGGGTGTCCTATGGACAGATGAGACAAAATTGGAACTTTTTGGCATGGCATATCAGCTCTATGTTCACAGGTGGAAAAATTAAGCATATCAAAAAAAGAACACTGTCCCTACTGTGAAGCATGGAGGAGGCGCTGTTATGTTCTGGGGCTGATTTGCTGCATCTTACAGACTTGTTCACTGTGCAAGTAGCCCATGTGTTCCTGTTTCCATGATTGTTCTCTTGTGTCTACAAGACTGGGGAGTTCCACCACTCCTCTTGGGCTAGCTGCACAAAAGCTGTTCTGCCCTGTATGCACACATGGATTTTTCCTCTCTGAACCCTGTTCACACAGGTAATATACAGATGATCAGGTTTTTAAATACATCAGATAGGGATTGCATACATTAGTTAGGACTGCTCTGATATGGGTATACTGTGAAGATTGGTAGAGCAGCTTAGTATACATTTTTTGCAAAAAACGTATCAACCAAATACCCTGTTATTTACATCTTTTACTAGCACTTGCGGATTACTGCAAACATTTTTTCAAACTGAGTGTTTTTGGTTTTAACATTCTCTTTTGTGTCTTCAGGTTTCTTGGTGGTGTGTGAACATGTTCTTACAGACTTGTTCACTGTGCAAGTAGCCCATGTGTTCCTGTTTCCATGATTGTTCTCTTGTGTCTACAAGACTGGGGAGTTCCGCCACTCCTCTTGGGCTAGCTGCACAAAAGCTGTTCTGCCCTGTATGCACACATGGATTTTTCCTCTCTGAACCCTGTTCACACAGGTAATATACAGATGATCAGGTTTTTAAATACATCAGATAGGGATTGCATACATTAGTTAGGACTGCTCTGATATGGGTATACCGTGAAGATTGGTAGAGCAGCTTAGTATACATTTTTTGCAAAAAACGTATCAACCAAATACCCTGTTATTTACATCTTTTACTAGCACTTGCGGATTACTGCAAACATTTTTTCAAACTGAGTGTTTTTGGTTTTAACATTCTCTTTTGTGTCATCTGGCACAGGGTGTCTAGAATCTGTGCAGGGTATAATGAAATCTCAAGACTATCAAGAGATTCTAGATAGAAATGTGCTGCCCAGTGTCAGAAAGCTTGATATCAGTTGCAGGTCATGGCTTCTGGCAACAGGATAATGAACCAAACACACAGCTAAAAATACCCAAGAATGGCTAAGAGGAAAACATTGGACTATTCTGAAGTGGCCTTCTATGAGCCCTGACATAAATCCTATTGAGCATTTTTGGAAAGAGCTGAAACATGTCGTTTGGAAAAGGCAACCTTCAAACACGAGACCACTGGAGCAGTTTGCTCCTGAGGAGTGGGCCAAAATACCTGTCGCAAGGTGCAGAAGTCTCATTGACAGTTACAGGAATTGTTAGATTGCGGTGATTGCCTCAAAAGGTTGTGCAGCAAAATATTAAGTTAAGGGAACCATCATTTCTGTCCAGGCCTATTTCATGAGTTTTATTTTTTTTTTCTAATTCTGTGGAAGCATGGTTGAAAATAAATGTCTGACTTTCCTGTGTTCATTTTCATAGATCTTTTATTTTTTATTACTTTTTCCAGTATGGTCCCTAACATTCCTGGTTCCTGTTGAAAGTCCTGTTTCCACCCTGGAAAAGAAGGACACTTCCAGAACGGAGGTCAAATAGTCCAAGGTGACTACATCTGTCATCCCATTATACTAAGTGACTCCATCAGGGCTCTGTTGCGGATTCTGTCTGAATCCTTTTTCTTTTGGAGATTTAGAAGGAATCACCGAAACAATGCTCATTATAGAACAATTTTCAAATGCAAACCTAGCCTTACTTGCCATACACAGGCTTCCTTAGAATAGGCACACAAGCTAATGAAAAAGCTAATATGTCAGAGAGTAGGAGACAAGACAGTATGAACTATATATTCAAAAGGAGCCTGTGTGACTATGTGACTGACAGCTAACAATAATGACTGCACTTACTGAATTATTTCTTAGCCTTGGGGCTCAGTGGTTAGCAGCACTTTTGCTTTGCGGAGCTAAATTCTTGACTTTCAGTTCTCAAAAAACACATGTGCAAGGTATAATGACAAGGGCACTGTCACGGGGTTACCGCAACATCTGATTGCTCCTATTCCTGTGCTGAAAAGAAGCACTTCTCCTTTTTAAACGGTGTGTATTTCTTTTGGAAGAACAGGGTTTAATCGACCATGTTGTGTTTATCCATTTTTATCCATGAAAATATCAGTGAAGTATTTTTTCTTATATTTATACTATCTTGTTGGAATGCTTACTATAAGTAAAAGCAATTTTGATATTATGGAGAATTGTGCCCTTTTAATTATACCTTGCACATGAGGTATTTTGAGCATAAGAGAAAGCAGGAGCCCCAAGTGCCTGATATTGGGTGGAGGAAGGTGAGGTCATTCTAGTGAGGAGTAATGTCAAGAGTAGGGGTTTAAAAGGACAGTAGAGAGAGGGCTTCATCATTATTCCGCTCATAGGAAATAGTAGTAACACATGCTCTCCTTATTTTTTGGGCTCGTCATGGGACTTGGTATTATCAAGAGACAATTATTGGGCTGTGGTGGCTAATGGCAGTTAAGCGATCCTTGAAGTTGGTTCTAAATGGGTCTGAGGGATTCATTAAGATGTAGATTCATCAACTGTCAAAGATTCAGGGCCGTATTTGCCACTAGGCACTTGAGGGTACAGGCCTAGGGCGGGAAGATGCGGGGGGCGGCGCCTGAGCAAGGTTTTTCTTTTTTTCTTTTTTTTTCAATTAGTCCAGTGCGTCCCTTGGTTCCTGAAGACAGGGGGCTGCAGAGCGGCAGTCAGAACACGTGGTGTTGATGCTGACTCTCCCTACTCCCTGCTGAGTGAGACACAGTGACCCCCTGCTCACAGCCTCACTCCTGCATGCCCAGAAGTCCACTTACTGGGGCTGAGGTGGAGCGGCGGCGCCCTGTCTCCCAACCCTTGGACACACACATTGCTGGCCAGGACTCGCCATAGAGCAGTACACAGTAAGTACTGTAATGATCTCCCACCCGCGCGCTGCCTGCTGCTGCCTGGCTCTGTCATGACTCCCCTCCCCCTTCCCTCAGATTCCTCAGAGTGGGGTGGGTCCTGGGAGCAAACATGTGCGGGGCTGTGTGTATGCGTGTGTGTGTGTGCGGAGCTGTGTGTGCGGAGCTGTGTGTGTGGGGAGCTGTGGGTGTGTGCGGAGCTGTGTGTGTGCGGAGCTGTGTGTGTGTTTGTGTGTACAGAGCTGTTTGTGTGCAGAGCTGTGTGTGTGTGTGGAACTGTGTGTGTGCGGAGCTGTGTGTGTGCGGAACTGTGTGTGTGCGGAGCTGTGTGTGTGCAGAGCTGTGTGTGTGTGCGGAGCTGTGTATGTGTGGAGCTGTGTGTGTGCGGAGCTCTGTGTGTGTGTGTGCAGAGCTGTGTGTGTGTGTGTGTGTGTGTGTGGAGCTGTGTGTGTATGTGCGGAGCTGTGTGTGTGTGCAGAGCTGTGTATGTGCGCGGAGCTGTGTATGTGCATGAAGCTGTGTGTGTGCGGAGCTCTGCGTGTGCGGAGCTGTGTGTGTGGAGCTGTGTATGTGTGTGCGTGGAGCTGGGTGTGTGTGTGCGGAGCTGTGGGTGTGTGCGGAGCTGTGTGTGTGCGGAGCTGTGTGTGTGTTTGTGTGTACAGAGCTGTGTGTGTGTGGAACTGTGTGTGTGCGGAACTGTGTGTGTGCGGAGCTGTGTGTGTGCAGAGCTGTGTGTGTGTGCGGAGCTGTGTATGTGTGGAGCTGTGTGTGTGCGGAGCTCTGTGTGTGTGTGTGCAGAGCTGTGTGTGTGTGTGCGGAGCTGTGTGTGTGTGTGTGGAGCTGTGTGTGTATGTGCGGAGCTGTGTGTGTGTGCAGAGCTGTGTATGTGCGCGGAGCTGTGTATGTGCGTGAAGCTGTGTGTGTGCGGAGCTGTGCGTGTGCGGAGCTGTGTGTGTGGAGCTGTGTATGTGTGTGCGTGGAGCTGGGTGTGTGTGCGCGGAGCTGTGTGTGTGCGGAGCTGTGTGTGTGTGTGCAGAGCTGTGTGTGTGCGGAGCTGTATGTGTGTAGCTGTATATGTGTGTGTGTGGAGCTGTACGTGTATGTCCGGAGCTGTGTGTGCGCGTGTGGAGCTGTACGTGTATGTCCGGAGCTGTGTGTGCGCGTGTGGAGCTGTATGTGTGTGTGCATGTAGAGCTGCATGTGTGTGTGGGGGAGGCTGTGTGTGTGTGCGGAGCTGCGTGTGTGTAGCTGTATATATATGTGTGTGCGGAGCTGTATATGTGTGTGCGCAGAGCTGTGTGTGTGTAGCTGTATATGTATGTGTGTCCGGAGCTGTGTGTGCGGAGCTGTATGTCTGTGTGTGTGCGGAGCTGTATGTGTGTGTGAGCATGGAGCTGTATGGATATGTGTGTGGGGGGCTGTGTATGTGTGTTTGCGGAGCTGTATGTGTGTGTGCGGGGCTGTATGTGTGTGTGCGGGGCTGTATGTCTGTGTGCGGAGCTGTATATGTGTGTGCAGGACTGTATGTGTGTGTACGGGGCTGTATGTGTGTGTGTGCAGAGCTGTATATGTGTGTGTGCGGAGCTGTATGTGTGTGTGCGGGGCTGTATGTATGTGTGCTGCGAATGGCAAAAATCGCTGATGTCAAAGTAGCCTAAGTCACTGCCGACAGTGTCTGCATTAGGGCTCATACTCGCATGCGAGAAACTCAGATGAGTGTTGCACATCAATACCCGACACTCAGGAGAGGAGCGTGTACTGCTATGCGGCCACAGGCTCCGATCTCAGTGCTTAGTATTAATGTGCGACACTCATCCAAGTTTCTTGCATGTGAGTATGAGCCCTTAGTCATACCAATGGGGAAGGCAGCACTAAAAGTGCCTAGGGCAGCACAAACTCTAAATAAGGCCCTGCAAAGATTATATATTGATATGTAGATTTTGGGGGGAATTATGGTAAATGAAATGTTGGGTCCCTTTTAAGGCTAGGGTCACATTGCGTTATGTGACCGCGTTTAATGGACTACGTTACACCGCGGCATAACGCGGTGTAACGTAGCCCGTTAACGCCGCCATAGCCTGTAATGGCGAATGCATCGCTAGCGCACGCCCACATTTGGCGTGCGCTAGCGATGTGCCGTCATTTGAGTGACGAACCGCGAACGCTGCTTGCAGCATTCGCGGTCCGTTCCTCGCTAGCGCAGATTGGGGATCTGCGCTAGCGGGATCGGCTAATGCGATCCCTTTTGGGACATTGCGTTAGCGCTGTCCGTAGCGCTATGCGCTAAACGGACTGCCCTAACGCAATGTGACCCTAGCCTAAGTTTGATATTAGAAAAAGGAACCCTTTCAGCTATGGTGCTCCAGAGCCTATGGGTTAGTAATTATGGTTTATGATGATGTTATTTGATGAGGTTGTTTTTGGTAATCGCCAGTAGAGTTGAGCGACCTTGACCTTTTTAGAGTCGAGCCGGGTTTTGCGAAACCCGACTATGTCCAAAGTCGGGTCGAGTGAAATCGGCCGATTATGACGTAAAGTCGGGATCGACCGAAACACGAAACCCAATGCAAGTCAATGGGGCAGCATAGTCGGCAGTGAGTGGGGGCCAGGAAAACACCTAGAGTGCCCATTTTAATGTCAAAACCATCCATTCTTCTTAATGAAGCTTGTCAAGCGTAATTTACCTTATAATAATTGGAAGGCATTTGAAATTGGGGGTCATTTGGCTAAAGTTGTGGGGGGTAGGGCTGGTTCAAGTAATTAGTGGGCCCAGGAAATCTGGACCACGTCACGGCAGTGGAGCAGGGAGAGGTAAGTATTTCAACTTTGCAAGTGCTGTGAACCTGAGCAAGCAGGGGGGGCCCACTCGTTGGCATTGGCACTGGCACAGGGCCCCTCAAAGTACAGCGGTGTGTTTGCACGGCGGGGGCGCCTCCCACCGGCAGCAACACTTTTGCGTACTATGAGAGGCCCTGTGCCAGTGACGTCGCCAACTAGTATTCCTCCCCCCACCTGATGAAGGAACCTGCACTTTCATCTGCACCTTCCTCTTTGTCCCCGTGTAAGGTGGTATGGTATGCGGGAAGAGCAACCTGACTTTCAGCAGGGTCACAATGTTGTTGTGTAGCGTGCACGGGGAATGTTGCGTTATGGGTCAATGTACCAGCAGACTCATCTATCACTGGCTGGGCAATGGGCACGATGAAGTGGAAACACAGATATAGGCCCAAAGAAGAAAGTGGGCTAAATGCAGTTCAAAATTGGTAACACAGGAATAACCAGGGGGCATTGCAGTGGAGGACAACTGGAATGAGAGGCTGACACAGAGAGTAGGGCCAAATCAGTAAGTAGTCGAAATGCAGTTCAAAATTGGCAACCGTAGTAAACAGGCGGCACAGCTTTGTTCAGTGGAGGAGAACAGCAAGGAGTGGCAGACACCGATAGTAGGCCCCAAACCAACTAGTACGCCAAATGCAGTTGTTCCATTTAACCACAATTTAATGAGAGCCTGAAGATAGAAGCTCAGGAAAGGCAACCTGGGGAACACCTTGGAGTGTAACACACCATCTCTCTCCACCCCATACCCATTTTGTATGGCCTAATGCAGTGTACTTTTCTACAACTACTAAACGAGAGTCGGAAGACCGAAGCAATGGCAAGGAAACCTGGGGAACACCTTAGAGTGTAACACACCCTCTCTCTACACCCCATACCCAATTTGAAGGTCTAATGCAGTGTAGTTTCCAAGAACTACTAAACGAGAGCCGGAAGATCGAAGCTCAGGAAAGGCAACCTGGGGAACACCTTGGAGTGTAACACACCCTCTCGCTACACCCCATACCCAATTTGAAGGCCTAATGCAGCGTAGTTTCCAACAACTACTAAACGAGAGCCGGAAGATCGAAGCTCAGGAAAGGCAACCTGGGGAACACCTTGGAGTGTAACAAACCCTCTCTCTACACCCCATACCCAATTTGTAGGCCTAATGCAGCGTAGTTTCCGACAACTACTAAACGAGAGCCGGAATATCGAAGCTCAGGAAAGGCAACCTGGGGAACACCTTGGAGTGTAACACACCCTCTCTCTACACCCCATACCCAATTTGTAGGCCTAATGCAGCGTAGTTTCCGATAACTACTAAACGAGAGCCGGAATATCGAAGCTCAGGAAAGGCAACCTGGGGAACACCTTGGAGTGTAACACACCCTCTCTCTACACCCCATACCCAATTTGAAGGCCTAATGCAGTGTAGTTTCCAAGAACTACTAAACGAGAGCCGGAAGATCGAAGCTCAGGAAAGGCAACCTGGGGAACACCTTGGAGTGGAACACACCATCTCTCTACACCCCATACCCAATTTGAAGGCCTAATGCAGCGTAGTATCCAACAACTACTAAACGAGAGCCGGTAGATCGAAGCTCAGGAAAGGCAACCTGGGGAACACCTTGGAGTGTAACACAACGTCTCTCTACACCACGGAAGGGATGATTCTTAGGAAGGAAGGCTGTTGGAAATAAGCATTGCGCGTCCGAGGGTGATTAGATTCTTATTAGGTATATACTCACCCTCGGACGCGCCCTGCTTCTTTATTTGGAATGAATGTTTATTTGCAATGTGGTGTTGACTTTCTCTATTATTTTGGTAATTAATGATTTTATTATTTTCATTATTTTGCATCTTCTCGGCAATAATATAAAGAAGACGCGACAGGACAACACTCGGTGGATGCCATATGTGTGTTTTCAATTTAAAAAACCTTTCAGTTAACTACTTGCAGGAGAAAGTAATTGTAGCTGGTGGCCATTTTTAGTACTGTACCAGATTTTAGCTGTTTGTTTGTTTTTAATGTCAAAATGTCTGCATTTGATATCTCACCAGTATTTTCTTTTTTATAAGCAAAATCCTTTTTTTTTTATTTTATGATGTTGGTTCAAGGGGTACACGGGCAGCAGTAGACAGGTCAGTGGAGGCCTAGTGGAAGGAGGGACCGCAGACAGGCTTCGAAGCCCTAACATAATAAATTGGGCTGCCTGTAGGCAATTTAAAATTGGTTCCAGGGGAACACGGGCAGCAGTAGACAGGTCAGTGGAGGCCTAGAGGAAGGAGGGACCGCAGATGCGCCAATGTTTCCCCCATACCAAATTTGTAGGCCTAATGCAGTGTAGTTTCCAACAACTACTAAACGAGAGCCGGAATTTCGAAGCTCAGGAAAGGCAACCTGGGGAACACCTTGGAGTGTAACACACCCTCTCTCTACACCCCATACCCAATTTGAAGGCCTAATGCAGTGTAGTTTCCAACAACTACTAAACGAGAGCCGGAATATCGAAGCTCAGGAAAGGCAACCTGGGGAACACCTTGGAGTGTAACACACCCTCTCTCTACACCCCATACCCAATTTGAAGGCCTAATGCAGTGTAGTTTCCAAGAACTACTAAACGAGAGCCGGAAGATCGAAGCTCAGGAAAGGCAACCTGGGGAACACCTTGGAGTGTAACACAACGTCTCTCTACACGACGGAAGGGCTGATTCTTAGGAAGGAAGGCTGTTGGAAATAAGCATTGCGCGTCCGAGGGTGATTAGATTCTTATTAGGTATATACTCACCCTCGGACGCGCCCTGCTTCTTTATTTGGAATGAATGTTTATTTGCAATGTGGTGTTGACTTTCTCTATTATTTTGGTAATTAATGATTTTATTATTTTCATTATTTTGCATCTTCTCGGCAATAATATAAAGAAGACGCGACAGGACAACACTCGGTGGATGCCATATGTGTGTTTTCAATTTAAAAAAACTTTCAGTTAACTACTTGCAGGAGAAAGTAATTGTAGCTGGTGGCCATTTTTAGTACTGTACCAGATTTTAGTTGTGTGTTTGTTTTTAATGTTAAAATGTCTGCATTTGATATCTCACCAGTATTTTCTTTTTTATAAGCAAAATACTTATTTTTATATTTTCTGATGTTGGTTCCAGGGGTACACGGCCAGCAGTGCCCTGGTCAGTGTAGTAGTAGTTGAAAGAATGGACCGCAGACAGGCATCGAAGGCCTAAAATAAAAACACATGGCTGTAGGCAATTTTAAATTGGTTCCAGGGGTACACGGACAGCAGTGGTGTGGTCAGTGGAGGCCTAGTGGAAGGAGTGACCGCAGACAGGCATCGAAGGCCTAAAATAATAACACATGGCTGTAGGCAATTTTAAATTGGTTCCAGGGGTACACGGGCAGCAGTGACCTGGTCAGTGTAGTAGTAGTTGAAAGAATGGACCGCAGACAGGCATCGAAGGCCTAAAATAAAAAAATTGGGCTGGCTGTAGGCAATTTTAAATTGGTTCCAGGGGTACACGGGCAGCAGTGGTGTGGTCAGTGGAGGCCTAGTGGAAGGAGTGACCGCAGACAGGCATCGAAGGCCTAAAATAATAACACATGGCTGTAGGCAATTTTAAATTGGTTCCAGGGGTACACGGGCAGCAGTGACCTGGTCAGTGTAGTAGTAGTTGAAAGAATGGACCGCAGACAGGCATCGAAGGCCTAAAATAAAAAAATTGGGCTGGCTGTAGGCAATTTTAAATTGGTTCCAGGGGTACACGGACAGCAGTGGTGTGGTCAGTGGAGGCCTAGTGGAAGGAGTGACCGCAGACAGGCATCGAAGGCCTAAAATAATAACACATGGCTGTAGGCAATTTTAAATTGGTTCCAGGGGTACACGGACAGCAGTGGTGTGGTCAGTGGAGGCCTAGTGGAAGGAGTGACCGCAGACAGGCTTCCAAGGCCTAACATAACAAACTTGGGCTGGCTGTAGGCACTTTTAAATTGGTTCCAGGGGTACACGGGCAGCAGTGGTCTGGTCAGTGGAAGTCTAGTGGAAGGAGTGACCGCAGACAGGCTTCCAAGGCCTAACATAACAAAATTGGGCTGGCTGTAGGCACTTTAAATTGGTTCCAGGGGTACATGGGCAGCAGTGTATGGTCAGTGGAAGTCTAGTGGAAGGAGTGACGGCAGACAGTCTTCGAAGGCCTAACATAACAAAATTGGGCTGACTGTAGGCACTTTTAAATTGGTTCCAGGGTAACACGGCCAGCAGTGGCCTGGTCAGTGTAGTAGTTGTAGAAAGAAGGGACCGCAGACAGGCTTCGAAGGCCTAACATAACAAAAATGTCAAAACAATGGTATTGTCAGTGCCAGGCATTGAAGGATGTCAGCGCCTAGACTACACATTGGTGAAGCTGTGAGAGATAATTTTGCTAGTGGTAGAGCACTGTTTGAGCTGGGGGGGGGAACTGTCTTGTGGCCGGCGTTACAGGCACAGGGCCCCTCATATTACAACGGTGTGTCTGACGTTGGGTGCGCACCACCACCGCCAGAGACACTTTATTGTACTATGAGGGACCCAGTGGCAGTGCCGTCGACCAAAAGCGGCCACACCCACCTCTTCAGACAAACAGCACTCTCAAGGGTCCAAGCGCAAAGTGGCGATAGCACGGCCCCGTGTGGGGAGTTTGGCCATTTCGTGAGGTGGAAACATGTCGTATGCTGGACAATCAGGTGAAGAAAATTACGAGATTGGAAAAGTCATTCAGAATAGTCCACAGGCAAGACCTTTTCATAGGAAAGCTAGGTGTCAGCCGGGCAGGGTGGGGCAAAAGATTTTGAAATCCAGTTGTGGTTCATTTTAATGAAGGTTAGATCATCTACATTTTGGGTAGCCAGACGAGTCCTTTTTTCTGTTAGTATTGAACCTGCAGCACTGAATACTCTTTCTGATAGGACACTAGCTGCCGGGCAAGCAAGCTCCTGCAATGCATATTCTGCCAATTCTGGCCAGGTGTCTAATTTGGATGCCCAGTAATCAAATGGGAATGACGGTTGAGGGAGAACGTCGATAAGGGATGAAAAATAGTTTGTAACCATACTGGACAAATGTTGTCTCCTGTCACTTTGAATTGATGCTGCAGTACCTGTCCTGTCTGCGGTCATAGAAAAATCACTCCACAACCTGGTCAGAAAACACCTCTGGCCAACGCCACTTCTGATTTCTGCCCCTCTAACACCTCTGGTCTGCTGGCCCCTGGAGCTCGTGTGAGAACGATCACGGGCGCTGTGTGCAGGGAATGCCAGAAGCAAACGGTCAACAAGAGTTGATTGTTTTGTTGCTAATATTAGTTCCAAGTTCTCATGTGGCATAATATTTTGCAATTTGCCTTTATAGCGAGGATCAAGGAGGCAGGCCAACCAGTAATCGTCATCGTTCATCATTTTTGTAATGCGTGTGTCCCTTTTGAGGATACGCAAGGCATAATCCGCCATGTGGGCCAAAGTTCCCGTTGTCAAATCTGCGGTTGTGCTTGGTTGAGGGGCAGTTGCAGGCAAATCTACGTCACTTGTGTCCCTCAAAAAACCAGAACCCGGCCTTGCCACGCCACCAATTTCCCGTGCCCCCGGGAAAGCTTCCTCATTAAAAATATACTCATCCCCATCATCCTCCTCATCCTCCACCTCCTCTTCGCCCGGTACCTCGTCATGTACACTGCCCTGACCAGACAATCGCTGACTGTCATCAAGGCTTTCCTCTTCCTCTGGTGCAGACGCCTGATCCTTTATGTGCGTCAAACTTTGCATCAGCAGACGCATTAGGGGGATGCTCATGCTTATTATGGCGTTGTCTGCACTAACCAGCCGTGTGCATTCCTCAAAACACTGAAGGACTTGACACATGTCTTGAATCTTCGACCACTGCACACCTGACAACTCCATGTCTGCCATCCTACTGCCTGCCCGTGTATGTGTATCCTCCCACAAAAACATAACAGCCCGCCTCTGTTCGCACAGTCTCTGAAGCATGTGCAGTGTTGAGTTCCACCTTGTTGCAACGTCTATGATTAGGCGATGCTGGGGAAGGTTCAAAGAACGCTGATAGGTCTGCATACGGCTGGAGTGTACAGGTGAACGGCGGATATGTGCGCAAAGTCCACGCACTTTGAGGAGCAGGTCGGATAACCCCGGATAACTTTTCAGGAAGCACTGCACCACCAGGTTTAAGGTGTGAGCCAGGCAAGGAATGTGTTTCAGTTGGGAAAGGGAGATGGCAGCCATGAAATTCCTTCCGTTATCACTCACTACCTTGCCTGCCTCAAGATCTACAGTGCCCAGCCACGACTGCGTTTCTTGCTGCAAGAACTCGGACAGAACTTCCGCGGTGTGTCTATTGTCGCCCAAACACTTCATAGCCAATACAGCCTGCTGACGTATGCCAGTAGCTGCCCCATAATGGGAGACCTGGTGTGCAACAGTGGCAGGTGCGGATGGAGTGTTTGTGCGACTGCGGTCTGTGGACGAGCTCTTGCTTCTGCAGGAGGACGAGGAGGAGGAGGAGGAGGGGGTGCGAACGGCTACAGACAACTGTTTACTAGACCGTGGGCTAGGCAGAACTGTCCCAAACTTGCTGTCCCCTGTGGACCCTGAATCCACCACATTTACCCAGTGTGCCGTGATGGACACGTAACGTCCCTGGCCATGCCTACTGGTCCATGCATCTGTTGTCAGGTGCACCTTTGTGCTCACAGATTGCCTGAGTGCATGGACGATGCGCTCTTTAACATGCTGGTGGAGGGCTGGGATGGCTTTTCTGGAAAAAAAGTGTCGACTGGGTAGCTCGTAGCGTGGTACAGCGTAGTCCATCAGGTCTTTGAAAGCTTCGCTTTCAACTAACCGGTAGGGCATCATCTCTAACGAGATTAGTCTAGCTATGTGGGCGTTCAAACCCTGTGTACGCGGATGCGAGGCTAAGTATTTCCTTTTTCTAACCATAGTCTCATGTAGGGTGAGCTGGACTGGAGAGCTGGAGATCGTGGAACTAGCGGGGGTGCCGGTGGACATGGCAGACTGAGAGACGGTGGGAGATGGTATTGTTGCCGCCGGTGCCCTAGATGCAGTGTTTCCTACTACGAAACTGGTGATTCCCTGACCCTGACTGCTTTGGCCTGGCAAAGATACCTGCACAGATACAGCAGGTGGTGCGCTAAATGGTGGTCCTACACTGCCGGAAGGGATGTTGCGTTGATGACTAGCTTCATTGGCCGAGGGTGCAACAACCTTAAGGGACGTTTGGTAGTTAGTCCAAGCTTTCAAATGCATGGTGGTTAAATGTCTATGCATGCAACTAGTATTGAGACTTTTCAGATTCTGACCTCTGCTTAAGGAAGTAGAACATTTTTGACAGATGACTTTGCGCTGATCAATTGGATGTTGTTTAAAAAAATGCCAGACTGCACTCTTTCTAGCATCGGATACCTTTTCAGGCATTGCAGACTGAGCTTTAACCGGATGGCCACGCTGTCCTCCACCAGGTTTTGGCTTTGCCACGCGTTTTGGGCAAGATACGGGCCCGGCAGATGGAACCTGTGGCGATGTTGATGCCTGCTGCGGCCCCTCCTCCTCCTCTGCTTCAGAACTGCTGCCGCCTGCACCCTGTTCCCCCAATGGCTGCCAATCGGGGTCAAGAACTGGGTCATCTAATAACTCTTCTTGTACCTCCTGCGCAACTTCGTCTGTGTCACCGTGTCGTTCGGTGGTATAGCGTTCGTGATGGGGCAACATAGTCTCATCAGGGTCTGATTCTTGATCAGCACCCTGCGAGGGCAATGTTGTGGTCTGAGTCAAAGGACCAGCATAGTAGTCTGGCTGTGGCTGTGCGTCAGTGCACTCCATGTCAGATTCAATTTGTAATGGGCATGGACTGTTAACTGCTTCACTTTCTAAGCCAGGGACGGTATGTGTAAAGAGCTCCATGGAGTAACCCGTTGTGTCGCCTGCTGCATTCTTCTCTGTTGTTGTTTTTGCTGAAGAGGACAAGGAAGTGACTTGTCCCTGACCGTGAACATCCACTAACGACGCGCTGCTTTTACTTTTACCAGTTTCACGAGATGAGGCAAAAGAGCTAGAGGCTGAGTCAGCAAGATAAGCCAAAACTTGCTCTTGCTGCTCCGGCTTTAAAAGCGGTTTTCCTAATCCCAGAAAAGGGAGCGTTCGAGGCCTTGTGTAGCCGGACGACGAACCTGGCTCCACAGCTCCAGACTTAGGTGCAATATTTTTTCCCCCACGACCACCTGATGCTCCACCACTACCACTACCCTCATTACCAGCTGACAATGAACGCCCCCGGCCACGACCTCTTCCACTAGACTTCCTCATTGTTTTAAAAACGTAACCAAACTAACGTTATTTGTTGCAGTCACACAACTTACACGGTGAGCTATAACTTCAGTATGATTTAGCTACCCCTTTACAGGTTGGTGAGACCACAGCGAAAATCAGGCCCAATGTTACACACTCTTTTTTTGGTGGCTGCAAATTAGAGAGATGCCCCACACGCAGGACTGTCACTGAAGCACAAATGTTAATATTAATGTCACACTATTATTTTTTTTTTATTTTTATTTTTTTCAGGAACACTTTAGAAACCCCCCCCAAAAAAAAAAAAAGATTTTTGCAGGGAGAATTTAGAAAACAAATGTAACAAACTATATGCTTTCTATGGGCCACTGAGTGAGAGATGACGCACACAGGAATCAGGAGTGGCACACAAGCCCAGAGGCCAATATTTTTCTACCAATGATTGATGGAGTTATTTTCTCTGGTAGATTTTGGAACCCAAATCAAGGAAAAAAAATGTAGGCTTTCTATGGACCACAATTGGAGAGAGAGAGAGAGAGAGAGAGAGATGGCACACCCAGGAGTCAAGACTGGCACACAAGCAGAAAGGCCAATATTAATCTCCCACTGTTTTTTTTTTTTTTTTTTTTTTTTTTTTTTTTTCAGGGAGACTTTAGAAAAAAAAATAATAAAAAAAATATGATTTTATCAGGAAGAATTTAGAAACCAAATAAAATAAAATGATTTTTTCAGGGAGAATTTATAAAACAAATAAAAACAAAAATAGGCGTTCTATGGCCCACTGACTGAGAGATGACGCACACAGGAGTCAGGAGTGGCACACAAACCCAGAGGCCAATATTTTTCTACCAATGATTGATGTAGTTATTTTCTCTGGTAGATTTTAGAACCCAAATCAAGGAAAAAAAATATAGGCTTTCTATGGACCACAATTGGAGAGAGAGAGAGAGAGAGAGAGAGAGAGAGATGGCACACCCAGGAGTCAAGACTGGCACACAAGCAGAAAGGCCAATATTAATCTCCCACTGTTTTTTTTGGTTGTTTTTTTTTTTTTTTTTTCAGGGAGACTTTAGAAAAAAAAATAATAAAAAAAATATGATTTTATCAGGAAGAATTTAGAAACCAAATAAAATAAAATGATTTTTTCAGGGAGAATTTAGAAAACAAATAAAACCAAAAATAGGCGTTCTATGGCCCACTGACTGAGAGAGAGAGAGAGAGAGATGGAACGCTTAGTACTGGCACACAAGCCCAAAGGGCAATATTAATCTCCCTTTTTTTTTCCAGGGAGAATTTCTAAAACCCAAAAAAAAAAAAAAATAGGCTTTCTATGGCCCACTATTTGTGAGAGAGATGGGACGCTCAGGACTGGCACAGATGGCACGCTCAGGACTGGCACAGAAGCCCAGAGGCCAATATTAATCTCCCTTTTTTTCTGGTAGAATTTATAAAACCAAAAAAAAATTTAAATAGGCTTTCTATGGCCCACTATTTGTGAGAGAGATGGCACGCTCAGGACTGGCACAGATGGCACGCTCACAACTGGCACACAAGCCCAGAGGCCAATATTAATCTCCCTTTTTTCAGGGAAAATTTATAAAACAAAAAAAAAAATAAATAGGCTTTCTATGGCCCACTATTTGTGAGAGAGATGGCACGCTCAGGGCTGGCACAGATGGCACGCTCAGGACTGGCACACAAGCCCAGAGGCCAATATTAATCTCCCTTTTTTTCAGGGAGAATTTATAAAACCCCCAAAAAAAATAAAATAGGCTTTCTATGGCCCACTATTTGTGAGAGAGATGGGACGCTCAGGACTGGCACAGATGGCACGCTCAGGACTGGCACAGAAGCCCAGAGGCCAATATTAATCTCCCTTTTTTTCTGGTAGAATTTATAAAACCAAAAAAAAATTTAAATAGGCTTTCTATGGCCCACTATTTGTGAGAGAGATGGCACGCTCAGGACTGGCACAGATGGCACGCTCACAACTGGCACACAAGCCCAGAGGCCAATATTAATCTCCCTTTTTTCAGGGAAAATTTATAAAACAAAAAAAAAAATTAAATAGGCTTTCTATGGCCCACTATTTGTGAGAGAGATGGCACGCTCAGGGCTGGCACAGATGGCACGCTCAGGACTGGCACACAAGCCCAGAGGCCAATATTAATCTCCCTTTTTTCAGGGAAAATTTATAAAACAAAAAAAAAAATTAAATAGGCTTTCTATGGCCCACTATTTGTGAGAGAGATGGCACGCTCAGGGCTGGCACAGATGGCACGCTCAGGACTGGCACACAAGCCCAGAGGCCAATATTAATCTCCCTTTTTTTCAGGGAGAATTTATAAAACCAAAAAAAAAAATAAATAGGCTTTCTATGGCCCACTATTTGTGAGAGAGATGGCACGCTCAGGGCTGGCACAGATGGCACGCTCAGGACTGGCACACAAGCCCAGAGGCCAATATTAATCTCCCTTTTTTTCAGGGAGAATTTATAAAACCCCAAAAAAAATAAAATAGGCTTTCTATGGCCCACTATTTGTGAGAGAGATGGCACACTCAGGACTGGCACACAAGCCCAAAGGCCAATATTAATCTCCCACTGTATTTTTATCAGGGAGAATTTATACACCCCACAAAAAAAAATACAGAAAAATGAAAAGGCTTTCTATGGCCCACTATGTGAGAGAGATGGCACACACAGGGATGGCACTCTAGCAGAAATGCCAAATTGCCAATCTTAATCTCCCACCAAAAAAAAAACAAAAAAAAAAAACAGGGAATGTCCTACAATTACTATCTCCCTGCCTGCAGTAATCTCAGCCAGGTATGGCAGGCAGCTACTATCTCCCTGCCTGCAGTAATCTCAGCCATGTATGGCAGGCAGCAATAAGGAGTGGACTGATGCACAAATGAAATAAAAAGTGTGGACAAACAAAAAAGATAACTGTGCAGAAAGGAAGGAACAAGAGGATTTGTGCTTTGAAAAAAGCAGTTGGTTTGCACAGCGGCGTACACACAGCAATGCAGCTATCAGGGAGCCTTCTAGGGCAGCCCAATGAGCTACAGCGCTGAGGGGAAAAAAAAAAAAAAAAAAACTTCCACTGTCCCTGCACACCGAGGGTGGTGTTGGACAGTGCAAATCGCTGCAGCACAAGCGGTTTTGTGGTTAATGGACCCTGCCTAACGCTATCCCTGCTTCTGACAAAGCGGCAGCAACCTCTCCCTAAGCTCAGATCAGCAGCAGTAAGATGGCGGTCGGCGGGAACGCCTCTTTATAGCCCCTGTGACGTCGCAGACAGCAAGCCAATCACTGCAATGCCCTTCTCTAAGATGGTGGGGACCAGGACCTATGTCATCACGCTGCCCACACTCTGCGTTTACCTTCATTGGCTGAGAAATGGCGCTTTTCGCGTCATTGAAACGCGACTTTGGCGCGAAAGTCGCGTACCGCATGGCCGACCCCGCACAGGGGTCGGATCGGGTTTCATGAAACCCCGACTTAGCCAAAAGTCGGCGACTTTTGAAAATGTTCGACCCGTTTCGCTCAACCCTAATCGCCAGCATTTCGTAGCTTCAAGGACTTTACCAATCTTACCATTTTATTAAACATTTGAAGTGTTAATGTATTTGTTAAATAAAGGCTACTGTGGCCAAATTATGCAGACTTAAGTGTCAGTGTTTTTATTGGATATTTGGTGGTGGGGTGGAAGATTCGGTAATAGAAGGTAAGGGGAGGGTGACGCTGATGTTGTCACCAGAATATCAACAGTACTAAGACAAACTGATAGGAAATTTAGATTGTGAGCCCCAAAGGGGACAAGGATGAAGATGTCTGTAAAGCGCTGTAGAATTAATGGTGCTATTATTATTATACATAAAAGCGCCATTTATTCCATGGCACTTTACATATGAAAAGGGGGCAAATATTGATAAATACAATAAATATGAGCAAAAAACAAGGCACTAACAGGTACAGAAGGAGGGAGGACCCTGCCCACGAGGGCTCACAGTCTGCAGGGGAAGGGTGAGGATATACTAGGAGAGGGTAGAGCTGGTCGTGCCGCAGTTCAGTAGGTTGAGGATCACTGCAGGCTGTAGGCTTGTTGGAAGAGGTGAGTCTTCAGGTTCTTTTTGAAGGTTTCTATGGTAGGTGAGAGTCTGATGTGTTGGGTTAGAGAGTTCCAGAGTATGGCGGAAGCACAGGAGAAGTCTTGGATGCGGTTGTGGGAAGAAGAGATGAGAGGGGAGTAGAGAAGGAGATCTTGTAAGGATCGACGGTTTTGTGTAGGTAAGTACTGGGACACCATGTTGCAGATATATGGAGGAGACTGGTTGGTTGTGGATGGCTTTGTATGTCATAGGAAGGGTTTTGAACTGGAGTCTCTGGACGATAGGAAGCCAGTGAAGGGCTTTGCATAAGGGAGAGACTTGGGAATAGCGGAGAGACAGGTAGATTAGTCGGGCAGCAGAGTGTAGGATGGATTGGAGTGGTGCCAGAGTGCTAGAGGGGAGGCCAGAGAGTAGGAGGTTGCAGTAGTCAAGGCGGGAGATGATAAGGGTGTGCACTAGTGTTTTTGTGGTTTCGTTGTTGAGGAATGCGCGGATCCGGGAAATATTTTTGAGTTTGAGATGGCACGAGGAGGCTTGGATATGTGGCTTGAAAGAGAGGGCAGACTCAAGGATCACCCTGAGGCACTGAGCATGCGGGACTGGGGAAAGTGAGCAGCCATTGACATTGATGGATAGGTCTGGAGGAGGGGTAGAGTGAGATTGGGGAAAGATGATGAATTCTGTTTTGTCAATGTTAAGTTTTAGAAAGCGAGCAGAAAAGAAGGCCAAGATAGCAGACAGACAGTCTTTTGGTGAGCAAGGAGGTGAGATCAGGTCCAGATAGGTAGATCTGTGTGTCATCAGCGTAGAGATAATACTGCAAACCGTGGGATTCTATGAGCTGTCCCAGTCCGAAGGTGTAGATGGAGAAGAGTAGGAGAACTGAGGACTGAGCCTTGAGGGACACCGACAGACAAGGGGAGAGGTGGGGAGGTGGTGTGGGAGAGGGAGACACTGAAAGTTCGGTCTGTTAGATATGATGAGATCCAGGATAGGGCCAAGTCTGTGATGCCAAGAGATGATAGAATCTGTAGCAGGAGGGAGTGGTCCACAGTGTCAAAGGCAGAAGACAGGTCCAGGAGAAGGAGGACAGAGTAGTGTTACTTGCTCTTGGCAGTTAGTAGGTCATTGGTGACTTTAGTTAGGGCAGTTTCAGTTGAGTGATGGGGTCGGAAGCCAGATTGTAACCAGTCAAAGAGGAAGCAGGAGGAGAGGTGGGGGATAGTTCAAGATGGACATGCTGTTCCAGTAGTTTTGAGGCATAAGGGAGAAGAGATATCAGGCGATAGCTAGACACAGAGGATGGGTCAAAGGAGGGCTTTTTGATATATAAGCAAACATCATAATAGACCTAGCTAGAAGAGAAGAGTTTAGAATTATAAATGGCTGAAAAGAAGAAAATGCAGTGACAAAACAGGATTAATGACATGACTTTTTCTAGAATGAGATTTTAGATGACAAATATCAAGTTATCATTTTATTCAGCTTTTTATGACCAGCATGCCCATATAGACGGCTTAGAAGGGTTGACTCTACTAACAGATTGCCTTTAATGTATAATGTAAAAAACAACAACCTCCTTTTCAAAAGTGGACGGTTCAAGTAAATATATGTTTTAGGAGGGATTTAGGACTGCCTTATGTTTAGGTTTCTGTAATGGCAGGAGCTCAGGAGAACTATGTAAGAACTTGGTTACGATCGCTGTAGAGAGTCGCCACTGGTTCAATTTAACTATTTTTTTACTTTTTAGCTATTGGTCCTAATGGAAGAAACTGGCTCTGCTTCATGTGTTTCACATAATTCTAATTACTTCTGACTGGATTCAAAGGGCCCCGTAAATTGCACGTTCTGTTTTCTCTTCAAAGGGAACATTGCAGAATAAAGTGAATGACAAAAACAAGAAAGATCTGTTGGGTCTGGGAGATCAGTATCAGACAGGCAGACAAAGCCACTGGTGGTGGTGGTGATCATGATGATGATAATGATGATGATGATGATGATGAAACTGCAGATGAAGAGGATTAATAACTTTTGATTTGTAACTATATGGCAGCATTAGGTTAAATTGGCTAAATGACATAGGCAGTCAACACACCACTAAAACATGAAGGTGTTATAGCTGTCCATGAGGCAAGTATTTTTGCCAGCAACATTTAAAAAATGGTCTAAAAAAGCAATACCAAAATCCGATGGTAACATAACATTTACTAATGAAAACATAAGCAATATGTTGAGTATCACTGTAAGGAGTGTAAGACACCAGACCTTTTTAACTCGTCCGTGGCTGCATTGAAACCCCCTTCTTTTAAACACAAGAGAGAAAACACTGACAGCACCAATGTGGATTAAATTGATCGGCCGCAGCTTTATTTAACCAACTTGTAAAATTACATCACCAATCTCAGTCAATGCGCATTTCTTCTTTACAGTACTTTATCCCCTTCTCCTAGACCAAAACTGAGAATGTACATGGGACTTGCAAATAACATATACAGGAATGGACGAAAACCGCCACATTGCGACAACATTTTGAAACAGATAATAACAGAACAATAAATAATAAAAGAATAATAAAAGATGCTTTGGGTAAGATGGTCTAACAGCCATTGTCACCTTTTCCCCCCTTTTAAATCCTAAAATGTCACACCTCTGCATTTTCCCACATTTTAACTAACCTCCGACCAAGTTTCTTAGGTCCCTAGGCCCAATCCTTTTACACTTCAGGGCCTGCTATACATTTTTGGCTTTGAACAGACAAACTGGTGGAGATACTAAAAAGGAATCCAACTTTAGAAGATTAAAAGGGTTGTACACTACTATGATACTCATGACTTGTACTTAATAGATCATCAATATCTGATCAGAGGGAATCTAACCCCCGATACCCCCACTCATCAACTTCTAAGAGCTGCGGCAGCGACTGGATGTAAAGAGTGTACGAAATGGAACACCGCCGCTCTGTGCACGGTGTAGTTGCCGCTCACAGGTACTGCACATCAGCACCTATTTGAATAGCATTTCGAAGAAGATGTGTAAAGGTACCGTTACACTAAACGATTTACCAACGATCACGACCAGCGATACGATCTGGCCGTGATCGTTGGTAAGTCGTTGTGTGGTCGCTGGGGAGCTGTCAGACAGACAGCTCTCTCCAGAGACCAACGATCAGGGGAAAGACTTCGGCATTGTTGAAACTGCCTTCAACGATGCCGAAGTCCCCCTGCAGCACCCGGGTAACCAGGGTAAACATTGGGTTACTAAGTGCAGGGCCGCGCTTAGTAACCCAATATTTACCCTAGTTATCATTGTAAAAGTAAAAAAAAACAAAACAGTACATACTCATATTCTGATGTCTGTCACGTCCCCCGACGTCCACAGGGTTAAAACTGCTTTCGGCAAGAGCTCTGCTAATGCACGCGCTCCGGCCGAGAGCTTCCCTGCACTGATTGACAGTGCCGGCAGTAAAGCCGAGCACAGCGGTGATGTCACCGCTGTTACTGCCGGCGCTGACAGTCAGTGCAGGGAAGCTCTCGGCCGGAGCGCGTGCATTAGCAGCGCTCTTGCCGAAAGCAGTTTTAACCCTGTGGACCCCGGGGGACGTGACAGACATCAGAATGTGAGTACGTACTGTTTTTTTTTTTTACTTTTACAATGGTAACCAGGGTAAATATCGGGTTACTAAGCGCGGCCCTGCGCTTAGTAACCCGATATTTACCCTGGTTACAAGTGAACACATCGCTGGATCGGCATCACACAAGCCGATCCAGCGATGACAGCGGGTGATCAGCGACCAAAAAAAGGTCCTGATCATTCCCCAGCGACCAACGATCTCCCAGCGGGGGCCTGATCGTTGGTCGCTGTCACACATAACGAGATCATTAGCGGGATCGTTGCTACATCACAAAAAGAGTGACGTTGCAACAATATCCTTAACGATATCGTTATGTGTGAAGGTACCTTTAGAGTAATCATAATGATTGCATCTACTAGGGCCGGGATGAAGGGTAGGCAGGGAAGGCACCTAGGGTGTTAATTCCTGCCTGCCAAAGGGTGTGTACTTTAAGACAGTTGCTAAATGCCTGCGGCTGCTTAACACATTCCTCCAACCCCAGGCTTTTGTATACTAATTGCTGGATGCATGCTCAAAGGTGAGCAGTGTCAGTGAGTCACTGACACCACTCACCGCTTGCACCCTGGCCAGCATTACCTCCTCATTGTAGTCAGCTCCCTGCACCATCGAGAACTCCATCAGAATTCAGTCTACTCCTGACCTGTGGCCTGTTGGAGACAGCGCACATCAGGCGGTGTGATGACATCACTGAATTACACCGTCTAGTGCCCACTGCTCTTCAAGATAGAAAAGGTTAGTGGCGGCAGGAAGCCTGGATAAGGTGAATATAAGATTTTTTTAGATTTATTGTTATGTTATTTCACCAAAAAATGGGGGCTATGTAGGGTCATCAAATTATGGGCTGTGTGAGGATATTAAATGACGGGCTGTGTGTGGCCATCAGATGAGGGGCTGTGTGGGGCCATCTAGTGATGGCCAGTGGATACATCAACTGAGGGGCTGTGGGAGACAGCTTAGCATATGAGGGAATGTGGTGACAATACTTTAAAGGGCATTGTGGGGGACATTATACCGGGGCTGTGATGATCATCCTGGATAGGGGGCTATTGTGGATATCATTCTGTGTGGGGTTATGTGGGGTACATTATACTGTATATAATGATTGCTGAAATCCTAAAATATAAGACACTAGTCACGTAGTATATTGGCCAGTCATGTAGTATATTGCCCAGCCATGTAGTATATTGGCCAGTCACGTAGTATATTGGCCAGTCACGTAGTATATTGGCCAGTCACGTAGTATATTGGCCAGTCACATAGTATATTGGCCAGTCACATAGTATATTGCCCAGCCACGTAGTATATTGCCCAGTCACGTAGTATATTGCCCAGTCATGTAGTATATTGCCCAGTCATGTAGTATATTGCCCGTCACGTAATATAATGGCCAGTCACGTAGTATGCATCATATCCCTGTTAAAAAAAAAAAGAATTAAAATAAAAAATAGTTACATACTCACCTTTCGGAGCCTCCCGATCGAAGCGGCCGGTTACTGATGGTCCTCGCGCTTCGGTCCCAAGGGTGTATTGCGGTCTCGCGAGACCACTACGTCATCATCTCACGAGATCGCAGCATGGACCGGTTACCGGAGCATCGTGAGTGGGAAAGGCCTGTTGTGGATCCGAGGGGCCGATGGACGGTGAGTATATAACTATTTTTTATTTTTTCCAATTATTTTTAACATTAGATCTTTTTATTATTCATGCTGCATAGGCTGCATGAATAGTAAAAAGTTGGTCACACAGGGTTAATAGCAGCGTTAACCGAGTGCGTTACACCGCGGTCAACGCTGCCATTAACCCTGTGTGAGCGCTGACCGGAAGGGAGTATGGAACAGGCACTGACTGCGGGGAGGAAGGAGCGGCTATTTTCTTCCGGACTGTGCGCGTCGCTGTTTTGCCGCGACCAATCAGCGACTTGGATTTCCATGGCAGACAGAGGCCGCGACCAATGAATATCTGTGACAGACAGACGGAAGTGACCCTTAGACAATTATATAGTAGATTAGAAATGAATATCACTATTTGTCCCTCTTACTGTGTAAATGGTCCACAAACAATGAATGATTCTCTATCTAAGTTAGAAGGTGCACTCCCTGTTAAAGGGACTCTGTCACCTGAATTTGGAGGGAACAATCTTCATCCATAGAGGCGGGGTTTTTGGGTGTTTGATTCACCCTTTCCTTACCCGCTGGCTGCATGCTGGCTGCAATATTGGATTGAAGTTCATTCTCTGTCCTCCATAGTACACGCCTGCACAAGGCAAGATTGCAGACTGTGCAGGCGTGTACTATGGAGGACAGAGAATGAACTTCAATCCAATATTGCAGCAAGCATGCAGCCAGCGGGTAAGGAAAGGGTGAATCAAAAACCCAAAAACCCCACCTCCATGGCTGAAGATTGTTCCCTCCAAATTCAGGTGACAGTGTCCCTTTAATGGGAAGATTTAAGCTCTTCTTGACAAGGCTATTTTCCTTTTTTTCGTTTTCATTTTTTCTTCCCATTTTTCCAAGAGCCATATCTTTTTTTAGTTTTTGTTGGAATAAGTTTAAATGCAACAACTCCATTCCTGTTGTAGTCTGCATTGAATGTCTATGAGTGTTCATTTGTCAGCTATGCTGTGATTGTTAAAGTTTGTACAAAAAGGTCAGAGGACTCTCACTGATTGCATCATTCTGCTGCTGTTTCCTTCACAGAGAGACATGTGTTACATGGACTAGATTATATCGGTAGTTACTGTCAAAGCTTTCTTATTTTGTTCCAGTTCAAGCTGCATATATTAAACACAGTTTGCCTTACGTTGGATTCTGCTGCTTATATGAAGTAACACGCGCTGCTGTGGTAATACTCCGGCTAACAGGTTATGGGCCCAGCCACCGGAAAGTAAATGGTAAAAAGCCCAGTCACCGGAATAAGCAGCGAGCCAAGCGCAGACAGCACAGAGGAACCCCCGGAATACAAGGACACCGGAACGCAAAGGTACCGCAGTGTACAGAGCACCGGACAGCGCAGCTTAAAGGGCCAGTAACAAAATAAAAAAAAAAGGTACAAGAGACAAGAATGTCTACAGAAAGGAATGCAGTGAAGTACACAGTGCCAAGTCTCACAAATCACAATTACAGCTCCTGGAAATTCAAGGTAAAGATGTTACTTATAAGAGAGGGTACATGGAAATGTATTGAACAGCCTGTGCCTGACCCAGTACCGGGTGATTGGCTAGAGACTGATCAGAAAGCACAAAGCACTATTTCCCTCAGCATAGATGATAACCAGATTGTACATGTATGCAAATGTGATACTGCAAAGAAAATGTGGGAAGAATTACAGAAAGTGCATGAAAGGTCAAATCTCAGCAATAAGCTATATCTTATGAGAAAGCTGTATCAGTCTAAATTAAGTGATGGCCAGCATATGCAGGACTATATCAGAAACACCCTAGAGATTGTGGAGCGCCTAAGGGGTATTGGTGAAGAAATTAAAGATTTTCATGTTGCTGCATTACTATTAAGTGGTCTTCCAGAAAGTTATGACACGCTTGTGACTGCATTAGATGCCAGACCAGATGATGAACTCACACTAGAATATGTGAAAGGGAAACTTGCAGATGAATACAAGAGAAAGTCAGAGACTATTAGCAATAATATATGCAAAGCAGAAGCAGCATTAAAGACACAGTACTTTTCTAAAGCTCAGAGTCATTTAAAGGAAACTCGTGAATGTTTTGTCTGTAAAAAGCCTGGTCACCTTAAAGCAGACTGCAGAGTGTGGAAAGCAAGAATGAATCAGTTTAAAAAGCAGGACAGTCATCAAAAGGTTAAAACAGCTGTAAAGAAGGAAGATGCATGTATTGCGACTGCATTTGGGGTCAGCACAAGCCCATATGCAAACCATGTTTGGTGTATTGACTCTGGAGCGACTGCTCACATGACACGTGATAAAGATTTCTTCATTAATCTAGATGAAAGCAAGTCTGAAAAGGTAATTTTAGCTAATGGTCACTATATGACATCAGAAGGAATAGGAGATGGTTATCTCCATTGTCAAGTTCAATCCTCAGCACAAGTCAGAAAAATCCCAGTTAAAGACGTGCTGTATGTTCCCAAACTTGAAAGTAACCTTTTATCTGTAAAGAAGCTTGCACAACAGGGAAATATAGTTACATTTAAGGATGACAGATGCATCATTTCAAAGAAGGGTCATACCCTTGCCGAAGGAAAAATCAAAGATGAACTTTATCAGCTGAAATGCAATGAAACTGTTTACAGTGCTAGACAAGATTTTCATAAGGACTGTATTCATGTGTGGCACAGACGCCTAGGCCACAGAGATCCAGAAGCAGTAAAGAAACTAGCTCAACTTGCAAATGGTATTGCAATCAACCAGTGTAATCAAACAATGAAGTGCACAAGTTGCCTAAAAGGGAAAATGTCCAGAAAATCGTTTCCTAAAGTAAGCACTACTAAATCTGCACAGATACTGGATTTGATACATACAGATGTGTGTGGTCCAATGAGTGTTCTTACTCCCAGCAAGAAGAGATATTTTCTCACATTCATTGATGATTATTCCAGATATACTGTTACTTACCTACTTCAAAGTAAAGATGAAGTTCCACAGAAACTTGAAGAATATCTTGCTGCAGTTCTTAACAAATTTGGAAGAATACCAAAGGTACTGCGAGCAGATAATGGAACTGAATATACAAGTGGTAAAGTGCAAACCATCCTGAAAAAGAATGGAATCGTGTTCCAGACAACCGTTCCATACAACCCAGAGCAGAATGGCACAGCAGAGAGAAAGAACCGAACTCTTTGTGAAAGTGGAAGAAGTATGCTATTTGATGGAAACCTACCTACAACATATTGGGGAGAAGCCATCATGACTGCTACCTATCTTCAAAATCGACTGCCAAGTAAAGCTACAAGTAAAACTCCATATGAGCTATGGAACTGTGAGAAGCCCAACCTGAAGCATCTCAGGATATTCGGAAGCAAAACTTTTGTGCATGTTCCCAAAGAAAAACGTTCTAAGTGGGAATCTCATGCAAAGGAAGGAGTTCTTGTGGGGTACAGTGAAACTCAGAAAGGATACAGAATCCTGCACCCACAGACCAACACAGTAACAATCAGCAGAGATGTAGTGATTGATGAAAACTCAGTATCGCTCAAATTTCATGAGGTTACGCAAATAATTCAACCTAAGGAACAAGAATTTCAGTCAGTGATTCCAGACATTGAAGAGAATCTCAAAGAAAATACTGAAGTCTGGATATGCTCTGAAAGTACTGAAAAAGAAACAGAAGAACCAAGCCAACCTCGGGAGATCAGAAGATCAGGAAGATCAAATAAAGGAATTCCAGCTAAACGCCTTTCTTATATGGTCAGATCAATTCCAGAAGAAGAGCCACAGTCATGGCAGGAAATGCAAAAACTGCCTATTCATAAGAAGCAAAAATGGATAAAAGCTGCTGATGAAGAAATGGAATCCCTTCATAAGCTCAAAACATGGGAGCTCACAGAGCTACCTCAAGGCAAGAAAGCAATTGGATGTAAGTGGGTCTTTAAGAACAAATATGACTCCGAAGGTAATGTTCACCGTTTTAAAGCAAGATTGGTCGCAAAAGGATATTCACAAAAATATGGTGAAGATTATGATGCTACTTTTGCTCCAGTTGCCAAGCAAACTACATTCAGAACTTTATTATCCATAGCTGCTGTTCAGCAGATGAAAGTAAGACATTTTGACATCAAAACAGCCTTTCTACATGGAGACATTGAAGAAGAGCTGTACATGACTCAACCAGAAGGCTATGTTAAAAGGGGTAAAGAGAACCTTGTTTGCAGAATGCAAAAATCTCTCTACGGCCTTAAGCAATCAGCAAGAGCATGGAACACTAAGATGAACAAAGTGTTAATCGACGAAGGATTTAAAAGGTCTCAAGCGGATCCATGTTTGTATACAAAAGGTGTATCACAAGATTGGATGTATGTTATTCTATATGTGGATGATGTAATAATAGCGCATCAAGAAGAGAGAGAAATTTCAAAACTAGGTCAAATTCTGAACAAGCATTTCGAGACCAAGGACCTTGGAGATGTGACATACTATTTGGGAATCCAAATCCAGAGAGAGGAAGATGGAAGTTTTCTTCTTAATCAAAATTCTAAAATCTCCACAGTTCTAAACCAGTTTGGAATGTCAGAAGCCAAAGGCATATCAACTCCAATGGATCCATCTTACCTAAAATTGGAAGGAGAAGAAGATCTGCTACCCACAAATGACAGTTACAGACAAGCAGTGGGGGCACTTCTATACATAGCAACCACAACCCGCCCAGATATCTCAGCCACAGTGGGAATTCTCTGCCGACGTGTAAGCAAGCCACGCCAAAGAGATTGGAATGCAATTAAGAGACTTCTTCAGTATCTTAAGGCAACCCAAGAGTTAAGTCTAAAGATTTCTGCATCAGGAGATCTAATTCTCAGAGGATATGTAGATGCAGATTGGGCTGGAGACTCAAGTGATCGAAGATCAACAAGTGGTTACTTGTTCAAGTTAGGACACACTTCAATCTCATGGTCCAGTAGAAAACAAGTGTCAGTTGCATTGTCTTCTACAGAAGCAGAATATACATCAGCTGCTCATGCAAGTCAAGAGTTAATTTGGTTGAAGCAACTTTTGGAAGAATTCGGCAAACCACTAGCTGAACCAACTGTTATCTATGAGGACAACCAAGGATGTATCAAGCTCGCCAGCAGTGAAAGGATAAGTGCAAGAACAAAGCACATTGATGTTAAACATCATCACTTGCGTGACTTAGTAGAGCGTGAAGTTCTAAAGTTCGTTTACTGTGAATCTGACAAGATGTTAGCAGATGTTTTGACAAAGCCATTGTCAAGAGCCAAGTTTGAAGAATTCAGAACTGCAATGGGACTAACAGGATAAGCAGTTGTTGAGTGGGGGTGTTGGAATAAGTTTAAATGCAACAACTCCATTCCTGTTGTAGTCTGCATTGAATGTCTATGAGTGTTCATTTGTCAGCTATGCTGTGATTGTTAAAGTTTGTACAAAAAGGTCAGAGGACTCTCACTGATTGCATCATTCTGCTGCTGTTTCCTTCACAGAGAGACATGTGTTACATGGACTAGATTATATCGGTAGTTACTGTCAAAGCTTTCTTATTTTGTTCCAGTTCAAGCTGCATATATTAAACACAGTTTGCCTTACGTTGGATTCTGCTGCTTATATGAAGTAACACGCGCTGCTGTGGTAATACTCCGGCTAACAGTTTTCCATCCACATAACCGTTTCAGGCCTGGTGCAACGAGTTGTTCTTTTGAATTACACTGAACATTTTATCAAGCAATGCGCTGGAAAGCAGGGAAAAAAAATCCAAATGTGGGAAATTGCAAAAACAGTGCTATTCTTGAATTGTTTTCTGGGTTTTTATTTACCATTTTCACTATACGGTAAAGCCGATTAGGCAATATGATTCTCCAGGTCAGTACAATTATGCAGATACCAATTGCTTTTGTCACCATTTTCTGAGACCCAGAACTTTTTCAATTTTTGAGATATGGGTCTGTGTGAGGGCTGATATTTTCACTGATACCATTTTGGGGTAGATACAATGTTTTGATTGCCTTTTACTGCATTGTATTGCAATGTTGCTGTGGCCAAAAATATTTAATTCTGTCATTTTCCTTTTTTTTTTTTCATTACCTCATTTACCCATTGGTTTACGTTACTTTATATTTTAATAGATCAAACTTTTTACAAATCCAGCAATACCAAATATTTGTATTTTTATAGTATAATTGTTGATTAGACAAAAGGGGGTCATTTTAATTTTTTTCATATTGCTAATCCCTTCACCTTCCTGACCTGGCCATTTTTTTCAATTCTGACCACTTTCAATTTATGAGTTCATTCATATCTCTGGAACGCTTCAATGGATCCCACTTATTCTGAGATTGTTTTTTCTTTGATCATATTGTAATTCATGATAGTGGTAAAATGTCTATGATATGACTTACGTTTATTTGTGAAAAAAATGGAAATTTGGCAAAAATTTTGAAAATTTAGCAATTTTCAAACTTTGAATTTTTATGTCCTTAAGGTCGGGGTTATACTTGCGAGTGCAATGCGAGAAACACGCGTGAGTATCTCGCCTCAATACCCGGCACTGCCACTGGCACTCGAGACCAGAATGTGTGGCTGCATGTATTTCTCTGGTCCGAACCGCCAGCGGCAGTGCCAGGTGTTGAGGTGAGAGACTCGTGCGAGTTTCTCGCATTGCACTCGCAAGTGTGACCCCGGCCTAACTCAGAGAGTCACGTCACATGCAAAGGTTAATAAATAACATTTCCACATGTCTACTTTACCTGAGCACAAAAATAACTATTTTTGTGTTAGGAAGTTATAAGGGTTAAAAGTTGACCAGTGATTTCTCATTTTTTGCAACAAAATTTACCAATCATTTTTTTTAGGGACCACATCACATTTGAAGTGACATTGAGCAGCCTAATTGACAAAAGTTACACCATTCTAAAAACTCCAAACTAGATTCAAGAAGTTATTAACCCTTCAGGTGCTTCGCAGGAATTAATAGAATGTGGAAGGAAAAAATATTTAACTTTTTTTCACAAAATAATTATTTTTGACCCAATTTTTTTTACTTTTTCAAGGGTATCAGGAGATAATGGACCATACAATTTGTTGTGCAATTTCTCCTGAGCATGCTGATACCCCAGATGTGGGGGGAAACTACTGCTGGGGTGCACGGCAGAGCTCAGAAGGTAAGGAGCGCCATTTGACCTTTTGAATGTAAGATTTGCTGGCATAATTAACGGACGCCATGTCATGTTCGGAGAACCCTGATGTGCCTAAACAGTGGAAACCCAAAGAATGTCCCGAATCTACCTCAACATGAAGAACCTCAACTGAACCACATAGAAAAAGACATGTTGTATTGGAGATCAACGGGACAGAATAAATTACCAAGTATAAATATTTATTAGAAAAAAATAAGCAAGCTTCAACATTAAAAACAATTAAAAGGCACAAAAATACCTACAATGACAGAAGAGAAAAACATATCCCACAGACTGAGATGTACTTTGGCACCTGAGAAGGCTAGGCCAGGGGATTTCAGAAAGTACCCCTCCAAAAAACAGTTGATCAATTAATAATTGTCAGACAGTAATTCAAGAATAGACTTAATATTTGTGATAAAGGAGCGCCCCTACCATAGCAAATACCTGCAGGACATAATAAACGAAATTACCAACATGTGTGGTACTCTGTCCTGTCTGACAGGACGGACTGGACTTTTTGCTTCACTGTTGATGCCTCCATTAGGCTTGGGGAACCGCACACCTGACCGATATACATGAGTATGGAGCTCCCTGTGATATGAATGCCTATTGATCAGTGCTGGTGTTTGACTATGCTCCCTTATGCAGCTTATTATAGCCTATTTGGGAATATGGCAATTCAGGGGGTATGATGATTCCACATGTATTGTAGGTGGGTAATTCCTTTGCTCACATGTTGGTAATTTCATTTATTATGTCCTGCAGGTATTTGCTATGGTAGGGGCCCTCCTTTATCCCAAATATTAAGTCTATTCTTGAATTACTTTAGATTTAAGGCTGAACACCAAAACATGTATACTACACCTCATACATGCTGCCACCCCCCCAAAAAATCCTAGTTATCTTTTTGACTTAATAGAGAGACACCACCAACAGCTGTCTCACTGCCCCATGCATCCAGCTCAGGGGCTGCTCATGGCCTTGCAACTAGGGAGTCACACCAACCACCTACATCTCTGCCACCTACTGACTCTGGTTATCCATCTTCCTCTGTACTTTCAACACAATCATGGCAATGTCATACCAGTGTGGCAGGCCCATACGTACAGGAGCATGGCACCATAAGCCAACCACCTCCTATAATAGGGAGTTACAACCCCACATCTATCAATAATCTCCCCACACTTACTCAGCCAGCATGGCCCACATATCAAACACATTATGGGCAGCAAGGCCAATATGGGCCACAGTACAGGAAATCACATTTAGTTGCCCAGGGTGAAGACTGGCATCATGGTCCTCCACAGCAAACTTCAAATATTGGCCAACACAGCCAAAGATCTTACCGCCAACATACACAAGAACCTAGTTGGTATTATCATGGACCAGTGGTACTCACCAACAACCACTACCAACACAGCACAACCCCCCAGCAGCCATAAATCCAACAACACAGCAGCAAATCACTCTTCCCGAAAATCCCGACAATCCCCTGGCACCAACTTCACCAACCACATCACATCATTCTTTTTTGGATTTGTAATGTTTTCTATTGTTCTAATAGATAAATCCTTGCCAACGTTGGTTATTTCTTTGTTAAGCGGAAATAAAGCTAGAGTTTTATTTGTTTTTGGCGCCAAATAAAAGGCAATCTTGTTTTCACAGCAAAATGTGTGTTTAATAATCCAAAAAACATGTAAGCATTGTGCTAAGCCAAAATAATGAACACATGGTATGATTATTGTAATCAGCATCATCAGAAAAATAAAAAACAAAAAAACATCATGGCCCAACATTTTCTTGCCACGGTATGGATCCCTCAGGTGTAAGAATAATCTGTCATAATTTCACGCACTCTGAGGCCTGAAAGCTCTCTGCCTCTGGGCAAAGCATGGCTATTTGACAATTCTTCCTCAGCATTCTCAGACACACGCAAATCATAGATTTTTGTAAAACTGTATAATATTACACATCCAATCACAAAAATAGCCCCAAAAAGTACAATAGTCCATATACAAATGGACAAAGTATCTGCAAATATATAATACACCACATGAGATACTCTCTGAATGAAATAAGGGAGTCTCAGACCTAGATACTAGATAAAACATTGAATTTTTATTAATACAAATTTAAAAACATTATACAGAAAAGGTGCTGGAATGTACCAAGAGAGGGACACAAAGTCCTGGGAATCCACACACTAAACCCCATATGTACTATGGCTATATGTCAAAACAGTAAACCAGGGAATTATCATACCCCAATGAAACCTACTGCGAATGGGGGTACAGTAAATAATGTGCTAAACAAAGCCGCCCAAAAGGCAATACATACAAAAAATTGTGCACATAGAGTACCCCAATGAATATAGCGCAGTGGCACCTAGGTAAGACCACATGTATCCCAGATAAAAAACGGCAAGTACATACCACTGTATGGATCGGTGTGGAAGCCCGGACATTCCAGCACCTTTTCTGTATAATGTTTTTATATTTGTATTAATAAAAATTCAATGTTTTATCTAGTATCTAGGTTTGAGACTCTCTTATTTCATTCAGAGAGTATCTCATGTGGTGTATTATAATATTACACATGCCTTAATTACAATGTCCACATTTTGCTCGCTTAACTGGAGGGCACTAAGCAATACCCTCCCTTTTGCACATAAAATGCCAAACGCACATTCCAACAGAGGCCGTGCCCTCGTTAGTCTGTAATTAAAAATCCTTCGACATTTGTCAAGACTCCGCCGAGGACAAGGCCTCATAACATAGCGTGTGAGTCGAAAAGCCTCATCAGCCACTATCACAAAAGGAATTGGTGGACCACCTGAAGCAGGAAGACTCCTTGTCGGTGGAACACCCATTTGATTGGTCTTAAACCACCGACCCATTATGGAAGAATTGAAGATGCGAGAATCTCCAGTTCTTCTATAGGCTCCAATATCTACAATTATAAAATTGTATTGGCTGTTAACTAATGCCAACAAGACTACTGAAAAAATAACCTTATAATTGTCATATTGGGACCCTGAGTTTGGCGGCTTCTTGACCCGGATGTGCTTCCCATCTAAAGCACCCAGACAATTTGGGAACTGATAAGTCTGGTATATCCCATTTGCAATGCATTCCCAGTGTTCGGGGGTTGGCTCCGGCATGACTTTCTCGTCTCTGCAAGATAAGTAGACATGCTGCGGTCTAGAAAGACATGCTGCATGTGCATATACGCAGGGAAGCTGGAGGTGTCCCTGCACACATAGTGGAGATGGAATTTCCTAAAATACAAACCACTATGCTGTAACATCTGCCCCTAATTGAGATCCACCTGCGGATGTTAACATGTTAAATGCCGCTGTCAATCTCTGACAGCGGCATTTAACATGCTTGCGCTGGAAGTGTCACAAACCCCACCCATCGGCACCCATGTCCCTTGACCACGGGTCGCCGATGGGTTAGCATGACAACCAGGGGTCTGCAGGAGACCCTTGTCTTTGTCATGGCCAGATAGTTATGAGCACTGCCCAGTGGTCGGCACTCATAGCAAGTGAGCATTTCAGGTACAAAGTGCAGGGCTCAAGCCCTGCTGTGTGTAGCACAGCCGATTGGATGATCGCAGATTCTACTCTAAGGCCGGGGTCACACTTGCAAGTGTGATGCGAGAAAGTCTCATGAGTCTCTCGCATCAATACCCGGCATGGCCGCCGACTCTCGGGACTGAAGTGTGCTGCTGCATAGAAATACATTCAGCCGCACACTCCGGTCCCGAGTGCCGGCGGCAGTGCAAGGTATATTGATGCGCGAGATTCTCGCATCACACTCGCATGTGTGACCCCGGCCTAACATGGAGACTATTGAAGCAAGTGAAAAGTAAATTAAAAAAATGTTTTTAAAATTATTTAAAAAATAAAAAAATATAAAAGTATAAAACATCCCCATTTGCCCCATTCAAAATGAAATAACTAAAAAAAATACAAATACTTGGTATTGCTGTGTTTAGAATTGGTCGCTCTATCTATATATAAAAAGAATTAATCTTATCGGTAAACGGCTTAAGAAGAAAAATAATCAAAATGCCAGAATTAATTTTTTGGGTTGTCACAACATTGCACTAAAATTCAATAATGGGCGATCAAAAGATTACACCAAATTTGTATCAGTAAAGACATCAGCTCAGCATACAAACAAATAAGCCCTCATCCAGGCCCCAGATCCTCAAAAATGGAGATGCTACGGATCTTTAAAAATGACGCAATTTTTTTTAAAGCAAATTTGGATTTTTATTTTTCATCACTTAAATAAAATCAAACCTATACATGTTTGGTATCTATAAACTTGCAATGACATATAGAATCAAAATGGCAGGTCGTTTTTAGTATTTGGTGAACATGGTAAAAAAAACAAAACACACAATTGTGGAATTGCACTATTTTTGCAATTTCACCATACTTGGAATCTTTTTCCATTTTCCAGTACATTATATGGTAAAATCAATGATGTAATTCAAAAGTACAACTTGTCCCGCAAAAACCAAGCCCTCACACGGCCATATTGATATAAAAAATAATGGCTCTGGGAAGAAGATGAGCAAAAAATAGAAATGTAAAAACGGAAAATGGCCCGGGTGGGTGAATTGGTTAATATATAATAGAATTTACATTACTGGTTTGATTGCTTTAGAGCAGAGAGAACAGATTTAAACCAGTTTAGACTCACCAGCTGTTCTGCGACATCACTAAGCTCTGATGACATCACCACTGGGTTCTAAACTGGCACCAACATTCCGACAGTCTCATTTTCTGTACATACAGAAGGCGTTCACAAGTAGCTTCGTTTGTTAACACAAAACTTCATTCAATTTTCTTCATTTTGTTTGATTTTTCGTTTTCTTCATTTTATTTAATTTGTATATTCTCATTTTATTTGCTGTTTATTTTTCCTCCACTGATGGAGTTGAAAGGCCTACAACTTCTCCCAATACTGTTAGTATTGTGGACAACAGCTGGCCTGATAATATCATATACGCTTAGATATCTAAGAATCTATACCGGCGTCAGGTAAGAGGAATACAGTGTTCAAAGGTATTAATGAATTTAGGTGCAATATGATAGAATAATGTAACATTCACAATATTTTGTATTTTTTGCAGTTTGGTGGGGAGCTACTTCCCCAGATCCCCTTTCCTAATTGTCACCATGGTTGTATGTGCGATACTATGTAAGTAGAACTGAATTTCATAGACATAGCCATATATTTTTTGATTTTTTTGTGCTCGTGCCCCTTTCTTTCCTCCCTATCAGATGTGATGATACGTGGTCTTACATGTTCTCATTAATGACTCCTGTTTTGGGTCTGAACCAATCATTTTTGTTTGTTGTTTCAGCTTCTGTCATGGCACTTATTGTATATAAGTACCAGATGCTCCATCCAGAAACCAGAGATTCCAAACACAACACCTGGTACCAGAGGGCACTCCTGGCCATCGGACTCACCGCCTGCCTCGGACTGACCATCACTGTCCTAACTCTCGTTAATAAATAATAAAAATAACTTTAAAAAAAACAGTTGTTTAATGCAAAGAATCAGATTTGTTAGGTAAAATGTTTGCATTGGATTGGTTTGCTTCTTAAGGACCATTCAATTCAAACTTCCTGATATAGATATTTTAGTATTTCAGTGACATTTAAAACCTGACTGGTTGCTATGGTAGCTATAGGGGTGCAGAGTTTTAACCCCTTCCCAAATTGAGGGCAGAACAAAGTACTGCAGTGCGCAGGTGCCGGAATGGTCAGAGAGGCCCGGCGCCTGCGCACTGCAGTACTTTGCTCTGCCCTCAACAGGGCAGACAAAGTACGCCTGCGCCGGAGCCGTGGCTGAAGATCAGAAGAGGACATCTTGGAATGAAGATGGGAGGCGTTGCAGCGAACCAGAGACACCCATCCGACCGGACCGCAGCGAGACTGCCTCTGGGTGAGTATAATCTAACGTCTTTTTCTCCTTTTTCAGGTAACATCGGGGGCTTATCTACAGCATTACAGAATGCTGTAGCTAAGCCCCTGATGCCGGTGGGCTTACCTCACCCGCGATTTTCGGGGTGACAGGTTCCCTTTAAATGCCGCTGTCAATCTCTGACAGCAGCATTTAACATGCTTGCGCTAGAATTGTCATAAACCCCACCCATCGGCACCAGTGTCCCTTGACCATGGGTCACCGATGGGTTAGCATGACAACCAGGGGTCTGCAGGAGACCCCTGTCTTTGTCATGGTCAGGTAGTTATGAGCACTGCCCAGTGGTCGGCGCTCATAGCAAGTGAGCATTTCAGGTACAAAGTGCAGGGCTCAAGCCCTGCTGTGTGTAGCACAGCCGATTGGATGATCGCAGCTTCTACTCTAAGGCCGGGGTCACACTTGCAAGTGTGATGCGAGAAAGTCTCATGAGTCTCTCACATCAATACCCGGCATGGCCGCCGACTCTCGGGACTGAAGTGTGCTGCTGCATAGAAATACATTCAGCCGCACACTCCGGTCCCGAGTGCCGGCGGCAGTGCAAGGTATATTGATGCGCGAGATTCTCGCATCACACTCGCATGTGTGACCCCGGCCTAACATGGAGACTATTGAAACAAGTGAAAAGTAAATAAAAAAATGTTTTTAAAATTATTTAAAAAATAATAAAATATGAAAGTTTAAAACATCCCCATTTGCCCCATTCAAAATGAAATAACTAAAAAAAATACAAATACTTGGTATTGCTGTGTTCAGAATTGGTCGATCTATCCATATATAAAAAGAATTAATCTTATCAGTAAACGGCTTAAGAAGAAAAATAATCAAAATGCCAGAATTAATTTTTTGGGTTGTCACAACATTGCATTAAAATTCAATAATGGGCGATCAAAAGATTACACCAAATTTGTATCAGTAAAGACATCAGCTCAGCATACAAACAAATAAGCCCTCATCCAGGCCCCAGATCCTCAAAAATGGAGATGCTACGGATCTTTAAAAATGACGCAATTTTTTTTAAAGCAAATTTGGATTTTTATTTTTCATCACTTAAATAAAATCAAACCTATACATGTTTGGTATCTATAAACTTGCAATGACATATAGAATCAAAATGGCAGGTCGTTTTTAGTATTTGGTGAACATGGTAAAAAAAACAAAACACACAATTGTGGAATTGCACTATTTTTGCAATTTCACCATACTTGGAATCTTTTTCCATTTTCCAGTACATTATATGGTAAAATCAATGATGTAATTCAAAAGTACAACTTGTCCCGCAAAAACCAAGCCCTCACACGGCCATATTGATATAAAAAATAATGGCTCTGGGAAGAAGATGAGCAAAAAATAGAAATGTAAAAACGGAAAATGGCCCGGGTGGGTGAATTGGTTAATATACAGTATAATAGAATTTACATTACTGGTTTGATTGCTTTAGAGCAGAGAGAACAGATTTAAACCAGTTTAGACTCACCAGCTGTTCTGCGACATCACTAAGCTCTGATGACATCACCACTGGGTTCTAAACTGGCACCAACATTCCGACAGTCTCATTTTCTGTACATACAGAAGGCGTTCACAAGTAGCTTCGTTTGTTAACACAAAACTTCATTCTATTTTCTTCATTTTGTTTGATTTTTCATTTTCTTCATTTTATTTAGTTTGTTTATTCTCATTTTATTTGCTGTTTATTTTTCCTCCACTGATGGAGTTGAAAGGCCTACAACTTCTCCCAATACTGTTAGTATTGTGGACAACAGCTGGCCTGATAATATCATATACGCTTAGATATCTAAGAATCTATACCGGCGTCAGGTAAGAGGAATACAGTGTTCAAAGGTATTAATGAATTTAGGTGCAATATGATAGAATAATGTAACATTCACAATATTTTGTATTTTTTGCAGTTTGGTGGGGAGCTACTTCCCCAGATCCCCTTTCCTAATTGTCACCATGGTTGTATGTGCGATACTATGTAAGTAGAACTGAATTTCATAGACATAGGCATATATTTTGGATTTTTTTGTGCTCGTGCCCCTTTCTTTCCTCCCTATCAGATGTGATGATACGTGGTCTTACATGTTCTCATTAATGACTCCTGTTTGGGGTCTGAACCAATCATTTTTGTTTGTTGTTTCAGCTTCTGTCATGGCACTTATTGTATATAAGTACCAGATGCTCCATCCAGAAACCAGAGATTCCAAACACAACACCTGGTACCAGAGGGCACTCCTGGCCATCGGACTCACCGCCTGCCTCGGACTGACCATCACTGTCCTAACTCTCGTTAGTAAATAATAAAAATAACTAAAAAAAAAACAGTTGTTTAATGCAAAGAATGAGATTTGTTAGGTAAAATGTTTGCATTGGATTGGTTTGCTTCTTAAGGACCATTCAATTCAAACTTCCTGATTTAGATATTTTAGTATTTCAGTGACATTTAAAACCTGTCTGGTTGCTATGGTAGCTATAGGGGTGCAGCGTTTTAACCCCTTCCCAAAGTGAGACGTACATGTATACTCTGCAGTGCGTACATGTGTGTGTATTTCAGAGCTGAATGAGTGTGTAGCAGGGCTGAGTGTGTAGCAGGGCTGAGTGTGTAGCAGAGCTGAGTTTGTAGCAGGGCTGAGTGTGTAGCAGAGCTGAGTGTGTAGCAGAGCTGAGTTTGTAGCAGGGCTGAGTGTGTAGCAGGGCTGAGTGTGTAGCAGGGCTGAGTGTGTAGCAGGGCTGAGTGTGTAGCAGGGCTGAGTGTGTAGCAGAGCTGAGTGTGTAGCAGGGCTGAGTGTGTAGCAGAGCTGAGTGTGTAGCAGAGCTGAGTTTGTAGCAGGGCTGAGTGTGTAGTAGAGCTGAGTGTGTAGCAGGGCTGAGTGTGTAGTAGAGCTGAGTGTGTAGCAGGGCTGAGTGTGTAGCAGAGCTGAGTGTGTAGCAGAGCTGAGTTTGTAGCAGGGCTGAGTGTGTAGTAGAGCTGAGTGTGTAGCAGGGCTGAGTGTGTAGTAGAGCTGAGTGTGTAGCAGGGCTGAGTGTGTAGCAGAGCTGAGTGTGTAGCAGGGCTGAGTGTGTAGCAGAGCTGAGTGTGTAGCAGGGCTGAGTGTGTAGCAGAGCTGAGTGTGTAGCAGGGCTGAGTGTGTAGCAGAGCTGAGTGTGTAGCAGGGCTGAGTGTGTAGCAGGGCTGAGTGGGTAGCAGGGCTGAGTGTGTAGTAGAGCTGAGTGTGTAGCAGGGCTGAGTGTGTAGCAGAGCTGAGTGTGTAGCAGGGCTGAGTGTGTAGCAGAGCTGAGTGTGTAGCAGAGCTGAGTTTGTAGCAGGGCTGAGTGTGTAGTAGAGCTGAGTGTGTAGCAGGGCTGAGTGTGTAGCAGAGCTGAGTGTGTAGCAGAGCTGAGTTTGTAGCAGGGCTGAGTGTGTAGAAGAGCTGAGTGTGTAACAGGGCTGAGTGTGTAGTAGAGCTGAGTGTGTAGCAGAGCTGAGTGTGTAGCAGGGCTGAGTGTGTAGTAGAGCTGAGTGTGTAGCAGGGCTGAGTGTGTAGCAGAGCTGAGTGTGTAGCAGGGCTGAGTGTGTAGCAGGGCTGAGTGTGTAGCAGAGCTGAGTGTGTAGCAGGGCTGAGTGTGTAGTAGAGCTGAGTGTGTAGCAGGGCTGAGTGTGTAGTAGAGCTGAGTGTGTAGCAGGGCTGAGTGGGTAGCAGGGCTGAGTGTGTAGTAGAGCTGAGTGTGTAGCAGGGCTGAGTGTGTAGCAGAGCTGAGTGTGTAGCAGGGCTGAGTGTGTAGCAGAGCTGAGTGTGTAGCAGGGCTGAGTGTGTAGCAGAGCTGAGTGTGTAGCAGGGCTGAGTGTGTAGCAGAGCTGAGTGTGTAGCAGGGCTGAGTGTGTAGCAGGGCTGAGTGGGTAGCAGGGCTGAGTGTGTAGTAGAGCTGAGTGTGTAGCAGGGCTGAGTGTGTAGTAGAGCTGAGTGTGTAGCAGGGCTGAGTGTGTAGTAGAGCTGAGTGTGTAGCAGGGCTGAGTGTGTAGCAGAGCTGAGTGTGTAGCAGGGCTGAGTGTGTAGCAGAGCTGAGTGTGTAGCAGGGCTGAGTGTGTAGCAGAGCTGAGTGTGTAGCAGGGCTGAGTGTGTAGCAGAGCTGAGTGTGTAGCAGAGCTGAGTTTGTAGCAGGGCTGAGTGTGTAGTAGAGCTGAGTGTGTAGCAGGGCTGAGTGTGTAGTAGAGCTGAGTGTGTAGCAGGGCTGAGTGTGTAGCAGAGCTGAGTGTGTAGCAGGGCTGAGTGTGTAGCAGAGCTGAGTGTGTAGCAGGGCTGAGTGTGTAGCAGAGCTGAGTGTGTAGCAGGGCTGAGTGTGTAGCAGAGCTGAGTGTGTAGCAGGGCTGAGTGTGTAGCAGGGCTGAGTGTGTAGCAGGGCTGAGTGTGTAGCAGGGCTGAGTGTGTAGCAGGGCTGAGTGTGTAGCAGAGCTGAGTGTGTAGCAGGGCTGAGTGTGTAGCAGGGCTGAGTGTGTAGCAGGGCTGAGTGTGTAGCAGGGCTGAGTGTGTAGCAGAGCTGAGTGTGTAGCAGAGCTGAGTGTGTAGCAGAGCTGAGTGTGTAGCAGGGCTGAGTGTGTAGCAGGGCTGAGTGTGTAGCAGAGCTGAGTGTGTAGCAGGGCTGAGTGTGTAGCAGGGCTGAGTGTGTAGCAGGGCTGAGTGTGTAGCAGGGCTGAGTGTGTAGCAGAGCTGAGTGTGTAGCAGGGCTGAGTGTGTAGCAGGGCTGAGTGTGTAGCAGGGCTGAGTGTGTAGCAGGGCTGAGTGTGTAGCAGAGCTGAGTGTGTAGCAGAGCTGAGTGTGTAGCAGGGCTGAGTGTGTAGCAGGGCTGAGTGTGTAGCAGGGCTGAGTGTGTAGCAGAGCTGAGTGTGTAGCAGAGCTGAGTGTGTAGCAGGGCTGAGTGTGTAGCAGGGCTGAGTGGGTAGCAGGGCTGAGTGTGTAGCAGGGCTGAGTGTGTAGCAGGGCTGAGTGTGTAGCAGAGCTGAGTGTGTAGCAGGGCTGAGTGTGTAGCAGGGCTGAGTGGGTAGCAGGGCTGAGTGTGTAGCAGAGCTGAGTGTGTAGCAGGGCTGAGTGTGTAGCAGGGCTGAGTGTGTAGTAGAGCTGAGTGTGTAGTAGAGCTGAGTGTGTAGCAGGGCTGAGTGTGTAGCAGGGCTGAGTGTGTAGCAGAGCTGAGTGTGTAGCAGAGCTGAGTGTGTAGCAGGGCTGAGTGTGTAGTAGAGCTGAGTGTGTAGCAGGGCTGAGTGTGTAGCAGGGCTGAGTGTGTAGCAGAGCTGAGTGTGTAGCAGAGCTGAGTGTGTAGCAGGGCTGAGTGTGTAGTAGAGCTGAGTATGTGTCAATCAATGATGATTGGGTGTATGGCAGAGCTAAGAGTGTAGTAGAGATGAGTGACAATATAGCAAAGATGTCTGTTTGATACTGTATACTGTTCCAGCATTATACCTTGTGGGGGGCATCATATTGCATGATGGGGGTTCTGTGGGGACATCATACAGTGTTTTTGTAATTTGTAGAGTGCATCATACTGAGTGCAGGGGTTTGTGTTATGCGGGGGCATCATAGAGTGTAGTGGGAAAGTTTGTGGGGGCATTGTGAGCAGGTTGTGGGATACAGTAACAGACAGGAGACAGAGCAAAAGTTAACTTGGCTTACTGGAACAGGGGTATAATTCACGCAGGGAGGAGGCAGGGTAAAACTGGGGTTTAACAGTTTGGTATACGGTATGGGGTAAAGTGGATAATGGAGATAACAACAGTTCTCAAGAGTTAACTTATCAGTCTGATGGCCTCCTGACTAAAGAGTCTACAATAGGTACAGTGGTCAGCGCGGGATGGATCAGGTATTGCCCTGTAGGTGTCCTTGAGTCGAATCCCCATGGCAGCAGCTTATCCTAAGCGTCTTTAACTGGCCCCTTGGTCTGGGGTATGCTGCACAGGGTGCAACACAGTCCACAACACCAGTAACGGAGCCTAACGTAGCACGGCAGATGTATACCGGGGGTTGAGAGCACAGTTGTCAATGAGTCATCCGGTCATTCCTAGGCGGTGTGCGCACGTTACTCACAGGCCCAGAGTGTCTAGCACCTCTGCTTATACGCGTGCTCAGACTTTTTCTTAGTAGCCAAAGGTCATGCAAAGGTCAGTCTGGGTCTCTAAGTTTTCCCCCGGACAACAGAGGAGACAGCCCCGACAGTTCCGGACCCCCGGTCCGGTACTTCTTCTTACAGCATCATACAGTGTGATCGGCACTATGGTGGCATCATATTATATGTGGTATCTTGCTGTATAGGGAACCCTGTGGAGACAATAAAAGTGGTACAACTTGTTTTAAAAGTCGGTTATGTGGTTTAAGCCCCTAAATGCTTCCAGAATTGTGGGTTTCTGATTGGTCGCAATGGAAGCCATAGATTGCTGCCATTTCTGTCCTCCTGTGAAGCGCTAAGGCTTATGTTTGATTTTCTTATAATCTAATATACTGTATCTGTTTGTTTTGCAGACAAAATCGCTTCTGATGATTAACCTGCTGGCACTGACCATAACATATACCTTTGGAGCCATTTACATCTTGTTCCAAGCTATTTGTTTGCTAAGTACATCTTGCAGCTCCAAACATGTTAATGGCGTCAGACTGGTCCTAGCAGTAACATTCAACATCGCGTTACTGTTATGTATCCTTTTTACATGATGCACCTGTACAATGGTATTCTAAGTCAATAGCCACATATCTCCCATGTCCTCCATCAGGGCAAATGCACACATAATAGAAATGCTGCAGGATACTGTAGGTCGAAAGCATACCCTATTGCAGGGCTGGGCAATTAATTATCCCAAGGGGCCACATGACAGACCATGAATGTTGTGGAGGTCCAAAACAATAAACTGAAATTAATTCTGCTCAATATTCATATTAACATATTAATTATGTTATATTAACATTAATTGTATCACTTAATATTGAGCATCATTAAGTATATTGATATCCATCTATATACCCTATGAGCCCACACTCAACCCTCCTATATAATGTATCAGCCACATATAGCCTCTTATATACAGTATGAGCCCACACATAGCCCCTTATAAACAATATTTTGAGTTTGGTATCTAACCGGTTATGGCACGTTTCATGAAAGTGGGTGGGACACATTGTGCGGGAGCGAAGGTGGCTGGCGGGATCTGGACAATCCCAGAGTCTCTACAGTTGGTGGTGATCATCTGCCAGCTGCATTTCCACAGACCTTCATCTTTGGGCATTAGACATATGCACAATTGCCTTGCATTTACCAGAACTGTCACAATCTTTAGGGTACAAAATTAGGCTGTCTTATGCTAATATGGGTGTGGTTTACATGGGAGGACCCACAGATTTGTGCCCATTCCTGAGCAGGGTTTGGGGGGTGCTACTGAAATATCTATAGTAGATCAACAGTAGTGTTGGTAAGTATACCTATGCCATGATCATGTGTGATCTGACACTAGTGATCCTCTGAGTAGCATTAGTATTGGGTAACATAGGGTACCCTATGTTGGGTAGGTTTAGTTCAGTCATTAGATAAAGCTCCATAGGTATAGGACAGTGTTTCTCAACTCCAGTCCTCAAGACCCCACAACAGGTCATGTTTTCAGGATTTCCTTAGTATTGCACAGGTGATAATTTCATCACCTGCTCAAGCATTCATTCCATCGCCTATGCAGTAGTAAGGAAATCCTGAAAACATGACCTGTTGTGGGGTCTTGAGGACTGGAGTTGAGAAACACTGGTATAGGATGACGTTACTTTTCCTTTATACCCCCACATTCAGTTTATTCCATCTCTCTGATGCTACTATTCGCAGTATGTAAAAACCTCAGATGCTCGATGGTAAGTTTATTTTAATAGCTGCTATATAATCCATTTATGTCTTGTACAGAACCTTTGTATCTAATTTGTGTGACACTGTTTAGTAGCTGCCCGCCGCCACTAGGAGGAGCTCTCTGCATGCAGAATTTTACAGCACCCCATATATGCAGTTAGCTCCTCCTGGTGGTGGCTGCAGGTTGCCACTATTATTTAATTTATGAAGCTAATAAAACAGATCTTACCAATATAGCTATAATAAAAAATAAAAATGTAATCCCCTAAAACCATTATAAAGCATCCACATTTGTTCCATCCTCCAACCAATAACAAGAATAGCTATGAAGTCCCGTATGTAACTGCATCTACTGTTTTTAAAAATTTTAGATCTTTGATCAAGTTTTAAAATATCTATGGTACATCGCTTTTGGATGTTTTGCGCTGTGTGTGTTAACATTCTATCAAGATTTTCAGGTTAGTTCTTATAAGCTATGTTAATATAGATAATGTATAGTTACTAGTGATGAGTGAACGTGCTCACCACTACTCGTTACTCGCCCGAGTATCACTATGCTCGGTGTACTGGGCGAGCAGCGAGCATTTCCGGGATTATTCGCCGGTAACTGGTGTCTCCACCCAGCATTTTTGGTGGACTTTAGAGACCCAATCATGGTGCAGGGATTGTCTGCCAAGCCATGAAACACTGCAGTCATCTTTGTTGTGGTCGTGCAGTGATTGGCTGGGCTGCACAGCATCATCCCGAGTATAAGAGACCTGGCGCCGCCCTGCTCGCCGCATTCTGTTCCTTTTTCAGCCAGAGTAGGGAGAGCTGGTGTTGAAATAGGGTCAGAATCGTGGTTTTAGAGTTAGTGTAAGGGCTCCTTCTCACTCGCGAGAAATACATGCAAGTCTCGCATGTTAAAACCAAGCTCTGGCGGCAGCACTCTGGAGCAGAGCGTGCGATTGCATAGCAACACATGAAGCCGCACGCTCCGCTCTGGAGTGACGGCGCCAGAGCTTGGTTTTAACATACGAGACTTGCACGTATTTCTCGCAAGTGAGAAGGAGCCCTAAGTCTGCAACTCTTACATCCACAACTCCTGAGAAACCAACAGTCCTTTTTAGGGCTAATTCGTGGGTCCCGATATTGTAGCCCTAGGTAGGCAGGGCACAGCACATCCACATTAGTGCAAGGCCTGCAAGCACTGTATGTGCGTCCATTGCTCCCAGTGCCTCCCTCCCAAAGCTCCATAACTGCCTGCTGCTGCTGCAGCTTATTTACTATATACCTAGTTGGATTTTTTTTTTTCAAAAATTCACCCCCCAAAACCAGGAGTGGAACAAATAGAGGACCAAACTTGGAGCACACAGATATATGAGGGCTGTCACGGAAATACCAGACTGGCAAATATGTGGCCTTTTTATATTTTTTTAAGCTAAATAGTGCTGTATATAATTAGAGTAACAGACAGCAAAAAAAAGTGGTCCATCGGCCAACAATGACCAAACTTGGAGCACGCAGATATTTGAGGGCTGTCACGGAAATACCACACCCACCTAGCGGTGCAATATCGAGACCCACGAATTAGCCCTAAAAAGGACTGTTGGTTTCTTAGGAGTTGTGGTTTTAAGAGTTGCAGACCTACACTAACTATAAAACCACGATTCTGACCCTATCTCGGCACCAGCTCTCCCTTCTCTCGCTGAATCCGGAGCAGAATGTGGCGAGCAGGGCGACGCCAGGTCTCTTACACTCGGGATGATGCTGTGTGACCCAGCCAATCACTGCACGACCACAACAAAGATGGCTGTGGCTTTTCATGGCCTGGCTGACAATCCCTGCAGCGTGATTGGGTCTCTAAAGTCCGCCAAAAATGCTGGGTGGAGACACCAGTTACCACCGAATAATCTCGGAAATGCTCTATGCTCGCCGAGTACACCGAGCATAGTGATACTCGGGCGAGTAACGAGCAGTAGCGAGCATGTTCACTCATCACTACTTCTTACCTATGTAGCCAGTCACTCTAAAGGTACCTTCACACTCAGCGACGCTGCAGCGATACTGACAACGATGTCAATCGCTGCAGCGTCGCTGTTTAGTCACACAGACAGCTCTCCAGCTACCAATGATGCCGGTAACCAGGGTAAACATCGGGTTACTAAGCGCAGGGCCGCACTTAGTAACCCGATGTTTACCCTGGTTACCATCGTAAAAGTAAAAAAAACAAACACTACATACTTACCTTCCACTGTCTGTCCCCAGCACTCTGCTTTCCTGCACTGACTGTGAGCACAGCGGCCGTAAAGCACAGCGGTGACGTCACCGCTCTGCTTTCCGGCTGGCCGGCGCTCACAGCCAGTGCAGAGAAGCAAAGCGCCGGGGACAGACACCGGAAGGTAAGTATGTAGTGTTTGTTTTTTTTACTTTTACGCTGGTAACCAGGGTACACATCGGGTTACTAAGCGCGGCCCTGCGCTTAGTAACCCGATGTTTACCCTGGTTACCAGTGAAGACATCGCTGAATCGGTGTCACTCACGCCGATTCAGCGATGTCTGCGGGGAGTCCAACGGCGAAACAAAGTTCTGGACTTTCTGCAGCGACCAACGATGGCACAGCAGGATCCTGATCGCTGCTGCGTGTTAAACTGAACGATATCGCTAGCCAGGACGCTGCAACGTCACGGATCGCTAGCGATATCGTTCAGTGTGAAGGTACCTTAAGACTGTAGGGTGTCTGATAAAATAGGCAACAAACTGTACAGCGTTCAAGTAAAATCTCTCCATTCTTGAGAATGGAGAGGATTTTTTATAGTAGGTAAATTGCAACTGCATCAGTTTTTACAAGAACTTTCTAATTTTAGCCATTTAAAAACTTGAGACAACCCCTTTAAGTGTTATTTCTTTGAAAACCTTATGGCTTAAAAACTCAAAACTAATCTTGTGTATTTATTTTCTTTTCAGACATTACAATTAACCATCTCAAAAAAAGAAATCACCATCAAATTCAGGGAGTGCATCCCAGAAAGCATCATATAACTTACAAACCAGAAAATAGATATGTATATAGCTTTCCTTATCCACTTCCTTTCCAAATCCCTCCCTCACCTTATCCACTCCGTTTTCAACCCCTACTCTATCCTTTATCCACCTACCTCTTTGTTCAACACCTTTCCAACCCATACTTTATCCCTCCCACTCCTAACCTTGTTTAGTTAGGATTATCCACTACCTTTTTCCCACTATTACTTCATACAAAAAATATATATATATAAAAAAAAAATAAAAAAAAATTACAAAAAAAAAACATTAAACATTTAAAAAATAATAGTTTAAAAGGCATGACCCACCATGATCCTGAACACCTTCAGACACAAGTGTCAACAGGCTCCTCCAGTGTGTGGACATCTGATGAAGACTGATTACCATCTCAAATTGTGTAGTATGCTGGCTAATGAAGACCTAGCTAAAGAAAAACAACAAAAATTGATTTATTTTAAAAATTATTTGGTTGGTCATAACCCCTCTGGACAGCTTTAAACAGACTTCTCTATGTTAACATCCGATGAGTACTGAGAAACCATCTCAGCCATATGCAGGGGCAAGAATGATTTGTATGTAGTTACAAAATTCCACATCCTTTTTCCCACTGTAAGCTAGAAAATTAACAAAATATATAAAAATATTTAAAAAAATAAAAAAAATTTTTACAAAAAAAACAAAAAACATTAAACATTTAAAAAATAATAGTTTAAAAGGCATGGCCCACCATGATCCTGAACACTTTCAGACACAAGTGTCAACAGGCTCCTCCAGTGTGTGGACATCTGATGAAGACTGATTACCATGTCAAATTATGTAGTATGCTGGCTAATGAGGACCTAGCTAAAGAAAAACAACAAAAATCGATTTATTTTCAGAGTCTCCTGGTCATAACCCCTCTGGACACAGCTTTAAACAAGCTTCTATGTTAACATCTGATGAGTATGGAATAACCATCTCTGCCCTATAGCCTGCAGGACAAAAATGACTTTTATATAGTTATGAAAATCCACATCCCTTTTTCCCACTATTAACTGTTAAAAAAAAAACACCTTAAAACATTAAGCATTTAAGAATAATTAATTTAAAAATCAAGACCAACCATGATCCTGCTGGTCATATCCCCTCTGGACACCACTTTAAACCATCTTCTCTGTTAACGTCTCGTGAGTACAGATTAACCATCTTTGCGCTATAGTCTGCAGGACAAAAAATTTTCCTACTATTAACTACAACGAAAAATAAAAAATATTTAAAAAATAAATACATTTTTAAAAAAAAATAAAAAAATATTAAAAATTTAACAATAATTCATTTAAAATCATGGACAACCATGATCCTAAACATCTTCAGACGCAGACATCTGATGAAGACTAATTACCATCTCAAAATATGTAGAATACTGGCCATTGAAGACCTGGCTAAAAAAAAAACAATAAATCAGTGATTTATTTGGAAAAGCATAGTCTACTGGTCATAATTACCCCTCTGGACACAGCTTTAAACAGGCTTCTCTGTCAACATCTCATGAGTATTGATGAACCATCTCTGCTGCATAGCCTGAAGGATAAAAACAACTCGGATATAGTTATGAAAATCCACATCTCTTTTTTCACTGTTGATTACAAGAAAAAAAAAAGAAAAAAAAAAGAAAAATATTAAACATTTAACAATAATTCATTTAAAATCATGGACAACCATCTTTCCATGACCTGGAAAATACCCAGAATCACCTGACAGGAAGTGATACCTCTATTAACACGCATGCGCTGAAAGTGTATCCTGGATCACAAGGACCTCCATACGGCACATGCGCTACACCCATATTCATGCGCTAGACCTATAAATGCTCCACATGCAGGAACGCAAGGCTACATAATTGCGCATGTGCTTCCTCCATATTTATAATTCAGGCCATTCACCATATATATGATACTAGCGCAAATGGCCCATTGCAAAAGGCTGACTAAACGCATATTAGAACATGATAATTTGATACACTCTCACCATGTAACCATAGTTACTTTAACCAATAAACTGGAATGAAAGGGCACCATATATAAGAAAGAGGAAGGATAGAACACACTATGTCAAGATATTTTAGGAGCCAGTGTCTCTAAATTAAATACAAAGTAATCATCAAAAAGAAATGGTCACCATAATAAGTGAATATCCCAAAACAGAATACTTAAAGAGCCATGGCTAAATATGTTCAAATTAGCGGGCCTTATGACATTGGTTGTTCAGAGAAAACAGGCATATGAGATTTGTTCATTTAAACCTGAGGGGGTCAATGATCCCATACGAAAGATCCGTTCACACTCCTTCTGAAGTAAATGTCTATGATAATTACCTTCCCTTGGGTTAGGTTTCACCACCTCTAAGACGCAAAAGGAGATCTCGCAAGGGGGGTGTCCCGTTTGTGTCTGTTCTCTCCAATGTGCCCACCCGCCTTCTAACCTCTCTGCTGGTATTGACCAAATAATGGATTGGGCATGTACACGTGGCCAAATATATCACTCCTGTGCTTTTACAATTAGAAAAATTACATTGATAAAATATTTTTACCAGTTGAAGAACCACAAATGGATTTACACGGATACTCCCATTTGCAATTTTTTTACTTAAAAAATCTGCATATTTTTCTATTCAGCCAGGTGCACTCTGGAGTGTTCCTCCTAAAGAATCTATGCACCACTTCGTATCTAATAGACCGCCCCTTTCTATATGTGATCATAGGTGAGGGTCCCACCATATATTTCAAATCTGGATCAGCCCTTAAAATGTCCCAATGTCTGTTCAGGACCTTTATGACACTTCTGTTTTGACAATCAAAAGTGCCAATAACACAAATATGTTCTGGGGCATTTTCAGTGGGTTTAGTACAAGTTTGAAGCAGTCTCACCACAGCCGCAACATAGCCTCTGTAACCTTTGTGCCATTCCTAGATTGCACTACGGCCTCTGATTTCTCCTGAGCTTCGTTACAGCCTCTGCCTTGCCTGGGCCATATTACAGCCTCTTCAGCCTTTATGCTTTCCTAAGCCATGCTACAGCCCTTACAGCCAACAACTTTATCTGGGCTACCCTACAGCCTTTGACATGTCCAAATTCAAACTACAGCCTCTACAGCATAAAGCTTTTTCCTGACCTTCCTTTCAGCCTTCACAGTCTCACCATAGCCTCATCACAGCCTCTGCAGCCTTCAGCCACTAAAGCCTCTGCAGCCCATTGTCTTTCTTGGACACATTACAGATCCTGCGCCTACAGCTTGTCCTCATCCACACTACTGTCCCTTCCCTTATACCTGCTCTACAACCCTTCCTTTCATTCTACTATTAAATTATCAAATTAAATATAAATAAAGAAAAAAAATGTAGTTTTTTTTTCAGCTTTGATCGAAAAGGAAAATATAGCTTCATCATTATTAACTGCAGTGCTGTAGATGTATTGACATATCCTATTGTGAGATAGTACCATTGGACAGGTAGGGTACAATAAGATCCCTTTCTAAAAGTATGTTCAGACTAAGATCATACATTTTTAAGAAATCTAAGAGAGATGTGACAGTTATAGTTCATAAGGGCAGGCTGCATGGAGATTATAGTTCATAAGGACGCTTAGTGTGGAGGTGGAGATGAGCAGAAAGTTTGAAATTTGAAACTGCAATGTTCGCTAAATTTTCTCAAAAGAAACAATTTGTATCAAGTGCATTTTCTGCAAATCACAATACTGGAAAGTGACAAGAGAGAGAGTGAGAGAGCAGCAAGCAGCACCGACCATTGCAGAGCAACCAGTGGAAACAGCAATGCCAGTAAGGTGGATTGTGACAGAAAGGATGAATCCAGAACCACAATAGGGGATTACTCAGGTGATTCTGATTCCTCCTCCTAATACGGTACTCGTAAGTGTTGAGTGACTACCATGAAAGTTAATTTTGCAAAGGTTTTTTTTTTCATTTTCCCTGTTATGTAATCAGAAAAACAATGGAGAAAATGGAATAGCCATGAACCACCAATGAAATAATTAAAAAAATATATATTTAGTGAAACAACTGCCTTAAATAAGTTACAATAAATTTCAAATATATCAAATAAGGAGGGATAAAGGTGCAGAGCAGCAAATAGATCCAGCATATCAAACAGCACTCCATGTGCAGAACCTATACACCTCCCCTTGAGAAAGCTATACTTGAAACGCGCGTCGGAGCAGTGGTGGCAGGCTAAACTCATCCTCCCCTACCTTGGGTAAGCAACATAATTTATAACCTATTTTCTCTGTCTCATGCTATGTCTATGTCTATTTTCCTCTTCATTGTACATGGTGTTTGAGACTGGTTGTATAGGTGTTCTGCACCATAAGTGCTGTTTGAAATGCTGGATCTATTTGCTGCTCTCCATCCTTACTCCTTCTTATCTGACATATTTGTAATTTATGGTATCTATTTTTAACTGAATTGTTTCAATAATTGTTTTTCTTATTTCACTAGTGATTTGTGGTTACTCCATTGTTTTCCTTTGTATTGCTCATTATGTCCGGAGTACTCCACCACCTGATTCTGCAGTATTTACTATGGGAGGAAGCTAAACTCTACTCTTTTACCTTATAAATGATGATGTGCTTTTGTCAGTTAATCCTCCTGTTTCAGGTCCTGGAGGATAGAGTAATTTTAACACATTTACTTCCCAGCATGTTTTCACCTTTATGACCAGGCCAATTTTTTCAATTCTAACCAGTGACCAGAACGCTTCAATAGATCCCAGCGATTCTGAGACTGTTTTTTTTCATAACATATTATACTTAATGTTACTGGTACATTTAGGATCATATTTTTTGTGTTTATTTGTGAAAATTTTGCAAATTTAGCATATATTTTTAAAATTTCACAATTTTCAAACTTTAAATTTTTATGCCCTTAAAGGGAATCTGTCACCTACTTTTTCGTATATAAGCTTCGGCCACTGCCATCAGGGGCTTATTTACAGCATTCTGTAATGCTGTAGGTAAGCCCCAGATGTAACCTGAAAGATAAGAAAAGCAAGTTAGATTATACTCACCTGGTGGGGGTTCGGTGCGGTCCGGTCCGATGGGCATCACGGTCCGGCGCCTCCCATCTTCATGCGATGACGTCCTCTTCCTTGCTTACTTTTGGCAGCTCCTGCGCAGGCGTACTTTATCTGCCCTGGTGAGGGCAGCGTAAAGTACTGCAGAGTGCAGGCGCCGGGCTTCTCAGACCTTTCCCAGCGTCTGCGCACTGCAGTACTTTGCTCTGCCCTTAACAGGGCAGAGAATTACGCCTGTGCTGGAGCCGCGACAGGAAGCAAGGAAGAGGACATCATTGCATGAAGATGGGAGGTGCCGGACCTGGACCGCGATGCCCATTGGACCGGACCGCCCCTGGGTGAGTATAATCTAACTTGTTTTTCTTATCTTTCAGGTTACATCGGGGGCTGATCTACAGCATTACAGAATGCTGTAAATAAGCCCCTGATGGCAGTAGCCGAAGCTTACATACGAAAAAGTAGGTGACAGATTCCTTTTAAACCAGTTATATCACACAAAATAGTTCATAAATAAAATAACATTTAACACATGTCTGTCTACTTTACATCAGCAAAATTTTTGAAACATAACTTTTTTGTAAGGAAGTTAGAAGTGTTAAAAGTTGATCAGCAATTTCTCATTTTTCCAGCCAAATTTACAAAATCTTTGTTAGAGACCACTTTTGAAGTGACTTTTCCCCACAAAAATGTTGTTTTAGCTCCAAATTTTACATTTTCATAAGGTTAACAGGAAAAATTGCACTATACAATTTGCTGTGCAATTTCTCCTGAGTACTCGTTACCCCATATGTGGTTGAAAATTACTGTTTGGGCGCACGACATGGTTTGGAAGGGAAGGAGCACCATTTCAATTTTGGTGTGCAAAATTATCTGAATAGATAGCGGACGCCATGTCGTGTTTGCAGAGTGCCTGATGTTCCTAAACAGTAGAAACCCCCATAAGTCACCCATTTTGGATACTAAACTCCTCAAGGAATTTATTTAGATATAATGTGAGCACCTTGAACCTCTGGTGCTTTACAGAATTTTTTAACGTTGAGCCGAGAAAATAAAAGATTGTATTTTTCCCACAAAAGTTGTTTTAGACCAAAATTTTGCATTTTTAGAAGGGTAACAGGAGAAATTGCAAAATACAATTTGTTGTGTAATTTCTCCTGAGTACACTAATACCCCATACATGGTGGAAAACTACTGTTTTTTTTTTTATAACTCTGTTTATTAAGTTATTCAAAAGTTAACGAGACAAATAAACAGCAGTAACAAGAACCCAAGAACTGTAACCCTCCGCGCACCCTCCCCAAATCCTCTTTTCTGCGTGCACACAACATTCGAATTATGAAAACTACTGTTTTGATGCACTGCAAGGCTCTAAAAGGAAGGAGGGACATTTTGGAATGCAGATTTTGATGGAATGGTCTGCGGGCATCATGTCATGTTTGGAGAGCCCCTGATTAGTGATGGGCGAACCCAAACGGGTCCATATTGAACGCCATACCGAACACTTTGATTTGGTGCTTGGACCCCAAAAGTTGACTTCTCCAGGAAGGTTCTGATTTGGCAGCCGGAACATTGGGTTTTTCCCACGCTATCATCTGTGTGACAACATGAGAAACACCAGTTTTGATCAGTGGTAAGTTTGTTACCGCCAGACAGAGCACTGCAGTTCCCTTGCTGTCATATAGATGACAGCGTGTGAGGCATCACTTGCTGTGACTGGCTGTAAAAAGGTTACCACCGGTCACAGGTGTTGACTGATGAGAGTACTGCTTTCATCATCCTATGCCTGCTCTCGAGGTGTACAATGATGGGAGTATTCACCATCCGAAGCCAGTGCGATAAATTTTTAAAAAATGGCATGGGGTCTCCTCTATTTTTGACAACAAGTCCAGATAAAACCGACAGCTGCAGTCTGCAGCCCTCAGCTGTAGACGTTTTATTGGCTGGTTATCAAAAATAGAAATGAGCAGACGACAGATTGTAATAATGCAAGATCAATATAGTGTTATAACTAGTGTTGAGCGATAACTTCCGATATTTGAAAGTACCGGTATCGGATGAGATCGGACGATATCCAAAAAATATTGGATATCGCCGATACCGATACCCGATACCAATGCAAGTCAATGGGAAACAAATATCGGAAGTGATCCTGGATGGTTCCCAGGGTCTGAAGGAGAGGAAACTTTCCTTCAGGCCCTGGGATCCATATTCATGTAAAAAATAAAGAATAAAAAAAAAAATATGGATATACTCACCCCTCTGACGAACCCTGACTGTCACCGCTGCAAGCGTCTGCCTCCGTTCCTAAGAATGTGAGTGAAGGACCTTCGATGACGTCGCGGTCAGGTGAGCGGTCAGGCCGAAAGACCTCTGTAGAGATGCAAGTCGATGACCTGTGGGGTGCGATCGTCGGAGGTGAGCACACAGCGACCATTCTTTTGCAGCAGCGTTTCCAGGCTGGTATACTGGCCGAGAAATTGCTGTATCACCAGGTTTAGGACGTGAGCCATGTAAGGCACGTGTGTGAGGTTTCCACGGCTTGGACCGCCACCAGGTTTGCACCATTAAGGAACACGGCCTTCCCTGGCTCCAGGTTCAGTGGAGACAGCCATTGATCTAACTCGACCTGGATAGCTGTCCTCAACTCTTGAGCTGTGTGAATGCTATCTCCAAGGCATATTAATTTAAACACTGCTCGATTGCAGTGAGCCTTGGCTGCACAGTACAGAGGTGGGTGAGATTCTATCTGCACTGTTGGAATGAAATATTCTTATGACCCCTCACAGTGAACACATGTTTCACTGCATAGACACCACCCCTAAGGCCTGATGACACATGCCAAATTGATGCTGCCAGGTAATCCACTACCACCAATATATTACTTATTAATCCTTTCATCTGAAGCCTATTGCCTTATATGAGGTACCAGCTCATTCCCAGTGTATCTTTACTACAACTCAAACAAAATGAAAAAGAACAGAAGAACCGCCAAGCAGTCATGGAATCCAAACACAATATCACTTTATTAACACCAATATAGTGGACGGGCGTCCCTGTATTATCTACCATCTGCATCAGGTAATGTGCATGAAAGGATACAAGTATATGACTGTCTAGGATTACGGCTGTGCACTATAGCAACTGGAGTTTTATTGATTATGTGTATGGCTCCCACTGATATATCTATAGGTGGATGCCACCCTCTTTGCACTTTGCACTCTACAGTTTACCTGCATGCTATTACCTTGTATCCAGGGATGTACCCTACCTTGGGCTTGGCATGATGCTGGTGACATCCTATGTCATCTTTTAGCCCCCTTTCGTACTGTTTGTCTGGTTTGATATGTTTTACACTATTTTGGTGATATTGTGTTTGGATTCCATGACTGCTTGGTGGTTCTTCTGTTCTTTTTCATTATATTTTGCAGTTATCCATAAATATCCATGCTTGGGTGGTGGAGAGATAGATAGATAATACCTGTAGATGTGTGTGTGTATATATATATATATACAGTGGGGCAAAAAAGTATTTAGTCAGTCAGCAATAGTGCAAGTTCCACCACTTAAAAAGATGAGAGGCGTCTGTAATTTACATCATAGGTAGACCTCAACTATGGGAGACAAACTGAGAAAAAAAAATCCAGAAAATCACATTGTCTGTTTTTTTAACATTTTATTTGCATATTGTGGTGGAAAATAAGTATTTGGTCAGAAACAAACAATCAAGATTTCTGGCTCTCACAGACCTGTAACTTCTTCTTTAAGAGTCTCCTCTTTCCTCCACTCATTACCTGTAGTAATGGCACCTGTTTAAACTACTTGTTATCAGTATAAAAAGACACCTGTGCACACCCTCAAACAGTCTGACTCCAAACTCCACTATGGTGAAGACCAAAGAGCTGTCAAAGGACACCAGAAACAAAATTGTAGCCCTGCACCAGGCTGGGAAGACTGAATCTGCAATAGCCAACCAGCTTGGAGTGAAGAAATCAACAGTGGGAGCAATAATTAAAAAATGGAAGACATACAAGACCACTGATAATCTCCCTCGATCTGGGGCTCCATGCAAAATCCCACCCCATGGGGTCAGAATGATCACAAGAACGGTGAGCAAAAATCCCAGGACCACGCGGGGGGACCTAGTGAATGAACTGCAGAGAGCTGGGACCAATGTAACAAGGCCTACCATAAGTAACACACTACGCCACCATGGACTCAGATCCTGCAGTGCCAGACGTGTCCCACTGCTTAAGCCAGTACATGTCCGGGCCCGTCTGAAGTTTGCTAGAGAGCATTTGGATGATCCAGAGGAGTTTTGGGAGAATGTCCTATGGTCTGATGAAACCAAACTGGAACTGTTTGGTAGAAACACAACTTGTCGTGTTTGGAGGAAAAAGAATACTGAGTTGCATCCATCAAACACCATACCTACTGTAAAGCATGGTGGTGGAAACATCATGCTTTGGGGCTGTTTCTCTGCAAAGGGGCCAGGACGACTGATCCGGGTACATGAAAGAATGAATGGGGCCATGTATCGTGAGATTTTGAGTGCAAACCTCCTTCCATCAGCAAGGGCATTGAAGATGAAACGTGGCTGGGTCTTTCAACATGACAATGATCCAAAGCACACCGCCAGGGCAACGAAGGAGTGGCTTCGTAAGAAGCATTTCAAGGTCCTGGAGTGGCCTAGCCAGTCTCCAGATCTCAACCCTATAGAAAACCTTTGGAGGGAGTTGAAAGTCCGTGTTGCCAAGCGAAAAGCCAAAAACATCACTGCTCTAGAGGAGATCTGCATGGAGGAATGGGCCAACATACCAACAACAGTGTGTGGCAACCTTGTGAAGACTTACAGAAAACGTTTGACCTCTGTCATTGCCAACAAAGGATATATTACAAAGTATTGAGATGAAATTTTGTTTCTGACCAAATACTTATTTTCCACCATAATATGCAAATAAAATGTTAAAAAAACAGACAATGTGATTTTCTGGATTTTTTTTTCTCAGTTTGTCTCCCATAGTTGAGGTCTACCTATGATGTAAATTACAGACGCCTCTCATCTTTTTAAGTGGTGGAACTTGCACTATTGCTGACTGACTAAATACTTTTTTGCCCCACTGTATATACACATGCGTAGATAATTTGAGGCTGCGATATTTTGATCTCCACCACCAATGATGTACATCGGAATATGGCTATACAACTCAAACAAGCCTGATGCATTTTGGAAACAAGTCTGATGCATTTTGGAAACAAGTCAGACAGATGAGGTTAAAATAGAACTCCTTGGTCACAATTATCAAAGGTATGTGCGGCAAAAGAAGGGCACAGAATGTTAGGAAAAGAACATCTCGCCAACCATTAAGGATGGGGGTGTGTCAATCACGCTTTGGGAGTTGAATTGCAGCCAATGGCATGGGGAACATTTCACGAGTAGAGAGAAGAATGGAGTATTTGAAATTTCCACAAATTCTTGATGTAAACATAACACCATCTGTAAAAAAGCTGAAATTGAAATGAGGATGGCTTCTACAAATGGATAATGTTCGCAAAGACACATCAAAATCCACAATAGACTACCTTAAAAGACGTAAGCTGAAGGTTTTACAATGACCCTCACAGTTCCCTGATCTGAACATCATTGAAAATCTGAGGCTAGACCTCAAAATAGCAGTGCATGCAAGATGACCCTGTAATGTCACAGAACTTTTTTTTTTACTTTTTTTCCTAAAATAAAAAGGAAATGTGTCATCTTTAAATGTAAGCCTTTTACAGATCATTTAATCTTCAACAGTAATTTTGACCAGCGGTGCCACCAAAGCTTTCACATGTCACTGTATATGTTCACTTTTGGAATTTGTTTTGTAGTTTAACTAGAGAACAAATTAATACATAAACAATACCTAAATTTGAGTAACTTTTGCAATACATTGAAATACTGTTATTGTACTGATCATGAGGTTTTCACTTTTAGGCTAGTTTCACCTCAGGTTACGCACTAACATAGTAACATAGTTAGCAAGGCCGAAAAAAGACATTTGTGCATCCAGTTCAGCCTATATTCCGTCAGAATAAATTCCCAGATCTACGTCCTTCTACAGAACCTAATAACTGTAAGATACAATATTGTTACACTTCAGTAAGGCATCCAGGCCTCTGTTGAACCCCTCGACTGAGTTCGCCATCACCACCTCCTCAGGCAAGGAATGCCAGATTGTCACTGCCCTAACAGTAAAGAATCCTCTTCTATGTTGGTGGAAAAACCTTCTCTCCTCCAGACACAGAGAATGCCCCCTTGTGACCGTCACCTTCCTTGGTATAAACAGATCCTTGGAGAGATATTTGTATTGTCCCCTTATATACTTATACATGGTTATTAGATCGCCCCTCAGTGATCTTTTTTCTGGACTAAATAACCCTAATTTTGCTAATCTCTCTGGACATTGTAGTTCCCCCATCCCCTTTATTAATTTTGTTGCCCTCCTTTGTACTCGCTCTAATTCCTTTATATCCTTCCTGAGCATCGGTGACCAAAACTGTTCACAGTACTCCATGTGCTGTCTAACCAGGGACTGGTACAGAGGCAGTATAATGCTCTCATCATGTGTATCCAGACCTCTTTTAATGCACTCCTGTTGTGAATTCTGTGGCAGAGCTCCCTCCTGTGGTCACAAGTGGTACTTCGGCTGATTCTCTCTGTGAGCTTCTGTTGGTGGAGGGAAGTGGTACTGCGGCTTCTGAGTTTCCTCCCTCAGGTGATCTGGTGAGGTCGTTAGGTGCTTCTCTACTTAACTCCACCTAATGCTTTGATCCTGGCTTCCTGTCAATGTTCCAGTGTTGGACTTGCTTTTCCCTGGATCATTCCTGTGGCCTGCTGCTCTGCATAGCTAAGTTCTTCTTTGCTATTTGTTTGCTATTTTTTCTGTCCAGCTTGTCTAATTTGTTGCTGGAAGCTCTGGGACGCAAAGGGTGTACCTCCGTGCCGTTAGTTCGGTACGGAGGGTCTTTTTGCCCCCTTTGCGTGGTTTTCTTTAGGCTTTTGTGTAGACCGCAAAGTTACCTTTTCTATCCTCGCTCTGTTAAGAAAGTCGGGCCTCACTTTGCTGAATCTATTTCATCTCTACGTTTGTCTTTTCATCTTAACTCACAGTCATTATATGTGGGGGGCTGCCTTTTCCTTTGGGGTATTTCTCTGAGGCAAGGTAGGCTTATTTTCTATCTTCAGGCTAGTTAGTTTCTCAGGCTGTGCCGAGTTGCATAGGCAGTGTTAGGCACAATCCACGGCTGCCTCTAGTGTTGTTTGGAGAGGATTAGGGATTGCGGTCTGCAGAGTTCCCACGTCTCAGAGCTCGTTCTATGATTTTGGGTTATTGTCAGATCACTGTATGTGCTCTGACCGCTATGTCCATTGTGGTACTGAATTGCCTTTCATAACACACTCCATGATCCTGTTTGCCTTGGCAGCAGCTGCCTGACACTGGCTGCTCCAGGTAAGTTCGTTAGTATCATTAACTAGGATCCCCAAGTCCTTCTCCATGTCTTGTAGATTGTGAGTCCTCGCGGGCAAGGTCCTCTCTCCTCCTGTAAAAGTCAAGAATTGTATTGTTTAAGATTACTGTACTTGTTTTTATTATGTATACCCCTCCTCACATGTAAAGCGCCATGGAATATATGGAGCTATAAAAAATAAATAATAATAATGTCAGATTTACCCAGGTGTTTCCCGTTCAGTGTTTAATGATGATATTGATTCCTTCTTCAGGTTCCTTTACTGTCTTAATCAGGGTCTTCTGTCTGAAGCCCAAAAATACATTATTCAGACAGAATCCCAACTAAACCATTGAGCATAATGAGGCAACTGAGTCCAAAGTCTGTAGTCTACTGCACTATTCTGTTTGGCATAAATGACTGGCACTCTTGAAAAAAATGTCAAGCAGAATCCAAAGTTGAAGATTTTGGATTCAGATTTCTCCATCACACTCAATGCCTCTGTTGGGGGGTCTGTTTGAATCCCATTTTTCTGGGGTTTAGATGGAATCCCCCAACAGAGGCAGTAAATGGGTTTGAAACATAGTATGAAACTTGCCTTATTATAGCCCTGAGCTCCATTTAAAATTCTGCTGATTGTTAGTGGGTACTCTGTAGCCATTGCTCAGCTATTTTCTTGGAAGTTTTTGGCATGCTCAGTAAAAAAAACTCACTCTAAAGGGTGGAAGTTGAATTTAGCATCTTACCACAGGTAAGAACCCTGCAATGTCTCGGAGGGAATGGCACTGTGGCAAGAAGCCAAAGGCAGATGTCCCCTTTGTGACTATTAAAGCCATCCCTTTGTAGAAGCTGCATGGCACTAGTTACATAGACCCTTAATAGAAGGCAATGGCAGCCGGCTGCATAGTCTGTAGCAACACCCTATGCTATGGTCTCTTTGCCTCACCTGCTAGAAAATTGCCACAGCTTGCCTTCTGTTGATTCAAGAGCAAGGATATCCCCTCACACCCAAGACCAATGTCTCTAAAATGGTAAATGGAGCAGGTTTCCACATTTCACCTTTTTAGGGCTTCAGTGTTCAGAGCCTTGCAGGTCATGGCTGATGTTAACAGTTACAGAAGGGACACCTGCCCGTAGATCTGCCACACAACTGGCCTTGGTTGCCGCATTGCTGCAAATTATCTCATGATGGATGCTGCCCTAGAGTCTGAAGTTCTGCCCCTTGTCATGCTGACATTTCCTATGAGGTTGCCTTCTATTGACTTTGGAAAGAAGACATTATAAATTGCATTTTTACTTTCATTTTTAATTACTTATAAATTCACGGATTATTGTACCGTACTTTTTATTGGATATCATTATGTTTAGATGTTTTGGTGATAATTCTACTTTACACAATAGGACCTCAATACAGCTTCACACAGTAGCTATTTCAACAATATCGAGAGTCTTCAAGTCCACTGTCCACAACCTTCTAAGTCAGACAATTGGGAGAAGCACAGTGCAGTTTGGTAATCATTTCCTAGTAGTTTGAGGTTGCTGATGCTTGTTATCTTTTATGAGCATTGTCTCTTACCACCTTTTCCCTATCATAGCCTGGAACATCTAATTGGCAGTGAACGAAGCAGAAATCAGTTTATACAATGCAAATTCAATGTATAAGAACCAGAGTTCTGGATAGAAAGAAATGAGACATCTGGCATTCTTCAGTAAATGGCACGGGACGTAAAGCAGACAGCCATGAATGGCGAACCTTCATGCTACTCACTGAACTGTGGGAGAGAAGCAGTGTGACTTCTTATCGTTCAGTTGTACAGTAGTTTCACACATCATATTTATTCTTTATTTATTAGGATCCAGTATGTTCCCAGTATTTCTCTTCCAGTAAAACCAACCATATTTTCACTATTAATCAGAGCTCAGGGAAGTCTAATGTGCCTAGATTTTCTTCTTTTCTTGTTTATAGATTGTATGATTTTACCGAAATTCTCAAGTCTTAATAGCCATGTAATAAATAAAGTTACCATTTTATATTGTCTTGGAATTAGTTGGAAAACTCAGTATGATGTATAAAATGGGTATTAAAATGTTATTGTTATAATACAAAATCAGCTACTAGAAAGAATAGGCACAGAGGTGCCGATGGAGGAGGCCTGAAAGGAATCTTGGGGTAACATTTCTCCTTGTGGAGAATGAGGCTTGCATGCCAGTGCAAGGAAGCTTATACGCCTTGCAATGCTCCTCTGGGAAATTAAATATTCAAATTGCCTGTTCAGGGAGGAAGAGGACTAGAACTCTAGTGCCACCTACTGAAAGTAGCAATCTTAAAAGTCAATAACCAACCTTTAACGAGTATTGCCACATGACATAGGATAAAATAAGTCATGTGACAAGGCTCGTTAAGGGGTCACTATTGACTTTTAGGATTGTTACTTCCAATATGCAGTGCTGGAGTTCATGTCCTCTTCCTCTCTGAAGAGGCAATTTGCATAAAGGTAATTTTTTACATTTTATTGTTATTCAATTTTTAGGTCCAAAATGTAATTATTAATACATCCTAATCATGGTCAGATTTTTTTTCTCCTAAACAGATATTTTAATCCCCTGCATTGACATAGTTGTAAAGGATTATGTTCTTGACTCCATTCAACCACCACTTGAGCCCAAGGAGGATGCAGGCAGCCAAGACATTAAGGACCAACTTTGTCTAATTTTTATACAGTGTTACCTTAGACAAGAAATTCTAAAAATAAATCAAAATTATCAAAGCCGCTCAATCTGTTTGATACATTGGTTCATCTTTCTGTCTAGTCTAAGTTTTCATGTACTAAAAGTTGGCCTACTTTTGGCCAATATACAAAAACACTGGCGTAGCATTTAGGGGCACAGGACTGATTGCCCTGGGTGTCAAATTCTATGGTATTGCAAATGTTTTCCGCACTTGCTCATCCTCGCAACCAAATGAGCCAGGACTCCACTGGACTGAGATGCTTCTTCTTGGAGCAGCGCCCTGGAATTATATCAACAAAACTCTCAATATAATAAAACGAGCCTCATCATCTTTATTGCTGACTATGTAGAGTTTAACCGAAAAAAGGAGAATAGGTGACAGGGCAAAATTAAACATATAATGAGCTAAAAAATGTATAAACTTTATTGAATTCAATTGATAAAACAGCAATACTTAAAGGGCCACTGTCACCCCCCTGCAGCCGTTATAAACTAAAAGAGCCACCTTGTGCAGCAGTAATGCTGCATTCTAACTAGGTGGCTCTTTTAGTTTTGTGTTTAGGTATTACTAAAATAAAGCGTTTTGAAACTTTGCAAAAATACCTCTCTTTGTCCACGGAGGCGGGTCCTCACTCCCCAGCTTGAACGGTATTCTGCCGTCACTCACATCTTCAGGGGCTTTCGGCGCCGCCCCTCCGCGCTGTTTTCTTTTCAAATCCGGCGCCTGCACTGTGTAAATGTTTGTGGGGCAGGCGCAGTAAGCTCTGGCGGTCTGACGTCCCAGCCAGGCTTGCAGACTGCGCCTGTGCTGGCAGTGCGGCCACCCACCTTGGTAATCCCTGCCCCGCACTGTGTTATGCATTATGCACAGTGCGGGGCTAGGATTCCTGGGCATGCGCACTGCGCTTCTCAGCCTGTCACCCACGTCCCCCGCCCCCCGCCTTACAGCGTCTTTATACTGTAATCAGCTGATCGTGCCTCCCCCTTCTCTCACTAGCAGTCGCTGGGAAAGAACCAACATTGGAAACTTGCCTGCTAGCTGGTGTGTGTTTTTTCTAGTTGTATTCTTTAGGTGTATGGAATCTGTTACTAAATTGGTGGCGAAATTTACCCAGCGAGAATGAAAGTTATATACTGATGTGGACATAACTTATACCGCACTGTGGATGCATATTGGTTGTTGGGGGGCATTAGACCACACTGCAGCTGAATATATGGCATATGTGCGGCATAATGCTCCCTAATATCTCCGTATATTCAGCTGCAGTGTGGTCTAATGCCCCCCAACAACCAATATGCATCCACAGTGCGGTATAAGTTATGTCCACATCAGTATATAACTTTCATTCTCGCTGGGTAAATTTCGCCACCAATTTAGTAACAGATTCCATACACCTAAAGAATACACCTAGAAAAAACACACACCAGCTAGCAGGCAAGTTTCCAATGTTGGTTCTTTCCCGGCGACTGCTAGTGAGAGAAGGAGGAGGCACGATCAGCTGATTACAGTATAAAGACGCTGTAAGGCGGGGGGCGGAGGACCTGGGTGACAGGCTGAGAAGCGCAGTGCGCATGCCCAGGAATCCTAGCCCCGCACTGTGCACAATGCATAACACAGTGCGAGCAGGGATTACCGAGGTGGGTGGCCGCACTGCCAGCACAGGCGCAGTCTGCAAGCCTGGCTGGGACGTCAGACAGCCAGAGCGTACTGCGCCTGCCCCACAAAACATTTACACAGCGCAGGCGCCGGATTTGAAAAGAAAACAGTGCAGAGGGGGCGGCGCCGAAAGCCCCTGAAGATGTGAGTGACGGCAGAATACCGTTCAAGCTGGGGAGTGAGGACCCGCCTCCGTGGACAAAGAGAGGTATACTAAAAGAGCCACCTCGTTAGAATGCAGCATTACTGCTGCACAAGGTGGCTCTTTTAGTTTTAACGGCTGCAGGGGGGGTGACAGTGGCCCTTTAAGTAAACCTGGCAATGCAGGCAAGGATAAAATTGGTGGTTGAGCACCTGTGGGAACAATAAATGCAAAATATGTTGCGTAGAATGCAGTTAAATAGTGAGTAACAATAGATGTCAAATACTAACATATATAAATATTCAAAAGATAATAATATTACACCATAAATAGGTCTCAATACCATACAAAGCAATTATTACCCACAGGGAGGTAACACAGATAGTGGTTAGTTAGGCTAAGCTCAAACACCCAACACACGTTTCACAAATGCTACGTCAAGGGTTGACCAAAAGCCAAGTGATCTGCCGAATTTGAATATTCAAGGTCCCACACAACTTCTTCATCTGGAGATTTTGTCCTGATGAAGAGGTCATGTGGTATTTTGAAATGCGTTGACCTATAAACCAATAAAACTCCTTTGATTTTATCCGGCCATCGAGCTTTTATCAGCAGCGCATTGAATGACCCTTCCTGCTCTTCATTTTCCCTGGGTCCATTTGTGACCGGTGTCCCGCAGCAGCTGTAATATATGCTTATCTCATGTTGCTGAATTGCAACTATACCAGGTGAGTGGTCTCACTTTTCTCACTCTTCCGTATCATCGGATAAGACCCTATTGCGCTCTTTTGTCTCCTAGTTCATTCCTTTCCTCCCTATACATGCACAGCCTGGCATGCTCCATAGACACTCACCAGCAGACAGTGAGTGTATCGGCTACCTGGAGTAGCAGCAGTACAATGTCCGATAGAAGACCGTAGCTTCAATGTTCAGGGTCACATGACCTTGACCATGATAAATATATATAAATTAACAAATTAACAGACCAAATAGCCAACCAACCAACCACGTAACAAATACAAAATGTTGATTGATGGAGATTAATTAATATATTTCTGACCTGGTGAATAAAATTATGGACAGGAAAGACTTCCCGAACAGCACAGAAAACACTATAAGGGTATGCGCACACGTTCAGGATTGCATCAGGATTTGGTCAGTATTTTACATCAGTATTTGTAGCCAAAACCAGGATGGGTGATAAATACAGAAGTGGTGCATATGTTTCTATTATACTTTTCCTCTAATTGTTCCACTCCTGGTTTTGGCTACAAATACTGATGAAAAATCCTGACCAAATCCTGATGCAATCCTGAACGTGTGCACATACCCTAACAAAGTAATGTTCTATCTTCTGTAAGATAAATAATAATAAGATAAATATACAAACTAAAAACACATAAAATCTACTTGGTATAGAACTATTAAAGTTGTGCAGTCATAAAAGGGTTTGTTCTAAAACACTGCTGTCTTCAGCACTAATTGGTGTCTTTCTATATGTGGTGTCTAGTATTGCAGCATATCCTTAGAGGAAACTGAACTGCAATGCTAGACACAGCCTACAGATAAGAATGGCGCTATTTCAAAATGGCCATTCAATTATGTTTTCTCTTACAACCCATAGTGGGTCCATTCCACTTGTTACTTGGGGTATCATGACGCTTGTTCTTTGCTACAGTCTTGAATATGGAGTAGAGCCTGGACAATTAAACTGTATCTTATTTCTTCCTTCTTAATTTCACCAAACCACAAGTTGCATTTAGTATGTCTAAGTCTGCAACAAACAATTAGTTTATTAAATCCACCTGGGATTTGCTTGAGAGTTCAGACCGTGCTTTCGAAACCGCATGTAATATCATAGCGCAAAAGATAAACTTTGGGACTGGCAATAAAGCGAGGGAATGTTTGGTTTGTGTGTCTTCCAAAAGTAATTAGATTTAAAAACAAAAATAACAATCTTCAAGCCAAAAAAACAAATCAATTTGAATCCTTTAATAATATACTGCATAATGCATGCAAAACACAGGGGTTCAAAGTGTAGTACTGATTAAAGCCGAAGGTTTGTAATTATTGTGTGTGATTGTTAGAGTATCCAAGATGCAGTCTCCAAATCAAGAGATTTAGCTGATACATTAGATGATACACGTGCCCCAGTGTCAAAACTTGCAAGTGATTGTGAACAAGCAATTTAAGAAATATAAAATTACAAAACATGAAGAAAGATATCTTAAAACCCTTGAAACGTCAGTGATTTTTCTCATGCTTTACATCGGTATTTTGGATCTGATTTTCATCACTGGTTGGTCAGTGTTTCAGTTTTGAGTTCCGTAAATCACATATTTGTGGATTATTTTTTATGTCTTTTATTATAGTTACACAACTATATAGGTTGAAAAAAGACTCAGGTCCAACCTACTCCAGCAGTTATATGTTCTCTATCGCGATTATTTCTAATAACCCACCATGCTATTGGCTGTGATAAAAAAAACATTTAGCCATTTTTTTAAAAGCTCTTATAGTGTCTGCTATTACTACCTCTTGTGGTCGGCATTCCACAGTCTGACTGCTCTAACTGTAAAGAACTCTTTCCTATTTAGTTGCCGGAATCACCCTTTCTCAACCATAAATTAATGGCTCTAGGTCCTTTGTGAGGTCTTTGGAAGCAATAAGTCATGTGCCTGTCCTTTGTACTGACCACATATGTATTTATACATATAAATGAGATCTTCTCTGAGACATATTTTTTCTAAGCTAAACAAACCCAACTATAACAGTCTTTCATTATATGAGGGGCCTTCATCCCTTGTAATAATCTAGTTGCCCATCTTTGAATTGATCCTCACCTCTGAATATCCTTTTTTAAAATATGGTCCCATATTCTAGATGTATCCTTACAGGTGATCTATAGAAGGTTAATAAAACTAAATTTTATCTTTATTTTTCTAAACCCTAAAATATTGTTTGCAGCTGCTGCTTGACATTGAGTACTACTGCTTAGCTTACCTGTAACCAGTATAAAGCCACATAATGAGTTCATATTTTGTATTTTTATCTATTAGCAGTTTGTGCACTTTTTCTGAATAGAATTTCTTGAGATTTTTGGAAGTAGAAAGGTGAATAATTTGACAATAATATTAAAATATATCACCACAACGTATTGACTAAATTCCAGTTCATACATAGGCCTAACTAATACCATACAATACTTAAATAATATCACCATACAAAACCACAATAAAGTGCAATATATGAATGCAGTGAAAAGGTGACCAAATTTTAGCCCTATACAAAGTGTTCTAAATCATGTACCAAACTGTATAAAATCCATCTTACATTGCAACAGAGTGCCTGAATGATGTAGAGCTCAAAATATATTTCTGTAATTTACCTGGATAATGCATCAAATCAAGATATAACACTTTGATGGGATTTCTTCCAGTGTTTTCCTGAACTGTCAATGGGTTATATTGGTGGTATCCGACTGCTAGGAAGATATGGCCTCTTCCTCAGAAGGCCTTTTTATTTCAATTCCCATTTTTGTGCAAGCTCCATCAATTCAATAGGAGAGGACACACATGGCTACAAATTTAGCCTACTTTGTAATACCATAGTAAGCCATATACAGTGGGGCAAAAAAGTATTTAGTCAGTCAGCAATAGTGCAAGTTCCACCACTTAAAAAGATGAGAGGCGTCTGTAATTTACATCATAGGTAGACCTCAACTATGGGAGACAAACTGAGAAAAAAAAATCCAGAAAATCACATTGTCTGTTTTTTTAACATTGTATTTGCATATTATGGTGGAAAATAAGTATTTGGTCAGAAACAAAATTTCATCTCAATACTTTGTAATATATCCTTTGTTGGCAATGACAGAGGTCAAACGTTTTCTCTAAGTCTTCACAAGGTTGCCACACACTGTTGTTGGTATGTTGGCCCATTCCTCCATGCAGATCTCCTCTAGAGCAGTGATGTTTTTGGCTTTTCGCTTGGCAACACGGACTTTCAACTCCCTCCAAAGGTTTTCTATAGGGTTGAGATCTGGAGACTGGCTAGGCCACTCCAGGACCTTGAAATGCTTCTTGCGAAGCCACTCCTTCGTTGCCCTGGCGGTGTGCTTTGGATCATTGTCATGTTGAAAGACCCAGCCACGTTTCATCTTCAATGCCCTTGCTGATGGAAGGAGGTTTGCACTCAAAATCTCACGATACATGGCCCCATTCATTCTTTCATGTACCCGGATCAGTCGTCCTGACCCCTTTGCAGAGAAACAGCCCCAAAGCATGATGTTTCCACCACCATGCTTTACAGTAGGTATGGTGTTTGATGGATGCAACTCAGTGTTGTGTTTCTACCAAACAGTTCCAGTTTGGTTTCATCAGACCATAGGACATTCTCCCAAAACTCCTCTGGATCATCCAAATGCTCTCTAGCAAACTTCAGACGGGCCCGGACATGTACTAGCTTAAGCAGTGGGACACGTCTGGCACTGCAGGATCTGAGTCCATGGTGGCGTAGTGTGTTACTTATGGTAGGCCTTGTTACATTGGTCCCAGCTCTCTGCAGTTCTTTCACTAGGTCCCCCCGCATGGTTCTGGGATTTTTGCTCACCGTTCTTGTGATCATTCTGACCCCACGGGGTGGGATTTTGCGTGGAGCCCCAGATCGAGGGAGATTATCAGTGGTCTTGTATGTCTTCCATTTTCTAATTATTGCTCCCACTGTTGATTTCTTCACTCCAAGCTGGTTGGCTATTGCAGATTCAGTCTTCCCAGCCTGGTGCAGGGCTACAATTTTGTTTCTGGTGTCCTTTGACAGCTCTTTGGTCTTCACCATAGTGGAGTTTGGAGTCAGACTGTTTGAGGGTGTGCACAGGTGTCTTTTTATACTGATAACAAGTTTAAACAGGTGCCATTACTACAGGTAATGAGTGGAGGAAAGAGGAGACTCTTAAAGAAGAAGTTACAGGTCTGTGAGAGCCAGAAATCTTGATTGTTTGTTTCTGACCAAATACTTATTTTCCACCATAATATGCAAATAAAATGTTAAAAAAACAGACAATGTGATTTTCTGGATTTTTTTTTCTCAGTTTGTCTCCCATAGTTGAGGTCTACCTATGATGTAAATTACAGACGCCTCTCATCTTTTTAAGTGGTGGAACTTGCACTATTGCTGACTGACTAAATACTTTTTTGCCCCACTGTAGTAAATATAAGAGCAAATCAACTCTCATATCTGTTTATCCTACTTTCTCTTTATTGACGCTGTCATTTCACTTCCATTCCTTTCAATAATGGTGTAATTTTGTGAAGAATAATCATTCTATCACTACTTAAAGCGAACCTGTCAGCCGGATTTTGCTGAGTAAACTACAGATATTGTCAGGTTGGCGCCATTATACTGATTAAAATGATACCTGGTGATGAAATCCGTCTTGTGGTGGTTGATTAATCTTTATTTGCAGTTTTCAGTTAATGATAAGCTCGTACTCTGGGATGGGGCTGTGGTGGCTGTGGGGGTCTGCGGGCGGGGCATTATGTGGTTCTCTGCTTACATATTCATCTGTATGGACTTATGACAGGACACTGATCCCTCAATATTATACTGCATATAATATTGATTACTGTTGACAATATTCTTGATATGTAATATTGCTGATAATACCTACAATATTGTGGCTATTGTGAGGCTTAGAAAAAAAAATTCAATTCAGAAAAATGGTACCAGCAGTGACACCTGTACACGAGCATCTATCTCTTATCGATAGATGCTACTGTGCAAGTGTAACAAGGTGTCACGGGGTGGTAGTCGTGGGCGTGTCAGTGAGCCCCCCGACACCTTGAACATGAAGGGATGAATCCTCACTCTGTCTGCAGGAATCCTAATCCCATGAAGCATTACAGAGTCACAGCCTTCGTTTCAAAGGTTAAACTTTACTAAACAGCAGCATATTCATCTCACAGACAGCACAATTCAAACACAGAGACACCTTCTTATCTTTCCCTGCCATCCGGGCAGACTCGATTCTTCCTGTCAACTATGTCTATATCCTTGGTCAATCGCTGACCCACTATTGGACAATCCCTGGCCGTCTTCTGGACAATCTCTGCCCCACTCGTGCTCCAGGCCCACCAGCTTCCTACCATTTCCCTGTTCTGGCTGCAAGTTATGGGGTAACGGGCTCGCAGACTCAGCTGCCTCCTAATCCCAGCCTCTAGCTTCGGATCCTTCCTTACTGAAACAGCTTTATCCCCATGGCCTGTAATACTCTGCTCACTACGTCCTGCCCTTGGGCAAGGTGCCTGGGCGTCTGTCTGTAATCAGGAAGTGCCTTTCCTATACCTATCTGCTCTGTGCTGCTCTACTTTGTAACTCCTCCGATCTGCTTAAATCCTATGGTCCTGCACTACTTACTAATCTATCCCAAAAGGTACCGTCACACTAAGCGACGCTGCAGCGATACCGACAACGATCCGGATCGCTGCAGCGTCGCTCTTTGGTCGCTGGAGAGCTGTCACACAGACAGCTCTCCAGCGAGCAACTATTTCGGTAACCAGGGTAAACATCAGGTTACTAAGCGCAGGGCCGCGCTTAGTAACCCGATGTTTACCCTGGTTACCAGCGTAAAAGTAAAAAAAAAAAAAAAACACTACATACTTACCTTCCACTGTCTGTCCCTCGGCGCTCTGCTTCTCTGCCCTGTGTAAGTACAGCGGCCGGAAAGCACAGTGGTGACGTCACCGCTCTGCTTTCCGGCCGCTGTGCTTACACAGGGCAGAGAAGCAGAGCGCAGAGGGACAGACAGCGGAAGGTAAGTATGTAGTGTTTGGTTTTTTTTTACTTTTACGCTGGTAACCAGGGTAAACATCGGGTTACTAAGCGCGGCCCTGCGCTTAGTAACCCGATGTTTACCCTGGTTACCAGTGAAGACATCGCTGAATCGGCGTCACACACGCCGATACAGCGATGTCAGCAGGAAGTCCAGCGACAAAATAAAGTTCTGGACTTTCTGCAGCGACCAACGACATCACAGCAGGATTCTGATCGCTGCTGTGTGTCAAACTGAACGATATCGCTAGCCAGGACGCTGCAACATCATGGATCGCTAGCGATATCTTTCAGTGTGATGGTAACTTTAGCTAAAGCACAATATATCACATTACAGTACAAGACAAATACATTACAGTGCACACCATAGCAAAACATTAGTAAAGCATCAGGGTGCCTCATGTGACACAGATGAACAGCATTAAGGAGAGAGAAGGTATATGAGGGTCCCTGCCACCTCCTTACACAAGCGCACTATTTTGTTTTTGTTTGGCTGCAGCAAGATGGCGGCGGCAATTGTGCAGCAGCATCTATTGTCCTCGCCCCCTGCCTGCCCTCTGCATACTCATTAGCTGGTAGTAACTGCCTCAGCACCGACCACTATTATTCATCCCAACATTGGAAGTGACAGACAAACAATTCCATGTGCTCATTTGTAGTGCAATAATCTACCTCACATCACATTCACAGTGGTCACAGAGCCGTCACATGTCCCCACATCACATCCACTGTGGTGACAAAGCCATCACATGCCCCCACATCACATCCACTGAGGTGACAGAGCCATCAGATGCCCCCACATCACATCCACAGTGGTGACAGAGCCATCACATGCCCCCACATCACATCCACTGTGGTGACAGAGCCATCAGATGCCCCCACATCACATCCACAGTGGTGACAGAGCCATCAGATGCCCCCACATCACATCCACTGTGGTGACAGAGCCATCAGATGCCCCCACATCACATCCACTGTGGTGACAGAGCCATCAGATGCCCCCACATCACATCCACTGTGGTGACAGAGCCATCAGATGCCCCCACATCACATCCACTGTGGTGACAGAGCCATCAGATGCCCCCACATCACATCCACTGTGGTGACAGAGCCATCAGATGCCCCCACATCACCCTTGACAAAGGGATGCTGTAAGGTAAAAAGTGTGTGTGTGTGTGTGTGTGTGTGTACAGTATGTGCGTATATACATGTATATGCAGGGGTGTCGCTAGGAACTCAAGCACCAGTTCTGATAAGTATTGCACCAAATCTCCAGTATTTTTTGTTAAACTAAAGTACCGGTAAACTTTATTGCACAACTTGAACACAGGCATCCTTGTTTTAGCAGAACAGACTCAACGTGCATACTGTAGTTGGTAGCAAAGCGGCTCCTCCTTCCACTTCCCCAGTCCTCCCTTCAGGTGCTAGTGACAGTTTTTGAACAAGGGGCAGCAAAGAAATGTGGAGGCTGGTGAACCCATGGAGGCTATCATCCCTGTCTTGTGGACAGACCTGCCTCACTTCTGCCCCAAACAACAGGAGAGCTGCAGACAGCTGAGGAGCTGGGAAACCTCTGGGTTCATGAGGGGAGGAGCCTAATCACTGAGGGGCCCAGGAACTGGTGCTGTATGTACTGAGGTAGGTAGCATCCTATAGGTGTGACTATACTATGTGTGTGTAGTGTGTGTACTATACATGTACTGTGTTTAGTGTGTGTATATACTGTGTGGGTGCTGTACAGCATTGGACTGGAGCACCTTGGGCCCACCAGAGAAAATCATTGGGGTCCACTATGTAGCTACATAGAAATAAGTACAAGACCACCAATTGTGTGGTAAAACACACTAATATCAAGGTATAATATAAGGTTTTACACGTCTTAATTACATAGCAGGGGTTGGGGTAGCCCCCTCATAGAATATAAAGTAGCCCCCTCCAAGATTATAAAGTAGCCCCACACATAGAATATAATGTAGCCTCCCTCAAAGAATATAATGTAGCCTCCCTCATACAATATAATGCAGCCCCCTCATAGAATATAATGCAGCCCCCTATAGGGTATAATGCAGCCCCCCACAAAATATAATGCAAACCCCTCAGAAGGTATAATGCAGCCCCCCAAAGAATATAATGTAGCCCCCTCATAGGGTATAATGCAGCCCCTCCATAGAATATAATGTAGCCCCCATACAGAATATAATGTAGCCCTCTCATAAAGTATAATGCAGCCCCTCATATAGTATAATGCAGTTCCCCTCATATAATATAGTACAACACCCCTCATAGTGTATAATGCAGCCCTCATCATAGGGTATAATGCTGCCCCCTCATAGTGTATAATGCTGCCCCCCTCCTAGGGTATAATGCAGCCCCCCTCATAGAGTATAATGCAGCCCCCTTATATAGTATAATGCAGCAACCATCATAGGGTATACTGCAGCCCCCCTCCACCTCCATCATTGTTCTCCCCCTCTACCCCATCATTGTCCTCATCACCACCTCCATCATTGCCTTCTCACATACCACCACTATCATTGCCCTTTCCACCACCTCCATCATTGCTATCTCCCCGACCACCCCCATCATTTCCCATTCCACCACCTCCATTATTGCCTCCTCCCCCACAACTGGACAATCATTGTCCTTTCCACCACTACCATCATTGTCCTTTTCACCACAACCATCATTGCCTTCTCCCCCACACCCCATAATTGTCTTCTCACCCACCATCCCCATCATTGCCCTTTCCACCATTTCTGTCATTCCCTTCTCCCCCACCACCCCATCATTGCCTATTCCACCACCTCCATCATTGCTTTCTCCCCCACCACCCCCATTATTTCCCATTTCAACACCTCCATCATTGCCTCCACACCACCACCACCATCATTGTCCTTCCACCACAGCCATCATTGCCTCTTCTCCCACCCCCTCCATCTTGCTTTCCACCACCACGAACATTGCCTTCTCCCCCACCATCCCATCACTGCTCTCTCCATCGCCCACATCATTTCCCTCTCCAATACACACAGCACCGTACCACTCTCACACAGATACACACACAGGACAGCACCACTCTCACACACACAGCACCGCACCACATACACACACACGCACACAGACAGACACACAGCACCACTCACCTCTACGCACGTTCCCCACATCAGCAGAACATCCTGCAGCATCTTCGTCGCCGGCCGCTTTCTCTCTGAAACAGCTGCGTGCTGAATGATGGTGTCATCCATCTGCTGTGTCAGACCGGAAGCGCCGGGCAGGAAGTAAGATGGCATTGGATCCCTGCAGCTCTGCTCCGCTGCCATTGCCAGCCGATTGCCGCTCTGGCTTTACATGCAGGCAGTGTTAGCCTCAGCCTGCGGCTAACACTGCCCGCTATTAAAGTGAACTGAATATTCACTCCTCTGCACACCCATGGGGGCGTGGGGAAGCGTGAATATTCATTTCTCTTTAGCAGCGGGGACAGGCTGCACTGGCACCGGGTGGGCCCCCCTGACCCATGGGCCCCATAGCAGCTGGGTGTGCTGCTATTAGTGACACACCACTGACTGGGGGCCCCTGGAGCTGCGCAGGCCCTAGGCAGCTGCCAGCCCTGTATGCCAGGAGGTGAAAGTGCCTGGGCCCACTGGAGAATCCTCCAGTTCCCCAGTGGGCCAGTCCAACCCTGGTGCTGTATACATTGTGTATATATATACAGTGGGGCAAAAAAGTATTTAGTCAGTCAGCAATAGTGCAAGTTCCACCACTTAAAAAGATGAGAGGCGTCTGTAATTTACATCATAGGTAGACCTCAACTATGGGAGACAAACTGAGAAAAAAAAATCCAGAAAATCACATTGTCTTTTTTTTAATCATTTTATTTGCATATTATGGTGGAAAATAAGTATTTGGTCAGAAACAAACAATCAAGATTTCTGGCTCTCACAGACCTGTAACTTCTTCTTTAAGAGTCTCCTCTTTCCTCCACTCATTACCTGTAGTAATGGCACCTGTTTAAACTTGTTATCAGTATAAAAAGACACCTGTGCACACCCTCAAACAGTCTGACTCCAAACTCCACTATGGTGAAGACCAAAGAGCTGTCAAAGGACACCAGAAACAAAATTGTAGCCCTGCACCAGGCTGTGAAGACTGAATCTGCAATAGCCAACCAGCTTGGAGTGAAGAAATCAACAGTGGGAGCAATAATTAGAAAATGGAAGACATACAAGACCACTGATAATCTCCCTCGATCTGGGGCTCCACGCAAAATCCCACCCCGTGGGGTCAGAATGATCACAAGAACGGTGAGCAAAAATCCCAGAACCACGCGGGGGGACCTAGTGAATGAACTGCAGAGAGCTGGGACCAATGTAACAAGGCCTACCATAAGTAACACACTACGCCACCATGGACTCAGATCCTGCAGTGCCAGACGTGTCCCACTGCTTAAGCCAGTACATGTCCGGGCCTGTCTGAAGTTTGCTAGAGAGCATTTGGATGATCCAGAGGAGTTTTGGGAGAATGTCCTATGGTCTGATGAAACCAAACTGGAACTGTTTGGTAGAAACACAACTTGTCGTGTTTGGAGGAAAAAGAATACTGAGTTGCATCCATCAAACACCATACCTACTGTAAAGCATGGTGGTGGAAACATCATGCTTTGGGGCTGTTTCTCTGCAAAGGGGCCAGGACGACTGATCCGGGTACATGAAAGAATGAATGGGGCCATGTATCGTGAGATTTTGAATGCAAACCTCCTTCCATCAGCAAGGGCATTGAAGATGAAACGTGGATGGGTCTTTCAACATGATAATGATCCAAAGCACACCGCCAGGGCAACGAAGGAGTGGCTTCGTAAGAAGCATTTGAAGGTCCTGGAGTGGCCTAGCCAGTCTCCAGATCTCAAACCTATAGAAAACCTTTGGAGGGAGTTGAAAGTCCGTGTTGCCAAGCGAAAAGCCAAAAACATCACTGCTCTAGAGGAGATCTGCATGGAGGAATGGGCCAACATACAACAACAGTGTGTGGCAACCTTGTGAAGACTTACAGAAAACGTTTGACCTCTGTCATTGCCAACAAAGGATATATTACAAAGTATTGAGTTGAAATTTTGTTTCTGACCAAATACTTATTTTCCACCATAATATGCAAATAAAATGATAAAAAAACAGACAATGTGATTTTCTGGATTTTTTTTTCTCAGTTTGTCTCCCATAGTTGAGGTCTACCTATGATGTAAATTACAGACGCCTCTCTTCTTTTTAAGTGGTGGAACTTGCACTATTGCTGACTGACTAAATACTTTTTTGCCCCACTGTATATATATATATATATATATATATATATATACAGTGCCTTGCGAAAGTATTCAGCTCCCTGGAACTTTTCAACCTTTTCCCACATATCATGCTTCAAATATAAAGATACTAAATGTAAATTTTTGGTGAAGAATCAGCAACAAGTGGAACACAATTGTGAAGTTGAACGAAATTTATTGGTTATTTAAAATTTTGTGGAAAATCAAAAACTGAAAAGTGGGCGTGCAATATTATTTGGCCCCTTTAACTTAATACTTTGTTGCGCCACCTTTTGCTGCGATTACAGCTGCAAGTCGCTTGGGGTATGTCTCTATCAGTTTTGTACATCGAGAGACTGAAATTCTTCCTTGGCAAACAGCTCGAGCTCAGTGAGGTTTAATGGAGATTGTTTGTGAACAGCAGTTTTCAGCTCTTTCCACAGATTCTCGATTAGATTGAGGTCTGGACTTTGACTTGGCCATTCTAACACCTGGATATGTTTATTTGTGAACCATTCCACTGTAGATTTTGCTTTATGTTTGGGGTCATTGTCTTGTTGGAAGACAAATCTCCATCCCAGTCTCAGGTCTTTTGCAGACTCCAACAGGTTTTCTTCAAGAATGGTCCTGTATTTGGCTCCATCAATCTTCCCATCAATTTTAACCATCTTCCCTGTCCCTGCTGAAGAAAAGCAGGCCCAAACCATGATGCTGCCACCACCATGTTTGACAGTGGGGATGGTGTGTTCAGGGGGATGAGCTGTGTTGCCTTTACGCCAAACATATCGTTTGGCATTGTTGCCAAAAAGTTCCATTTTGGTTTCATCTGACCAGAGCACCTTCTTCCACATGTTTGGTGTGTCTCCCAGGTGGCTTGTTGCAAACTTTAAACAACACTTTTTATGGATATCTTTGAGAAATGGCTTTCTTCTTGCCACTCTTCCATAAAGGCCAGATTTGTGCAGTGTACGACTGATTGTACACCATTTTTCTTTGTCAGAAAAAAAATGTATTGCTTGGAAATTCGGAGATATGTTGTCAGAAGTTTTTAGAATAAAAGAACAATTTACATTTTTCTCAAAAATATACCTATAAAGAGAAAAATCTGACAAACTGAACATTTTACAGTGGTCTCTTAATTTTTGCCAGAGCTGTAAATACAATAATGTAAATTTTTGGTATAATTTCCTTATAAAAATGGGAATTGCCACAAATGTTTATGAAATACTTTACAATCTTAGACGCATCCTTACAACCAGGTGGCACGACCAGTTTAAGGCAAATTGGGGCCTTAGGGCCCCAAATACTCATATATTGCATCATCATACAGAAATGTTTCTGTTGTATTTACAGCCTACAGCCTGCAGTGATCCTCAACCTACTGAACAGCCGCACAGCCAGCTCTTCCCTCTCCTAGTGTATCCTCACCCACCCCCTGCAGACTGTGAGCCCTCGCGGGCAGGGTCCTCCCTCCTTATGTACCCGTGTGCCTTGTTATCATGTTTAATGTATTTGTCTATATTTGCCCCGTATTCACATGTAAAGCGCCATGGAATAAATGGCGCTATAAAAATGTATAATAATAAATAATAATAAATTTACCTACGCTGAGTTAAACAAACATGATCGACAATATTGTAGTCATTCGATGCTTGTTCTCGAGTTTCTTTATACCGGCTGAGGAAGAAAGATGGGGATAGATAGCCCTCGATATAATATAATTCAAGTCCCATACAGTATAATGCAGCTTCTATACAGTATAATGCACTCCCCATGGTTCTTGATAGAATACACTGCAGCCCACATCATAGAGTATACTGCAGCCCCACTCACACAGTATAATGCAGCCCCTTCGGAGTATAATGCAGCCCCCTCATGGTATATTGCAGCCCCCCACAATGTATTATTCAGCCCCTTTCAGAGTATAATGCAGCCCCCTCAGAGTATACTGCAGCCCCCTCAGAGTATAATGCAGCCCCACACACACTATAATGCAGCCCCCACACACAGTATAATGCAGCCCCCCACTCAAAGTATAATGCAGCCCCCCACACTCACAGTATAATGCAGCCCTCCACACACAATATAATGCAGCCTTCCACCCACAGTATAATGCAGCCCCCACTCAAAGTATAATGCAGCCCCACACACACAAAGTATAATGCAGCCCCCACACACATAGTATTATGTAGCCCCCATACACACAGTATAATGCAACCCCCCACACACATAGTTTAATGCAGCCCCCACACACATGATATAATCCCCCACAGTACACACATACACATATATACACATACATACACTACCGTTCAAAAGTTTAGGGTCACTTAGAAATTTCCTTATTTTTGAAAGAAAAGCACTGTATTTTTCCAATAAAGCTAACATTAAATGATACACTCTATACATTGTTAATGTGGTGAATGACTATTCTAGCTGCAATGTCTGGTTTGTAATGTAATATCTTCATAGGTGTATATAGAGGCCCGTTTCCAACAACCATCACTCCAGTATTCTTATGGTACTGTCATTCTGCTGCAGTGCAGTATAGTGCAACCTCCACCAGGGGGAGCTTGTGAGGGAAGTGAGGCTGCACGCAGAGTAGCACCACAGAGCAGCAGCACATGTGCCACCAAGTGGCGAAAGGGTGGTCAGACAAGCCGAGTTAAAAAACAGTCAGAAGCAGAAGTACCAGAGGTTGCAGCAGTACACGTGGTCAGGAACAAGCCAGGAGGTTCAGCAATGGTGGGAAGTGGATAAGACAAAGACAGAAGGCAGAAGCAAGTCCGAATACAAGCCAAGTCAAAACCAGGTAATCAAACAAACATACAGGGAACACTGGGAAAAGGCAGACAGAGGGAGTCAACAGACATGGGGCAAATCAGGAATCACAGCAGGACAAATCAAGATCTACCAGAGTCAGGTACACACGCCAAAGGCAGAACTATAGCTGACACTGCCAGCAGGATGGACTGGAGCTAAATAGCAAACCTGAACCCAGAATGAGGCAGAGCAAAGTTAACCCTTGACATGATCTGCTTGGAAAAAGGGCAGACAGGACAAAACTCCGGGACAGATCATGACAGGTACTTTGTGTTTGCTAACTGTGTAAGAAGGCTAATGGATGGTTAGAGTACCCTTGTGCAAGTATGTTAACACAGCTGAAAACAGTTTGGCTGTTTAGAGAACCTATAAACCTGACCTTCCTTTAAGCTAGTTGAGAATCTGAAGCATTACATTTGTTGGTTCCATTAAACTCTCAAAATGGCCAGAAAAAAAAACTTTCTTGTGAAACTCGACAGTCTATCCTTGTTCTTAGAAATTAAGGCTATTCCATGCCAGAAATTGCCAAGAAACTGAAGATTTCCTACAACGGTGTGTACTACTCCCTTCAGAGGAGAGCAAAAACAGGTTCTAACCAGAGTAGAAAGAGAAGTGGGAGGCCCTGCTGCACAACTGAGCAACAAGACAAGTACATAAGAGTCTGTAGTTTGATAAATCGACGCCTCACAGGTCCTCAACTGGCAGCTTCATTAAATAGTACACGAAAAACACCAGTGTCAATGTCTACAGTGAAGAGGTGACTCCGGGATGCCGGCCTTCAGGGCAGAGTGGCAAACAAAAAGCCATGTCTGAGACTGGCTAATGAAAGGAAAAGATTAATATGGGCAAAAGAACACAGACATTGGACAGAGGAAGATTGGAAAAAACTGTTATGGACAGACGAATCCAAGTTTGATGTGTTTGGATCACACAGAAGAACATTTGTGAGATGCAAAACAACTGAAAAGATGCTGGAAGAGTGCCTGACGCCATCTGTCAAGCATGGTGGAGGTAATGTGATGGTCTGGGGTTACATTGTTGCTGGTAAAGTGGGAGATTTGTACAAAGTAAAAGGGATTTTGAATAAGGAAGGCAATCACTCCATTTTGCAACGCCATGTCATACCCTGTGGGCAGCGCTTGATTGGAGCCAATTTCACCCTACAACAGGACAATGACCCAAAGCACACCTCCAAATTATGCAAGAACTATTTAGGGAAGAAGCAGGCTGCTGGTGTTCTATCTGTAATGAAGAGCCCAGCGCAGTCACCAGATCTCAACCCCATTGAGCTGTTGTGGGAGCAGCTTGATCGTGCTGTGCCAAAAAGTGCCCATCAAGCCAAACCAACTTGTGGAGGGTGAAATTACTCCAGATTACCTCAGCAAATTAACTGCTAGAATGCCAAAGGTCTGCAATGCTGGAATTGCTGCAAAGGCAGCATTCTTTGACGAAAGCAAAGTTTGAAAGAGAAAATTATTATTTCAACTAAAAATCTTTTTTTGAACCTTGTCAATGTCTGGACTAGATTTTCAATTCATTTGGCAACTCATTTGATTAATAACAATATAAGTTTTCATGGAAAACACAAAATTGTCTGGGTGACCCTAAACTTACGGTAGTGTATACTCATAAACAGTACACATACATACACATATACAATACTCACCCCTACTCCTCGTTCCCCATGCTTCTCCAGGCTCTGCTCCTGCCTCATCAACTTCACTGCTGGCACAACGTGGCGCCCGATGATGTGACATCATCGTGCGCCCTCTGAGTCAGAAGCAGAGGGAGAATGATGAGAGAGGCAGTGTCAGTTGATGCTCTCTCCTTTGTCACTTTCAACTGTATCGGTGCCAATAATTTGAATGCACGATGCGGGGGGTGCAGCGCTGGGCCCCAGAGCAGCTGTGTGGTGTGCCGCTATTAGCAGCACACCACTGGCTGGGGACCCCTGGAAGAGCGGTGGCCCTAGGCAGCTGCCTGGTCTCCCTGCCCCTAACGCTGGCCCTGCCAGGTGGCCTGCTACTTAATTACCTTGGACTTATGGATACGTATGGATCTTTAACGAGGCGTCGCATTAAAATTATATCTTACCTCAGGCCACATGGAGTTGATGTCTCGGGGGAAGTCGACGACCCCCACAACTATGATCGTTGTGATTGGCTGTTCAATTTCCTTAAATGACAATTGGCACAAATATTTATGAAAGAGGTTGTCCACTTTCATTTGTTTTTTAGGGGCCATAATTGATTGATTATGTTACTGACACTGACTCTAAGTTTGATCAGAGAGTCAGCATAGTGTGATCCGATTCTCTCACACTATAAGGAGAAGATGGAGAACAAAATGTCTCAATCTTGTCTATTGTGTGAGTCTGCGGAAATCAGACTGCACTCAGATGTCATCTAAGTACAGTCCGATAATTTTCACGCACTCATAGACTTTAATGGGTAAGTGACATCCGATTTAAGGGGGAAATCGCATCATCCTGCAATTTTTTTTCACTGACAGATTTTTTCAAACCTCCCTCCATTCCACCTTCTTATTATTTGGATGGTATAGTTCCCAGCCAATCACTCTACTGTCTATCCCAACCAATGCTCAGATCAGTTATGTCATGTATCTAGACTCACCTCCTGCATTACAGACCTGTGTCTGCTCATGTCCTAATACTTTGGGGGGAATTTATCAAGACTGCCATTCCATATGCTAGTCTTGATCCTGAGTCCACCAGGGTAAGATGCACCAAATAATCAATTTGGTGTATCCTTAGGCAGCCCATGCACCAGCACCAGAAAATGTACTCCAGTAATTGATTAATAAATAATATTTCTGCAGCATTTCAGATCGCCCTGCGTCAGCGCTCTTTTCTGATAGTTCCCACACGGCAATCAGTTCTGATGAAAGTCTAAACAGACAGGAATGCTAAATTGTGAATTGCCAATAAATCTGTTATACGTTCAAACTCTCCTAAGTGCCAGGTTTATTGCAACTTCTGTAAGTCCCATACAAGTCATCTGTAATCTGCATGGGCTAATAGTCCCGGAGTAAAGATCACTATTGTAATGACCGCCGCCTTTCCTGTTCACATGTTGGCTTGTCTTAGCTCCCATTGATCTGAGATGGAAATAGTCTTGTTTTCTGTCCTAGAATTATTTTGGATGTTTAATTTCTTTGGACTATGAGTAAAGAACATATTTCCAATAACAAACCACTGGAACGGTACTAATGAAGATATAACGACCTGGGAAAGCATGTGCAAAATATGGTTTGGCACAATCCGTAAGAGAACGAGCAGCATTAAGCTATGTGAGGAATTCAGATGATTATTCAAGGCAAGTGAAATTGGAATTGGGCAAGTGTTCAGGATGATAAGAGTCGTTTTGTAACGACATAGCATCAGCTTAAAAGAGCACAAATATGACCTGTGCTGCAGGCCAATGATAAATTCATAGGACGCAGGAAGGACAAAGGGAATGTGTGTTGTGTCAAGGTGTTACTGGAGTTATTAGGTGCCAAGAACAATATAGGATAGAATTTGTAAGTACAGGGAATAGTGATAAAAAGTATATTTTTAGAAATAGTATTTAAATGAGGTGCAATTGAATAAAATCTATCACTGGGGATTTAATGTTTTTTAGAGGATTTGTTTTACTATATATTATATATAAAATAAAAAATAATCATTGCTTACCATTTGAATCCTCTGACTCTCACCAATATCTGAAACAATGGCATCCAGTGGGCTGACCATTGGAACCAGTCACTGCCCTTAGTGGTCACATCCAAGGTGGATGGAACATCATTACTTCTGGTACCAGCAGGAACCATAGCGGTAGTAAGAGGGTAAAGGGTAAAGTAATGCTTTATTCTTTATTTTGAATTATTTTATATTCTGCTGGAAAAAAACTGGGAAACTCTTTAAGAGTAAAGAAGGAAAACAAGTGGAAATACTCGTAAAGCCCCTCAAAGAGAAATACAGTAATTACCGTACTAAATTAAAAAAATAGCCATGAATACGACAAATCTGGAAAACTTTAGTACATGAATTTTTCAATTATTTGCATGAAGTTCAATAATGTCATATCTGGAAGAACAACTTGAGGGCTAAATGTCACTCAAACAACCTATTGAATAGCTCCTTGAAAAGTGCGGTTTAGTAGACCTTTCTCGGAGACTGAGTTGCATGACGAGTTATAAGCTCTTAGAGTGCAAATAGGTGAGACCGTGCACATAATAAATGCTATACAGCTCTTTTGCAGTGTCCGATCTATTGAAGGAAACTCAAATGATAGATCAACTTAAGTTTTCTAAAAGTAATATTAACAATTAGCACAAGTACACCATGGATTGTGCAAATAATTCGGCATAACATGAGAAATGACAACCTGTCGTAGTCTACTAAACTAGCCAGTCCGTTATTTGGTATGTTCAGGTGGTGAGTATTGCTCCCAATGTTGTTTTGTAGCGCAGGGGTGCAAAACATGCTGCCCGGGGGCAAAATGTGGCCCGCGATCTTTTTCTGTGTGGCCCCCAACCATATGGACACAAAAATGCTTTGAATGATTGGACAACGATATGTGAGCAGCCAAACACAGAAGAGTAGTGGGATTGGCAAGTACTAATGGTGCCCTGTGTAGACATCTCTGGATGCCTCATATATCAGGAGAACGGGGTCTCCGAACCTCATTTATCACTTCAGAAAGTAGTACATTAATTAGCCAGGTGGCCGTGACTGTGCCTTGCTCCACTGTAGTTTATGGGAGCTTTGAATCATTAGGCAGTAAGCAAAATGCTCATGACCTGTTACAAAGAGCACATACATGACCTATTTATCTTTTGGGGCTTATTCACACAGTTTTTTTTATAAGGATTTAGAATAGGATTTTTATTCTAGATCCACATTAAAAATATTCAAATACTTTCTATTAGTTTCACTGCGAAATGTTCAAAAAAGTGAAAAACAAAAAAGCACCATTGTGCGCACTAAAGATGCTCTTCATATTAAAATCAGTTAGAAACTTTTCAAAGAGTATATGACCCCGTTTATTATACGGACTTAGGAGCAGAGACTATTTCTAAATCCTCATCAAAAAACTCAGCACTGTAACATACTGTTACAGTGCTGATTTTTGGAAGTAAGAGTCCTCTAAATAGAATTTCTACCTATCAGACAATTATAGTCAGGGTCAGAGTGGTCTGGTGGGGTATCGGTGAAATGCTCGGAGGGCCCAGAAGAGAGAAGAAGGAAAAAAAAGTTTTTAGGGGCTGGGCCCTTTAAAAGCACACACAGGGGCGTGCACACACAGACTTGACCTGCCACGACGACCAGGGCTGACGTCACCACCCTGTGCCCTGAGGTAATTGTCAGGGCCCTGGATGAACAGGGGGGTGCCCTTTGGCCATTGGGGACAAAGGGCCCCCACTCAAATACTCAACTCTCCTCATTCCCTGCAGCTCCAGTGTCTCCAGTGTCTTCAGCCTATGTGACGTCTCAAGGCAGAGGGCGCACTGATGTCACTACATTGCAGTGTCTTGAGCATTGCAGTGTCAGAAGTTGCTCATCAGACCGGACCTGCAGGGAACAGGAGAGGTGAATATTTGAATTTTTTTAATGTATGGAGCATTATATGGGGCCTATTATACTGTATGAAGCATTATATGGGGTCCATTATACTGTATGGAGCATTGTATGGGGCCATTATACTATATGGAGCATGCTATATAAATAAATAATAATAATATATGGGACTCATTATACTATATGGAGAATTAAATGGGGCCATTATACTGTAAAGTCCAATATAGGGGACCCAATTTACTGAATGGAGCATTATATGGGGCCCATTATACTGTATGGAGCAATATATGGGGCCATTATACATGATAAGCAGCAATATATGGAGCCATTATACTGTATGGAGCACTATATGATGCCCATTATACTGTATGGAGCCATATATGGGCCCATAATACTGTATGGAGGACTATGTGGTGCCCATAATACTGTATGGAGGATTATGTTCTGCTCATAATTCTTTATGGAGGACTATATGGTGCACATCATTATGTATGGTGGACCATGTGGTGCCCATAATAGGATATAGAGGACTATACAGTCTGGTCTAAAATGATGAGTGTGCAGTCACTCTGTGTGCTGTGAGCTGTGAGGATTCACTGATTTCTAAGCTATTGTATATTTTAAAATAGATATCACTCCTGAAATGTAAGAAGTAAATGAAATATTTGGCATTATACTATACCTATATTTCTTATCTCTGCATCATGAATGAATCATAGTATGTGTTAAAGAGGCCCACTGAGACTCTTTTGCCAGGGGCCCACGAAAACCGGTCTTGACATCAACGCACATCAAGATGTATGCCTACTGCAGCTGTGGCAGGACACTCTGCTCTGTGATAGGCCACGACATGACATCACATAGCAGTAAGAATGAAAGGCCGCCGGCCTATCAAAGCCCACAGGCGTCAGCGTGCAGCCTCTGATAGGCCAGTGGCCGTTGAACTATAGAGAAATAGAAAATGACGAACGGCTTCACAGGAGCGCCAAGCTGGTGTTAGGGGTGGTTAAAACGGAAGATACGCTGCAGCTCCAGCCGGATGCCTTGCCAGAGTATAAAACAAGAAGAGACAAAAAAACGGTCATAGGAGCGCATGCGAGACGGTGAGTTGATATAAAATCTTCATTTATTAGTTTCCACAACGTGTTTCAGCAGAATAGCTCCGTCTTCCTCAGGTGGCAGTTCCAACTGTCTCGCAAGCGCTCCTATGACCAATTTTTTTTGTACCTTCTAGTGGCCATTGAACGTCACTGCTATCAAAGGCCGCACGCTGACGCCTGTGACTTTTGATAGGGCGACGGCCTTTCAATGTTAGTAACTGTGTCTTATTTTCTGCAGAGATGAGTCGGCTGGAAGAAGTGATCGCGGTCTGCACTTGATGATGAACACATTCGAAGATGAATTACTTCAACTACAGACGTCACTAGTGAGTCAGTGTGTTACCTGTACACTGACACTATACACTGTGTACTATATAAAGTGCTGCCATGTATAAAGTCACTGGTGATCACTGTATTACCTATACACTGACACTATATGCAGAGCTCCTGTGTATAATGTCACTGGTGATCACTGCTTTACCTGTACACTGCACTATATACAGAGCTCCTGTGTATAATGTCACCAGTAATCACTGTATTACCTGTACACTGACACTATATGCAAAGCTTCTGTGTATAATGCCACTGGTGATCACTGTATTACCTGTACACTGACACTATGTACAGAGCTCCTGTGTACAATGTCACTACTAGTGATCCCTGTATTACTTGTACACTGCACACTATATGCAGAGCTCCTGTGTATAATGTCACTGGTGACCAGTGTTTTACCTGTACACTGATACAATGTACTGTATAATATATACAGAGTTCCTGTATAAAATGTAACTGGTGAATGACTGTATTACCTTTACACTGATTCTATGTACTGTATACTATGTACAGAGTTCCTGTGTGTAATGTCACTGGTGATCACTGCATTACCTGCACACTGAAACTATATACAAAGCTCCTGTGCATAATGTCACCATCACCAATGGTAATATTAGTGTTATTAGTATTGTGTTTTTATTAATTATCAGTATTTTCCCCCCTTGTATGTGGTATTATTTGGTCACTATGAGGTGGTAATATGTGGTCTGGTCATGGTGTGACTGTATTTATGCCCTGTATTTGGTATTATTCAGTCACTATATGGTGGTAATATGTGGTCTGGTCACAGTGTGGTGGTATTTGTTCCTTGTATGTGGAATTTTTCGGTTAATACATGGTGATAACATATGGTCTGGTCATGGTGATGATGTAATGATATTTATCTTCTGTATGTGCATTATTTGGTCACTGTGTGGTAGTAATATGTGTTCTGGTCATGGTGTGGTGGTATTTGTTCCTTGTATGTGGTATTATTTGATCACTATGTGGTGGTAATATGTGGTCTGGTCATGGTGTGGCGATATTTATCCCCTAGGTGTATCATTATTTGGTCACTGTGTGGTGATAAATGTAGTCTGGTCATGGTGTGGTGGTATTTATTTCTGGTATATGGCATTATTGGTCTTGGTACAGTTGATTGTGTTGTGTATGGAGGTCACTTGCTCTCACTTTAATCTTCATCGGACTTTCTTTTTCTCCAAGTCTAACATGCAAGTTAAATAGTAAATTATTGTGAATGAAGTACAACTATGCCTGGGTTGGTATATAAAACTCATCTGCTCGTCTGAGCCTTTGAAGTTGTGCAAACATACAATAAAAAGTACTGGATCACTTAGTGTAACACGCTCATAGTATGACTAGAAATAATTTGCATTGACATTTTGTATTTATATAGATTACACATCTTTGGCTGGTATGTAATTCATGACCTCAGAACCATAAACCGTGAAACAGTTCTGGGTAAACATAGTAAGGGCTCACTGAACGACTCAACAAAATTATTCAAGAATTCAATGCAAGGAGAAGGCGCTAAATAAACTTTCCAACAGACATGTTAGACACTCTGTGGGTGGTTGAAAAATGAAATGCTGAAATAATGTCATACAAAGAGACCTCTATGGAACATTTGGGCTATTAATATTACAAGCAAAACTTGGCTATTTTCAGAACTCCAATAGAATTTGTGGAGACATGGGGTCAGTGGGGGCTCTCATCCATTGGCCCGTCTGTCTTTATAAAGACTGCATGGACCAGGGCTCATGCCACTGAACGCCTGCTCTCTCTCCCTGGGGGCAGAACACTGCTCAGAGAAAATAGGGTGAGGGTAAGACAGTGTGGCAATAATTTATTGAACCACCAACACACAATAGCATATAGAACAGTCCCAGCAAATACCCAAGATGGTGTAAATTACAGAGTCTCACCCTTCCACTGACTCGCCAAGATTAGAGTAGCTTCCATTGCCGAATACTCCCACCATTGGCTACTCACTTTTTACCGGCCCCCACAGCCGGAAGCTAACCAAGAGCAGTGAGGTATGTGGCCAGGTGACCCGATTGTCCCAACCTGAATTCTTTAAGAGGTCTTTGGGGTTTCAGTGATGGTCAATGAAGCAGTCCTGTGTTCTTCCAGCTGGGCACGTAGTCCCATAAGCTGATCTGTAGTGTCACACCGACTAGAAGACAAAGTCTCTTTATATCATTCACAGCTGCTCTTCGACCAGCATCCAGAGGTCAGAGAGATGTGAATGAGGCCAACCTGCTTTGCCAACAAACTGTCTAGCATGGACATCATTGTTCTGTGGCCATGCATTACTGTTTTGCAAAGATAACAGAAAATTAACTGTAGGAGATAATACTGCAGTAGAAGTAGAGGTAAATATTCATCCTACATGAAGAGTCAATACTTCAGACAACAGTTTGATTCTGGGCCTGCAAAATTTATGTCTGACATAATTAAGAAGAAATGCTGTGTCGTCACACAAGTGGATAAAGAGAGAAGCACATGTGGCCAACTCTCTAATCATAGTGGTGTGAGATGGGGCCCCGGTCTTGAGATGTGCAAATTCCAGAGATGAGACTCACAGCAGCTATTGGACATTTATGCTACATGCTACTAGAGACAAAAAAGCTGTGCAACAGCACACTATGGACACGAAGATAGATGCAAACATTGATTTTTAAACTGCATTCCTGCCATAAAATCGATGTACTTAGTGCATAAATTAGTCAATTTGGGTGTGCCCACAGGGACAATAAGGGCATGTGCAGATGACTATATATTCTCTCATCTGAGAGAATTGGGTCAGTAATGTACAGTCATGGCCAAAAGTATTGACACCCCTGCAATTCTGTCAGATAATACTCATTTTCTTCCTGAAAATGATTGCAAACACAAATTATTTGGTATTATTATCTTCATTTAATTTGTCTTAAATGAAAAAACACAAAAGAGAATGAAGCAAAAAGCAAAACATTGATCATTTCACACAAAACTCCAAAAATGGACCAGACAAAAGTATTGGCACCCTCAGCCTAATACTTGGTTGCACAACCTTTAGCCAAAATAACTGCGACCAACCACTTCCAGGAACCATCAATGAGTTTCTTACAATGCTCTGCTGGAATTTTAGACCATTCTTCTTTGGCAAACTGCTCCAGGTCCCTGATATTTGAAGGGTGCCTTCTCCAAGCTGCCATTTTTAGATCTCTCCACAGATGTTCTATGGGATTTAGGTCTGGACTCATTGCTGGCCACCTTAGAAGTCTCCAGTGCTTTCTCTCAAACCATTTTCTAGTGCTTTTTGAAGAGTGTTTTGGGTCATTGTCCTGCTGGAAGACCCAAGACCTCTGAGGGAGACCCAGCTTTCTCACACTTGGCCCTACATTATGCTGCAAAATTTGTTGGTAGTCTTTAGACTTCATAATGCCATGCACACGGTCAAGCAGTCCAGTGCCAGAGGCAGCAAAGCAACCCCAAAACATCAGGGAACCTCCGCCATGTTTGACTGTAGGGAACGTGTTCTTTTCTTTGAATGCCTCTTTTTTTCTCCTGTAAACTCTATGTTGATGCCTTTGCCTAAAAAGCTCTACTTTTGTCTCATCTGACCAGAGAACATTCTTCCAAAACGTTTTAGGCTTTTTCAGGTAAGTTTTGGCAAAATCCAGCCTGGCTTTTTTATGTCTCGGGGTAAGAAGTGGGGTCTTCCTGGGTCTCCTACCATACAGACCTTTTCATTCAGATGCCGACGGATAGTATGGGTTGACACTGTTGTACCCCCGGACTGCAGGGCAGCTTGAACTTGTTTGGATGCTAGTCGAGGTTCTTTATCCAATATCCGCACAATCTTGCGTTGAAATCTCTTGTCAATTTTTCTTTTCCGTCCACATCTAGGGAAGTTAGCCACTGTGCCATAAGCTTTAAACTTCTTGATGACACTGTGCACGGTAGACACAGGAACATTCAGGTCTTTGGAGATGGACTTGTAGCCTTGAGATTGCTCATGCTTCCTCGCAATTTGGTTTCTCAAGTCCTCAGACAGTTCTTTGGTCTTCTTTCTTTTCTCCATGCTCAATGTGGTACACAAAAGGACAGGACAGAGGTTGAGTGAACTTTAATCCATGACAACTGGCTGCAAGTGTGATTTCGTTATTGCCAACACCTGTTAGGTGCCACAGGTAAGTTACAGGTGCTGTTAATTACACAAATTAGAGAAGCATCACATGATTTTTTGAACAGTGCCAATACTTTTGTCCACCCCCTTTTTTATGTTTGGTGTGGAATTATATCCAATTTGGCTTTAGGACAATTCTTTTTGTGTTTTTTCATTTAAGACAAATTAAATGAAGATAATAATACCAAATAATTTGCGTTTGCAATCAGTTTCAGGAAGAAAATGAGTATTATCTGACAGAATTGCAGGGGTGTCAATACTTTTGGCCATGGCTGTAATTACACTCTGATCAAACTCTGAGCTTGATCAGTGTTTGATCATAGTGATCCGATTCTCTCGGATGAGAAGATGGAAAAAAAATTCTCCACCTTCTCCATTCTGTCAGTCAATGAAAATCAGATCACACTCAGATGTCATCCTAGTGCAGTCCAATGTTTTCCACTTACTCAATGACTTACATGGCTAAATCCAAATATCGGATCCAATTAGGGCATGCAACGATTTTTCCCTCACATTAGCATGGTCAGAGGAAAAAATCTGACATGTTCATGGACCTATAGAATAATACTGGTTCTGGTACAATCTGATGCTTTGTCGGATCACGCTGGGACTGAAAATATCACCATGTGCATGACCCCTTAGGTATACCAATATACAAAAAAGGTTGCACTCTATCGTGCAAAACAAAAGCATGTCTAATCTGAAATATATGAAATATGAATAGCAAAATGGCTTTTGAACATTAGGAAAATATTTAGGAGACGCTTTGCACAGAATTTGATATAATCAAATAGTGTGAGCCCATCAACCGTCGTCAAGGTGGTCTCATAAAACTGATGGGTCCCTGACCCCCCTGTCCAAATGTGAACACTTACCGAAGGCCAATGTCTGTATGTCTGGGTGAATGTGGACACCTCTGTTCAGCAAAGCCTACATATGAGTTGGCCGGGACCAAGTGTGATGAGATGCAATAAAAAAACCACATGGTGATGGGAGGAGTGCCCATCAGTTTTATGAGACCACCTTGACGACGGTTGATGGGCTCACACTATTTGATTATATCAAATTCTGTGCAAAGCGTCTCTTAAATATTTTCCTAATGTTCAAAAGCCATTTTGCTATTCATATTTCATATATTTCAGATTAGACATGCTTTTGCACGATAGAGTGCAATTTTTTTTTGTATATTTATGTATGGAGGTAGCTGCTCCTGGTATGCACCTATTCACACTAGTTTGGATGTGCGAGTCTTTTTTTTTTTTTTTTGTCATTTATATGGTAGCTGACTGACTGCGCACTCCTCCTATCACCATGTGGTTTTTAATTGCATCTCATCACACTTGATCACGGTCAACTCATATGTAGGCTTTGCTGAACAGAGGTGTCCACATTCACCCAGGCATACAGACATTGGCCTTCGGTAAGTGTTCACATTTGGACAGGGGGGTCAGGGACCCATCAGTTTTATGAGACCACCTTGACGACGGTTGATGGGCTCACACTATTTGATTATATCAAATTCTGTGCAAAGCGTCTCTTAAATATTTTCCTAATGTTCAAAAGCCATTTTGCTATTCATATTTCATATATTTCAGATTAGACATGCTTTTGCACGATAGAGTGCAACCTTTTTTGTATATTTATGTATGGAGGTAGCTGCTCCTGGTATGCACCTATTCACACTAGTTTGGATGTGCGAGTCTTTTTTTTTTTTTGGCATCCCTTAGGTATACCAGTTCATGTTCTTTGTAGTATACATTTGGAGTTAGTTGTTTTCTCCATATTTGGATGAGCACACCTACCATCAACAGTCTTAAGCTGGGGTCAAACGAGCATATGAGAAATCATCCAAGTTTCATCCAAAAGACTCAAACCATTTTCATCCACATTTAAACAAAAATAGTAGAATAGGTGAAGAATGAATACCCTAAAAATGGTGGACATACCTAATGTATAGATTCTTTTTCTACAACAGCACAATGCCAAAAATGATGGAAATAGATAAATACGATAAACGTGCTTAGTGCATAAATTAGTAACTCATAGAAAATTAATTGAATAAATAGCAAAAAAAATAACAACATACAGTGGGTACGGAAAATATTCATACCCCTTTAAATTTTTCACTCTTTGTTTCATTGCAGCCTTTTGGTAAATTCAAAAAAAGGTTCATTTGTTTCTCATTAATGTACACTCTGCACCCCATCTTGACTGAAAAAAAAACAGAAATGTAGAAATTTTTGCAAATTTATTAAAAAAGAAAAACTGAAATATCACATGGTCATAGGTATTCAGACGCTTTGCTCAGAATTGAGTAGAAGCAGTTTAAAGGGGTATGAATACTTTCTGCACTGTATAGAGATATCCAATAAAGTGCAAAAGGTTTTAGAAAGTAAGTATACGAAAAATGGCTGCAAAGTGCAAAAGGAGTGCTACATATAATATGCTGCATACTGTGACAGCAATCACACCTATCCTGAAGAAACTATCCCTTGACCCAACCTCTACATCCAGCTATCGGCCCATACTGCTACTCCTGTTTGCCTCCAAACTTCTTGAACATGATGTTCATATTGATCTTCGTCAACCCACAATCCGGCTTCTGCCTCCATCAATCCACTGAAAATGCCCTAACCAAAATTGCTAACGACTTACCGCCAAAGCTAACAGACAATTCACTATCCACCTCCTTCTAGACCTGTCCTCTGCCTTCAACACAGTTGACCACTCCCTCCTATTACAGATACTTTTTTCCCTAGGCATCAAAGACCATGCACTCTCTTGGATATCTTCATACCTCACTGTGGAGACATGGGGTTAGCAGATGCTCTTGTCCGCTACCCAAAACCGCATGGACCAGGGATCATCCCACTGAATGTCCATCAGTAAGCTGCTCTGATATCATGAGTGGGTTTCAGTAGGGTATACTGCTAAAACATCACAAGTGGGAATTAAGGCCCCCATACACAGATGTACACATACATAGATGTAAATGGGCTGACGAATGATCATTCGGTGCTCTGATGGAGAAATGCTCTTCAACTGTCCAAAATACATCTTGGTTAATGTGGAGATGAAGTGATGGCCGGGACCGCCACGGTGCAGGGAGACTACCGTACACAAGATGAGGTGCAAACAACAAAGGGTAAATTTATTGGAAGGCAAGGAATGAAATGGATGAGGATGGTGCAAACAGGGGTATGCAATGGCAAAAGATAATTTACAAGAGCTGTATTCTTTAGCTGGGCCGTCAAATAGCACAGTGCCCTAACTATTACAGACTCAATATATGTCACACAAGCAAATGAAAACAATAAACAAAGAATGATGCTACTCTACCTATAGCCTCCCTGGCCTCTACTAATCAGGCCACACGGCTGCCGTGTTCTGTCTATTGAAGCCTACACTAGGCCCTGACATGTGCACAAAACAGGAACAAACTCACGGTTATGTTGGGGACTCAGATCCAGTCCCGGGGGCCCCCAACAGTCTAGTATGGTGGTGCGCATGGCTCTCTGCCAGCTCCATGAAAAGTGGTCTTCCCCTTGCTTCTGGGTCTTGGAGGTGCTCCTGGAAACTGTAAATCCCTTTCTCAAACTAGCTTCTCAAACTAGCACAGGACAGCCACCCTTGCTGCACCCGAAGAGTCCATCCAATTTCACGAGTCCACTCTGTCCCAGGCTGTGGGACCTCTTTTACAGGTACAAGCTTAGCACAGATGTTCTCTGCAGCAGCTCCTGTTCACACACTCCCAAGGCTCAACTCCCCCTCTTAGCACAGGGCAGTTCATTTACACAGTCTATTGCAGGGGGAAGCAGAACATTCCATCACAGCAGACAAGGGAGTGCTGTCTCTTAAAGTGGCAGCATGTTCCACACAGTTTTTCTCCTTCACTTTCCCTGTGATCTCTCTGTCATCCTTCAGCATGTACCCGGGTTGTCCCGACCCGTCTGGCATCATAGTGTCCTCTCTGGCTAGTTTCACCACACTCAGATGCTCCCCTGTCCGCTTTGCACCAGACCAAAGGGCATCTGTCCACATAGCAAGATGCCACATGATGAGCAACCTGTGTTGCTGTTCTGTTGTTAGCTGTCTCGCTACCATCTGCGCTGTTATAATCTGCGCTGCTGTAATCTGTGCTGTCATCTGTGGCCATCAGGCCCTGAATGGCTGGGCTCCTGTCTTAAAACATTATGGGGTTGACTGCCCTGTCAGGGCTCCCTGGCCCAACAGACAAATATGCTGGATGCTCCTCTGCACTATATCCGCATCTAGTGGGCCAAACAGGGTACTACACTTTCCCTATGATAAACAATGAACATATTCTAATACAAATCAGCAGTAATAAATAATAATAATCTTTATTTTTATATAGCGCTAACATGTTCCGAAGCGCTTTACAGGTTGCACACATTATCATCGCTGTCCCCAATGGAGCTCACAATCTGAATTCCCTATCAGAATGTCTTTGGAATGTGGGAGGAAACCCACGCAAACACAGGGAGAACATACAAACTACTTGTAGATGTTGTCCTTGGTGGGATTTGAACCCAGGACTCCAGCGCTGCAAGGCTCTAGTGCTAACCACTGAGTCACCGTGCTGCCCCAATAAAAATGTACATTATGAAACATAACCAATAGCAGTAGTCAAAGGTAAAAAATAACATTATACATAAATATACATTATAACATACAGTACCTGGATGGGCAAGAAACATGCAAGGACATAATGCACCCCCTTACAAGGTGACCAGCTAGCTTTCTCAAACATATCCATGGGGCTCAGGTGACCAGTGGATCCAAATCTTGACTACCCCAAATGTATCCAAGGGTTCAGTGATAGTCAATGGAGCAGACTAGTACAATTTTAGCGAAGTCCCCTAAGCGGGCATCCTGTAGAATGTCAAATCTGTGTTCCTCGTGATGGAGCCATGATGTTCTGGCAGCTGTCCTGTATTTCTGGTTATGGTTTTGCAAAGAGTCTCAGGTTCTTTTGATGTCAGGATCTCTTGGATGTCTTGTTATAGAGGCATATCCCATTTTTATAGTTCACAACTGTTTTTGAAACCATCATTCACAGGTTAAGGGGAAAGAGCGATAAGGTTAACCCGCTGTCATGCAGTGACCCCTGTTACAGCTAGGGGGCACTACATGTTCTCCTCAGAATATGCATGGAGGCGTATGGAGGCCATGGGAATGCATGGCAGGCGCAGGCATAACTATGATGGTGAGACAACGCCCGGCATTATTGTAAATGGCCGCTATGTGTCGCAGAGGAGATCCTCTGCACTGTAAGCCTATAATGTTGTTCTGGGACCTGTAGTCCCACAAGTATTGTTGTGTAGCTTTAAAGGGAGGCTTACAGGGTTAGTCGGAGAACTGGGCGGGTCAGACTAACACACACACACCTCACACCTGTGGGGGTGGTTACAGATATATAATGTGACTGAGAACTGGTCACATGAGAGAATGTATGGACCTGATTGGTCCGTGTGTAAGGTCCTGGAAGGCCTGTGTGTTGGGCGGCCCCAAGTGGGGATGGACGTCCTGAAAAGCACATGGTGAGGCCTGGGATCTGGTGGCCTGTGTGTTGCACAGTTCCAAGTGGGGAGGGACGTCCTGAACAGCACACAGAGAGGCCGTATGTGCAGAGTCTGTGACAGCACTGCGTTGGGGAAACTACTGTTTCTTCTGCGGGTCTGGACTGTCGTGAGTGCCCTGGTCACAAGGACGGTGATAACAGTAAGACAGCTTCCCCAAGAGAGAGGACTGACAGGAGGTCAGCGTGTGGAGCACGAGATCCAGGAAGGAAACCCAGAGTTGGGGGACCGTGTGTAGTGACGAGGGTCTGCTAATGAACTGTGTGGTCACCCATGGTAACTGGGCGGAGTAAGGTCCAGTAAGGTCCAGCAACTTAATGTCATGTTCCATTACAGTGTAATGGACTGTTCATATATTATACAGTTTATGACTGTATAATAAACCGCAAAGACTGTTTAATGTAGGAAGAGTTCCTGTGTGCCTTAAATCTTAAATATACATGCCACTGATGCATGTCAATACAGCCTATTTTTAGGGAAACACCCTATGCTGGACATAAGAGATGACAGGGAACAACTCCACTATACAATGAATCCTACAAAGAAAATACGGAGTATCAAAGAACCCAAACGTAACAATCTAAAAAATATAACAAATTTTATTAAATAGCATTATCAAAAACAATAATAACAAACATAACACTTCTAGCACATGTACGGCAGACAGCAGCCACTGCAAATAACACCACGGGTATTGAAAGGGCAGGAACTATAGATAGTATCTAGGAGGCATGTTAATCCATAATAAATATCTAGATAAAGTGCATAGTGCTCTTCAAGGACCTACATATACCTCCTCTCTCCGCAAGACATTAATACAAATCAAACCTAGAATATGTAAATGTAACGATCATCACTGCTTTGCCCATCTTACCCGGAAAAATGTGGTGCCAGTGTGTGTCCGGCGGCCCCAATCTTGCTGCCAAGCGAGTATTCCCCATCCATCCAAGTAGTGATTGCGGCATCACACCACATTGTTTGATTATTTATACTTTATCCTTTAACCCCTTCATGACTTTGGGATTTTCCGTTTTTCGCTCCCCTCCTTCCCAGAGCCATAACTTTTTTTATTTTTCCGTCAATATGGCCATGTGAGGGCTTATTTTTTGTGAAATAAGTTGTACTTTTGAATGACATCATTGGTTTTAGCATGTCATATACTAGAAAACGGGAAAAAAATTCCAAGTGCAGTGAAATTGCAAAAAAAGTGCAATACCACACTTGTTTTTTGTTTGGCTTTTTTACTTGGTTCACTAAATGCTGAGAATGACCTGCCATTATGATTCTCCAGGTCATTATGAGTTCATAGACACCAAACATGTCTAGGTTCTCTTTTATCCAAGTGGTGAAAAAAAATTGTGCCATGTTCCAATACCCGTAGCGTTCTTGTTTTTCATGATCTAGGGTCGGTTAAGGGCTTACTTTTTGCGTGCAGAGCTGGCATTTTTAATGATACCATTTTGGTGCAGATATGTTCTTTTGATCGCCCGTTATTGCATTTTAATGCAATGTCTCGGCGACCAAAAAACGTAATTCTGGCGTTTCGAATTTTTTTCTCGCTACGCGATCAGGTTAATCCTTTTTTTATTGATAGATCGGGTGATTCTGAGCGCGGCGATACCAAATATGTGGAGGTTTGATTTTTTTTTTTTTATTGATTTATTTTGAATGGGGCGAAAGGGGGGTGATTTAAACTTTAATATTTTTTTATCTTTTTCACATTTTTTTTCACATTTTTTTAACTTTTGCCATGCTTCAATAGCCTCCATGGGAGGCTAGAAGCTGGCACAACTCGATCGGCTCTGCTACATAGCAGCGATCATCAGATCGCTGCTATGTAGCTTAATTAACCGACTACAGGGTGGCGCTCACAACTAGCCAGGATCAGTAACCATAGAGCTCTCAAGGACCTCTATGTTTACCATTCTGATGCATCGCTGACCCCTGATCATGTGACAGGGGTCAGCGATGCACTCATTTCCGGCCGGATGGTCGGAAGCGCTGGTTAAATGCCGCTGTCAGCTTTTGACAGCGGTATTTAACTTGTTAATAGCGGCGGGTGAATCGCAATTTCACCCGCCGCTATTGCGGGCACATTTCAGCTGTTCAAAACAGCTGACTTGTCCCGGCTTTGATGCGGGCTCACCGCCGGAGCCCTGCATTAAAGCGGGGGGATCTGACCTCGGACGTACTATCCTGTCCAAGATCAGAAAGGGGTTAATGTTTGCAAGTCAACAAAACTGCATGGCCTGGTATAATGTGTAATCAACATATCAACAAACATCATTGTTCAGTGATCCTGCATCCCTGTTTTGCAAAGATAACAGTTCAATAAACTGTAGGAGCCGATATAAGCGGTAAATATCAACCATTCATCAATTTACAAATATCAATTCAACCTTCAAGAAGAGTAAGCATAAAGACAACAGTCTATGCCTTCTGGCTTACTGAAAATAGACGTCTGGATAATTAAGATTAAATGCTGTGTCATCACTCTCACTAACCCCACATTTAGCATCTCCCATTCTCATACTAGCGCCTCATCCCTCCCTCAGTTGATGTCCCTCAGGGCTCTCTTCTGGGACCCCTACTCTTCTCCATCTATACCTTTGGCTTGGGACAACTGGAAAATCTCATGGCTTCCATTATCATCTATATGCCATTGACACTCAAGTTTACATCTCTGGCTCAGACATCACCTCTTTTCTTCCCATCATATTTCCTAAAACTTAATCTGGACAAAACCAAACTAATCATCCTTACTTCTCCTACCATACTTATTTATCACTATAAACAACATCATGCTTTCCTCTGTACTGGAAGTCTGCTTCCTTGTAGTGACTCTGCCATATCCTTCAAACCACACAATCAAGCTCTTACCACCTCCTGCCACCTCCAGCTCAAAAGTATTTCTAGAATTCGTCCTTTCCTCACCTGTCAATCTACTATAATGTTAGTACATACCCGCATCATCTCTCACCTTATTTCTACAATATACTCCTCTATGGCCTCCGAACTTATACGCTCGCAGCTCTACAGTCTACCCTTAACTCTACTGCTTGAATAATCCACCACTCTCCTCGCTAGAGAGAGACAGCCAGACATAAATTAAATACTATTTACCTCCAAAAAAAAATCTGTGTCTACACCTAAATATAATTTCTGGAGATGACAGGTTCCCCTTAATATCATACCCATATCACATCATATTATATTACAGGAGTTTTTTGTCTCGACTCAGACAAGCCAGTCAAGACAGTGATATCAGAAACTGATACATAAACACTGAGTATTATCCTAAAGTCAGTATTTCCAATCGAAAATGTGGTTTATGGGGTTGAATTCAGGTTTCCTTTGTAAAGGCCATTCAAGTTCCTGCGTGACATGGTGCAGTGCAGTAGCCACGGGTGAGGCACTTGTCTTCAGAGCAACGGCACTTTACATGAAAGTGTGGGTCCTGGCAGGGTGTTGGTGTTAGTGCTGTGAGGGCCTTATGCCCGTGCAAGCTGCTTCTAGCCGGTGGTGTTGGCTGGCCAGGACCATAGGTACTGCTGTTCAATAAAGGTGCCTTCCATTCTAAAACACAGTCTTTACTGAACGGTAACTTGGTAACGGTTATGTACAAGTGATAGCGGGTACAAAATCTTATGTACATTTCTTTTGCAGTATAAAACATTTTCATTCACATAGTATACTTCCACTGTAGTCTACTCCAGGTCCGTTGATGGACACTGTTTCGCCCTACTTCGCCACAGCCCAGCTTGTCACTACAGTCTTGATCAGCAATTCTCTCTACTTTCTCAGCGGTTCTGCATCATATTTCTTCCTCTCGGGACCCCCAGTAATCGTACAAACTCAGTCATGTTTAGGTCTGTTACCTTTAGCGTTTTGCAAGCTCACTTCTGGAAGGCCACTCTGTCTCATCAGTCACTTCAGGATCTCACTATTCCCTTGTCCCTTAGTCTCCTTTTCCTACAGTTCACCCAACATGGCAGCACTGCTCACAGACACTTCCTACTTGCACTTGAACTCGACCCTATCTAACTATCTACAGGAAGCAGTCATTTCTCCTAACAATAAGCCCCTCCCACTATGGACTAGTCCCTAATATTAACACTGCCTTACCCTAATATCACTACCTATCTACAGACAACTGTCTTATACTGCCTAGCTTGATGATGGGTCCATACAGCCTGTCATCCAGCAGAGCGGACCCGAAGAGCAACACATGGAGCCGCACGCTCTGCTCCCAAGTGCCGGCCCCAGAGCTTGGTTTTCACATGCGAGAAACGGACGTTGATCTCGCAAGTGGAAAGGAGCCCTTAGTCTTGTACCGATGAGCAGCTCTTTCTAATTTTCTCATTGTTCAGTGAAAACTGAGAGAAGCAGGAAGAGAAGCTCGTTGTCACGTGACCGTAAGCCTGAAAATCGCATATGAGTGCAGTGGCCATGTGATGACTGCTGGAACCTGCAAGCCGAGCCGAATCCTAACAGTGAGTATATTACATGCTGTTAGGATTGGCATGCTACAGGGCTTAATTTTGTAATTAAATGGCTTGTCCATGTTTGAGTTGAAAGTTTGCAGTCACTCCATGTGACTGCAGGTTTCTGAATTCTCACAAAGAATGCATTGCACTGTTTTAGGATTCTCCTTCGCTGGTGGCAGGATTGGACGGTCATGTCAGCACAAGTATGTGATTTGTATATGCAGCGCCCCAGAGACCTGGTTGTTGCAGTAGTATCGCTCTGCCACTAAGGGGAGTGATGGTACGTCTGATGGCACTAAAGGAGTTCATCTGACTAGGTATCACTAGCACACATTATACTTCACACTCCAGCCACTAGGGGGAGCAAAGGGTTTTATTTATTAGGCCACTCCTCACACTGGTATAACTAGGGGTTGGATAGGAAGTTAGGCAGAAGCTGACTGGGTTTTGTTCAGGCAACATCCCATGGCAGGGGGTGTTGCGGGGGAAGATTCAGGGTGGTCCCTGTCAGGTGTGGGAACCTGGCAGGCACCTAGCGACAAGGATAGAATGTTACGGAGCCACGCCTGCGCTATCTGCGGCGGCATCCAAAGAAAGGACACAAAGCGAAGAATATTGTGGACAGTGAGAAATGAGAAAGCACAAAGGAGAGCCAGTAGGAGTCGTGCCCGGAGAAAGGCAACATCCTACTGAGGCGCGTAGCCGGTGCCCGGAACACCGAGGAAGTAACTGACTTTATGCCTTACTTCAAATACCGCAGGACAGTTAATTATAGGTTGGCTGTTGTGAATTCTGTGGTCAAGCTCCCTCCTGTGGTCACAAGTGGTACTTCGGCTGATTCTGTCTATGGGCTTCCGTTGGTGGATGTGAGTGGTACTGCGGCTTCTGAGTTTCTTTCCTCAGGTGATGAGGTTAGGTCGTTAGGTGCTGCTCTACTTAACTCCACCTAGTTCTTTGTTCCTGGCCTCCAGTCGATGTTCTAGTGTTGGTCTTGCTTCCTCCTGGATCGTACCTGTGGCCTGTCTGCTCAGCATAAGCTAAGTTCTGCTGGTGTTACCTTTTGTTGCTATTTTTTCTGTCCAGCCTGCTTTATTGGTTTTTCTGGCTTGCTGGAAGCTCTGAGACTCAGAGGGAGTACCTCCGCACCGTTAGTCGGTGCGGAGGGTCTTTTTGCCCCTCTGCGTGGTTGTTTGTAGGTTTTTGTGTTGACCGCAAAGCTATCTTTCCTATCCTCGGTCTATTCAGTAAGTCGGGCCTCACTTTGCTAATTCTATTTTATCTCTATGTTTGTATTTTCATCTTTACTTACAGTCATTATATGTGGGGGGCTGCCTTTTCCTTTGGGGTATTTCTCTGAGGCAAGGTAGGCTTATTTTTCTATCTTCAGGGCTAGCTAGTTTCTCAGGCTGTGCCGAGTTGCATAGGGAGCGTTAGGCGCAATCCACGGCTACCTCTAGTGTGGTTTGATAGGTTTAGGGATTGCGGTCAGCAGAGTTTCCACGTCTCAGAGCTCGTCTTATATTTTTGATTATTGTCAGATCACTTTGTGTGCTCTGAACTTAAAGGTCCAGAGTGGTCCTGAATTACCTATTCATAACAGTACTGGAGGCCCAAAGTACTATGCTGCTCAATAGAGGGAAAAAAGAAGTTCTGAGACCATTTTTTTTCTTTGCACTGTGTTTTGCCTTTTTTTTTCCCCTAGACATTTGGGTGGTTCAGGACACAGGTGTAGTGATGGACATTAAAGGTCTGTCTTCATGTGTGGATCTTCTCGCTGCAAGAGTACAAAATATTCAAGACTTTGTGGCTCAGAATTCTATGTTAGAACCAAGAATTCCTATTCCTGATTTGTTTTCTGGAGATAGAGCTAAATTTCTGAGTTTCAAAAATAATTGCAAACTGTTTCTGGCGTTGAAACCTCGCTCCTCTGGTGACCCAGTTCAACAAGTTAAGATCATTATTTCTTTATTACGTGGCGATCCTCAAGACTGGGCATTTTCCCTTGCGTCAGGAGATCCTGCATTGTGTAATATTGATGCGTTTTTTCTGGCGCTCGGATTGCTGTACGATGAACCTAATTCAGTGGATCAGGCAGAGAAAAATTTGCTGGCTTTGTGTCAGGGTCAGGATGAGATAGAGATTTATTGTCAGAAGTTTAGAAAGTGGTCCGTGCTCACTCAATGGAATGAATGTGCGCTTGCAGCAATTTTCAGAAAAGGTCTCTCTGAAGCCCTTAAGGATGTCATGGTGGGATTTCCTATGCCTGCTGGTCTGAATGAGTCTATGTCTTTGGCCATTCAGATCGGTCGACGCTTGCGTGAGCGTAAATCTGTGCACCATTTGGCGGTATTATCTGAGTATAAATCTGAGCCTATGCAGTGCGATAGGACTTTGACCAGAACTGAAAGGCAGGAACACAGACGTCAGAATGGGCTGTGTTTCTACTGTGGTGATTCCACTCATGCTATCTCTGATTGTCCTAAGCGCACGAAGCGGTTCGCTAGGTTTGCCACCATTGGTACGGTACAGTCGAAATTTCTTTAGTCCGTTACTTTGATCTGCTCTTTGTCTTCCTATTCTGTCATGGCATTTGTGGATTCAGGCGCTGCCCTGAATTTGATGGATTTGGAGTTTGCTAGGCGCTGTGGGTTTGTCTTGGAGCCCTTGCAGTGTCCTATTCCATTGAGAGGAATTGATGCTACGCCTTTGGCCAAGAATAAGCCTCAGTATTGGACCCAGCTGACCATGTGCATGGCTCCTGCGCACCGGGAGGATATTCGCTTTCTGGTGTTGCAAAATCTGCATGATGTGGTCGTGTTGGAGTTGCCATGGTTACAAGTCCATAACCCAGTATTAGATTGGAAATCTATGTCTGTGTCCAGCTGGGGTTGTCAGGGGGTACATGGTGATGTTCCTTTTCTGTCCATCTCATCATCCACCCCTTCTGAGGTCCCAGAGTTCTTGTCTGATTACCGGGATATATTCGATGAGCCCAAGTCTAATGCCCTACCTCCGCATAGGGATTGTGATTGTGCTATCGAGTTGTTTCCTGGTAGTAAGTTTCCTAAGGGTCGACTGTTTAATTTATCTGTACCTGAGCACGCCGCTATGCGGAGATACGTTAAAGAATCCTTGGAGAAGGGTCATATTCGCCCGTCGTCATCGCCATTAGGAGCAGGGTTCTTTTTTGTGGCCAAGAAGGATGGTTCGCTGAGACCTTGTATTGATTACCGCCTTCTAAATAAAATCACGGTCAAATTTCAGTACCCCTTGCCGCTGCTATCTGATTTGTTTGCTCGGATTAAGGGGGCTAGTTGGTTCACCAAGATAGATCTTCGTGGCGCATATAATCTTGTGCGGATTAAACGCGGCGATGAATGGAAAACTGCATTTAATATGCCCGAGGGCCATTTTGAGTACCTAGTTATGCCATTCGGACTCGCCAATGCTCCATCAGTATTTCAGTCCTTTATGCATGACATCTTCCGAGAGTACCTGGATAGATTCCTGATTGTATACTTGGATGATATATTGGTCTTCTGCTGCTGTGGAAGCTTTTCAAGAGTTAAAGCATTGTTTTTCTTCTGCCCCTGTGTTGTGTCAGCCAGATGTTTCGCTTCCGTTCCAGGTTGAGGTTGATGCTTCTGAAATTGGAGCGGGGGCTGTTTTGTCACAAAGAGGTTCTGATTGCTCGGTGATGAAGCCATGCGCCTTCATTTCCAGGAAGTTTTCGCCTGCTGAGCGAAATTATGATGTTGGCAATCGAGAATTGCTGGCCATGAAGTGGGCATTCGAGGAGTGGCGTCATTGGCTTGAAGGAGCTAAGCATCGCGTGGTGTTCTTGACTGATCACAAGAACTTGACTTATCTCGAGTCTGCCAAACGGTTGAATCCTAGACAGGCTCGTTGGTCGTTGTTTTTCTCCCGTTTTGACTTTGTGGTTTCGTACCTTCCGGGCTCTAAAAATGTGAAGGCGGATGCCCTGTCTAGGAGTTTTGTGCCCGACTCTCCGGGTTTGCCTGAGCCGGCGGGTATTCTCAAAGAGGGAGTAATTGTGTCTGCCATCTCTCCTGATTTGCAGCGGGTGCTGCAAAAATTTCAGGCTAATAAACCTGATCGTTGCCCAGCAGAGAAACTGTTTGTCCCTGATAGGTGGACGAATAAAGTTATCTCTGAGGTTCATTGTTCGGTGTTGGCTGGTCATCCTGGAATCTTTGGTACCAGAGATTTAGTGGCTAGATCCTTTTGGTGGCCGTCTCTGTCGCGGGATGTGCGTTCTTTTGTGCAGTCCTGTGGGATTTGTGCTCGGGCTAAGCCCTGCTGTTCTCGTGCCAGTGGGTTGCTTTTGCCCTTGCCGATCCCGAAGAAGCCTTGGACACATATCTCTATGGATTTTATTTCGGATCTCCCCGTATCTCAAAAAATGTCGGTCATTTGGGTAGTTTGTGATCGCTTCTCTAAGATGATCCATTTGGTACCCTTGTCTAAATTGCCCTCCTCCTCTGATTTGGTGCCATTGTTCTTCCAGCATGTGGTTCGTTTACATGGCATTCCAGAGAACATCGTTTCTGACAGAGGTTCCCAGTTTGTTTCGAGGTTTTGGCGAGCCTTTTGTGCTAAGATGGGCATTGATTTGTCTTTTTCCTCGGCTTTCCATCCTCAGACTAATGGCCAGACTGAACGAACCAATCAGACCTTGGAAACATATCTGAGATGTTTTGTTTCTGCTGATCAGGATGATTGGGTGTCCTTTTTGCCGTTGGCCGAGTTCGCCCTTAATAATCGGGCCAGCTCGGCTACCTTGGTTTCGCCGTTTTTCTGCAATTCTGGGTTCCATCCTCGTTTCTCTTCAGGGCAGGTTGAGTCTTTGGACTGTCCTGGTGTGGATGCTGTGGTGGACAGGTTGCAGTGGATTTGGACTCATGTAGTGGACAATTTGACCTTGTCCCAGGAGAAGGCTCAACGTTTCGCTAATCGCAGACGCTGTGTGGGTCCCCGACTTCGTGTTGGGGATTTAGTTTGGTTGTCATCTCGTCATATTCCTATGAAAGTGTCCTCTCCTAAGTTTAAGCCACGTTTCATTGGTCCGTATAGGATTTCTGAGGTTCTTAACCCTATGTCTTTTCGTTTGACCCTTCCATATTCCTTTTCCATCCATAACGTATTCCATAGGTCATTGTTGCGTAGATACGTGGTGCCTGTGGTTCCATCGGTTGATCCTCCTGCCCCGATTTTGGTGGAGGGGGAGTTGGAGTATATAGTGGAGAAGATTTTGGATTCTCGTGTTTCGAGACGGAAACTCCAGTATCTGGTTAAGTGGAAGGGTTATGGTCAGGAAGATAATTCCTGGGTCTTTGCCTCTGATGTCCATGCTGCCGATCTTGTTCGTGCCTTTCATGTGGCTCATCCTGGTCGGCCTGGGGGCTCTGGTGAGGGTTCGGTGACCCCTCCTCAAGGGGGGGGTACTGTTGTGAATTCTGTGGTCAAGCTCCCTCCTGTGGTCACAAGTGGTACTTCGGCTGATTCTGTCTATGGGCTTCCGTTGGTGGATGTGAGTGGTACTGCGGCTTCTGAGTTTCCTTCCTCAGGTGATGAGGTTAGGTCGTTAGGTGCTGCTCTACTTAACTCCACCTAGTTCTTTGTTCCTGGCCTCCAGTCGATGTTCTAGTGTTGGTCTTGCTTCCTCCTGGATCGTTCCTGTGGTCTGTCAGCATAAGCTAAGTTCTGCTGGTGTTACCTTTTGTTGCTATTTTTTCTGTCCAGCCTGCTTTATTGGTTTTTCTGGCTTGCTGGAAGCTCTGAGACTCAGAGGGAGTACCTCCGCACCGTTAGTCGGTGCGGAGGGTCTTTTTGCCCCTCTGCGTGGTTGTTTGTAGGTTTTTGTGTTGACCGCAAAGCTATCTTTCCTATCCTCGGTCTATTCAGTAAGTCGGGCCTCACTTTGCTAAATCTATTTCATCTCTATGTTTGTATTTTCATCTTTACACACAGTCATTATATGTGGGGGCTGCCTTTTCCTTTGGGGAATTTCTCTGAGGCAAGGTAGGCTTATTTTTCTATCTTCAGGGCTAGCTAGTTTCTCAGGCTGTGCCGAGTTGCATAGGGAGCGTTAGGCGCAATCCACGGCTACCTCTAGTGTGGTTTGATAGGTTTAGGGATTGCGGTCAGCAGAGTTTCCACGTCTCAGAGCTCGTCTTATATTTTTGATTATTGTCAGATCACTTTGTGTGCTCTGAACTTAAAGGTCCATAGTGGTCCTGAATTACTTATTCATAACAGTTGGCTGTCTACCTTACATCACCTAAGCAGACATAGGGGGCAACGCGTGGAGAGGGACATCTCTAGGGTCCCGGAAGAGCTCCGAGCCTTCCCGTCAAACGGGTGCGTCCTAGCCATAACAAACCTGGGGGACGGAGAATAGAAAGAACTAGAAAGAACTGGAACGAACGAGAACAGAAGTTGTGAGGACTATCCCGAATGCTCAGCAGGGAAGCACTACAACACACAGGCGCTAGTGGTAGGCCACGATTTCCACCTGCAAAGGGAACTCTGGATGTGCCTTCGGACCAGCCAGTCTCATACAGCCCTGTTAACCATGCTCTGGATTGCGGATCCTGAAGCCTTCCGTAAAGAGGTAAAGAGACTGCAACCTTGTGTCCTCGTTATTGACTGCACCTCACACCATCGCCATGTACTTTATCGGGAAGCCCTGGGGACACACTTCACCTGTGGGAAGGTATACCATCTAGCTGCCATCACATCACCCCAGTGGACCCCAAGCAGCGTCGGTCTCACTGGCCGAATAGCACAGGTGGCGTCACGAAACCTTGACAAACTACCATCACCCCTTTTATTGGATGCCCCTTAGCAGGGTCGCAGACCGGGTCCAGCCACCGTGACAACTCCAGAACTGAGACAGAGAGGACCGGTACCGAGTAACCTGTGGCCCTGTGTCTGGGGGCGCTCCATATACTTCTTGCCACATCCCATCTAGACGTGTCCGGCATTACTCAGTTCATTTTCAGTTAGCAAGGCCACATGACTACATGTATGCAAATTGCTGGCACCAGAGAATCGTATCCTGACAGCGTTCAGTTCTCACTGTGAGTTCATTTCTCACTGAATTAGTCAGTACCACAGAAAACACTTACATCCAGGTACCTGATAGATGACATTGTCTCTGATTAGAGTTGTTTTCTTCCTTTTCTTCATCTAGTCCGGATGCCGCAATGAATTTTCTCATCCACAGCTCGTCTCTGCAGACTTCCATCATCTCCGGTCTTCTGCAGCACATCCCACAGGATGCCCTTAAAGATAGCAGTGTCATTATAATATTCCTGAATAAAAATATCTGCCCTACGCTGAGCCCCTGAATAAATAATTGCCCCTCACTATATTACTTGCACAAAATATGACCCAAAACTCTCCATCTTATGGTACATGCTCTCCACACTGACTTTTCATTTCCATACTGGGCCACCTTTTCACACTGTCCTCTCACACTGTGTCCCCCCTACAGGGCCCAGTCTCTATACTGTACCCCCTCATCACACTCCCCCTCCTTGGCATACTGTCCCCTCCTGACTGTGCCCTTATTCTGTGTACCCTTATTCTGTCCCCCCATGCTACACCCCCACTACTCAGTCTCTATTCTATGCCCAATCACTTTTCTCCCCCATACTGTCTCCTCACACTATTCCCCTTAATAGTCTCCTCACATTTTTCCCTCCCTCCTCATACGGTCTCCTCTCACATCCCCTTGTTCACCTCACTGTATCCTAATATACTTACTCTCTCACTCTCTATACTGCCTGCTCACACATCCCCCTCACTTCCCATACTGTGTCTGCACACATCCCATCACCCTCACTCCCCATACCGTGCCCACATACATGTTTCCCATTGCTACTGATACTTTATCTGCATACATTCCCCCCACTCACCATACTGTGCCTACATCCCGCATCATCCACACAGGCTTCCTGGCATTGCGCACATGCGCAGGTGGACTTCTCTGCCCTGTTGAAGGCAGAGCAAAGTACTGCAGTGCACAGGGGGCGGGGCTCTTTGACCTTTTCTGCCACCTGCGCACTGCAGTACTTTGCTCTGCCCTCAACAGGACAGACGTATGTCAGCACAGGAGCGCATTGCCGAGGAGACTGTGTGGATGATGCAGGGTCACGTCATCCACAAAAAGCAAGCAGGAGGGCGGCGATCATAAGAAGATGGGAGGCACTGGACCAAGACCATCAACACCCCTTGGACCAGACTTCCCCGCATGTGAGTATAATAAAAGTTATTTTTCAGTTCTTCCAGGTCGGGTTGGGGGCTTATATACAGCATTATAGAATATTGTATATAAGCCCTGAAAAGTGATGGAAGTATCTTATATCTCCCAAAACTGCTGATAGGTTCCCTTTAAATACCCCATCCCCACATTAAATGCTTCAATCTCCATATTAAATACCCCCATTCCCACATTAAATCTTCCTCCATGCACTTAATCTTCGGTGTCTACAGCTCCACTGGAGCACATACCACCAATGTGCACCACTGCAGGGCAGGTGAGTGATTAAAGCAGCGTCATCACATGATTTCTGGGAGCCGGCGCATTGCAGCTTCTCTGAGCAGGCTGTCAAACCTCAGTCCGGGGAGCAGCAGAATGCAGCCACTGGGGGAGACACTTCAGGCCGTCGCATTAGGCTACCCAAATGCGCCCATCTGCCGGCTGCTCCCAGGGCACATACCCCGTCTGTTCCCTCCTAGATATGCCTTTGCTTTCTCCTATGTGTATTTTCCCAACAATTACAAGCTTTCTAGTATTAAAATTTGCCCAAATTTATTTGTCACAAATGAAATTTTAGGGGAAAATCCAGGGACGTTGGCATATTCGAATTTCAAAAGATCAACTCATCTTTTGAAAATATCCAAACTTGCTTATCCAGGTTCTGATAATTCAATGTACATACTGTATTATGATGATAATACTGGAATTTCATTGTGGCTTCTAAAGTAGATTGTATACTGATTCATCATAGCGTAAGGTATATAAAAGAGATGAATTATCACTTTGTATTGTAGCGTATGGTGTCTGTTGCTAGAATTCACCAGTGGATTCTAGATTTTACCAGGAATTTGAAAGTCTAGAATCAGTAATGAGCCAGCTCTAAAACACTTCTACATATTATGTGTGCCATAGTGGACATGATAAAACTCCCATTTTGCTTCTTGTTTTCACAGCTGGTTAGTTTGCCCTCTTAACCAAATCCATATACATCTGAATTTCCTTTTAATTAAGCTCTCTCTGTCTACAAAATCCCTGCGGGAACAGCTCGTCTATTTATTTTTTTCTGTTAATCTCAGATCTTCTTCTGTATTTTATGGCTTAGGAAATAAAAATTGATGTGATATTTCTTGATGATAGCCAACTCATTTAAAAGTTTCCATTACAGTTCAGCTCTTGCTTATGTCTTTTAATAAATTAAAAGGAAAGTTTTCCAAATTTTTATGCCACTGATCCACCCTTTAAAATGACATATCAGGTACCCTCAGTGATTTTCTTTTAACACCACGGGATACCAAATAATTTTTTCTTTGAGGTAAAAGAATCAGTTGTGACCCCATGCTGTGCTATATGTATACTCTTTTGCTTCCTCCGCTCCCCAGGAGATGTGGTATGATCAGACCATGTTCCTGCACGATCAGACCCAGACATTACACAGTACACAGAAAGGGCACATTTATAAAGGTATCTTCACACTGAGCGACTTAACAATGATATCGCTAGCGATCCGTGACGTTGCAGCGTCCTGGATAGCGATATCGTTGTGTTTGACACGCAGCAGCGATCTGGATCCTGCTGTGACATCGTGACAGACTTACATTCCGGTGTCTGTCCCCTCGCCGTCAGCTTCCCGCACTGACTGTGAGCGCCGGCCGGCCGTAAAGCACAGCGGTGACGTCACCGCTCTGCTTTACGGCCGGCCGGCGCTGAGACAGTGCAGGGAAGCTGAGGCCGGGGGACAGACACCGGGATGTAAGTATGTAGTGTTTGGGTTTTTTTACATTTACAATGGTAACCAGGGTAAACATCGGGTTACTAAGCGCGGCCCTGCGCTTAGTAACCCGATATTTACCCTGGTTACCAGGGGACTTCGGGAATCGTTGGTCGCTGGAGAGCTGTCTGTGTGACAGCTCTCCAGCGACCACACAGAGACGAAAAAGCGACGCTGCAGCGATCGGCATCGTTGCCTATATCGCTGCAGCGTCGCTTAATGTGACGGTACCTTAAGACTATCTCAGCACAGGAACATTTTATTTAAACTCATCCAATTGTGGAAAGAATTATTATTCCACAGTATATTGATTAAAATTAACTTTAAAATGAATGTTGTTCATGGGAAAACTCCTTTAAAAGGTTATTTCCAAGTTGCCTCTTGAGCAGTGCTCAAATATACAGTCTCCTTAATTTCCTTTCTTCCTGGTTTCTGGCAGGGTGGGCTCTCCTCGAGTGACAGCTCTGGTGAATAGTACGATTTTAGTATTTGAAGAACTATAAAGCTCAACGCAGGATCTGCTCTAACATGCCCAGTTCTAAGTAGTTTTTTCTGGAGTCTACACAGCTATCACTCTTGAATTTGCATACAGAAATAACAGGGCATTTGAACAAACACACAGGTCCAGACAGGGCGAGCATAGAACCGTGATTAGGAGTACTGCTCTGAAAACCTCAGGGCTTGTGATTTATAATTGCATCTCTTCAGGAGATAGCAGGGAGGTGAGCAGCTAACAGCTGCATAGAAATCAATGGGCTGGAGACTGGTGACTGGGATATTAAGGGTATGTGCATATGTAGAATGGTCCTCTGCGGATTTGATAAATCTGCAGGGCAAAAATGCCTCTTGGTGCTTGGTTACCTCACTCAACGGTTTTCTGAAGAAACCGAAGGTCCCTCCCTTCCTCCCTTATTTATTGTATTCTTTCCTGTCGTGATCATTTGTTTTGTGAGAAAATCGTCCTTATCGGGCGGATTGGTTCTATGGTGGTTAAACTGTTGGTTATTTTAAGAGTTAATTTAAGGAAAATTGGTGTATATTGAAATTCAAGTCACTCAAAAATAAATGACACGGCCATTCATTCCAAACATTGTCTGATTTGTCTATTTATTTGTATGAATGGGCCTTGTGAGGCCATGTCTCAGAATGAATCAGGCGAGTGCAAAGTAGTGTGCGCCTTTTTCAGCGTTTTGCCACAAACCTAACTCATACGTACATATTTGATAAGCGGAAGTCTTCACTAGTGATGAGCAAATGTGCTTGGATAACGTCGGGTGTTCTCCGAGCATCTGGGCGTGCTCGTATATTATGTTCGAGTCTCTGCCGCTGTATGATTTGCGACTGTTAGACAGCCTGAACACATGTGGGGAATGTGTAACAAACAGGCAACCTCCACATCTGTTCAGGCTGTCTAACAGCCACAAATTATGCAGCTACAGGGACTCGAACATAATATATGTGCACGCCCGGATGCTTGGATAACACTCGAGCATGCTCAGATAAGAGACTAGTCCCCACATCTCATCCCAGCCCAACTCCACCTACTTTCAGCTAGCCAAAAATGTTTTTTTAAAAACTTTGCAACTTTCCAAAACTTTTAACCCCAGTTTTCAATGCCATTAATGAATCTGGGCCATAAGCCAATTCTTTATGGTATTTTGATCTTTAGCAATTCTGCTAGTCATATACATCAATAATTATGATAATATATTTTTATACACTGCTGTTGTTTTGTTACTCTGTTTCCATGCCGCTAGCACTACACAAAACAATAGTGTCAGAATGGGAACATTAATTTATTTAATAACCTTATTTCTACCTAGGCTATCATTCTGTCAGGTTCTGATTGATGACTATAGTGATCATAAAGACAATGCAATGACAGGTGGTGCATAACGGTTGTCCTGAAGGTGCATAAAGGTTGTCCTGAAGCTCCCTGTATTTTCTGTGAAGGTTATTTCACAACACATTATGCTCTATGGGTCCCAAATCAAAAGCAGTAAAGGGTTTGTCCCATGTTATAAAAGGGTAAAAATGCAAAGTGATTGTAAAAACAAGCAAATATGTAATTTACTTCTTAAGGCCGATTTCACACGTCAGTGGCTCCGGTACGTGAGATGACAGTTTCCTCACGTACCGGAGACACTGACACACGTAGACACATTAAAATCAATATGTCTCTGCACATGTCAGCGTGTTTTCACGGACCATGTGTCCGTTTGGAAAACACGGAGACATGTCAGTGTTTGTGGTAACGCACGGATCACGCGGACCCATTAAAGTCAATGGGTCCGTGTAAAACACGTACCGCACACGGATGCTGTCCGTGTGTAGTCCGTGTGCCGTGCAGGAGACAGCGCTACTGTAAGCGCTGTCCCCCCAGCTTGTGGTGCTGAAGGCCCATTCATTTCTTCTCTCCAGCAGCGTTCGCTGGAGAGAAGGAATGAAAAATCTTTTTTTTTTTAATTTTTGTTGATAAAATAAAGTTCCTGGTAATCTCCCCCTTGTACCCCCTGTGAGCCCGCCCGCTGGCAATAAAATACTTACCCAGCTCCCTAGGCGCTTCCATCCTCTCAGCGTCGCAGCTCTTCCTGTATGAGCGGTCACGTGGTGCCGCACATTACAGTGATGAATATTCGGCTCCACCTCCCATAGTATTTTGGACTGAATTGTAAAGACTAGGTCATGGGGAATCGGTGAATATGTGGTAGTGTCCGAGAGTTGACGAAGAATTTCATTAACATAGTCTGTGTGGTTTTGAACGACAAGGTCAAGAGGGATGTCCTTCTATTGACCACCATACATGGTGATGGCAGCGCCCTCAGCACTGTACGGGGTACCTCTACAGAGGTCAGCAAACCAACATGTGTACTGGGGTACAACAAAAACATGGGGGGCGTTGATCTCTCCGATCAACTCCTCCAACCGTACAGTACTTTGAGAAAGGCCAGGGTGTGGTACAAAAGGCTGGCCAAGCACATTGTACAAATGGCAATGCTCAACGCTTTCCTGCTGTCACGATGTGCATGCCACACCGATACATCGTACCTTCATTTTCTGAGGTTGTGGTTAAGACCCTGATATTTGGCACTCCGGAAGGAGCGGGACCCAGTACTTCCAGAACTGAAGGTGCTCGTATCGTACCAGGCCAGCATTTTCCGGGGGTGGTCCCGCCAACTGGAAGAAAAGGTAAGCCGTAAAAAAGGTGCCAAGTGTGTTACAAAAAGGGAATATGCAAGGACACCGTTTATCAATGCGACACCTACCCCGACAAACATGGCCTTTGAATCAAGGATTGCTTCAAATTGTACCACACCTCCATGCACTACTAATTTACTTTACAGGAAACAGATTAGTTCCAAAGGGGGCACATCTAGATAAGTTCCTTGGGGGTCTACTTTCCAAAATGATGTCACTTGTGTTTTTTTTTCCTGCTTAGGCACATCAGGAGCTCTGCAAACGGAACATGACTCCCGCAGACCATTCCATCAAAGTCTGCATTCCAAAACATCAGTACTTCCCTTTCGAGCCCCAACGTGTGCCCAAATAGTTTTTTCCCACATATGGGGTACCAGCGTACTCAAGACAAATTGGACAACAACATTTGAGGTCCAATTTCTCCTGTTACACTTGGGAAAATAAAAAAATGGGGACTAAAAGATAATTGTTGTGGGCAAAAAATAAGATTTTTTATTTTCACGCCCGAGCATTATAAACTTTAGTGAAACACTTGGGGGTTCAAAGTGCTCATCACACATCTAGATAAGTTCCTTAGGGGGTCTAGTTTCCAAAATGGGCTCACTTATGGGGGGTTTCCACTGTTTAGGCACATCAGAGGCTCGTCAAACGTGACATGGCGTCCGATCACAATTCCAGCCAATTTTAGGTTGAAAAAAACAAACGGCGCTCCTTCTCTTCCGAGCCCTGCCGTGCACCTAAACAGTAGTTCCCCCCACATATGGGGTATCAGCGTACTCAGGACAAATTGGACAACAACATTTAGGGTCCAATTTCTCCTGTTACTCTTTGGAAAATAAAAACATTGTTGCTAAAAGATCATTTTCGTTACTAAAAAGTTAAATGTTCATTTTTTCCTTCACGTCGCTTCTGCTCCTGTGAAACACCTGAAGGGTTAATAAACTTCTTGAATGTGGTTTTGATCAGCTTGAGGGGTGCAGTTTTTAGAATGGTGTCACGCTTGGGTATTTTCCCAAAGACCCCTAAATGTGACTTCAAATGTGAGGTGGTCCCTAAAAAAATGGTTTTGTAAATTTTGGTGTAAAAATGAGAAATCGCTGGTCAATTTTTAATCCTTATAACTTCCTAACAAAAAAATTTTGCTTCCAAAATTGTTCTGATGTAAAGTAGACTTGTGAGGAAATGTTATTTATTAACCCCTTCATGACCTTGGGATTTTTCGTTTTTCCGTGTTCGTTTTTCACTCCCCTCCTTCCCAGAGCGATAACTTTTTTTATTTTTCCGTCAATTTGGCCATGTGAGGGCTTATTTTTTGCGGGACGAGTTGTACTTTTGAACGACATCATTGGTTTTAGCATGTCGTGTACTAGAAAACGGGAAAAAAATTCCAAGTGCGGTGAAATTGCAAAAAAAGTGCAATCCCTCACTTGTTTTTTGTTTGGCTTTTTTGCTAGGTTCACTAAATGCTAAAACTGACCTGCCATTATGATTCTCCAGGTCAGTACGAGTTCATAGACACCTAACATGACTAGGTTATTTTTTATCTAAGTGGTGAAAAAAAATTCCAAACTTTGCTAAAAAAAAAAAAAATTGCGCCATTTTCCGATACCCATAGCGTCTCCATTTTTCGTGATCTGGAGTCAGTTGAGGGCTTATTTTTTGCGTGCCGAGATGACGTTTTTAATGATAGCATTTCGGTGCAGATACGTTCTTTTGATCGCCCGTTATTGCATTTTAATGCAATGTCGCGGCGACCAAAAAAAGTAATTCTGGCGTTTTGAATTTTTTTCCCGCTACGCTGTTTAGCGATCAGGTTAATGCTTTTTTTTATTTGATAGATCGGGCGATTCTGAGCGCGGCGATACCAAATATGCGTAGATTTTATATTTTTTTTATTGATTTATTTTGATTGGGGCGAAAGGGGGTGATTTAAACTTTTATATTTTTTTTATTTTTTTAACATTTTTTTCAACTTTTTTTTTTTTACTTTTGCCATGCTTTAATAGCCTCCATGGGAGGCTAGAAGCTGGCACAGCACGATCGGCTCTGCTACATAGCAGCGATCTGCTGATCGCTGCTATGTAGCAGAAATGGAGGTGTGCTGTGAGCGTCGACCACAGGGTGGTGCTCACAGCTGCCGGCGATCAGTAACCATAGAGGTCTCAAGGACCTATATGGTTACAATGGAGACGCATCGCTGACCCCCGATCATGTGACGGGGGTCGGCGATGACGTCATTTCCGGCCGCCCGGCCGGATGCGGTAGTTAAATGCCGCTGTCTGCGTTTGACAACGTCATTTAACTAGTTAATAGGTGCGGGCAGATCGCGATTCTGCCCGCGCCTATTACGGGCACATGTCAGCTGTTCAAAACAGCTGACATGTCCCGGCTTTGGTGCGGGCTCACCGCCGGAGCCCGCATCAAAGCAGGGGATCTGACCTCGGACGTACTATCCCGTCCGAGGTCAGATAGGGGTTAACTATACTGTGTGACATATTTCTCTGTTTTGAGAGCATAAAAATTCAAAGTTTGAAAATTTAACAATTTTCCAAATTTTCACCAAATTTCCGTTTTGTACACAATTAAATGCAAGTTATATCGAAGAAATTTTATTTCTATCATGAAGTACAATATGTCATGAGAAAACATTCTCAGAAACGCCAAGATCCATTGAAGCGTTCCAGAGTTATAACCTCATAAAGGGTCAGTGGTCTGAATTGTAAAAATTGGCCCGGTCATTAACGTGCAAACCAACCTTGGGGGTTAAAGGGTTAAAATGAACTTTTGTTTATGAGAAAACCCCTTTAATGTGATCTGCTTCCTGTGCCTGTAGACACGTCACACATCTGCCGCCGGGATCAGGCGAATGATTCACTGCATCTGTGCGGAATTCGTGCAGGCACAGTAAATCAGACTGCTGCCTTCTTTGTGCAGACAGATGGCGGTGGTCCCATTAAAGCTGCGCATGCGATCCTCCTGTACAAAGATGGTGGTTCTCAGTGAATCATTCAGCTGATCGCGACGGTGTTCCGCTGGTGGTACCGTGCAAGAGGTTGCATACGGCGTTTACAGTGTGTGTGGTGCATACAGCGTATACAGTGTGTGTGTGTGTGTGGTGCGACGGTGTTCCACTGGTGGTACCGTGCAACAGGCTGGTACCACCAGCAGTTTCCATATTGAGACACCCATCACTTAGATGTCCCAACATGAAGGTCAGTGAACTTCTGTCGATTGGAATCCTGGTATCCGGACACATCTGGATGGAACAGGATCTGAAGACATTACAAGGTAAGCATATATATATATACAGTAGATATAGGGTATTTTCTCATTGTTTTAACCCTAGGTTTTGTTTATTAACCCCTTCATCCCCGAACCTGTTGTAAGATTGTGGTAGCATCATATGCAGTGAAGAGGCACTGACCCACAAAGTTTCCACACAAAAGTCTCTTTAATGTGTTTCCTCACAGCATTAAAGTCCAATTCACACAAATGCATATAACTTCACAGTATATTATCAGTGTTCAGTTCACACCAATTCATAGCAATACATATCATATGGCTTTAGACTTGCAGTCCCTAAACAGGCCATATTTCCCTTTTCCAATTTCCCTGGGTGACCGCACGCCATATTACCGTCTCCATACACAGCCTCATATGTTGCAGATACTACACACGCCAGCCCCCTCCGACTAGTTCCCGTGGGTGTCCTGCGTCACTGTATCACAGTCTCTTACAGACTCTTTAGGCCGCCGTCACACATGCGAGTTTTACGGACGTAAGAGCGCAGAATCTACGTCCGTGAAACTCGCAAAAAATACGGCACAATTATTCTCTATGCCCCTGCTCCTATTTGCCGTATTTTACTGATCAGTATTATACGGCTTTCTACGGCCGTACAAAATCGCAGCATGCTGCGTTTGTCACCGTACTGCGCAAGAAATACGCCAATGAAAGTCTATGGAAGCGTGAAAAATACAGATTACACACGGACAAGCAGTGTGACTTGCGAGAAATACGCAGCGCTGTTAGAGAGAAAAGCCGGTAATTCAGTGCGGTGTACAGTAAAATCACACTGACAGCTTACAGTAGAATAGGTAGAATAAATGTGTACACATAGAATAGGTATATATATATATATATATATATATATATATATATATATATATATATATATATGTCAGTGAGACACATATATGTATATATATTAATATTTATTCCAGCGCTAGACAGCTTGAAAGCCGGTAATTCAATTACCGGCTTTTTCCTTCTCCTTCCTAAAACCCGACATGATTTGAGACATGGTTTACATACAGTAAACCATGTCTTCTCTCCATTTTTTTTGCAGATTCCACACTACTAATGTCAGTAGTGTGTATCTGCAAAATTTGGCCGTTCTAGCTCTTAAAATAAAGGGTTAAATGGCGGAAAAAATTGGCGTGGGCTCCCGCGCAATTTTCTCCGCCAGAGTAGTAAAGCCAGTGACTGAGGGCAGATATTAATAGCCTGGAGAGGGTCCACGGTTATTGGCCCCCCCCTGGCTAAAAATATCTGCCCCCAGCCACCCCAGAAAAGGCACATCTGGAAGATGCGCCTATTCTGGCACTTGGCCACTCTCTTCCCATTCCCGTGTAGCGGTGGGATATGGAGTAATGAAGGGTTAATGCCACCTTGCTATTGTAAGGTGACATTAAGCCTAATTAATAATGGAGAGGCGTCAATTATGACACCTATCCATTATTAATCCAATACTAGTAAAGGGTTAAATAAAACACAAACACATTTTTTTAAATTATTTTAATGAAATAAAAACAATGGTTGTTGCAGTATTTTATTCAACGCCCAATCCAGTCACTGAAGACCCTCGTTCTGTGAAAGAAAAAACATAATAAACCAACAATATACTTACCCTCCGCAGATCTGTAACGTCCAACGATGTAAATCCTTCTGAAGGGGTTAAAACATTTTGCAGCAAGGAGCTGTGCTAATGCAGGCTGCTCCTCGCTGCAAAACCCCAGGGAATGAGGCTAAAAATAGATCAATGATCTATATTTAGCTTCATTTGCGGTGAGGCGCCCTCTGCTGGCTGTTCATAGATCGTGGGAAATTACCTAGAAAGCTCCCTGGCTTTCTAGGTAATTTCCCACGATCTATGAACAGCCAGCAGAGGGCGCCTCACCGCAAATGAAGCTAAATATAGATCATTGATCTATTTTTAGCCTCATTCCCTGGGGTTTTGCAGCGAGGAGCAGCCTGCATTAGCACAGCTCCTTGCTGCAAAATGTTTTAACCCCTTCAGAAGGATTTACATCGTTGGACGTTACAGATCTGCGGAGGGTAAGTATATTGTTGGTTTATTATGTTTTTTCTTTCACAGAACGAGGGTCTTCAGTGACTGGATTGGGCGTTGAATAAAATACTGCAACAACCATTGTTTTTATTTCATTAAAATAATTTTAAAAAATGTGTTTGTGTTTTATTTAACCCTTTACTAGTATTGGATTAATAATGGATAGGTGTCATAATTGACGCCTCTCCATTATTAATTAGGCTTAATGTCACCTTACAATAGCAAGGTGGCATTAACCCTTCATTACCCCATATCCCACCGCTACACGAGAATGGGAAGAGAGTGGCCAAGTGCCAGAATAGGCGCATCTTCCAGATGTGCCTTTTCTGGGGTGGCTGGGGGCAGATATTTTTAGCCAGGGGGGGGGCAATAACCGTGGACCCTCTCCAGGCTATTAATATCTGCCCTCAGTCACTGGCTTTACTACTCTGGCGGAGAAAATTGCGCGGGAGCCCACGCCAATTTTTTCCGCCATTTAACCCTTTATTTTAAGAGCTAGAACGGCCAAATTTTGCAGATACACACTACTGACATTAGTAGTGTGGAATCTGCAAAAAAAATGGAGAGAAGACATGGTTTACTGTATGTAAACCATGTCTCAAATCATGTCGGGTTTTAGGAAGGAGAAGGAAAAAGCCGGTAATTGAATTACCGGCTTTCAAGCTGTCTAGCGCTGGAATAAATATTAATATATATACATATATGTGTCTCACTGACATATATATATATATATATATACCTATTCTATGTGTACACATTTATTCTACCTATTCTACTGTAAGCTGTCAGTGTGATTTTACTGTACACCGCACTGAATTACCGGCTTTTCTCTCTAATAGATGTGTCTACTGACATATATATATATATATATATATATATATATATATAGACAGTATATATATATATTCTTTTCTTTTTGGGACACATGGATCACTTCTATAGCGGTATGTTGGTTTTGCTAGCCTGCGAGAAAACCACGCAGTACGGATGCCATACGGATTACATACGGAGGATGCCATGCGCAAAAAACGCTGACACACCCTGCCTACGGAGGAGCTACGGACCACTTTTTTCGGGACTTTTCAGCGTATTACGGCCGTAATATACGGACCGTATTGTTTTACGCTGTGTGTGACGCCGGCCTTACTCACACAGCCGTACACAGCCCAGTATATCCTCCGGATAGCAGCCGGGCACCATATCCACCTGTTTGCCATCGTTACACATGCTAGTCCTCTTTCAGGCACAGGTGACAGGTTCCCTTTAAAAGTTGATCAGCAATTTACAAAACAAATTTTTATAGGGACCACATCACATTTGAAGTGAGTTTGAGGGGCCTATATGGCAGACAATACCACAAAAGTGACACCATTTTAAAAACCGCACCACTCAAAGTGATCAATAAGTTTATTAACCCTTCAGGTTCCTTAGAGGAATTAAAGCAATGCTAAGGTAAAATTATTGAACTCTTGGAGAACAAATTATTGTAGAATAGTTTGCGGACTCCTTATACAGAGCCCTTAAGTGCCAGAAGAGCATAATCTCCTCTCTAGTGATCCCATTTTGGAGATTACATGCTTCTGGGAATTTATGTACAGTTCTAATGATGATTTCAACTCCATGGGTATTTTCCAGTAACAAGTAGCAGTGAATGTTGCCAAGTGAAAATTGCACATCTGGCAGTGAAGGGCCCTTATGTTGTAATGCCCAATACATTACAGTGTCAATACATTGTGCCCAGCTCATTCTTCTGGAGACATGCACATGTAAATTAAGCGGGCTCTCATCGCTATAGCAATGCCAAACACGTGGACGTTAAATGTTTTTGGGCACACTGTGGGGCTCAGAAGAGAGGGGAGCAATAGGATTTGGGAGCAAAGAATTCCAAAGAGCTTTATAAGGATGTCAGGGATAAGATCATAGACCTGCACAAAGCTGGAATGGGCTACAAAACCATAAGTAAGACGCTGGGTGAGAATAAGACAACTGTTGGCGCAACAGTAAGAAAGTGGAAAAAATACACAATGACTTTCAATCGACATCGATCTGGGGCACCATGAAAAATCTTACCTCGTGGGGTATCCTTGATCATGAGGAAGGTGAGAGATGAGCCTAAAACTACACGGGGGAAACTTGTTAATGATCTCAAGGCAGCTGAGACCACAGTCACCAAGAAAACCATTGATAACACATTACGCCGTAATGCAGTGCTCGCGAGGTGCCCCTGCTCAAGAAGGCACATGTGCAGGCCCATCTGAAGTTTGCCAATAAACACCTGTATGATTCTGTGAGTGATTGGGAGAAGGTGCTGTGGTTAGATGAGACAAAAATTGAGGTCTTTGGCATTAACTCAATTCGCCGTGTTTGGAGGAAGAGAAATGCTGCCTATGACTCAAAGAACACCGTCCCCACTGTCAAGCATGGAGGTGGAAACATTATGTTTTGGAGGTGTGTCTCTGCTAAGGGCACAGGACTACTTCATCACATCAATGGGAGAATAGATGAAACCATACACCGTAAAATCCTGAGTGACAACCTCCTTCCCTCCGCCAGGACATTAAAATGGGTCATGGCTGGGTCTTCCAGCAAGACAATGACCCAAAACATACAGCCATGGCAACAAAGGAGTGGATAAAAAAGAAGCACATTAAGGTCATGGAGTTGCCTAGCCAGTCTCCAGACCTTAATCCCATAGAAAACTTATGGAGGAAGTTGAAGCTCCGAGTTGCCCAGCGACAGCCTCAAAATCTAAATGATTTAGAGATGATCTGCAAAGAGGAGTGGACCAAAATTCCTCCTGACATGTGCGCAAACCTCATCATCAACTACAAAAAAACGACTGACTGCTGTGGTTGCCAACAAAGGTTAGTATTAAGTCTTGTTTGCCAGGGGAATCAAATACTTATTTCTCACTGAAAAATGCAAATAAATTTATATAATTTATGCAATGTGATTTTCTGGATTTTATTTTTGATATTCTATCTCTCAATGTTAAAATTACCATGACCTACCCTTAAAATTATAGACTGTACATGTTTTTGTCAGTGGGCAAACTTGCAAAATCAGGATGGGATCAAATACTTATTTTCCTCACTATATATGTCAAAAAACTGTGCAAGGGTGTGCCTGACATAGAACTATATGTCTGATCTACATCTGGGTACGTTTTTTTTTCTATTAAGTTTTGTTTGTTTTCTATTCTTCTCTCAATCAGCTTTTAATGGTAAAGACAGGAAACATATACATTTTAGGCCGGGGTCACATTAGCATATAGCATCTGATGCAATATGCTAATGACACTCAGCTCAAAGTCTTCTGAGTCATTTCACTGTGCTCCGATTGTCTCCCATGAGAGCATCGCAGACAAGGTGTGGAGGAGATGGAGAAAGTAATTTTTCCATCTCCTCCATTGCTGGGATACATCCGATCCAGACGGCATCTGAGTGCAGTCCGATTTTTTGCATGCACGCATTGGCTTGAATGAGTGCACACTGTGCAAGATATGTTTCCAATCGTAGCTTGCTAGAATTTTTTTCTACGGTGAAAAAGAATCATAGATCTACACTGCTCCATTTTATAACACTGGTCAGAGTTCAATGCGAGATTTTCTCGCTTTGCAGTCCTCCGTATTATACGCCATTGTGAGCGAACTCTTAGACATATTCAAATGTACTGCTATGTGTTCACGGTGGAAAATGAAATGCTAGGTGAAATCCCAAGAAACAATGAAAACCCTATATTAAGGGTCACCAATCTAACCCAAGAAGAGGTGCAAAACCGGCTAAATAAGATTAAAATAGATAAATCTCCGGGTCCGGATGGCATACACCCACGAGTACTAAGAGAACTAAGTAATGTAATAGATAAACCATTATTTCTTATTTTTAGGGACTCTATAGGGACAGGGTCTGTTCCGCAGGACTGGCGCATAGCAAATGTGGTGCCAATATTCAAAAAGGGCTCTAAAAGTGAACCTGGAAATTATAGGCCTGTAAGTCTAACCTCTATTGTTGGTAAAATATTTGAAGGGTTTCTGAGGGATGTTATTCTGGATTATCTCAATGAGAATAACTGTTTAACTCCATATCAGCATGGGTTTATGAGAAATCGCTCCTGTCAAACCAATCTAATCAGTTTTTATGAAGAGGTAAGCTATAGGCTGGACCACGGTGAGTCATTGGACGTGGTATATCTCGATTTTTCCAAAGCGTTTGATACCGTGCCGCACAAGAGGTTGGTACACAAAATGAGAATGCTTGGTCTGGGGGAAATTGTGTGTAAATGGGTTCGTAACTGGCTTAGTGATAGAAAGCAGAGGGTGGTTATAAATGGTATAGTCTCTAACTGGGTCGCTGTGACCAGTGGGGTACCGCAGGGGTCGGTATTGGGACCTGTTCTCTTCAACATATTCATTAATGATCTGGTAGAAGGTTTACACAGTAAAATATCGATATTTGCAGATGATACAAAACTATGTAAAGCAGTTAATACAATTGAAGATAGTATTCTGCTACAGATGGATCTGGATAAGTTGGAAACTTGGGCTGAAAGGTGGCAGATGAGGTTTAACAATGATAAATGTAAGGTTATACACATGGGAAGAGGGAATCAATATCACCATTACACACTGAACGGGAAACCACTGGGTAAATCTGACAGGGAGAAGGACTTGGGAATCCTAGTTAATGATAAACTTACCTGGAGCAGCCAGTGCCAGGCAGCAGCTGCCAAGGCAAACAGGATCATGGGGTGCATTAAAAGAGGTCTGGATACAAATGATGAGAGCATTATACTGCCTCTGTACAAATCCCTAGTTAGACCGCACATGGAGTACTGTGTCCAGTTTTGGGCACCGGTGCTCAGGTAGGATATAATGGAACTAGAGAGAGTACAAAGGAGGGCAACAAAATTAATAAAGGGGATGGGAGAACTACAATACCCAGATAGATTAGCGAAATTAGGATTATTTAGTCTAGAAAAAAGACGACTGAGGGGCGATCTAATAACCATGTATAAGTATATAAGGGGACAATACAAATATCTCGCTGAGGATCTGTTTATACCAAGGAAGGTGACGGGCACAAGGGGGCATTCTTTGCGTCTGGAGGAGAGAAGGTTTTTCCACCAACATAGAAGAGGATTCTTTACTGTTAGGGCAGTGAGAATCTGGAATTGCTTGCCTGAGGAGGTGGTGATGGCGAACTCAGTCGAGGGGTTCAAGAGAGGCCTGGATGTCTTCCTGGAGCAGAACAATATTGTATCATACAATTATTAGGTTCTGTAGAAGGACGTAGATCTGGGTATTTATTATGATGGAATATAGGCTGAACTGGATGGACAAATGTCTTTTTTCTGCCTTACTAACTATGTTACTATGTTGCTATGTAACTACATCTCCCTTTGATACAAAGGAAAGCATAATATGTACAGTACGTCTTTCACACTTTTTTGGAACCAAAAAAAACCACAGTCAACTAGGTTTTCTAAGCATGTAAAAAATGACATGCAACTTAAATCTGAAAAAATGTAGCCAAAAGAAGTTATTTTTTTCCAACGTCTTATCCATTTCAGTCTATAGATATGCTACCATATACATCTGAATACATATTTTTGCAATACAGCCAAATGTGAACCAAACCTAATACTTTTATGTGTAGAAAGTGTACACAACATCTGCATAACACTGAGGTCTCAGCTTCTCATCCCATAGGATATGGCCTTTTGTTAAAGTAGCTTTAAATAACAAAGTAAGTAAACCTTAGAGGACAGTAATAACCTACCAACTCTCTCTGGTTGTGACCTGCAGCCTGAGACTCGGGATCTGGACATTTTGTTTTATATGTAATAGACCCTTCGGAACATACCCAAAGGGTTTCCCCTCCTATTCCTCCATGCAAAATATGTTCAACTATCAAATTTATCATTGCCGCATTTCCCCGCAGAGAATTAAGGTTCAAAATGAAAGCACAGGCTTCAGTATGCAAAATGAGGTCACAATTCACAGAATAAACAAAGCTTTCAGCATTAAAGAATGCACACCAATAACTGCACTCATGATGGTCCGTTTTTCATCCATGTTCAGTCAGTGTGTCTCTTTTTACCATCCATAAGTTTTAATTGCACATAAAAAAAGATGGATGCTTATGTACGTATATATATGTGTGTAATATGTTTATATATGATTACCAAGCTCATCCCATCAATTAATGTCTAAAAATTGGGAACTTCATGGATCCTATGAGTAAGATATGTATCAAAAAACTGAAAAAAATATTTTAAATAAGGTCAAAAAAATCATGAAAAACAACCAAAATAACCTTATATCCCAATGATATTACAGATAAAATGTCTCCTTTTATTAGTCACTTTAAAACCATGAGATAAACATAATCAACATGCAGACAACCGTGATGACTAAATAACCCTAACACTTTAGCCTGATTGAAACTGCCTGTCAGCTGAGGTTGGCACCCTAACAGACAATGCGAGATTGGCGCACCCCCCCCCACTCCTCGGTGGCTGTCCCTAAATCTCCTAAGTACCCCGTGAACTGATGTCTCAGATAGACCACGATTTAAACACCACAGGAAAATGGAGAAAGACAGGGATTGCCAAAGGAAAAATGATGAATGGCAGATGGCAATGCTAGATTAGTGTGGAAGGGTGAATGACACAATAACAAAGTGCAAAAGATCATAAACACATGTAGTACCTCACTAAACTGTTCCCTACTGATGTAAGATACTGCCTAGCTGCGGGGGTTGGCACCCTAATGTTCAGCGGATATGGCGCCCGCACTCATCGGCGGCTCACCCTAGGAATCCCTGAAGTTTAACTAATACCATCACAGACTAGCCATGTGATAGACCCAAAGGGTGGCCATGTTAACCAACTTAAGGCAGAATGAAAACAAAATAACACACAGCGTAGATTGAGAACTGGTGTTATATACAATGTCATAATGATAACAGTAACTGAAAAAAGGTACTCATTATATATGATGTCCAAATACGCCTCAAATTGACACCAGTTCTCAATCTACGCTGTTTGTTATTTTGTTTTCATTCTGCCTTAAGTTGGTTAACATGGCCACCCTTTGGGTCTATCACATGGATAATCTGTGATGGTATTAGTTAGTCTTCAGGGATTCCTAGGGTGAGCCACCGATGAGTGGGGGCGCCATATCCCCTGAACATTAGGGTGCCAACCCCCGCAGCTAGGCAGTATCTTACATCAGTAGGGAACAGCTTAGTGAGGTACTACATGTGTTTATGCACTTTTGCACTTTTTATTGTGTCATTCACCCTTCCACACTAATCTAGCGTTGCCATCTGCCATTCATCATTTTTCCTTTGGCAATCTATGTCTTTCTCCATTTTCCTGTGGTGTTTAAGTAGGAAGGTGGTGCTGTTATGGACAGTAGGGAACACGCTGTTACTTTAAGAGACTGCACCCCCTTGTCTGGCAGGATGGAATGTTCTGTTTCTCCCCTGCAATAGACTGTGTGAATGAACTGGACTGTGCAGATGGCAGGGGTGGAGCCTGAACAGCGTGTGTGAGCTGAGGCGGCTGCAGAGAGAACTTTGTGCTGATAGCTGCAAGAGAGGAGAACTGTGTCCTGATATAGCTGCAAGAGAGGACCCCCAGCCTGTAATGGAGTGGACTTGTGAGATTTGACAGACTTTTCCGGGTTCAGCGAGGGTTGCTGTCCTGTGTTAGTTCGAGGAGCCACGAAGATACCGAGAAAGGAATTTACAGTTTCCAGGAGCACCTCCAGGACCCAGAAGCAAGGAGAAGACCACGTTTCATGGAGCTGACAGAAAGCCATGCGCACCACCGTTCTAGACTGTTGGGGGCCCCCAGGACTGGATCTGAGTCCCTAACATCACCGTGAGTTTGTTCCTGTTTTGTGCATATGTCAGGGCCTAGTGTAGGATTCAATAGTCAGAACACGGCTGCCATGAGGCCTGCTTAGTAAAGGCCAGGGAGATTATATGTAGAGTAGCATCATTCTTTGTTTATTGTTTGCATTTACTTGTGTGACATATATTTAGTCTGTAACAGTTGGAGCACTGTGCTATTTTACGGACCAGCTAAAGAATATAACTCTTGTAAATTATCTTTTGCCACTGCATACCCCTGTTTGCATCTTCCTTATCCACTTCATTCCTTGCCTTCCAATAAATCTACCCTTTGTTGTTTGCACCTCATCTTGTGTACAGTAGTCTCCCTGCACCGTGGTGGTCCCCCGGCCATTGCTTCATTTAAATGGTGGTCTATCTGAGACACCAGTTCAGGGTGTATTTAGGAGATTTAGGGACAGCCGCTGAGGAGCAGGGGAGCCAATCTCGTTTGTTAGAGTGCCAACCTCCGCTTACAGGCAGTTTCAATCAGGCTAAAGTGTTAAGATAGGTATCATCAATGGTCCACATATAAAGGTGGAGATGTGACTACAATCATAAAATATGTATTTGTGTGCTGTCTGTGGAGAAAAAACTGCATAACTACAAGATAGTGATGCTCACTTTTGGGTCTGACAATCAGAATGGTTGAGTATGTCACATTGATTCATACTTTTTGTGGCATATCGGGAATAAATTTGTCTAAAATAACATTATGGCAGTGAGAAATCTGGCCCAGTAGATTTTCCTTGTGACATCCCTGATGAAGCTAAAAAGTAGTGAAACCAGAGATGTAGAGAAAATTGAAGGAACAGGTAACAATACTAGCTAGTGGCTGTATGTGGCAAACAATCTTGTGCTGCTTGATGACATCAAGTCAATAGCTCCATTGTTATCAATGACATAGATTCCTCTACTGCTTCTGTATAATGAAATCCATTATAATGTTGGCAAAAATACTAAACAGGCTAAACAGGGCACAGATGTAAACAAAACTGCACCACATCCAAAAAATTCAGTTGTACAGTCTCAAATATCACCGGGGCAATAGTAGAATTTGGTTTTGCTGGATACAGCTTCTTAAAGGAACTCACAGCACTGAGTGGATCATCCAAATGATGTATAAAAGTATTCTTCCCCAGGAACTTTACACCCACAAATATATATATTTTTTAATTTTGATTTTATGTGATATAACAACACTAAATAGTAAGTATTTGTGAAGTTTAAAAGAAATGATAGATGATTTTCTAAATATTTTAAAAATATGAATCTGAAAATTGGGGCCTACATTTGTATTCAGCCCCCCACCCCACCCCGAGTCAATACTTTTTAGGACCACTTTCTACTGCAATTACTGTTGCAAATCTTTTAGGATACAACTCCACGAGCTTTGCACATCTAGAGGTTGAAATTTTTACCCTTTCTTCTTTGCACACTCGCTCTAGCTCATTGAGACTGGATGGAGGCATCTGTGAACAGCAATTTTCAAGTCTTGCCTCAGATTCTCAATGGGATTGATGTCTGGACTGTGACTAGGCCATTCTCACACACATGAATATGCTTTGACGTGACTCTAAACCATTCTTTGTAGCTCTGGCAGTATGTCTAGGGTTGTTGTCCTGCAGGAAGGTGAACCTACACCCCAGTCTCAAGTCTTTTGCAGCCTCTTAGGCTACGTTCAGACTAGCGTTGTGCTAGTGTGCGTCGGGTGACGCAGCGGCGACGCACGCGTCATGCGCCCCTATGTTTAACATGGGGGACGCATGCGTTTTTGTTTGTTGCGTTGTGCGACGCATGCGTCTTTTTTGCCGCAAGCGTCGGACCAAGTTGCTTTTTCTTGCGTCCGATTTTCGGCAAAAAACGACGCACGCATCGCAAAACGCAGCGTTTTTGCGTGCGTTTTGCCGCGTTTTTGTGTGCGTCGTGCGTTGCGTCGCCGACGCAGCGGCGCACAACGCTAGTCTGAACGTAGCCTAACAGATTTTCTTCCAGGATTGTCCTATATTTAGCTCCATCCATCTTCTCATCAACTCTGACCAACTTCCCTGTCCCTATTGAAGAAAATTATCCAGACAGCATGATGCCGCCACCACCAAATTTGACGATGGGCATGGGGTTTTCTCACAAAAAATTCTACTTTGGTCTCATCTGACCAGAGCACCTTCATCCACATGCTAGCTGTGTCCCTTACATGGTCTTTTAAGTACTGCAAATGGGAATTCTTATATCGTCTTGGCTTGCTTTAAAGTAGAACCTTAAAATAAAAATTTTATTTGGTATGATAATAAGAATCACTATCACTTCCCTACACAGAGCTATCCAGCTGGATAGGTCTTTGTAGGGAAGTGATAGTGATTCTTATTACGTATATGCTTGTATTGTCTATTAACTAAAAGCATACCAAATAAAATTTGTATTTTAAGTTTCTATATGATACACTAATTCTTGAAGACCTTTAACTTATATATATTCGATTTATCTTACGATTTTCTTTAAAAAATGGCATTCATTTTGCCACTTTTCCATAAAGGCCAGATTTGTGAAGTATATGACTAATGGTTATCCTTCCACCTGATTTGTCGATCTCTGCAGCTCCTCCAGAGCCTCTTGTCTGCTTCTCTAATTACTTAGCGCTCTCCTTACTTCGAATGTTAGTTTAGGTGGATGTCCATATTTTGATAGTTTTGCAGTTGTGCAACTTGCCTTCCATTTTTGGATGAGGAATTGAACAGTTCTCCATGAAATGTTCAGAAGTTGGGTTATTTTTTATAACCTAACAATGCTTTACTCTACTACTTTATCCCTACAACACCTACAAGAGATCAGGAGTGTACTCTCATACATAAGTATAGAAAAAATGAAGCCCTGAGTCTTTAAATAGTTATATTAAAAAGTGAAAATACAATACAAAATGGCTAGAAGCCTAAATGCACAAACACATGACTAGAGGACAGGGAAAAAACACATAAAACAACTGCCAAGGGAGGTGCATCCCTAAATGTTGGTGCTACGAGTGGGCATAGGATAAATGGATCAGGCATCCCACAATCAAGGAGCAATTACATAGGGAGCCCATATATGCTAGTATTAAGACCAGTATACCTAAAGTGCCCTCACTCATGCGACCTAACATAACAATAGCTTACCCATGTGGGAGGGAGGAACCTCGACAGGCAGAAGGAAGGGCCCCAACGCGCGTTTCGCGAAGTTGGCTTCCTCAGGGGACCATAAGAAAACCCACCAGTGCCCAGTTTCTATACACACACTAAATATCACCTTAATCAATCTCAAACGCCGCGCCAGGTATCTCTCCCCCTACACTGTGAAATGGCCTTAAAATCGGATCGTGTATACATAGTAATGTATTTATGCTCGTAGCGGCAATTGTCATTTGGTTGACAGGTTGCCTTCAAGTCACCTTTATTCTCCCTTGTGTTTGGGTGTTGCATTTTAATCATTTTTCTGTTCTTTGTTTTTAATTTGTTTAGTGATAAGAGGTTCCATGTGTCTCTTTGTGCTCCTGAAATATATCTCTCCTTGACCAGCTTGGTTAGATGTGGATCGATTCTTTCACCGTGAAACAAACTTATATATGGACTGTACGGGAGCACGTTTCGGAATGCATACATCTCGGATCAGAACATTAATGGATTATTGTAGTTTATGTGTTCCGCTCTGACTGTTCTTACAATGAATTTTTTTGTATGCCTCCTCTTTTCTTTCTACCCTTTTCCCTCTTCTTTCTCTAAACAGTGTTTTTAATGGCTTGACGTTTCTTCTTTTTCATGCATACCGCAGTCTTTCCACACTTACCAGTAGTCCTTAGGTCTTTGCCCACACTCCGTCCAGGATGTAATATGGCCGCCGCGCCGTGCGCCTGCGCACTGTAGCCCCGTTTCCGTCCGCGTCACTGAAGGCATCCTTAGGACCCGGCGCGGGTCTTTGACGTCACAGGAAATGTTTTCCTTGACCCGCGCCGCGGTCTGGATGGCCGGATGTGGCGGCTGACGCCGTGGGTGGCACTGCGCATGCGCCGCACCTGGCGCGGCGTTTGAGATTGATTAAGGTGATATTTAGTGTGTGTATATAAACTGGGCACTGGTGGGTTTTCTTATGGTCCCCTGAGGAAGCCAACTTCGCGAAACGCACGTTGGGGCCCTTCCTTCTGCCTGTTGAGGTTCCTCCCTCCCACATGGGTAAGCTATTGTTATGTTAGGTCGCATGAGTGAGGGCACTTTAGGTATACTGGTCGTAATACTAGCATATATGGGCTCCCTATGTAATTGCTCCTTGATTGTGGGATGTCTGATCCATTTATCCTATGCCCACTCGTAGCACCAACATTTAGGGATGCACCTCCCTTGGCAGTTGTTTTATGTGTTTTTTCCCTGTCCTCTCGTCATGTGTTTGTGCATTTAGGCTTCTAGCCATTTTGTATTACTAATGAGCCTTGTTTAATAAATTTTCACTTTTTGATATAACTATTTAAAGACTCAGGGCTTCATTTTTTCTATACTTATGTATGAGAGTACACTCCTGATCTCTTGTAGGTGTTGTAGATTTTGTGGAGTCGCGGCTGCGCTCTCATTGTTTGGTCCTGTATTTTTAGGACCACATATTTTCAATGTATATCCAGTATGTCAGTCATTGCTAAACTACTTTATCCCTAATCTGGATTTTTTTTTAGATTCTGTCTCTCACAGTTGAAGTGTACCTATGATAAAAATCTCCATTCTTTGTAGGTGGGAAAACAAGCAAAATTGGCAGTTTATCAAATGCTAATTTGCACCAATGTATAATTATGTTGGTGATATGTGACAAAAATGTGTAAAAGTTCATGGATATGAATATTTTTAAAGCCACTGTATATTAGAATTGAGGCATGTGAAAAAGTCCTCCTGGGTATCCAACATGCTCCTCCAATCTTGATTCATATTCCCTTTGGCCACTTTAGTCTTCATCTGCCTCCTCCAAATCTTGTTCACGGTCCATAGCCTTGTATGTTCATTATGTAAGACAGGAAGGACAAGAAAATGGCACATGCACAAGTTCTTAAAAAAAAGCTACTGGGTAACTATTGTGACAGTGGGTATGGCAGTGACATCAGTCTGCCTGTTCCACACAAAGTCAGAGTTCACATGGTTCTTCATAGGTTATTATCATGTGCAATTTTAAAAATTTATTTTATCGATGCTGCCAATAGAACAGTACCTGAGCTCGAACCCAGACCCCATTCAGGTGAAAGGGGCCAGAACATCTGGTGTTTGCTGCACATGACAGCATGGCAAACACTGCCTTTGATCGGCGGTAAGATTATTACTGCCATTCAGAGAGCGCAGTTCCCATGATGTCAGATGACAGCGTAAGCCAGCAGCTGTGACCGGCGGTATGAAGTTCAACTCTGGTCACAGAGGCATCGGCAGATGTGAGTAGTGCTCCCATCAGCCTATACCTGCTGTTTCTGACATCAGCAAGAGCAAGCACCACTGATGAAAGTATTCATCAGACAGAACCTGCGCTATAAATAACTAAATTAATTTTAAAAAAAATGAAGTGGGGTCTGCTCTATTTTTGATAAACATCATGGCAAAAGTGACAGCTGCGGCTGCAACCGTCAGCTGTCAGCTTTATCATGACTGGTTATCAAGAATAGACTGGCCGTTTAAATAAATAATTTAAAGCAACGGCATGGGGTCCCCACATTTTTGACAATCTGCCAATCAGAAGCAGGCAGCTGAGGGGCTGGTATTCTCAGGCGGGAAAGGGGCCATGGACATTGCCTACCCCAGCCTAAAAACAGCATCCCGCAGGTACTCCAGAAATGCCATCTACACGATGCACCAATTCTGGTGCTTTGCCCAGCTCTTCAAACTTGCCCTGTGGTGATGGCAAGTGGGGTAATATTTGTTGGGTTCATTTCAGCTGTTTTATGGCCACTGACATCAAGTCCACATTCAAAGGTTAGTAACGTCTATAAGATGTCTCTCTATTACTAACTCCATAGTCATATTGTAAAAAAAAACCAGAATAAAGTCCTTATTTGAAATAAAAATCCACACCGTTTTACAAATTTGTTTAAAAATAGCAAAGTTATACTCACCTTATGCTCATTCCATTAAAGTCCTTGTTCCCTGTAAAAAAAAACAGAAAATAATAAATAACAAAAATACTGACCTTACACCCATTCCATTGAAGCCCATGTCCCCTGTAAAAAAAAGAAAAATAATAAACAACCATATTCCTCACCTGTGTGAAGTGACGATGTCCCACGCCATAATCCATGTCTGAAATATGTGGTTTACTACCTGGATGATGCCGTGATGTAACCATCCAGGCTGAAAACCACAGGAGAATGAGGTGCTGTGAGTGCAGTGTCAGTGACTAGCAGTGACATCATAGAGGTTACTGCAGGTCACTGAGGCTGTGTTCCCACAGATCACTGTGAGCTGGAATGATGAACCATGGTGACCTCAATGAGATCACCATGAGAATTCTCATGGTGCTCACGGTGATCTGATTGAGGTCACTGCAGCTCATCGTCCAGGCTCACAGTGAAGTTTCGGTGGGAACACAGCCTCAGCCACAGCTGCTGGCTCATGCTGTCATCTCACAGCATGGGAACCATGCTGACGGTCATTAATAATTTTACTGTTCTGGTGGGGAACCTGAACAGTAACACAGACTTCCTGGAGAAGTCTGTGGTACAGTTCTGATGCTGAACCCGAACAGTAACACAGACTTCCTGAAGAAGTCAGTGTTCGGGTTCTGTGCCCAAAGAGTAAGGTAACGACCCAAAACTTTACTGTTCAGATTCGCCCATCACTAGTTACCACTAAGGGGGAATGATAATAATTGTACTTTATACATTCAATTTCTCCTGAAATTTTTCAACACATTTTTTCACATCACTTCTAAAATTATTCATTGAGGTCCAGGCTATACTTGGGATATGGCTGAAATCAGGGTCAGACAGGGAATAAAAATCAGTTCTGGCACTGAAATCTAACCAATCCCCATTTAACATTCCCTCCCTCTGTAAGGAGGTGTAGCACTAGAAGAGTCCGGGGGTGGTTACCTTCTCGGCTCTATGCCTGGAACCATTGAGCTGTGCTACAGGTTCCCCAGCGGGCAGACTTAGAGACTGGGAGAGGAAGGAAGCCGGGCAGAGAGTGGGAAAGAGCAGCGTTAGCAGCGTCAGCAGCGGTCAGGGCAGGGCGCAGCTGTGCATCGGGAGAGAGAGAGCTCCCGGTCAGAGGATAAATACAGGGAGATTGCCAAGAAAGACTGCATCTTGTGACTACATGAAAGCAGACTCTGCTGTGACTGGAGAGGTGCGCTTTGAGACCCGTGCAGAGACATTGGCCCGTGCAGAGACTGTGACCCCCTGGTACTCACGGTATCAGTACAGAGACTGTGAACCCTGGTACCCACGGTATCAGTGCAGAGCCCTTGATTCCTGGTGAGAGACTTAATAATAGACTGACCATCGTTTTCCCGGGATAGGCTGTGCTGTAAAAGCTAAAGACTCAGAGCATGTGCATATCACATTAACTCCTGAAACCCCAGGCAGCGGGCTCCTAGAGACTACTCAGCCCACGGACAACAGAGGGACGACAAGTGCCGCTGTTTCTCGGCGCCTACGTTGGAGAAGACGACCCTTCAAGCAAGTCCTCATCAGACTGATAAGTGTTCTTTTTCTCAAGAAATCCTGCTTAATTCTGTTTGACTCCCATATTTTTGCACTGTTTTATTGCTAGTTATATTCTACTGCTTCCTCCCTGCGAGAAGAACCTGATTCCTGTTATTAAACCCCTCAACTGTTGGTCTGTCTGTTCCGTGGTGACATACTCAGTACCTGCATACTATTACACCTCATCCAGGAAAAATAGCAGCATGCAATTCAAGGTTCAGCAAATTTTACATTATTTTGTGATGCACCCCGCCATTCTCTTGAAGAGGTTGTTCAGGATACATTTTGTTTCCCTATAGGCTAGAAAATATAGAAAATAAAAAACATAGCAATACTTGCAATATTCACTATGTCAAAATATTACATTAAAGAAGAACTTCTATCAACATTTTTATCCTCTGGTGTAATTCACTCCACCATAGTTGTGTAAGTTATGATGAATTTTCAACTTTCATTCAGCTGGTTGGGGCTAGCGTAAAAGCGACATAAAGTCTCAACATTTTTGCTGATGGCTTTTTATGACAGAATTGTTGAAAAAAGACCTTGATGAATTGGGGGCAAAGTATCAATCTACTTTACCTAAAAAGAAATGGTTTACATCTGCCAGGTTGATGTAGTGGTACAGATTGCTAAATTGGTTCTGCTCTGAAACCCCAGATTAGCTTTGTGGATAAATGTAGTGCTCTAATGAGTTACAGTTTTGGGTTATGCAATAGCGAAATGAACGTAATTTAGAAATTGTCTGAAAGAAAACAGTAAAAGTTCAAAGTAACTCAAAAGGAAGAGGTGCAAACAGATGGCATACAGCGCTTTGATCTAACTTCTTTCACTGATGCAATGTACGAAAAATGATACAATGATCTCACATAGAATACCATCGTCAGAGATAAACTACCCCTCCAAACATGGATGAATCTATTTAGGTTCAATTGTACTTTTCATAAAAGTTCTGCTCAGTATATTTCCTTCAGTTCTTGTATCTTTCATTTGTGCTGTTTTTTTAAATCATATTAATGAACACGTTGTAATTTTATCAGAAATAATCAGGGGGAAAAGTCATCCATGTTTGTTGCCTCTTAAGGTGCTGGCAAAAGTTTTTTCCAAAAATGTAAAGAATAAAGATAGGAAAACTTTGGGACAGTAATATGATGAAACAGATTAGCAGCTCCACACTAGAAAAAAATACAGTTCTTTACAAGGGAGCAACCACTATCAGAGATTCTTGATTAAAAATAAAAATTAACTAAGTACCAGGGGCAGACACATCATTGGTGCAACTTGTGCGCCCGCACAGGGCCCAAGAGGTAAGGGGGGCCAAAATTGCTGTTGGGAGAAGACTCCTTCAAATATGAGAGACCTGGAGCAGTTTGCAAAACAAGTTGTCCAAAATTCCAGCTGAGAGGTGCAAGAAGCTGTTGTTGGTTATAGGAAGCAATTGATTGCAGTTATTTATTCCAAAGAGTGTGCAACCAAATATTAAGTTAACGGTGCCAACAATTTTGTCCAGTACATTTTTGTGTGAAATGATGTCCAATTTGTCTTTTTTTCTCTTTTATTTTGCATTGTCCTAAAACATACAAAGGTAATAAACATGTGTATAACACAACATGTGTAATTTCAATACATTTCTGGGAGAAATACTCAATTTTCTAGAACAATTTCAAGGGTGCCAACATTTTTGGCTATCACTATGTACCAGGATGGGGGACATATATACCAAGATGTGAGACATATATAACAGGATGGATGATATATATAGCAGGATGGGCCCAGAATGGGGGACATATATACCAGATTGGGCCCAGGATGGAAGTCATATATACCAGGATGGGAGACATATATACCAAGATGGGCCACATATATATCACGATGGGGACATATATACCAGGATTCACTGAGGTTGGGCAAATCTCTGGTCTACTACAGCACATCCCAACCCAGTGCCCTTAAAAATTGCAGGATGATTATAATGCTCCTGAATAAAAAATATCTGCTCTAGGCTGTGCCTTTGAATAAATAATTGTCCCTCACTGAGTTTCCTGCACAAAATATGATGCCACACTATCCCTCTTATGGTTTATGAACTCATCCTAGTGTATCTGCACCACTCCTCATACCAATCCACACCCTGCTCCTTATAGTGTGTACGCACCAATCCCCCCTTACTCCTCATGCTGTGTCCGCACCAATCCACACCACACTCCTTATAGTGTATCAGCACAAATCCTCCCCTAACTCCTCATACTGTGTTTATAACAAACCACACACCTCCATTCCTCATTGTGTAGCCACATCAATCCACCCCCTCACTTTATATACTGTATCCACACCAATACTGTGTCTGTGTCTGGTCCATCTTGCTTCTCATGTCTCCTTAAATTTCTCCCACCCAGGTAGAATAAATTTTCAGTCTCTTTAGTTCAGGTGTAGAACTTACCAGACGAATGTTCACTGAGCCTCTGCGACGACGTTCACCATACCTCTGAAATGGTAAAAGACGTTATTAATTGCTTCTCACAGCTGACTATCTGCTTAACAGCTGGCACAAAGATAGGCCAACTCTCACTCCAGGGGGTGGCAAAATTCAGTCACTGGAGAGACAAGTCAGAATGCAGCATCAGGTGGCCCCACGGCGCCCCGCTGCCAGCTGTGCCTGGGGGAAATACCCACTTACTTTCCCCCCAGATATGCCCCTGCATTATGGGAGACCAGTGTGGCAATGCAAAATTACGTTAGTCTGCTTAATGATATTTCAGCAGTGAAGAAAAATGGTCCCAGGCAAATTTTTTTTTGCAAATTGTAAATCTCAAAATATGAAAATTTGGGTTAAACTGCAAATTTTAGGGAATTCAACTCCAACTCGATCCTCCATGGATTAATCTGCACAGTCTGACTTTGGGGTCAATTTGTTGGGACATCCATTCCTGAAAAGATTGCCAACTGTCTTGAATGTTTTCCACTGGTGAATAATCTTTCTCACTGTATAATGATAGACTCCAAATTGTTTGGAAATGGCCTTATCACTTTTCCCAGATTGATGGGCAGTAAAAATTGCTTCTGTATGACCATTGTTGATGTGTTTCCTTCTTGGCTTTCTGTTAACACGTTCTATGCTCCAGATCAGTAGGTGGCCACATTTACTGATGAACAATTAATCAAGGGAAATTGATTTGCAGACCCTCGCTGCTACTTACCCTATACATTTTGGCCTAGTTTTTGTTAAATAAAAAATGACACAATGTAATTTGTCCTGTGTTCATATGAGTATATTTTTACATAATTTTAAGACTTTCTAAGAATTGGATGATTTTTAAGTCCTGATACCAATAACCATAGAATTCAAGGAGAATGTACTTCGTTGTTCTCATAACTGCATATTTTAAAGATCGCTGATGTAGTCTACATCAGGGGTGTCAAACTGCATTCCTCGAGGGCTGCAAACAGGTCATGTTTTCAGGATTTCCTTGTACTGCACAGGTGATAATTTAATCACCTACACAAATAATGAGTTGGTGATTAAACTATCACCTGTGCAGTACAAGGAAATCCTGAAAACATGACCTGTTTGCAGCCCTCGAGGAATGCAGTTTGACACCCCTGGTCTACATCATTGCAAATCGAATGTTCATTATTATGTGATGTATAGTCCCCCTCTAGACTTGAGTGTAGAAAAGTAAGGTGTAAAAAAAAATGGTGCTCCCCTTGTCACTCATTTGTCATCTGTCACAATGCACATTGTAATGTTAGAGGCCTTCTCGATGGCAGATGCTCCAGCAGGTAGTGAAAATGCCAGATGAGGATGTCACATAACAGAGGAAAGTGAGGCTCAGATGAAGTTGAGGGCCAGACGCTGGACTTCGGTGGTGGGACAGGTGAATGGCGAGGCACGAACTGTAAAATGTGCACGAAGTGAATAAAAAAAAAAAAAAAAAAGAAATATCAGATTCAGGAGAACTGGAATTTTTGGTAAAATGCAAGGTGAATTGAATTTGCCTCGCACAAATTCTCTCATCTGTTCCCTCTATGCCAGTTTTCTGATGTCATAAAGCCACGAAAATGAGTGCAAAAGATATTTTCAGAAAAAACAGCAAAACACGGCAGAGGTTCTTACCTGCCTAGGCCTCCAAACAAATGCACTAACAGGATGCAGTGGACCCATGTGGTAAAATAGAAACACAGGTGCAGCATAACCGATGACGCAGCCACTCACCAGCTACCAAACTAATGGAGGGGGTGGCTGCTTGGCACATAGCTGCACATAAAAACTTGTATCTATGTGGCACTGTTCACACAATGGAGATGCACAGCATCCAGGCAGGCCTAGTAGTGACACCCTTCTATTAGATCAGGCGGGCCTGCCCAGCGCTATCCAAATGCACCCCATGTGCACAGACACCACAGTTTACAAGCAGAAAATGGGCCCAACTGCACCCCGAAAAAAAGTGCAAAAAACTTTTGCTGTTTAGAGATAGGACTCATAAGCATGAGGACCCTTGACGTGGGTTATGAGCTTGCGTATTTTGGCCAGAATATAAACCAATACCTCACATAATATTTTTTTATGTGTTTTTTGCACTTTTTTTCGGGGTGCAGTTGGGCCCATTTTCTGCTTGTAAACTGTGGTGTCTGTGCACATGGGGTGCATTTGGATAGCGCTGGGCAGGCCCGCCTGATCTAATAGAAGGGTGTCACTACTTGGCCTGCCTGGATGCTGTGCATCTCCATTGTGTGAACAGTGCCACATAGATACAAGTTTTTATGTGCAGCTATGTGCCAAGCAGCCACCCCCTCCATTAGTTTGGTAGCTGGTGAGTGGCTGCGTCATCGGTTATGCTGCACCTGTGTTTCTATTTTACCACATGGGTCCACTGCATCCTGTTAGTGCATTTGTTTGGAGGCCTAGGCAGGTAAGAACCTCTGCCGTGTTTTGCTGTTTTTTCTAAGTTTTGGAGGATCTTTGAATCCTCTTTTTGTGCTTTTGCTGTTTAGAGAAAAGATATTTTCACAAACCTTTTTGCCTTTTTATCCTTTCTGCGGAAGCCTTCACTATGATATCTATGTCATACAGTTACATTTGTCACATAATCACAGATTCGTATTTCATTGATTTTCACGTATTTATTAGCATGCAAATTAGAAACAATTGTTCTTTAATTTATATATTAGAAAAACATTGCTCTTTCTACATTACAGTTATTTTTCACCTTTATAAGGTGATTGCAATTTTTGCAGCAGACTATTCCTAGAAACAGATGCCACGCTGAGCTACGTGCTGAGCTACCTGGAAGACGCAGAACATCTTACTCTGAAACAGCAAGGACTAAATAATATGGACTATGATCACACATGCTTCACAACTATATTTAACCTTCGATAGGTAATTAGGATAAATCCTTTTCATCATCAGCCTAAGCAGTCTTAGGATTTACCATGTTTGGGGATCACATTCAGGCTTCCTTCATCCAAAGCTTTTTATCAATTTGGCTACAGAGCTTCTTACCACAAAAAAAAGCAAAAGAAACCAGAAAAAAGTGCTGTTAATAATAGACAGAAATTAACTACTAGAGGAGAGAAAACTACAAAAAACAATTTCTTTGATTTCAATAGGCAACATGTAATGTGTAATTTTCCTTGTGGTGCTGATGAAGGGTAATTGATTACCTCTTGCCGGATGTCCATGGAGGTTACACAGATTGTAGTGTCCAAACATCACATTTTGTGTATTAACTTCTAAATAAAATATCCATCTGATTGACATTTTGGACTGCCCAGTACTTTACATTGCTTATTATTCATCAATTTATCAGTACAGCTTAAAAGGTTCCAGATCCATTAAAAAGATTGCATCAATGGAAAAACCGACGCGTTTTCGACATAGAACTGTCCTTAATCATGGTATTCAAGGACAGCCCTATGCCAGAAACATGTCATTTTTTTTTACTGCAATGCAATATTTTTAATGTATCTGAAAATTTTAATGAATTGGTGAAATTTTACATCCAAACAGATGAACACTTTGTTTGCTTTGTCTGACTCTCGAGCCAAGCAAAGGATTTTACTTTCCATGCCGATGTTCTGAAGATGAACTGACCTAGCAAGCCAGTCTCTAACTTCAAAGCAGAGATCTTGAAACCCATAAAGAACTAAAAGTTGCCCAACTTTTTACAATACGATAGTTTATACTACGTATTATATCTGGAAGTATTTCCTTACACATTCCTCAGGACAGTTTACATAGTTCTCAGTGAGGAGATGGGCACATTAACCCCTTAATCCCATATGACGTACTATCCCGTCCAGGTGACCTGGGACTTAATTCCCATGGACGGGATAGTACGTCATATGCGATCGGCCGCGCTCACGGGGGGAGCGCGGCCGATCGCGGCCGGGTGTCAGCTGCCTATCGCAGCTGACATCCGGCACTATGTGCCAGGAGCGGTCACGGACCGCTCCCGGCACATTAACCCCCGGCACACCGCGATCAAAGATGATCGCGGTGTGCCGGCGGTGCAGGGAAGCATCGCGCAGGGAGAGGGCTCCCTGCGGGCTTCCCTGAGACGATCGGTACACGGTGATGTGCTCACCGTGTACCGAGCGTCTTCTCCCTGCAGTCCCCGGATCCAAAATGGCCGCCGGGCTGCATCCGGGTCCTGCAGGGAGCACTTCCGGGTCAGGATCAGGCTGCAGCTGCAGCTCTAATCCTGCCCGGCTGTATGTCAGATCACCGATCTAACAGAGTGCTGTGCACACTGTCAGATCGGTGATCTGTGATGTCCCCCCCTGGGACAAAGTGAAAAAGTAAAAAAAAAAATTTCCACACTTGTAAAAAAAAATAAAAAAAAAATTCCTAAATAAAGCAGAAAAAAAAAAATATTATTCCCATAAATACATTTCTTTACATAAAAAAAAAACAAAAAAAACAATAAAAGTACACATATTTAGTATCGCCGCGTCCGTAACGACCCGACCTATAAAACTGGCCCACTAGTTAACCCCTTCAGTGAACACCGTAAGAAAAAAAAAAAAAAAACGAGCCAAAAAACAACGCTTTATTATCATAACGCTGAACAAAAAGTGGAATAACACGCGATCAAAAAGACGGATATAAATAACCATGGTACCTCTGAAAACGTCATCTTGTCCCGCAAAAAACGACCCGCCATATAGCATCATAACCAAAAAAATAAAAAAGTTATAGTCCTGAGAATAAAGCGATGCCAAAATAATTATTTTTTCTATAAAATAGCTTTTATCGTATAAAAGCGCCAAAACATAAAAAAAATGATATAAATGAGGTATCGCTGTAATCGTACTGACCCGAAGAATAAAACTGCTTCATCAATTTTACCAAACGCGGAACGGTATAAAAGCCTCCCCCAAAAGAAATTCATGAATAGCTGGTTTTTGGTCATTCTGCCTCACAAAAAATCGGAATAAAAAGCGATCAAAAACTGTCACATGTCCGAAAATGTAACCGATAAAAACGTCAACTCGTCCCGCAAAAAACAAGACCTCACATGACTCTGTGGACCAAAATATGGAAAAATTATAGGTCTCAAAATGTGGAGACGCAAAAACTTTTTTGCTATAAAAAGCGTCTTTTAGTGTGTGACGGCTGCCAATCATAAAAATCCGATATAAAAAACTCGCTATAAAAGTAAATCAAACCCCCCTTCATCACCCCCTTAGTTAGGCTAGGTTCACATTGCGTTAATGGGTTAACGCTAACGGACAGCGTTGCACGGCGAAAATGTCACAATTAACGCCGTGCAACGGGTCCGTTAGCACAACCATTGACAGCAATGTGATTTTCGGGTGTAGCGCATCGCTAGAGCGTGCCATTTTCGGCTCGCGCTAGCAAGGTGCCGTTCTTTTGTGGCGCGCCTCAGACGCTGCTTGCAGCGTCCGCGGCGCGCCCGAGGTCCGATCCCCGATCTTCCAGAGCGGGGACGTTAACGCGACCACTAAACACGACACCTAAAAAGACATTGCGTTAGCGCAATCCGCTAGTGCTAAACGGATTTCCCTAATGCAATGTGAACCTAGCCTTAGGGAAAAATAATAAAATTAAAAAAAATGTATTTATTTCCATTTTCCCATTAGGGTTAGGGTTAGGGCTAGGGTTAGGGCTAGGGTTAGGGTTTGTATTACATTTACGGTTGGGATTAGGGTTGGGATTAGAATTAGGGGTGTGTCAGGGTTAGGTGTGTGGTTAGGGTTACAGTTGGGATTAGGGTTAGGGGTGCGTTTGGATTAGGGTTTCAGTTATAATTGGGGGGTTTCCACTGTTTAGGCACATCAGGGGCTCTCCAAACGCGACATGGCGTCCGATCTCAATTCCAGCCAATTCTGCATTGAAAAAGTAAAACAGTGCTCCTTCACTTCCGAGCTCTCCCGTGCGCCCAAACAGGGGTTTACCCCAACATATGGGGTATCATCGTACTCGAGACAAATTGGACAACAACTTTTTGGGTCCAAGTTCTCTTGTTATCCTTGGGAAAATAAAAATTTGGGGGGCTAAAAATCATTTTTGTGGGAAAAAAAAGGATTTTTTATTTTCACGGCTCTGCGTTGTAAACTGTAGTGAAACACTTGGGGGTTCAAAGTTTTCACAACACATCTAGATAAGTTCCATGGGAGGTCTAGTTTCAATATGGGGTCACTTGTGGGTGGTTTCTACTGTTTGGGTACATCAGGGGCTCTGCAAATGCAACGTGACGCCTGCAGACCAATCCATCTAAGTCTGCATTCCAAATGGCGCTCCTTCCCTTCCGAGCTCTGCCATGCGCCCAAACAGTGGTTCCCCCCCACATACGGGGTATCAGCGTACTCAGGACAAATTGAACAACAACTTTTGGGGTCCAATTTATTCTGTTACCCTTGTAAAAATACAAAGCTGGGGACTAAAAAATCATTTTTGTGAAAAAAAAAAATAATTTTTATTTTCACGGCTCTGCGTTATAAACTGTAGTGAAACACTTAGGGGTTCAAAGTTCTCACAACACATCTAGATAAGTTCCTTGGGAGGTCTAGTTTCTAATATGGGGTCACTTGTGGGGGGTTTGTACTGTTTGGGTACATCAGGGGCTCTGCAAATGCAACGTGACTCCTGCAGACCAATCCATCTAAGTCTGCATTCCAAATGGCGCTCCTTCCCTTCCGAGCTCTGCCATGTGCCCAAACAGTGGTTCCCCCCCACATATGGGGTATCAGCGTACTCAGGACAAATTGGACAACAACTTTTGGGGTCCAATTTATTATGTTACCCTTGTGAAAATACAAAACTGGGGGCTAAAAAATAATTTTTGCGAAAAAAAAAAAAAAATTATTTTAACGGCTCTGCGTTATAAACTGTAGTGAAACATTTGGGGGTTCAAAGCTCTCAAAACACATCTAGATAAGTTCCTTATGGGGTCTAGTTTCCAAAATGGTGTCACTTGTGGGGGGTTTTAATGTTTAGGCACATCAGGGGCTCTCCAAACCAACATGGCGTCCCAACTTAATTCCAGTCAATTTTGCATTGAAAAGTCAAATGGCGCTCCTTCCCTTCCGAGCTCTGCTATGCACCCAAAAAGTGGTTTACCCCCCACATATGGGGTATCGTCGCACTCAGGACAAATTGCACAACAACTTTTGTGGTCTAATTTCTTCTCTTACCCTTGGGAAAATAAAAAATTGGGGGCGAAAAGATCATTTTTGTGAAAAAATAAGATTTTTTATTTTTACGGCTCTGCATTATAAACTTCTGTGAAGCACTTGTTGGGTCAAAGTGCTCACCACACATCTAGATAAGTTCCTTAAGGGGTCTACTTTTCAAAATGGTGTCACTTGTGAGGGGTTCCAATGTTTAGGCACATCAGGGGCTCTCCAAACGCAACATGGCGTCCCATCTCAATTCCAGTCAATTTTGCATTGAAAAGTCAAATGGCGCTCCTTCCCTTCCGAGCTCTGCCATACGCCCAAACAATGGTTTACACCCATATATGGGGTATCAGCGTACTCAGGACAAATTGGCCAACAATTTTTGAGGTCCAATTTCTTCTCTTACTCTTGGGAAAATAAAAAATTGGGGGCGAAAAGATCATTTTTGTGAAAAAATATGATTTTTTATTTTTACGGCTCTGCATTATAAACTTCTGTGAAGCAATTGGTGGGTCAATGTGGTCACCACACATCTAGATAAGTTCCTTAGGGTGTCTACTTTCCAAAATGGTGTCACTTGTGGGGGGTTTCAATGTTTAGGCACATCAGTGGCTCTCCAAACGCAACATGGCGTCCCATCTCAATTCCTGTCAATTTTGCATTTAAAAGTCAAATGGCGCTCCTTCCCTTCCGAGCTCTGCCATGCGCCCAAACAGTGGTTTACTCCCACATATGGGCTATCAGCGTACTCAGTACAGATTGTACAACAATGTTTGGCATCCATTTTATCCTGTTACCCTTGGTAAAATAAAACAAATTGGAGCTGAAATAAATTTTGTGTGAAAAAAAGTTAAATATTCATTCTTATTTAAACATTCCAAAAATTCCTGTGAAACCCCTGAAGGGTTAATAAACTTCTTGAATGTGGTTTTGAGCACCTTGAGGGGTGCAGTTTTTAGAATGGTCTCACACTTGGGTATTTTCTATCATATAGACCCCTCAAAATGACATCAAATGAGATGTGGTCCCTAAAAAAAAATGGTGTTGTAAAAATGAGAAATTGCTGGTCAACTTTTAACCCTTATAACTCCCTAACAAAAAAAAATTTTGGTTCCAAAATTGTGCTGATGTAAAGTAGACATGTGGGAAATGTTACTTATTAAGTATTTTGCGTGAGATATCTCTGTGATTTAAGGGCATAAAAATTTAAAGTTGGAAAATTGCGAAACTTTCTAAATTTTCGCCAAATTTCCGTTTTTTTCACAAATAAACGCAAGTTATATCGAATAAATGTTACTACTAAAATGAAGTACAATATGTCACGAGAAAACAATGTCAGAATCGCCAAGATCCGTTGAAGCGTTCCAGAGTTATAACCTCATAAAGGGACAGTGGTCAGAATTGTAAAAATTGGCCCGGTCATTAACGTGCAAACCACCCTCGGGGCTTAAGGGGTTAAGGAAAGGGAGTGGGAATTACGTAAAAGCAGCAGAAACAATTGATGCAGATTTTAGGTTTGTTTTACACTGGAGTCAATAGAATGATATCTGTGTACTGTCCTAATAAACAATACGATCAATCTGTCACCAGGGATCATAGCATTTCCCTGATAACTTCCCTCAGTACCCATTGTACTTCTGAGGACTGCACTTCCTGCCTGATGTTATCACTCCAGCCTGTGATGTTTCAATTGTCCTAGCAGGCGGAAACAGACAATGCCATGGTGGGCAGAGACAGGGAGCCATAGTGGCTACATACATCCATATACATCAATAAAGCCCTTCCAAGGACTCTGTTGTGAATAGTGCACAAAAGCAAAAAATGCCCAAAAAGTTTAGGGAAGAACTTTATAAAAATCATGAAAATAACCCAACAGCTGCCTAACAAAGAGCAGATCTTCTTCTGTCCTTGTATTGCATGGTCACCTAATCAACTACAAGAATAAAAAGCCGGATCTGTGCCAAATAACTGATTACTGGACAACAATTATTTATTATAAAGCTAAAGACCAAAAAAGTCTAAGGGTATGTTCACACGTTCCTGATTTCCATCCTTTTTTTTTTCAGGACTGTTTTTTAAAAAACTGCAGCTCTTGGCAGAAAACGCAGGTCCTTTTTTTGGTCCTTTTTTGGTCCTTTTTTGATGCGTTTTTTGATGTGTTTTTTGATGCGTTTTTTGATGCAGTTTTCTAGCCAGAGTCTGTGTGTTTTCTAGGAATTTTTTTAGGGTTAAAATGGCTGAAAATACCCTAACCCTACCCCTAACCCTAACCCTACCCCTAACCCTACCCCTAACCCTACCCCTAACCCTAACCCTACCCCTAACCCTACCCCTAACCCTAACCCTACCCCTAACCCTACCCCTAACCCTAACCCTACCCCTAACCCTACCCCTAACCCTACCCCTAACCCTAACCCTATTCTAACCTTAGTGAAAAAAAATAAATTATTTTTTTATTGTCCCTACCTATGGGGGTGACAAAGGGGGGGGGTCATTTACTATTTTTTTTATTTTGATCACTGAGATAGGTTATATCTCAGTGATCAAAATGCACTTTGTAACGAATCTGCCGGCCGGCAGATTCGGCGGGCGCACTGCGCATGCGCCCACCATTTTGCAAGATGGCGGCGCCCAGGAAAGAAGACGGCCGGACGGACAACGGGACCGGGTAAGTATAAGGGGGGGAGATGGGGGGAGATGGGGGCACGGGGGGGCGTTGGAGCACGGGGGGGTGGCATCGGAGCATGGGGGGGTGGGATTGGGGCACGGGGGGGCAGCCACACTGCAGCGGTTCTGCACCACAAACCGCAGTAAAACCCGCAGATATTTTTTTCATCTGCGGGTTTTACTGCGGCTTTCACCTCACAATGGAGGTCTATGGGTGCAGAACCGCTGCTGTTTTACAAAAAGAAGTGACATGGTACTTCTTTTTTACCGCAGCTAATCAGTGCGGTTTTTTTTTTCAATTCAGGACCATGTGCACAGTGGGTCCTGTTTTCCATAGGGTACAGTGTACTGTACCCTGCATGGAAAACAGCCGCGGAACCGCAGCGGCAAAACCGCTGCGTTTCCGCGGTAAAAAACGCACTGTGTGAACATGGCCTAATAGTCCACAACATATCAGAAGACTGACTCCTATCATGATTAGCTTGGTCTAAAAGTTTGGATAATGTTACATTATTATCTGCATACTCTTCTTCTGTCACTCACAAACACTAGTGGATGAACGGGCAATAATTAATTCTAATTAAAAAATGGTGAAGCTTAATTAACTTCTGTGCTTGCCACAACTTCAAATACGTATTTCTCACTGCAAAATGAAAATAAATTTATATAATTTATACAAGGTGATTTTCTGGATTTTATTTCTTATATTCTATCTCTCAATGTTAACCCTTTCATGACCTTGGGATTTTCCGTTTTTCTGTGTTCGTTTTTCGCTCCCTTCCTTCCCAGAGCCATAACTTTTTTATTTTTCCATCAATATGGCCATGTGAGGGCTTGTTTTTTGCGAAATGAGTTGTACTTTTGAATGACTTCATTGGTTTTACCATGTCATGTACTAGAAAATGGGAAAAAATTCCAAGTACGGTGAAATTGCAAAAAAAGTGCAATCCCACACTTGTTTTTTGTTTGACTTTTCCACTAGGTTCACTAAATGCTAAAACTGACCTGCCATTATGATTCTCCAGGTCATTACGAGTTCATAGGCACCTAATATGTCTAGGTTCTCTTTTATCTAAGTAGTGAAAAAAATTCCAAACTTTGCTAAGAAAAAAAAAATTGCGCCATTTTCCGATACCAGTAGCGTCTCTAATTTTTGTGATCTGGGGTCGGTTGAGGGTTTATTTTTGCATTCCAAGCTGATTTTATTGATACCACTTTTGTGCAGATACGTTCTTTTGATCGCCCGTTATTGCATTTTAATGCAATGTCGCGGCGATCAAAAAAATGTAATTCTGGCGTTTCAATTTTTTTCTCGCTACAACATTTAGCGATCAGGTCAATCCTTTTTTTTATTGATAGTTCGGGCAATTCTGAACGCTGCGATACTAAATATGTGTAGGTTTGATTTTTTTTTATTGTTCTATTTTGAGTTGGGCGAAAGGGGGGGTGATTTAAACTTTTATATTTTTTTTATTTTTTTCACATTTAAAATTTTTTTTTTTTAAACTTTTGCCATGATTCAATAGCCTCCATGGGAGGCTAGAAGCTGGCACAACTCGATCGGCTCAGCTACATGGGAGCGATCATCAGATCGCTCCCATGTAGCAGAATTCCTGCATTGCTATGAGCGCCAACCACAGGGTGGCACTCATAGCAATCCAGCATCAGCAACCATAGAGGTCTTCAGGACCTCTATGGTTACTATGCAGATGCATCGCTGACCCCTGATCATGTGACGGGGGTCGGCGATGCGCTCAATTCTGGCCCGATGGCCGGAAGCGCCGGTTAAATGCCGAAGCCCGCATCAAAGCGGGGGTTCTGACGTCTGATGTACTATCCCGTCTGAGGTCAGAAAGGGGTTAAAATTAACCTACCCTTAAAATTATAGACTGTTCATGTCTTTGTCAGTGGGCAAACTAACAAAATCAGCAAGGAATCAAATAATCATTTCCTTCATTGTATACAGTATATATATGTGTGTGTGTAACTGATATCTATATACCTATGTATTCTATTTGTACATACCATATATACTCGAGTATAAGACAACCCGAGTATAAGCCGACCCCCCTAATTTTGCCACAAAAAACTGGGAAAACTTATTGACTCGAGTATAAGCCTAGGGTAGGAAATGCAGCAGCTACCGGTGAATTTCAAAAATAAAAATAGATGCTCCATACCGTTCATTATGGCCCCATAGATGCTCTATATAAAGCTGTGCCCCACATATAATGCTCTGCACCATTCATTATGGCCCCATATAAAGCTGTGCCCCATATAGAATGCTCTGCACCGTTCATTATGGCCCCATAGATGCTCCATATAAAGCTGTGCCCCATATAGAATGCTCTGCACCGTTCATTATGGCCCCATAGATGCTCCATATAAAGCTGTGCCATATATAATGCTCTGCACCGTTCATTATGGCCCCATAGATGCTCCTTATAAAGCTGTGCCATATAGAATGCTCTGCACCGTTCATTATGGCCCCATAGATGCTCCATATAAAGCTGTGCCATATATAATGCTCTGCACCGTTCATTATGGCCCCATAGATGCTCCTTATAATGCTGTGCCATATAGAATGCTCTGCACCGTTCATTATGGCCCCATAGATGCTCCTTATCAAGCTGTGCCATATAGAATGCTGCTGCTGCTGCAATAAAAAAAAAATCACATACTCTCCTCTCTTCGCTCAGGACACTGGCGCTTTCAATATTTACCTGCTCCTCGTGCGGCTCCGTCTCCAGCACTGACGCTCAGCAGAGGGCGCGCACTGACTACGTCACCGCGCCCTCTAACCTGAGCGTCACTGCCAGAGGACGTTAAAGATGAAAAAATGGCGTGGCCTCCTGCGCAATTTCCAAAACCAGCACAGGGAAAGCCGATGACTGGTGGCAGATGTTTATAGCCTGGGAAGGGGGTAATACCCATGGAGCTTCCCAGGCTATTAATATCATCTCACAGCTGTATACTTAGCGTTTACTTGCTACTATAAAGGGGGACCCCCAAAAATGACGTGGGGTCCCCCCATAATTAATAACCAGAAAAGGCTATGCAGACAGCTGTGGGCTAATATTAATAGGCTAGGAAGGGACCATGGATACTGCTTCTCCCTGGCTAAAAACATCAGCTCTCAGCCGCATCAGAAAAGGTGCATCTCTAAGATACAAAAATTCTGGCACTTAGCCTTGCTTGTCCCACTTGCCCTGTAGTGGTGGAAAGTGGTGTAGTAGTTAGGGGGGTTGATGTCAACGTTAGGTGACATCAAGCACCGAGGTTAATTATGGAAAGACATCAATAAGACACCCCCATTACTAACCCTATAGTCATATTGTAAGAAAACACAGACACCCAGAAAAAAGTCCTTTAATTGAAAGGACGTTGGGCACTCAGACCATCCTCATTGAGTCAGTTTCTAACCATTTGTGTAGACACATGCATATTTGTGGCCTGCTGGAGGTAATTTTGCAGGGCTCTGACAGTGCTTCTCCTGTTCCTTCTTGCACAGAGTTTGAGGTAGTGGTCCTGCTGCTGGGTTGTTGCCCTCCTATGGCCCCCTCCAAGTCTCCTGGTGTACTGGCCAGGCTCCTGGTAGCGCCTCCAGCCTCTGGACACTATGCTGACTGACACAGCAAACCTTCTTGCTACAGCTCGCATTGATGTGCCATCCTGGATGAGCTGCACTACCTGAGCCACTTGTGTGGGTTATAGAGTCCGTCTTATACTACCACGAGTGTCAAAGAACAACCAACATTCAAAAGTGACCAAAACATCAGCCAGAAAGCATTGGTACTGAGATGTGATCTGTGGTCCCCACCTGCTGAACCACTCCTTTATTGAGGGTGTCTTGATAATTGCCAATAATTTCCATCTGTTGTCTGTTCCATTTGCACAACAGCATGTGAAATTGATTGTCAATCAGTGTTGCTTCCTAAGTGGACAGTTTGATTTCACAGAAGTTTGATTTACTTGGAGTTATATTCTGTTGTTTAAGTGTTTCCTTTATTTTTTTGAGCAGTGTATATATATATATATAGTATACATGTATGTGTGCTTTGACAAATATTTCCTTTGAAAACGATGTGTAAATGACAGAGAATTGCTCTATGTAAAACATTGTGCTAACCCCTTAACCCCCGGAGGTATTTTTGTTTTTGCATTTTCATTTTTTGCTCCCCTTTTTCCCAAAGCCATAACTTTTTTATTTTTCTGTCAATAAGGTCATGTGAGGGCTTGTTTTTTGTGTGACGAGTTGTACTTTTGAACGACACCATTGGTTTTAACATACTGTGTACTGTAAAACGGGGAAAAAAATTCCAAGTGCGGTGAAATTGCACAAAAAAGTGCACTCTCACAGATGTTTTTTGTTTTACTTTCTTACTATGTTCACTAAATGCAAAAACTGACCTGCCATTGTGATTATCCAGGTCATTATGAGTTCATAGACACCAAACATGTCTAGGTTCTTTTCTATCTAAGTTGTGAAAAAAAATTCCGTTTGCAAAAAAAAAATATTGCACCATTTTCCGATACCCATAGCGTCTCCATTTTTCATGATCTTGGGTTGGATGAGGGCTTATTTTGTGCGCTCCAAGCCTACATTTTTAATTATACCATTTTGGTGCAGATACGATGTTTTGAGTGCCCATTATTGCATTTTAATGCAATGTTGCGGCGACCAAAAAACGTAATTCTGGCGTTTTGATTTTTCTCGTTATAACGTTTAGTGATCAGGTTAATTTTTTTCTATATTGATTGATTGGGCAATTCTGAAAGTGGCAATACCAAATATGTGTATGTTTGATTTTTTTTTTTTTTTATTATTTTGAATGGGGCAAAAAGGTGATTTAAACTTTTATACATTTTTTATTTTTTTAATATTGTTAAAAAAAATTTTTTTTTACTTTTGGCATGCTTCTATAGTCTCCATAGGAAAAAAAAAATTGGGTAAACGTGGATTTACTCTGCGCTGCTGAATAAGTGAAGGTCCGAACGTATATCATATAACATGTGGCTTTATTCATATGATATATGTCTGAACCTTCGCTTATTCAGCAGTGCAGAGTAAATCCACCTTTACAGAATTTTTTTTCCATCGGTTGGTCATCAGTGGACCTGTGGATCTGCTGCAGCGAATACTGTTAGGGTATGTGCCTACGCTGCGGATTTTCCTGCAGATTTTTCCGCAGTGGATTTGGAAAATCCGCAGTGCAAAACCACTGCGGTTTTCACTGCGGATTTTCTTGTGGTTTCTTCTGCGGTTTCTTCTGCGGGTTTTCACCAGCACTTTCCTATTGGTGCTGGTTGAAACCCGCTGTGGAATCCGCACAAACAATTGACATGCTGCGGAAAATAATCCGCAGCATTTCCGCGCTGCTTTTTCAGCAGCATGTGCACAGCGTTTTTTTTTTCCATAGGTTTACATTGTACTGTAAACTTTGGGAAAACTGCTGCGGATCCGCAGCGGACAAATCCGCTGCGGATCCGCAGCGGACAAATCCGCTGCGGATCCACAGCAAAATCCGCAGCGTGTGAACACAGCCTTATAAGCCATAATTTGGCTCCATCTGCTGAGTACAATCTTATTGTGTCTAACCATTTGAATCACGTTTAAGACGCTATTTTGCGCTATTTCTCCAACAGTATCTATTTCAATAGTCTCCATGTGAGACAAGAAGCTGCCATAACCCGATCGGCTCTGCTACATAGAGACAATGATCAGATCGCCTGTATGCAGCAGAAATGCTCACTTGCTATGAGGGCCGACCCCCGGGAGGCGCTCATAGCAGTCTGGCAGTGACAACCATAGAGGTCTGCTGGAGACCTCTGGTTGTCATGCCAACCCATAAGTGAACCACGATCAGGTGACACAGAGATTGAAAGCGGCATTTAACTAGTTAACAGCCATGGGTGGATCGCGATTCCACCCGCGGTTGTTAGAGGCATATCAGCTGTTCAAAACAGCTGACAAGTGCATGAAAAGAGCCCACATCAAAAGGAGGGAGTCCAACATCGGTGTACCATTAGGCCCAATGTTGAGATTAAAATCGCATTTCAAATGGATAGCTATGGCACAGCATTCGGATGAAAATCGGATGCTAGGTGTGAAAAATTGGATTGTACTCGCATGACACTTGCATTACGCTTGTGCGATTCTCGGTGGGGAGAATCAGACCGATTTTTCATACGTTTAGTGTGACTCCAGCCTATTAGAGGCTCCCATTCTGTCAGAGCCGGGTCATCAATGTATTACTTGGAAGACCGTGCATTTGACTAGGTGTCATAGAATGCTGCAAGGAAATTGTCCGGCTGACTATAGCTTCCCTCGCTACAGCTCTATTCTGCAAGAGATTTCTGAAAAGACTTGACTACCCTTTTAATCAGCAAATAATTTGAAGGGGTTTTCCAATTTTGAAAAACTCTTTCTTCGCTGTAGTTTGTTATAAAAAAACAAACTTTCCTTTACTCACCCTCCCCAGGTCCAGCACTGAGTGTCTGTCTCTACTCCTGGTATCTGTTATTGTCCGCAACGCTACACAAACAGCGCTGAAGCCATTAACTGAGCTCATTGACTCATGCCATCAACTCGGGCAGAGCTGCTGAGCTAAGTTTTTGACTGCAGCACTGTTGATTCGACATCAACATTGCAGACAAAAACTGGCACCAGGATCAGAGGTCACTAAGTGCTGGACCCAGGGATGGTGAGTAAAGCTCAGATTTTTCAAAATCAGAAAACGCCCATAAAAGTGGACACGCACGTTTTTTAAAAATCTACTTTTTACTTTCTACTCTTCGCCATTTAGTAATGTAAAACATTGTGCCTCATGCTAAAATTCATGTTTATCACATTTGTCGGCAATGTGCACACTAGCAGATTTTGATTCATTCCTTGTTCTTATTCGGTCAAATTTCTTTTCTTTTCCATTTAGGAGAAATCTAACAAAAAGCTTGAGCAATAATGAAACATTTAATAACTAATATGTTCGGTCAGATATCATTTCTTTTCATACATAAAATAATAAACATTTCATGTGAAGCTGAAATAGAAGATATCAGCCGGTTTATACTGTCGAGTCACTTTCTAGTTGATGCCTCCCATAGGGGATAAAAGTATGATTCATTATTATTTTATGTGCATCATAATGGATTTTAGCCGGTTTTCAACAATGAGAGAGGAAACATAATATACATTTTAAGCCATTATCCTGCCTCGCTCCTGGGTGACATTAAAGCAAGGGAGATGAAATAAAGAAGGTTGGTTATTGCAAGATAATAATCGAGCAGGGTATGTGAGGACAGTGTGAGACCTGCAGGGTGGAACTGGCATTTTAATGACGTATGTGGATAGAAAATAAATGACAGTAGGTGAACAGGACTGAAAATGCATGCACAACTGAACGATAAGAGAGCTCATTTTTGGAACCGGCAGTAAAAAAATACCCTCTATATATTCTGAATAAAATTCACATTGGATAACACATTATAGTATTTAGTGAAAGGTGTCAAGTAAAGAGGGTCCTCCAACCCACCATACATGTATATCCCAGACATACAGAAAGTGCCATTTTTACACAAATACTGCCATTCAGTACCAAATAATTCTACCATACAGTGTCTATGTTCTACAGTGGAAATGTATCTACCGAAAATAATGTCACTAAGGTTCTTACCTGTTTTACATACCGGCCTGCAGACCGGTCCCTACCGGTTCTTCCAGTGTACCAGCCTAGTCTTCCTGTCCTGCCAGAGAGCCACCCATACCTGCCTGCCAACCAGAGAGCAAGCTGTGCCTGCCTGCCAGTGTCTCTGGTGTACCCGTCCGCCTGCCTGTGTCCCAGCTGTGCCCGCCTGTCTGCCAGAGTGCCAGCCGTACCCGCTTGCCTGTCTATGTTCCGTTCCCCGGTAGGATCAGCAGCCACAGCCAGACAGCACCATGGAGTGGTACCTGGTAGCTTCCTGCCACACAAGCCTGACCACATCATCAGAGGCTCCAGCGAAGACCAAGGAAGCTACTTAGTTACGCCCCTTCCAGGGTAGTCTGGTCTGTGGTCCAGTGGGGCCACAAACCCGCACGCCTGCGCCAACCAGTCTGGTCACGAGCGTGACACTGGTCATAGTGATCCCACTTCACTACAACTGTCACCCATAATCATGCCCCTGTTCAGACCATATCCTTCTATGATTCTTCAATTTCCCCTGAATGTGTATTTGGACCACAGGACTCCATCATCAGATATATTATCCCAGTGTCAAGCACAGGAAACCTTCTGGAAGCAAAAGCAGTCTCGGAGATTTTTGTAGGCTGTGGTTCGGCAGAAAATTGTCAATTCTCAACGATTCTCGAGTGTTGGTGGAGAAGTACAGGGGTCATTATAGGAGTGTAAGCCAAACCCTTATTCATCAGGGAGACTGGGGATATTGGGGATATGGCTTCTACAGGGCCATCACAAAGGGCTTCAAGAGAAAGAGGCTCATCATTGGAAGAGCAGTCCTTAGTTTCAGCCACAGTGACCTCTTCTTCCAGGACATGATCAGAATGTGGTGTGGTTGGTAAGTATAGGCCACACTCACCACACAAACACTGGTGTCAGTTTTAATATCTCTACAGACACATTTGAAGGCAAAGGTTGATATTGAGATAAAAGAAAGACCTGGTATAAACCATGCTCCTGCTTTAGCGGGGTGAACCCCGGTTTTACCTTTAGAGACTATTTACTTTGTGAGCTTGCTTCATTGGGATAGCATATGTAAATAAAATGAAGTGACAAGATTATTAAGGGTGACTGCATGGATATTTGGGCCCTGTTTTCCATTGATCACATGACTGTGGACAAGTAGCATGTTTTTGCAACAGGTATGGATAGGAAGCCAAAGGTCACCAAGACCTTCAGAAGCTGGTTTCAGGCCTTTTCAACAAGTGGCTAATGGGAGAATAAAACTTCATTTTCTTCCGGTAGCCTCTGCTGTTGTAAGCCAGCTCCAGCTATTTATTACTTAAATGATATTTACTTGTAAAGTGCCCATATATCTGCAAGTAATAGCATTTTGTGACATGACAGGTTCCCTTTAAACACATTATGCTTCATCCAGCGCGATTTTTTCCTATATTTTACTTTATTTTTTACAATTTTGTGGTGATTGTTTAAATCTGCTGCAGGTAATTCTATACCCCATAGCATCAGCGCCGCTTTTATTTTATATATACATTATGTTTCATGGTTTTAAAAAACCTCTTGTCATTCTTGACCATGAATGATTCTTGAAGTTGACTAGATCTGGCTTTTGCATCTACATTTGTGTTCGTCAAATATGAATGACTTCAATGAATTTTCCTCTTAGTTTATCCCCTTTGTACTCAACTGATCTTCAGGCGCGCACTGTAACCTTGGCCAGATCTGTGCCTTGCCACAATTCTGTCTCTGAGCTCTTTGGCCAGTTCCTTTGACCTCATGATTCTTTACGCTTTACGGCCGGCGCTGACAGTCAGTGCAGGGAAGCTGACGGCGGGGGACGTGACAGACATCGGAACATGAGTATGTACTGTTTTTTTTTTTTTACTTTTACAATGGTAACCAGGGTAAATATCGGGTTACTAAGCGTGGTCCTGTGCTTAGTAACCCGATATTTACCCTGGTTACAAGTGAACACATCGCTGGATCGGCGTCACACACGCCGATCCAACGATGACAGCGGGTGATCAGCGACCAAAAAAAGGTCCTGATCATTCCCCAACGACCAACGATCTCCCAACAGGGGCCTGATCGTTGGTCATTGTTACACATAACGAGATCGTTAGCGGGATCATTGCTACATCACAAAAAGTGTGACGTTGCAACGATATCGTTAACGAAATCGTTATATGTGAAGGTACCTTAAGCCTGTAATAGTGATTTGTAAACTGATATCCCATATAACATAGTCTGCGCTTATCTTTGATGATTAGGAATGTTTACTGATATGCTAATTATACATTGTATTATGGAGCCAGTTTGTTGATTCCGAAAGCAGCTAGGGAAAAACTATGAAAATAGAGTAAATAATCAAGTAATGCTACTTGAGCTCATCGCCATTATTTCCCTTATCTTGATACTGGATTGAAGGACACTTTTTAAATCTAACAATAGGTTACATGCCTCAGTATAAAGAGACTCAGAGACAGAGAGACTGAGAGAGTGAGACAGCCAGAGATTCTGCCAAGACATATACATCCAAAGGACCAGAGACAGGACCTCAGCAAATATCATGGCACCATCACGAGGGACACGGATGTATCATTCTACAGGAAACAATCTAGGGGTTTTCGGCTCCAGTTGGAATAATACAGATCTGCTCCATTGACCATCGCTGGACCATGGATACATTTTGGAGAAAGCCAGGATTAGGACCTGCTGGTCACCTGGCTCCATGGAGATGTTCGGATAAGCCAGGTTGTGACTCTTGTGTCAACTGGCCTTGCACATTGTATGGACTCAATGGACTGTCATCTTTCTACGCTTGTCGTTACCTCCTCTCTGTGTGTGTACTACACGTGGAGTAGAAACTCTGGGAGCTCTGACGTAACATCTGACATTATCCCGTTGGGTCAGCGGAAGGGTGAGACTCTGTAATGTGCACCATCTTGGGTACTGTCCGGGGACTATTCTCTTTGTTATCTGTCTGTATTGTGGTTCAATAAACATTTCTACACTGTTTTACCCTCACCCTGTGTTGTCTGAGTAGCATTATGCCCACATTAACGAGAGAGCTGGCGTTAGGCAGGACGATCCCTGGTCCATGAGGTTCTGGCTAGCAGACCTGGGTGTCCGCTTACCCCCTGTGTCTCCACAGCCCCTAAAATGATTTTCTCTCATGGGCCCAAAGTACTCAAGTTCGACACTGAGGACGTTTCTGCAAACTTAGAGGGTTATTCCCATCTTAATTGGGCAACATTTGATAAACACTTTTCCCATTTCACTTTTATATTCTCCTCTGGTCTCCCAATATCTTGCTTTTATTGTTTTATTTTTTATTGTTCAACGCGAAGGGGAGCAGCTACCTCTCCAAAATAGCAGTGGTGGGGGTAAAGGGCAGTTTTACACTCCTGCTTACCTCCCCCTGTAAACTCTAGAGCAGTTGAAAACAGTGCTGCCCATCTCCATCATTAGCTGAACAACTTTTCCCATCTACTATGGATCCCTTATATCAGGGCTTTTATAGTTAAGACTATTGGGACAACTATGCTGCTAGCCTGAACTGTCAATCAAGGAAGAATATCAGTATCCAAAGAAACCAGAAAGTCAGTACCCTGAGGAGTGGTGCTCTTCTGAAACCTGTTAAAAACTGATGGGGTACATTAAATCTTTTAGCAGTCTTGCAAAGACTCGCCAGTTTTTTTGCACTGTATCACACTCCACAAGCCAATCTGAGGCTTATATGTTACGGGCAGGGCATGGTAAAGAAGTCATGAGCTGCCTGTGCCAGAAGACCTAACTCAGCTGCCAGCTTTTGCATTGGCTATAGAAGAGGATGCCAAGTGTTATAAGAGCAAAAAAGGTAAGAATAATTTTTTGCTTAATTTTAAAATGTGCTACAAGGGACATTATTACTGAAAAATGCCCAGGATGGGGGACACTGTACTAGGAAGAGGCTCAGGATGGGGACATTGTTATAGTATGGGGCCAATGATGGATACGGGCATTATTATTGTCAGGGAAACACAATAGTTGACATTGTTATAGGATGGGGGGAACTATTACAGAAAGAGGCCCAGGATAAGAGACATTAATTAAGGAATGGGTCAGGAGGGGGACATTATTACTGGAAAGGACCAGGATTGGGGGACATTATTACAGAATGGGGCCAGGATGTGTGACATTATTACTGGAAGAGACCAGGATGGGGGACATTATTACAGAAAGGGGCCAGGACGTGGGACACTATTACAGAAAGGTTACAGGTTGAAGGAAATTATTACATGGGGACAAATATGCATAATTTTATAGGGTCCAGAACGCTTCAAGGGCCTGTATATCTGACCAACATGCAGGTTGAGCTACCTGGTCCAAAAGTTTGGCCGAGAGCTCATCAAACTCTAGTTAGGTAACTGCCTGCAACAATAATTTTTTTTTAAGATTTCAATTTAAAAAAACAACCTAAAAACTCAAAACAAAAAGGCATTTGTCATTGGACCTCTGCCATTTAGGCACGTTCAGCACAATACTTTATCTACAAAGTTTATTTCTCTGCTTCTATGGTGATAATATTATTTATAATATATACTTGTGTCTTGATGTTAGTTGAGTTGTTGTGTGAAAATGGCCTCCTAAAATGTTAAAGCATTGGATTACACTAGCAACAGGATTTAAGATTACGGTACTTATATTTTTGAAGATTTGTGATAGTCTTGCTTTTTATTTTTCATCCTACTAAATAGATAGGATGAGTGACCCCCGTGTTACTGACTGCCTGAACAGATCACCATCTTGCTCTTAACTATGAATTATTTATGTGGTTCCTAGGCTTTGCCCTGCTCTATAGTGTAACATGCGCTGCCAGGGCAGATAATGTGACTGCCTTCACGTAGGAAACCTTTTTTAATTAGCTTTTTTTTAAAATGTGAAGTGTCATTTGGATTTATGTAATCCATTTTAATCTTATTGGAAACAAAGGATGAAGAATACAGTGACATTATAAAGAAAGCATCTGCTGAAGATTAATTACATTTCATTTATCCAAGTTGAGCTGAATTAAATATTCAATTTGATGATGCTTTAGGCTGTTAATTATGATAAGTGTGATATCAAAAGTTTTTATTTGACTTTAATTACTTTTTTAACTCATGTGCTGCAGCTCATCTCACATTAAAGCAACTAGGTGCTTAGATACAGTACCCAAAACAGCTACCCTACAGTGTACGGAGCTGTGGTTTACATATGGGATCTGAAACAGCTGATTGGTGGGGCTATGGGGTGTCAGCTCCCTCCCAATCTGATGCTGATGACCTATCCTAAGTAAACATGATCAATATCTAAGTCCTAGACAACCCCCTTTATATGAACTTCAAGCTATACTTCTTTCTTTTATCTGGAAATCTGGAAAAGTTAGTGCAGATAAGACTATGTTGCATACCCCATTAAGAGGTGAAGGCATTGATATCCCTGTTCCATCTAATTACAAACTTAAGAGGAGCTGTCATTTCTAAAAAATATTGAGTTGAATACCTTGCAAAAATCCATGAGCTCCCTTGATTCTGTAGCTTTTTTCTGTTTGGTGCTGCGTCGCTCCATTGCAGAGATATTCACATTTGTTGCATTAGAAGCTCAGTATATTAAATTTCTTCTCGTAGTGCAACTGGGAATTTCTTCAGACTCTTTTTTTGGGGGGTGCACGTTCACCGCTACCTCCTAGATGCTACCAATCACAGCTCTGCAGCTGATCTAGTAGTCTCAGACACTGCAAGCCGTGATTAGCAGTGTCTGGGAGGAAGGAGGGAAAACGCATGCCAAGAGAAGACTCTGAAGCAATGTCCAGTTGCACTGCAAGCGGAGATTCCAAATGCTGGGCTTCAAAAGAAAGAAATGTGAATATTTCTGCAATGGAGCGGCGCAGCAGAAAACAGAAAAAAGCAATAGATTCAGGGATGCTCAGGGATTTTTACAAGTTATTTAACGTGACTTTTTTTTAGCAAATGATAGATCCTCTTTAGTGCTATGTTGGAACTTTTGAAGACAATGGGATAATTATAATTCAGCACACACATGATAAAAACCTGATTTTCTGTAGCAATTCAATATAATCCACCTTAACTAAAATCATGCTAGTGCAGCTATTAGAAAGTGGCCTTATGTGCTGCTGGGTTGCTTTGCTTTTAAAGAGTATCCGTTGATTTAATAGCTTTTACATAAATCAATAGTACACGTGTAAATAAGAAACTTTGTTATATATCTTAACAGAGAGATCTGATCCTGGTCTTCCATTCTTAAAATTCCCAATTCCCATGTAAAATCTGTCTTCAGTGAATACAAACTTTCCCATTACTGAGATAGGAGATAGCAGTAGCTACTGATCAGAATATAAACTATTTTTTAACATACTCTAATTAAAAATTTCCTATCCTTCCCTCACTACACTACAGTATTTGCATGTTTTTTTCTACTTCATTTTTGATTATGCTTTGTTTGAGAATCCCACAGCCGCAGCCTCTGCCCCTCCCTGAAACTAAATGTCATTAGTGATGCACATTTCAGGGGCTGGGCTAGTCCTTGTGCAGTGTGCGCTGTGTGATGTGCACAATGACAGCATTCTCTCTCTCTCAGATCAGCAGTAAGGATCCAGAAAGAGAGTGGCTTCAGAATACCCATAGTGCAGAGATCAGTGATGTCAATTGTGGGGGCAGCGCTGGCCTCTGCACTTCAGGACTTCTGACAACTCTGCTGCTGGCTCGATATAGCTGATCTGAGTCGGCAACAGAGAATGCGCTGTCATTGTGCACACAAAAACACAACAGGGACTAGCCCAGCTTCTGAAATGAGCATCACCAATAACACTTCTTTTCAGCATGCACTGGGATACTCAAACAAAGCATCATCAGAAAGGAAGTGGAACAAAATATAATAGCAGTTAGATAGTGTAGTTAGGGTATGGTAAGGAATTTGTAATGCAAGTGTATTAGAAAAGAGTTTAGATTATGGCACTAACTAGATAGGGATTAAGGATGAAAATGACTTTGGACCACCACTTTAATATAGTGTATAACTGTATCTGCGTCCTGAGAATGTAGATGTTGTTGATGGCAGCAGACCTCCAGTCCTCAGTGCTAAAAATTTCCCCACATAGGAAGTACCAATGCTAAATATATAACAGAGCTTCCCAACTATGATCTGCCATATACAATGCTACGTCTTCTCATATAATAGATATTGGGCGTCAATCCAGTAGCCCTGCTATCCCTAGCGCTATGACGTTAATTAACTTTATTCATTGAAATTCTGAAAAACGTTGAATCACCACGTGTGACTATCATTTCCATATATACAGTACAGTAACCTGTATAGTAACAGGCAGGCATTCTGTGCTACACAATAGCATAAGCCTCCATAATTATAGCGCGGCATACCACATTATACACCAATTGTTGTCTCATCAAATGAATGGAATGCGTGACAGATACATCGGCTATTTATAAAATATCAGCGTGTGTTACATTACAGGTGTGCAAAAGGATTAAAGATGGATTATAAACTGCATTTAATAATATCCCCTGAGATGTAGAAAAGGTGTGCGATGCATCCCGGCTTGTCAAGATTAAACATAGTTTATATTTTAATGAGTCTTCTGTGAATATTTCCTTAGTTCATCTGGTATTCTCATCTTCATCTAAATAATTAACACGGAATATAGAATATAGAAACGTGCAGTGGAGAGGAAAGAGCAGGACATCGCTACATCTTAATGGATCCTCAAGTACACAGGCCAGCTGCTATTTTTATACATACACAATATCTGTGTTCCAACCATGTCATCATCCTTGACAACTGTACAAATGTACACAATGACAGGAAACGGTTAAATACGGTCCCACAGAAGGCTCTGGCATTGCATTAATTAGCTTGTGACAATGGCATCAGTCAGAGGGTGGGATCTGCTAGGCAGCAAGAGAACAGTCAGTTCTTTAAATTGAGTTGCTGGAAGCAGTAAAAAGGGGCAATTGTAAGGATCTGTGCGACCTTGTAAGGGTGTGACAGGAGGTGTCATACATCTATCCCCTAATGAGAACGTGTGCAGATGAGTCGCCCGCCAGGGCCGTGGGGTACCCGGTACCGGGTCCGGTGTTCACAGGGGGATGTCACGGTGGCAACCCGGTCCATGGCCCTGGGTGCCCATGTAAAAGGGGAAAGTCTTTAAAAGGAATTTAAAAGGGATTCTGGTGAATAGAGTTTATGTTTGTGACGCCACCTGTGGTGTTCGGTCAGTGGGGACCGACGCTGCTTTAAGGGGTCCTCTGGGGTGATGTTATGGCAGCTAGACGAAGTGAAGTGTATCCCAAGGGCTCCCGGTGTGTAGATGGAAGATGGTGACTGGCGCAGTAAAGAACGAGGACACAGGTTTGCAGTGTCTTTACCTGGTTTACTGAAGACTTCAGCAGCCACAGTCCAGGGCACCAGATCAGAGGGCAGGCAGGGTCCGGCAAATCCAGAGTCCCCTTACCAGGTGGAGTTAAAAGCCTTCCTCTAGCGCAATGGTGTTGTAGTCCCTTACTGCCTATGGCTTCAGATAAGGTCCTCACAGTTCTTCTCTCTGTCCCCCTTAAAGGATAGGACAATACCTCCATGACAGGTAACTCGAGCCTTTTTTTTTCTAGCATGCTCTGGGCTCTATGTGTTACTGTGTCTCAGGTGTGTGTGGCGGACAGGTAACTTGCAGTTCAGCTGTCCTGCCGGTCTCTGCTGTAAGTTGTAGAGTCCCTTACAACCTCGGTGGTCCGGCTACCGGTTATCTGCGCCTCAGAGGGAGGCAGCCTGCTCTTAGCTGGTCTCCCCTGATGTTACTCTCCTGTGCTTCGCTCTCCTTCACACTCACTGAACAATGTTCGGCTTTCTGTATGTCTCTTTCCAGGAGCTGTAGTACTTCAGACCACATGGCCCCTTCAGACCTTCTGACACTCTATGTCAGTCTGCTCTCTCCTCTGTCTCTAACTTTATGAACCCTTTCCCTCCAGATCAGAATGTATTTATAGGGGAGTTCACCCTAAACTAGACTTAGAGCTCCCCCTTCTGGCCTGGAGTGTGAACATGTTGTATGCATTGATACCTGATAAAAGATGTCCTTCATCGCTTCCAAACGTAACATCACTCTCCCCGTGAGGAAAGCAATGCTACTGTGACGACCAGGACCCTGGTGTGCCACACATAGTTAATGTATTGTGATGTAAATGTTGCTTATATGTACCTTTCTTATAATAATGTGATTATTATATGGTGAATGGGTATTAAAACTACTTTGCATGTTTTGATGTTGTGATAAGATTAGGGAAAGGTGTTAAGGTAAGGAATTGGGGCTTATGTAAAAGATAATATAAGGAAGTAGCTATTGCTAGGATTGGGTTTATTACAGTGGAGGACCACGTAGGTTAGAAAACAGTTATATAGGTTACTTTCACACATCAGGTTTTTTGCCATTAGGCAGGATCCGGCAAATTTTTGAAAAAACGGATCCGTTGCAAATTGTGAAAAACTGATGCAACGGATCCGTTTTTAGCTGGATCCGTTTTTTTTTTTAATAAACCCGGGGATAAAGTTTGGACTTCCTGTTCCGGGGAAAAGGAGAGAGAGAGAGAGAGAGAGAATGTTTTCTCCTGCCGACGAAAAACTCATTTTTGACAGATCCGGAAAAAAACGGATGAAACATGTGGCCATCAGGCACAATCTGGCGCTAATACAACTCTATGAGAAAAAAACAGATCCGGCGGAAACAAAAACGGATCCATTTTTTCAAATAAGGAGAAGCAGGATGGTAAACTGTGTAAGAAGAGTGGGCCCAAAAGCATGGGAGCTGCAGGGTTGGAAAGAGCGTCTCCGGTGCCAGTGATGCCAGAAAGTGAAGGGAGAGCTTAGGATGAACAAATGGACACGTACTGTGCTGTATCTGCAATTAATCATCTGATATTAACTAAAATTTGTTATTTAACCCTTTCCCGCAAACCGCAGTATAGGTATGCCACACCAATCGCGCGGCCTCATGCTGAGTGCCGCGACAATCGGGTGCATGTGTCAGCTCTATTTTCTAGAGGGTTTGAAATCCTATGAAATTCCAGAGGCCCATAATCCAGCAGGGGGGTGCGCAACCATACGCAAATGCCCGCTGTGAGGATTCCCCAGTGCCGGAAGCAGTGGTTGTGTGACTGCAAATATGTAATTTGCATACTTGCAGTTACATGCCGGCAAGATGGATGCGGCTTTGCTGAATGCAAGTGTATTGAACGAGGCTGGACAAAGTCTAGTTGGAGTGTGGCCAGGAGTATGCAAATCACATACTTTTGGCCTCATAACTCCCTGCTCCAGACGGCGGCACTGGAGAATCCTCGCAGTGCTTGGTGCGCATGATATGATGATTTTTAGTTGCGCAGGCGTGAACTACGGAGGACATAGAATGAACTTCAATCCAATATTGTGGTCAGCATGCAGCCAGCGGGTAAGGAAAGGGTGAATCAAACACCTGAAAACTCCGCCCATATGACCGAAAACCGGTCCCGCCAAATTCAGGTGACAGGTTCCCTTTAAATGATTGGGTTATTATTATCATTATGAATTGGGGATTTGATGGTAGCAGTGCAGTGTTCTCCCGCTGGCTGCTGCAAGTCAGATGGATGAGAGAAGTTAGTGTCTACAATCAAGTACAAAGTTCAATAATTTCCATGCTGACGTTGGGGCTGGATTTGGATAGCAGCTGTAAAGGTCCAACGTGCTGAAGAAAACGCTTACAAGAGATAAGAGCATTGCATAGATGTCACATTCCCAGGAGTCTATGCCGAGGACATCTCATACACATTAATAACTCTCTGCAGGCAAGTGATAATGCAGTATCTAATATATAATTGCCTAGAATACTACTTCCTGCAATTTGTGCCAACTTCCTGTCCGGAGCTAATGTCCGGAGCTAATGTCCGGAGCTAATGTCCGGAGATAAGTGACGTCAACAGTGTCCAGTGTCTGATTGGTTGCCACCTGCTGCGAGCGACCAATCAGAAACGTGCCGTACTGTGACACACTCCGCCCGCCATTTTGGTGTGATTTTTGAATTTTTACCTCACAGCAAGTTTCTACTGCGTGGAGGCGGGCCCAGTGACGTTGCTCTTCAAGCTCCTGCCGAATTTCGTCAAAAAAATGATAATACCATTTACCAAAACTATATATATTTAGTTGTGAAGTGGTTCAGTGACATTTTCACACCAATTTTGAACTTTTGTTTGGTGTTTTCTCCATATGCTGCCTATTATTCACTGACTGTTATACTGAGAGACTGCCGTTTATTAACCTCTTCTTTGCCACATTGGGTATATTGCTCTATTATTTGCCACATAAGGACATTGTCCATTATTGACCAGCAATTTCTCTGCAATATAAACTGCCTATTTATTAATATCTGCATTCCTGCAAAGAACTATTGCCTATTATTAACTGGGTATTTTCCTACTACCTGACATTGTTCTTAAGCAAAGAACCGTTGTTGTGGCATTTGCCACAACACGCAAAGTTGTCGTCTGATGTCTTTCATCCCTCCCCTCATAAGCATGTTCATGGATCCTGTGTAACTGTACCTTAAATAACAAGAATTGTCAAGAGCTGGTGAGTGCAGCCATTTTTTGTTCTTTCTTACTATTATTTATTAATTGTATTATTTTTACATTTGAATAAATAAAGTATATATGGATTCTAGACTCCCGATTCTTTAGAATCGGGCTGCCATCTAGTAGAGAATAATGACATAAGACCATTGGCAGTAAGGAGCTGCAGCCTCAAATAAGTTATTTTTTTCATATGTACCATGCTGGTCATAGAATGTATAATTTTTCAGAAGATTTTTAAAAGACTTTTACAAAGTAACCTAACTCCCAGAGAATGAACAGTTATTCACCATGCAACATAACATTTTGCACAGAATGCATTATCTACTGAACGCCCATAACTAGTCTTGGAACTATTGAAAACATAGACATTTGCTACAACTTATGTAAGCTTCATCTGTGAAGATCCCATGTGGGTGAGACATTGGCCCTCAATATTTGCAACGTCCCCATCCTGCCTTCTCTTTAGCATATCCAATGTAAACTTTCTGGAGGAAATTCATCCTGAATCATAGGAGGACCTGCACTAAGTCCCTTATAAAATGCACCATTTAAGCTCAGCTTAGACTCACTTTATGGTTTTTGTCATGAACTTTTTGTAAACCCTACTCTCTCCCTACTTCACGATTACTGGTGCGAGAAGTTCATGAGAACGTTGAAGACGTCGGTCTATGCCTTTAACCCTTTGGTCACCAAATTTGTAGTAAGAAATCAAAGAGCCTACATAGATTCTTACAGAGTGACTCTTTGTTGTAGGTACTTTATCTCCAGTGGGTAAGTACTGCTATATCACAAGATTGTCTCCATCTTGTATGCTGCTGTGACATCAGTAATGTCGGTCAGGTGAGCTGCTGTGACATGAGTAATGTCGGTCAGGTAAGCTGCTGTGACATCAGTAATGTCGGTCAGGTGAGCTGTTGTGACATCAGTAATGTCGGTCAGGTGAGCTGTTGTGACATCACTAATATCTGACAAGTGAGCTGCTGTGATTTCAAAAATGTTGATGGCAAAAATTCCATCAGTAAGCTGCTCTGACATCATGAGTGGGTTTCCGTAGAGTATACCTAAAATATCACAAGTGGGATTTAAGGCCCCTATACACATTAGATGGGCTGACGAATGATCATTTGGTGATCTAATGGAGAAACTCTCTTCAAGTGCCCAAAATACATCTTGGTTAATGTGGAGACACGGTGGGTCGGTGGGCATCCAGGTCCGCTAGCCGAAACCGCATGGACAAGGGATTGTCCCGCCAAATGCCCACTCTCCCTTTAACATGGGCATAACACTACTCAGAAAACACAGGGTGAAGGTAAAACAGTGTGGCAATGCTTTATTGAACCAAAAAAACAGGCAGATAACATGTCAAACAGTCCCAGCAAAATGCCCCAAGATGGTGCACATTACAGAGTCTCACCCTTCCACTGACTCGCCGGGATAATGGCAGCTGTTACTTCAGAACTCTCAGGGTCGACTACCCCACCTGTGGCATGCACACAGAGAGGAGGTAACAACAAGCTTAGGAAGATGGCAGTCCATTGAGGTACAAGGCCATTTGACCCTAGGGTCACAACCTGGCTTCTCCGAACATCTCCATGGAGCCAGGTGACTGGTGGGTCCCAATGCTGGCTTTCTCCAAACATATCCATGGTTCAGCAATGGTCAATGATGCAGATCTGTATTCATCCAACCGGGGCCGAGGTCCCCTAGGTTGTTTTCTGTAGAATGATAGATCTGTGTCGTGATGAAGCCATGATGTATTGGCTGCTGTCCTGTGTCTGGTCCTTTGGATGTTTTGATGTCTTGGCTGAATCTCTGTCTGTTTCTCATTCTCTCTGTCTCTCTATAGAGGAATGTAACCTCTTTTTATACTTAACAAATGTCCTTCATTTAGTATTGACATAAAGGGTAAGAATAAAGATGTGATCAAGTAGCATTGCTTGATTATTTAATCTATTTGCATAGTTTTTCCTCCTCTGTTTTTAAAGTCACCAAACTATCTGGCCTACACAATGCATAATTAGCATATCAGTAAACATCACTAGCTATCAAGCATAAGAGCACAATATGTTATATCAAATGTCAATACAGTATTACAGGCTTACACATGCAAAAGTCTGTTTTCTTGACCAACACATAAATTCAAAAGTTAACATACAGATAACAGTCTATTCTTCTTGGTTTGCTAAAAAATAGTCGTCTGGTTAATTAAGACACAATGATGTGTCTTCACAGTTGACATTGTATTTAGTCAGTTACAAAAGATAACAAGCTGCCCAATGGATGTTTTGAACGATGATGAACATTCATTGGTTGGTGAACAGACATAGAAGCTCTTGTCATCCATGGAAGCTGCTGTGAGATCACAGCTAGTGTTACTGAGTAAAGTACTGTGAGATCAAGTCAAATAAGTAGTTGTGACATCACAATGGTGTTTCCATAAGGTAATCTGCATTGACATCACATATGTATTTGGTAATGTACTGTAGTGTGACATCACAATTTGTTGAGAGGCTTATGGGTTAGACATGGAAGCCAAAAATAAACTTTACTGGAACATCCAAATTTTTTATGTCTATTGTAATGAGAAAAAAAGAGGAAATTGTGATCTTATAAATCAATTCTTTATAATTATAATTACAAAATGGTATGATGTATTGGATTATATTAGACATAATTGCGGTTGTGGTTTGTACTGTACTTGGCAAGCATGTCTTTACTTTCCTATTATGAGTTGCGTTTTGAGACAGGTTGTTTCCAGAACAACTATTCAAAGTCACATGGGAAAAATTCTGAACGCCAAGCTTTGATCACCAGTAAAAGAAGCCAAAACCACAGCTCTGAGAATGTCTGCAATACATGCACAGTGATTCTAAACATGATTGGCTGAATGAGGCCGCCAGTTTTATTTATTTTTTATGTCCATCACTGTCCATAAGAGCTATAAGATAATTTTTCCATAGATATAGCCAAATAAGGACTTGTTTTTCTGGGACGAGTTGTAGTTTTGATGTACACCATTCATTTTATCATATCATGAACTGAAAAATGGTAAAAAAATGTTAAAAAAAATTCATCTATGGCATTATGGGGTTTCATTTTTACAATGTTGATTGTGCAATAAAAATGAAGTGGCAACTTAATTCTTCAGGTCAGTATGATTACAGAAATATTAAAAGTGCAGTATTTTGTTTTGACTATTTTTGTGGTTTAAAAAACTCAATTTTGAAAAAAAAATTTGGTTCGTGTCATTGTTTTCTGATACTTGTACCTTTTTAATTCTGTATGAAGGCCGGTTTCACACGTCAGTGGCTCCGGTACGTGTACTGACAGTTTTCCTCACGTACCGGAGACACTGACTCATGTAGACACATTAAAATCAATGTGTCTCTGCACATGTCAGCGTGTTTTCACGGACCGTGTGTCTGTTTGAAAAACACGGAGACATGTCAGTGTTTGTGGGAACGCACGGATCACACGGACCCATTAAAGTCAATGGGTCCGTGTAAAACACGTACCGCACACGGATGCTGTCTGTGTGCAGTCCGTGTGCCGTGCAGGAGACAGCGCTACTGTAAGGGCGCACAGGGGGTGGGAGGGGGCAGATTACCGGCGACTTTATTTTAAAAACAAAAATAAATTTAAAAAAAAGATTATTCATTCCTTCTTTCCAGCAAACGCTGCTGGGAAGAAGGGATGAATACCGGCTTCAGCACCGCACGCAGGGGACAGCGCTTAACTCTGGCGCTGTCTCCTGCACGGTCCGTGTGGTCCTCAGTCGGCACGCGGGCGGCACACGGCTGCCGCACGTGTGCCACACTGATGTTCAACGTAAGCACACGGACACACGGACACGGATAATTCCGGTACCGATTTTTCTGGTCCCGGAATTATCTGGACGTGTGAGACTGGCCTAAGCGCTTTTTTTGCATGAAGGGCCGAGCTGTAGATTTTATTGGTACCAATTTGAGGTATGCAGCTCTGGCAAAAATTAAAAGCAAATGCAAGATGTTCAGTTTGTCTGATTTTTCTCATTATAGATATATTTTTGAGCAAAATGTAAATTGTTCTTTCAGTCTATAATCTTCTGACAACATGTCTCCAAATTTCCAAGCAAAAAATGTAGTATTTTTTTCTGACAAAGAAAAATGGTCAAAATAAAAAAAAACAGTGCTTTCAGACCTCAAATAAAGCAAAGAAAAAAAATTCCTAATCATTTAGAAACAACAATACTAATGTTTTAACTCACGAAGAGTTCAGAAATCAATATTTTGTGGAATAACCATGGTTTTTAATCACAGCTTTCATGCGTCTTGGCATGTTTTCCACCAGTCTTTCACACTGCTTCTGGCACAAAAATGTAATCAGTTCTTCTTTGTTTGATGGCTTGTGACTATCCATCATCCTCTTGATTACATTCCAGAGGTTTTCAATGGGGTTCAGGTCTGGAGATTGGGCTGCCCATGACAGGGTTTTGATGTGGTGGTCTCTTAATTTTTGCCAAAGCTGTATATGATGCTCTGATCGCTTTCATTCGTGGTGGAAGGTGTCGTGACCAAAAAACAGCAATTTTGCTGTTTTGATTTTTTTCCTTTAAAACATTTACAGTATATTCTGGATTAGATAAATTAAAATTTCCATACATCAAATTTTTACGAATGTAGACGTAACAAATTTGATTTTTTTAAAAAAAAAATTGGTTTAGGGAAAAGCAGTAAAAATCAAATTCTTACATATTTTCCTTTTTTAAAATACATTTTTAAAACTTTCTCAATATCTGCTGTAAATGTACAGCGCAAGTCAGGAACAGGTGTATGGAGTGGACTCACAGAATACACAACTCATCCCGCCATATAATGACAGTTTGTCTCAGCCAAGATCTGCTTCTAACAGTCGCATGTGGAGCACAGTGGAGCGGGTATAGCAATCTCTGACAGCGGCATCAATGCCATGGGAGCGCGTCATTCTATGCACTCATCGCCTGTGGTATTGCTGTATGTAGTACATGAAATTAGATGACTGCGGGTTCAAGTCCCCTAAGGGGACTAACAAATATAATAAAATAAAGAAAAAAGTTTTTATAAAATAAAATACAAAAATTCAAATCACCCCACTTTTCATCTATTAAAAATAAAGATATAAAAAATACTCATATGTGGTATTGCCACATCCATAAAGTCAAGTGTATCAAAATATAAAATTAATTAACCCGATTGGTAAACACCATAAATGGAAAAAAATCAGAAACGCCCACAATTCATAGTTTTTTTTATTTGTTTTCGCCATTCTGCAAAAAAATGCAGCAAGAAGAGTGCAGAACGTCATATCTATCCCCAAAATCAGTAAAAACAATTAACCCATCGCACAGCTCCATTTTCTGAAAAATGAAAACGTTACGGATCTAGGAAAATGGAGACAAACTTTTTGCTTTATTAATTTCAATTTTTTTTTCATCCCTAAAAGAATAAAAAAAAAAAACAAATTGGACAAGTATGATATGGCTGTAATCGTACTGACAAGTAGAATTATGATGCCAGGTCAATTTTACCACACAATGTACAGCTCTGGCAAAAATGAAGAGACCACCACATCAAAACCCTGTCATGGCAGCCCAATCTCCAGACCTGAACCCCATGGAAAACCTCTGGAATGTAATCAGGAGGATGATGGATAGTCACAAGCATCAAACAAAGAAGAACTGCTTACATTTTTGTGCCAGAAGCAGTGTGAAAGACTGGTGGAAAGCATGCCAAGACGCATGAAAGCTGTGATTAAAAATCATGGTTATTCCACAAGATATTGATTTCTAATTTCGTATGGCAGGGCTCAGAAGAGAAGAAGAACCATTTGGCTTTTGGGGCTCAGGATTTCTAGTAGTTTGCGTGCAACAGTTATAGAAACCCTAAAGTTCCAACATAACAATTCCCCAGAATGTACCCCATTTTGAAAATTCCAGACAAGGAATTTGTAAATTGCATCAATGGGTGTAATTACTATTTTGTCCTTAGTGTCATTTTTCAGAAATTAGTGGCCAGTGAAAGTTGCAGAGTGAAAATTTCAAACATGTCATTTTAATGACCAATCCATTGTGTCCAGCTTGTCTTGCTGGAGACACCATCCCATAGATTATTACATGGGTTGTCCAGGACTTAACAATTTATGACCTGTCTCAGTATGAGATCAATGGTGGTCTGTCACTTCCACCAAGCAACTGAAAATTTCTCCGAACTAAGCAGTGTACGAGCTAAACCAAGATGCCCCGTACATTGTTTGGTGGCCACTGTCGAGTAGTTTGTGAGCCATGTATCTTTTCCAGCCACTAATAACATGGGAAATCTACACATTTTAAGTTGTGATTGGTGCTATTTGGGCGTATGTAGAATGTTTTATTTTTATGGCTTTTTATTGATTTTCAGGAAACAATGAACAAATAAGCAGTAAGTCAGGAATCGTCTTTAATTTTTGACGCCATTTTACGCTCTTCACTACGCAGTAATCGTAATAAGACGACTTCATTGTTCAGGTCAGTATGATTGCTTATTTTGCACACTAAAAACGCTTTTTCATAAAAATGTATTTGTTTTGCATCACCATATTTTAAGAGCTGGAACTTTTCAATTTTTCTGCCAAAAGAGCTGTGCCAGGGCTTGTTTATCGCTGGATTTGACTTTTTTATTGCTACCATTTAAGACTAAATATTTTTGATCACTTCTTCCTTTTTATTTCTGGGTGGCATGGTGAATAAAAACAGCAGTTTATGAACGTTTTAAGCCATTTTTTCAACATTCACTGTATGGTAAAAGCTATAAGAACACTTGATTCACTGGGTCAGTACGATCAGTGATAACACATTGATGTCGGTTTTTTATGTTTTGCACACAAAAACGCTTTTTTACAACAATTTGCTTTTGCTTTGCCATTTTCTGATGGCCAGAACTTTTTTATTTTTATGCTGACTGAGCATAGGATGACAAGATGACCTTTTCAGTCACACTTTTTTTCTTCTTCCATTTTTGTGTGTTAAGATAATGAAAATCTGTATTTTTGGAGAGTTTTCGCATTTTTTAGTGGGACAGTTTTATAGATCAGGTCGGGTTTGTATTTAAATATAAGCATGGTGTTTAGTTGCAAAAAAAAATATTTGACGTATTTTGCTTTGTATTTTTTTTAATATTTTTACCAATTTTATTGTACTTTATTTTTGTGTTTTTTACTATTTTATTTTGTCTGCGGATGGGATTTCAACTATCACTAGCGTGATCCCAGGTCTAATACCCTACAATACTTATTCATATTATATCTGTTAGTGGAGCGCCCCGCCAGGGCCATGGGGTACTCAGTACTGGGTCCTGCGATTCACAGGGGGATGTCACGGTGGCGACTCGGTCTGTGGTCCTGGGCGTCCATGTAAAAGGGGGAAAAGTCTTTAAAGGGAATAAAGTTTGTGTTCGTGACTCCACCTGTGGTATTAGGTCAGTGGGAATCAACGCTGCTTTAAGGGGTCCTCTGGGGTGATGTTATGGCAGCTAGATGGTATAACTTCCCACAGGTGAACTGTATCCTCAGGACTCCCGGTGTGTAGATGGAAGATGGTGAATGGCGCAGTAAAGAACGAGCACACAGGTTTGCAGTCTCTTTACCTGGTTTACTGAAGACTTCAGGCAGCCACAGTCCAGAGCACCAGATCACTGGGCAGGCAGGGTCCGGCCGGCTTGAAGGCAAGTTAGGTGTCCCCTTACCCAGGTGGAAATCAAAAGCCTTCCTTTAGTGCCGTGGTGTTGTAGTCCCTTATGGCTTAAAGCTCCCCATAAGGTCCTCACAGATGTTATCTCTCTCTCTGTCCCCCGGGTAGGATAGGGCAAAACTTGTATGACTGGTGGCTTGAGGCTGTTTATAGGGACTCTAGTGCGCCCAGGCCTCTAAGGGTGCCACCGTGCCTCCTGGGTGTAGGGCGGACAGGTAACGTAAAGTTCAGCTGTCCTGCCGGTTTCTGATGTAAGTCATAGAGGGCCTTACGATCCTCTGTGTTCCGGCTACCAGTCTCTGCACCTCAGAGGGAGGCAGCCTGCTCGGGGCTAGTCTGCCCCTGATATCCTCTCCTGTGCTTTGCTCTCCTGCACGCTCTCTGCATCATTTCAGCTTTCTCAGTGTCTCTTTCCAGGAACTGCTGCACTGCGGCTACACAGCTCCGTAAAACCTTCTGCTGCCCAGACTGATCCAGTCTGTTTCCTGGCAAGACTGTTCTCCCTACAGACTACCAGTTATATATATATATATATAGGGAGTCACCTAGCAAGTAGGATCTACAGCTCCCCCTGGTGGCCTGGAGTATGAATGTGTTGCATGTTTGTGGTACCTGGTTGCAGTTTTCCCTTCTTGCCTTCAAGCGTAACATCACTCTCCCCGTGAGGAAAGCATTGTTACTGTGATGAACAGGACCCTGGGGCGCCACACTAGGGTTAGGGACTCATGCTGACGACTGTATTTTTGGTCCCAGTGTGATCTGATGTTTTCTTGTACCAATATTATTCAATGGGACCATGCACATGTCTGTTATTTTCTTAGAACAAGGTCTGTCGGAGGAAAAAAATCATAGTATGCACAATTTGCTTCCAATATTCGGATCACACTTGGCCATGTAAGTGAATGAATTTGTGGGAAAAAAAGGCACCGCACTCGGATGACATCTGAGTGCAGCCCGATTTTCACCGATTGACAGAATGGAAAAGATGAAGATTTTTTTCGTGTTCTCCTCATGCGTGAAAATCGTCTCACACTCTGATCAGAGAGGGATTAGCATATTCGGCCTTATTCTCTCAGATGAGTGTGACCTGAGCCTTAAACTGACAGCAAACTTGTACCAAAGTCGCTGGGTGACCCCGAGGCTATTACTCCTCCTGGGACCCCCAGTGCAACTATTGGCACTATGTACTCACAGGGTGCCGATGGGGTTAAAAAAGGAGCCTTTTCCCTCAAATAAGAATGCATATGCTGCGGTCACTAGTCACAGCAGTATCTAAGGGGTTAAATGGCCTCGATCAGCGCCAGCATTGATTGCGGCCGGTGTCGGCTATAATATACAGCTGACAGCCGCTGATGATGAAGGGGGCTCTGCTTGTGAGCAGACATAATCATCATGCTGTACATGTACGCCGCTTTGTGGGACTGCATTACCTGCTGCGCCATACTAATACAGCAGATGTCGGGAAGAGGTGATTGCGGCCTACCTAGTATAACTGTATATAGTGTGTTTTCTACAATTACAGTCGATTGTTTTCCATTAATTTCAATAAAACTTCTTAATTGATCGTGAGGTCGGGACCCCGCTGCTTGAAAATCTCTAGGACTGTAGGGAGCATATTGATCTCAGTCCACCAGCGGAGTTGGATGCGGTTTAGTCATTTTAATGGATTTCCTAAAACAATACTGTCATCTAGTGGTCAGCTTGTAGTATGCCATGTTTCTCTATAGAACACCTATACTGAAAACACTTGTCAGGCATGGAGGTTTTCAAAATTCAAAACAATGGCATAGTCATCGTCCGTCAGCCACGTTTATCCCCGTCAGGCCACTAGTACTGGATGTTAGCAGGATTCCTGAAGCTGTTAGGTGACTAGAGGAGCATGTTATCAGATACACTCTTCTAGTCGCCTGACCATTGACCACCTGAACTCAGGGACACCATGTCCTGGGCCTATGGACCTTCCACGCTGACCCTCAGCACCTCTTGCAGTGATGTCTTCTGGTCAGCCAGCAATCTGCAATACTCTCAGACACTCACCTCCACTGTTCATCATAGACTCCAGACCAAGTCTTCATGGTTCATTACTGATCTTCCAGCCCCTGCTGCCATTATCAGACCATGTAAACCTGGACTCAGCCTGCAGACATTGCCAGATTATAGGTATTGTTGGTTTGTTTATGTGCCATTTCTACTTTATTCCCCATTTATGAGCTCTGAACCATTGACTAACTTTGCTTCTTCTTGATGAGTCGCCCGCCTGGGCAGTGGAGTACTTGGTACCGGGTCCGGTCGGTCTTAAAGGGGATGTCACGCTGGCTGCGAACTAGTCCGTGGGCGCTCACTTAAAAGGGGAAAGGTCATTAAAGGGAATTTGGTAATAAAGTCTATTCGTGATGCCACCTGTGGTTTTCGGGCAGTAGGGACCGACGCTGCTTCAAGGGGTCCTCTGTGGTGATGTTGCAGCAAGATGGTGACACTTCCCACTGGTGAAGCGGGGTCCCCAGGGCTCCCAAAGTATATGGCAAGGATGGTGTATGCCGGCAAATAAGTGGAGGACAGAGTTGCTAAGTCTTTACCTGGTTTACTGGTAGGAGCAGTCCACGATACCAGGCACTGATGGTGATGTGGTCCTGCTGGCTTGGAGGCAAAGGTGATCCCTCTCCCAGGTGAGGTCCATAAGCCTTCCTACTGGTGCTAGTATGCGAGGTACCTGCTGCCTGTAACTTGCTGGCAAGTCCTCTCACTCCCGTCCTGGAAAAGGTATCCGTATGATGGGCAGCTTGAGCCATTTTTCAGGGTCTCTATCATGACCCGGGCTCTTCAGGTGCGGCTTCACCTCTATGTGTGGTGTGGGCAAATCACGTACAGTTGTAAGCCCTCCGGTTCTGCTAAGTGTCCTAGAGTCCCACTAAAGCCTCACACTCCCAATGCCCGGTCTCTTTACTTCGGCTCTGAGGGTGCCCGGTCGCAGTTCCCCTCTGAGCGCTTTTCCACTCCTGTGCTCCTTCCCTCAATTGCTCCACTGCACACAACCCCTGGGGTTCCCGTCCTTCCTTGGAGCTGCAGCTCAGTTCTGGCTGCACGGCTCCGTAGTCTGCACTCTGCTCCAGACTTCCTTTCTCCTCAGTGTCTCTCTCCAACTAACCACCTTGGTCTCCCTGGACCAACTGCCTAACTCCTCCTCCTCCAGACCAGGATATATCTGAGGGAAGCTCCCCTGAATCCGGGTCCTGAGCTTCCCCTTTTGGCCTGGATTTGGAATGTGTTGTGTGTAGGTGCTACCTGGTAAAGAGAATCCTCCTTGCCTCCAAACATGATATCGCCCTCCCCGAAAGGAAGGCAACATCACTGTAACAACCGGTTGCCTGGGGTGTTACATTGACCCCTGACATCTTTACTTCACTCTGTGAGGGAGTTTACAAGGCAAAAGCTGCAAAGTACCTTAGACCCTGTGCCTGGTTTAAGTCTCTCATTCACATTAAACTAATGTTGGCCAAACGCGCCGATATTGACGGGGTCATTTGACAGACAAATGTGTATGGGGGCTCTGACCATCTGCTGGTCTGGGAAGATGTCGATCGGGGATGTGCAGTTTCAGACTGATAATCGCATTTTCCTCCAAGAGATAAGTCACCGGCCAACGTGTCAGTCTGCAAATCTCTCATAGAGAACATGGGGCGCTCGGCAGAGCAAGTGCTCCTGTGTATGGGAGTCGGCTGAGATGGCAGTCAGCCAAACAATCAGCCAAAGCATCATTCATCCAACAGCCATCTCATGTGTACTGCTGGCTCCAGCCTACATAAATCTGACTGAAAGAGCAGAGGACTCAACGATGGTGTGTAATGGACTAGAGGCTTGTAAATCTAGGGTTCAGCTCAGTAATAATTTGTATAGGCGATCACTTGACATGTGTCAGTGTTACATTAACGCTGGTTTTAAACATTTGTATGAGAAAAAATTTGTTTCATCCTGCAAATTGTCTCTTCAGAGAGGAAGAGGACTAGAACTCTAGTGCCACCTATAGGAAGTAGCAATCCTAACAGTCAATGTCGACCCTTTAACGAGCCTTGTCACATGACTTAGGATAAATGACAAACCAGAATCTCAATTTGCAGACAATATGTTTCAGGGGTACTGCCCCTCATCAGTGCAAAGTGTGAGATCTGGTTTGGCTGATTGAGAGGCGTCTGACCGGGATCCAAGAAGTATCGTTTCTCCTTACAGAGTGACATGATAAGCATGTCGAGGTGGAGACTTAAATCTGCAATGCTCCTCTGGGAAATATACAAATTGTCTCTTCAGAGAGGAGGAGGACTAGAACTCTAGTGCCACCTATTGGAAGAAGCAATCCTAACAGGACACAGGCATTAAAAAAACCTAACTATCAGCAGCACATCACCCTGTGTAAGCAGATGTGCTGGTGATAGCATGAAGTAGTACGAGGACGGAGCTAACGAATGGTCTTTAGCCAGAATTCCTCTTCTAGGTATTTTTCAGCTTGTGAAACAGTGAGACCACATGCAGCCACTGCCCTGCTAAAAGTCCACAAAGCTGTGGATTCGGGCTCGGCAGCACCGTTTGGTCTCACTATAAACAAGTGCCGATTGACTCGCTTATAGTTGATTGTTGCTTGTTAATAGGACGATAATTTTTTTTTTTGTCATTCAGGTTTAAAGCTTTCTGCTACAGCAGTCCTATATCCTGTAATGGCATGACACTGACAAAATAATACAATACACGGTTATACTGCATGTGGCAGATTTCCATGGAGCGGAAGGAAAAAAAAAAAAAATAACCCTTTCTGAGAACCGAATTGTCTTTTTATTCTCACATGGTCTCTACATAGAAATGAAAATTCATTGTAAAACAGTAAACACATCAGTATTGTTATTTTTTTTAATAATTACACTAACATAATAGTGAAGCCAAGGATAGAGATCATACTGTATATGCGGTTGTGTGATTATGTATGCGGGAGCAGAGGGAATTCTCAGGAGCCGGGTATATTCACAATGTCCTTGGTTGACAGCAGGAGTTCATTAGAATCGGTCAGTTCAAAATGACAGAGCAATTCATTTCCTACTTAGCAATGTCACAGCGTGCTGCTTTTCTGAGAAACAGCAGGAGGATATAATGCCTATCTCCATGGCTACTTGGAGGGTTAACGCTAGCAAGAAAAAACAAAAAACAAAACTGCAGGTAAAAGCAGTTTAGCAATTCTAATTTTGGTAGCAGTCTACCAAAATTTGCACAGAAAAAAAAATTTTTTTCTTGTTATATCATGAACTTTATTTGGATACAGTATAACAGTATATCCCAATTAAAGAAAACGCTTAATTTTTATTGACGATTAGTGATGAGCGAGTATGCTTGTTACTCTGATTTCTCCTAGCATACTTGGGTGGTCTCCGAGTATTTTGGAGTGCTCAGAGATTTAGTTTTATGTCTATGCAGCTGCATAATTTGCGGCTGCTAGACAGCTTGAATACATGTGGGGGTTGCCTGTTTGTTAGGGAATCCCCACATGTATTCAAGCTGTCTAGCAGCCACAAATCATGCAGCTGCGTAGACGAACTAAATCTCCGAGCGTGCCGAAATACTCAGAGACCACCCGAGCACGCTCGGAGGAACCTGAGCAACGAGCATACTCGCTCATCACTATTGACGATCCATAAAAAAGTGTAAATAACACAAAAAGACTTAAAAAACAATTGAAACATGCAGATTAAAGTGTCACAATGAACGGGCCTAACCCAAAAACAAAGGCCAGGACAAAGTCATAATTTTTTGTAAGAATCCAAAAATTCCCGGTAAATACAAAACTACGTGACCTCTAAACAAAGAAATGCTGAGTTGTGCAGGATGTGTAAGGTGCTAGTCGCCAGAAAACAAATGAATATACACCAGCCCATTATTCGCCATCATTGCCTTTGCGCCTGTTTTTGGTCAAGTTGATGAATTTGGCGCTAAAAACAGCTAATACCTCAAGACATAAAGGAAAACAAAAAAAAAACGCAAATGATGAATCGGAGCCATAGTGTTTGTTGAAAAGGTAATCAAATCTACCATATAATTGTCTAAGGGTCACTTCCGTCTTTCTGTCTGTCTGTCACAGATATTCATTGGTTGCAGCCTGTCATGGAATCCAAGTCGCTGATTGGTCTCGCCAGCTGCCTTTCATGGCTGCCGTGACCAATCAGCAACGGGCACAGTCCGATTAGTCCCTCCCCTACTCCCCTGCAGTTACAGTGCCCGCCACCCGCTCCATACTCCCCGCAGTGTCCCCGGCGCCCGCTCCATACTCCCCTAAGTCATCTGGGTAATTTCGCAATGCATCCTGGGAACGGAAGATGGCGGCCGCATCACACAGCTTTGCTGGATCCCAGGGGTGAGTATATAACTATTTTTTATTTTAATTATTTTTTTTTAACAGGGATATGGTGCACACACTGCTAAATTCTGCATGGGCAGTGTTATATACCTACGTGTCTGGGCAATATACTACGTGGGTGTGCTGAATACTACATCGCTGGGCAATATACTACGTGGCTGGGCAATATACTACGTCACTGGGCAATATACTACGTCACTGGGCAATATACTACGTGGCTGTGCTGAATACTACATCGCTGGGCAATATACTACGTGGCTGGGCAATATACTACGTGGCTGGGCAATATACTACGTGGCTGGGCAATATACTACGTCACTGGGCAACATACTACGTCAATGGGCAATATACTACGTGGCTGTGCTGAATACTACATCGCTGGGCAATATACTACGTGGCTGGGCAATATACTACGTGACTGTGCTGAATACTACATCGCTGGGCAATATACTACGTGGCTGGGCAATATACTACGTCACTGGGCAATATACTACGTGACTGTGCTGAATACTACGTCAATGGGCAATATACTACGTGGCTGGGCAATATACTACGTGACTGTGCTGAATACTACGTCAATGGGCAATATACTACGTGGCTGGGCAATATACTACGTGGACATGCATATTCTAGAATACCCGATGCGTTAGAATCGGGCCACCATCTAGTCTACTATATAATTGTCTAAGGGTCACTTCCGTCTTTCTGTCTGCCCTTCTGTCACGGATATTCATTGGTCGCGGCCTCTGTCTGTCATGTAATCCAAGTCGCTGATTGGTCGTGGCAATGGTCATGGGCGTTTTGCCACGACCAATCAGCGACGGCCACAGTCCGACGGCAACTTGGCCGCTCCTTCCTCCCCGCAGTCAGTGCCCGCTCCGTACGCCCCTCCAGTCAGCGCTCACAGGGTTAATGGCAGCGCTAATGGACCGCATTATGCCGCAGTGTAACGCACTCCATTAACGCTGCTATTAACACTGTGTGACCAACCTTTTTACTATTGATGCTGCCTATACAGCTTCAATAATAAAAAGATCTAATGTTAAAAATAATTAAAAAATCATCATAAACTCACCTTCCGGCGCCTTTCAAGCTCCTCCTACGTCATCACAGGTCCTGCGCCCATACCAACCCTAGGACCGGAAGCTGCCGCGTGCAACGCACACAGGGCCAGCACTTCAACGGAGGGTGAGCATATGTTTATTTTTTATTTTAAGTCTGTATACTACGTGGCTCTGTGTTGTATACTCCGTCGCTGTGCAATATACTACGTGACTGGGCAATATACTATGTGGACATGCATATTCTAGAATACCCGATCCGTTAGAATCGGGCCACCATCTAGTAAGCTATAAATGACAAAGAATAATGCAGCATCAAATCAACATATCAAGAGCCAATGAATGTAAAGAGGAACCAAGAAGTGGATTTAGTAAATACCAAGATGAGGGTGTAGGAGAAAAGGTTCCCCTGTGAAGGTTGAGATATTCTAGAACAGTGTTCCCCAACTCCGGTCCTCAAGAGCCACCAACAGGTCATGTTTTCAGTATTTCCTTAGTATTGCACAGGTGATTATTGCATCACCTGCACAGGCAATAATTCCATCACCTGGGCAATACTAAGGAAATCCTGAAGACATGACCTGTTGGTGGCTCTTGAGGACCGGAGTTGGGGAACACTGGGCTAGAGACTTATAATAATGCAAAGATTGTGACAGCCAAACGTGTAAAGAAAAACTAAGCAAACCCTAGTCAATACAATGGTGGGGGTCCAGGCATTGTATGCAGCACATCAATGTTAGGCACTCCTACTCTCACCTCCAGCGTCTGTGCTGATCCTGAGATGTAGACACTGGCTCTACCGGGGATCGCGTGATATTATTAGGCGACAAATCAGTGCTATCTTCAATCTTCTATGGACGTAATTAACATCCGGAGGCAGTGAGAACGGCCAGCCACAGCTCTTACTTGCTCTGGATCTGAAGGAGGGGAGAGTGAAGCCAGCGCTAAATGGCCACAGATATTGCATGACATGATGTCACGGGAGCCCTGGGAGAGCCAGTGCGGACCCTGCTGGAATGGTTGAAGTAGTGGACATCCCCTCTTAAGTGCCGATATTGATGCAGAAAGAATTGACAAAGGCACTGATCACGAAGGATACATAAAACCTATGGGCAGCACGGTGGCTCAGTGGTTAGCACAGCAGCCTTGCAGCGCTGGAGTCCTGGGTTCAACTCCCACCAAGGACAGCATCTACAAGGAGTTTGTATGTTCTCCCCGTGTTTGGTCGGTTTCCTCTGGGTTCTCCGGTTTCGTCCCACGTTCCAAAGACATACTGATAGGGAATCTAGACTGTGAGCCCCATCGGGGACAGCGATGATGATGTGTGCAAACTGTAAAGCGCTGCAGAATATGTTGGCGCTATATAAAAAATAAAGATTATTATTATTATGGGCGGTTGGTCTTCTATCAGGGGTTAGGGTCTCATAAGACAATGATTGTGGTAGGCTAGCTGAGTAATGGGATTGCAACATTTATCCCATATTTTGTAGAATTTTTCCAGGTCATTTCATGTGGGAGCTGTCCATTTCTGACAAATTTGGAGCTCCACTGTCTAACCAGTCCTTAGTAATAACATTTTTCCCCATAGTGTTCCCATTACATCATTAAGAAATTTGACTATTTGTTCGACAAATCCAAGAACTCTAGAGGAGATGGAAGAATATACCAGAACATGAGTATCACTTGGGGCATCCATCAAGGTAATGGAGGTAAAATGTAGCAAATGGTATATGGTAGGTCCTAGGCCCACCGTAGAGTTTTGTAAGACGCTCATTATGGTTTGAGGAAATGCCCCATCCCACTACTCACCCATTAGGTGTCTCATGTCCCCCTTCCTCCTCTCCCGCAGAAGGATAAGGGAGGTCTTTCTAGATTTGTGAAAATTGACATCCTGCTCTACAGCTTGAAGGAAAAAAAAAAATGTCAGTCAGGTTCTACAGTAATGGCATTTTCACCAATTTAGGCTAGATATACGATAATTGTGGCCACTGTCGGGTGGTAGGTACGTGCCCAAAAGTGATGATGGATATAGGATCATCTGTTTGTCCACCATAGAGACCCATTGTAAAACAAAACGTATACTGCGTGGTAAGAAGTGCAGACCCATACCTGCCAGCCAGCGGTCACTCACAATATTAACCTTTATCTCTGGAATGGCTGGTGTCCCCTTCATTTTTTGCAGCTGGCCATATAGAAGTTCCTCTTGGAACTCAGGGCTAATTGAGTTATTATACAACCCTAGGAGGAAGCAGGGATTCCTTGGCGAAACGAGCGGAGACATACAGTACTCTGGACTAGAGATGGGAGAATGGATTCACAGGGCTGCAGTTCATTGACCGCGTTTCTTTTCTTCTTCATCCCCCACATACTCTTCGGCTTCCTTCACTCCAGGCTTTTTCTTCCGTCTCGACAAAGTCTCATTGTGCGCTGTGGCGTCACTCAGGCGACTTGTGTAAAAACGTCACGATGTGAAGTGTCAGAAGTCCTGGCCTGGAGTCAAAGATACTGCGTGCGACGATGGAAATAGGAAAGAAGAGAAGCAGAGAACAGGACAGTGAGCCAGAAGCTGCGGGTTTTTGAAGATTCAGCCAAAAAGGCGATTGCGGATGGTTGACGTTTCCACTCAGGGAAATTTCTATGTGGCCGGCTATGATTTAATATAATAGTAAAAGCTCTTTATCAATGGCGTTTTTAATGTAATACATTTTCCTTTACTTCCCTCACGTCACTTTCCATGTTCCCCATCTCAAACTTAATGGTTGTAAACATCTTCCCATGTTCAATGTTCAAGATGCGCGATAAATCACAGCCCGGCAGCTTGGTACAGGAGTAATATAGTTATTTAATGATTAATAAATCACATTAGCTATTTAAAAATGTAACATATAAACAAACAAAAAACAGACGTAATACAGACTGGAAACTTCTATCGTAGGTTTAGCCTTCGATTCAGCTCTGCTACTTTCTCTTTTCTCCGTGCCGCACTGCGATCGGAGACTTTCTGCAAACTGTCGTGATATTTCTCCAGCGCATTTCTAAAGCTGGTCATGACTTCCTGTAAGGAGAAAATTGGTGGAGAAGCAAGAAAAGGAAGAAAAATTACATTAAAAGGAAGTTGAACAAATTTTCCTTATTTTTTTTCCTGCTGACGGACGCATTAAGGCTTTTTTTGGAGGAAGAAGAGGTTGTTGCGAACACCATTAATATTACTATATAATGTTCTGGGTTTTGATTTTTACGGTGTTTATTGTGCAGGAAAAATTATATGCAAGAGGATTCCCCTCGTCAGCACGATTACAGGGATAAAAGTGCTTCGTTTTGGGGGGTTTTTCATGAACCTTTTGCCTATATTCATCTTTCTACATGAGGCCAATTTTCTAAGTGGAAATCACTCAGGAACGCTTCCACAAATCTCAGTGCTTCTGAGAATATTTCTTTTGTGACACAGAGGTAAATTCTAGTGATGAGTGAACGTGCGTGGATAAGGTGTCATCCGAGCATGCTCGAGTGACGACAGTACCGTATTTTTCAGACTATAAGATGCACCGGACAATAAGACTCACCCCAAATTTTGGGGTGGAAAATAGCAGAAACAAGATTTTTATAAGATGGGGGTACGTCTTATTGTCCAAATTTAAGGTATCTTACCTGAGGGCCGGCGGTGGTAGAGCGGGGTCACAGGAGGCATGGTCCCTTCCTCAGGAACTCGGCGGCAGCAGAAGTGGGGCGGTGCTGCAGTCACAGGGTATCCCAGCAGTTCGATGCTGCGGGGGGCGGTGTCGGCAGTGAGGCAAAGCATGGAGCAGAGTCCCTTCCTCAGGATAATGGTGGCAGAAGTGTGGCCCTGTGTCCACGGAGAGCAGAGCCGAGTGCATCACCGGTCTCTCGGCGGCCATCTTCCTGAGGCCGCGTGTGCGCAGATTGAGATCTCGGCGGCCCTCGGCTTCAGGAAAATGGCTGCCAAGAACTCAATCTGTGCATGAGCAGCCTCCGGCGGCCATTTTTCTGAAGCAGAGGGCCTCCCTGATCTCAACCCCACCGCCTCAGGAAAATGGAGTGCGAGAGGTCAGCCGAGATCTCAATCCGTGCACGCGCCGCCTCCAACAGCCCACGGCTTCAGGAAGCTAGCCGCAGGAAAACCAATGATGCACTCCGCACTGCCGACACCGAGCCTCAGCATCACCACACCTCTGTCTTTTCCCTGGGTAAGGGACGCTGCTACACCACTGTTGCAACTGCCTGCGTTCGGACTATAAGACGCACCCCCCCATTTTCCTCCCAATTTTTGGGGGGACAAAGTGCGTCTTATAGTCCGAAAAATACGGCATCTTCGACGTGCTCAAAAAATAAGTTTGAGTCCCTGCGGCTGCATGTCTCACGGGTATTCGACAGCCGCAACACATGCAGGGATGGCCTGTTTGTTAGGGAATCTGCATGTGTTGCAGCTGTCGAAAAGCCACGAAACATGCAGCCGCGGGGACTCTAACATACTTTTCGAGCTCACTGAAAATACTCAGCACACGAGCAGGGTCGGATAACACTTTACTCGAGAACATTCACTCATGCCTAGTAAATTTAAAGTGAAAAATTTACATTTTTGAAAATATTTGAAACTTTACACATTTAAAAAAAAAAGTATCATTTTCAAACTTTGGTTTGACTATTTGTTTTAAGGGCATAAAAATGCAATCAAACTAATATCCATTTCGTGTTTATGTTACATCAGTATCTTTTTTTTTTTTTAAAGGGAACCTGACAGGTCCCCCCCCCAAATCACCAGCATTTGTATATCCTGTATAACTTTCCTTGCCAATCCTGTCATCACACTCACTGGGGCCTGATAACATGCCGAGAGGGGCAACTAGTCTGGGGAAACAAATGCCCCATCGACTTGACTTGCATATTAAACTTGGACTTCAGAAATAATTTTTCTAAAGATCTGCTAATGTGTCAAACACTATAAAGGGCTGGTTGGGCTACTGATTTGGAGGTCATAGGGGCCCTGTCAGGTTCCCTTTAAAATGTTTTTTTTTTTTTTGTTAGAAACTTATAATTTAACAAGTTTTACAGCAATTTTTTTAAATGAAATTTAAAATGAAATTATATACACAAAATAGACTCCACAATTTGTTGTGCAATTTCCCCCAAGTAAGTTAATACCACATATGTGGTCGGAAATTACTGTTTGAGCGCACAACAGGGCTCGGAAGAGAGGGAGCGCTATTTGGGTTTTGGAGAGCAATTTTGGCTGCATTTTAAGATCACCTGGCCTGTCAAGACATCAAACTCCCTCAAGAGACTCCAATTTTGACCTGAACCTCTCAATGAATTCACCTAGTGGTGCAATGCTTATGTTGACGCCATACGGCCCTCACAAAATTTTATTACAGCGGGTGGTGATTTTTTTTTTTTTTTTCTTTATTCTTATACTAAAATGGTTTTTTTAGACCATTTTTTTTATTTTTTAAGTTCACAACAGGTAATAGGATAACATGGACCCTATAATCTGTAATAATTTCTTTCAAGTATGAAAATCCCAAATATGTGGTCAGAAACTACTTTTCATGCATAGTGCAAGGGGAAGGAGCACCATTTCGAAGTACAGATTTTGCTGGAATGGTTTGCAGGTGCCATGTCGAAAAACCACCAAAGACCCCAACAGATCAAAAACGGACCCCATATTACATTTTTTTTAATTTTCACAAGTGGTAATAGGTGAAAATTAATAATCTGCTACAGTTAGGTCCATATATATTTGGACAGAGACATTTTTCTAATTTTGGTTATAGACATTAATACAATGAATTTTAAACAAAACAATTCAGATGCAGTTGAAGTTCAGACTTTCAGCTTTCATTTGAGGGTATCCACATTAAAATTGGATGAAGGGTTTAGGAGTTTCAGCTCCTTAACATGTGCCACCCTGTTTTTAAAGGGACCAAAAGTAATTGGACAGTTGACTCCAAGGCTATTTCATGGACAGGTGTGGGCAATCCCTTCGTTATTTCATTCTCAATTAAGCAGATAAAAGGCCTGGAGTTGATTTGAGGTGTGGTGTTTGCATTTGGAAGGTTTTGCTGTGAAGTAAACATGCGGTCAAAGGATTGATGAGTTCACCAGTGCTTTCTTTCTTTCTCAGGATGTACCAAACTGTAGATTTTGCCACTCCTAATATTGTACCAATTTCTCGGATGGGTTTTTTTTGTTTTCGCAGCTTGAGGATGACTTGTTTCACCTGCATGGAGAGCTCCTTTGACCGCATGTTTACTTCATGTTTTGAATGTTCTTTATTGCATCTTAGGGCGTTGCGGAGTTGGAAAATCTGCATTTCTGGTTCTTCAATATTTTTTTTGCCTTAGCGTTTACCGTTTGAGTTAAATAATGTAACATTTTGATAGATAATACCAATTAGGCATGTTCTTACTTTTTTTAATTTTATAAAAGGTGAAAAAGGAGGGAGATTAAAATTTCTATCCCGTGTATTGCAGCAAAGGGCAAAAATCACAGTTCTCATATGAACTCTTATTGGCACCCAGACAGGATTGCACGGGTTAATGAAGTGTCAACAAGTAGCCCATTGGTGGCCGCAGATTGTTAGGCCATGTGAGCGCTGAATCTAATGTCATTCCAGGACTGGGAGACCAGGTGTCGAAATTGCTGCATTAATGCTGAGGCCGGGAACGGAGTTTTTTTTTTATTTTACATGGGACACTACAGCTTTTAGGAAGGGGTTGACCAGCAGCTGTTAGTGGGACGGACCCAGGCATCCACACCTGACATAGGACGCATTAATACGTCCTATGTCAGGAAGGGGTTAACATGAACTAGAAACTCAAGGAGGTCCATCAATGTGTACTGGCAATGTACTGCCAGGTAAATGTATTGAAATGACCACAGCTCATGAGAACATCTCACAAGGATCATCAATGGACACAGAAGCTCTTGAGCTCACCCAAGTATGAGGATTCATGTTCTGAGTGTTTGGGCCGTTTCAGACTAGAGTATAGCAGATGTTTTTTGGAGTGCTAAAGTTAAAAACCAGCAGTGATACAAGAAGTTTCTGTGTAGCCCCAACCTTAGGTAGGCAGCAATTCCTTCTGGGAAGTCGACAATCTGGAATAACCCGGGTTCCACTACACAATGACATGAGCGGCCCCAATCCTCTCACCTGACACTTTCTCTTGTCATTTTCTACTGCCTCCAGGAGCTGCTCTTTCTTATTGCTTATCTGTCGGATTTCTTGAAGAACATGTGATACGCGTCCATGCATGGCCTGTCTCTTTTCTTGAATGTGGCTGCAGATCCTGTGTAATTAAGAGATTACTCAAACGTTCAATTCCTTCCCAATATATACTATAACTAGGATGGCACTCCTCCTCTAGCACAGGCTTTCTGTAGAATCAGAGGTTTGCAAACTCTCCAAAGAGGAGCCTCAGCGGCCAGGAACACGGTGATATCCGAACCTCACTACTGGTCTAAATATCACCTCAAATAACTAAAAATTTGTGTAATGGGCATTAAAAATAAAACTGGTGCGAAACCACAGACATATGCACCCAAAGGCCTGTCCTGCATATGATCAATTCTGTAAAAAATATCTGCCTACAGAGTAATCAAGCACCAGCCACGATAATGAGCAGCCGGCACCAGCCACCATAACGAGCAGCCGGCACCAGCCATGGGGTTGTCCACATTTTCTCTGCTAACAGACGAAAGCTCGCATGGAATTCGGTACAGAAAGACAAAATAGTGACCGGAAATAAAACTCACTCCAAATTCTCGTTTTTCCGCTGCAGAAAATCCTCTACTTTCTTCTGATTCTTGATATCCATTTTTGCCAGTTTCTCTTTCTTTATCTGGATACTTCTTTTTAACTGGGTTTCTTCAGTAGCGCCGGATTTCAGCTCCAAGTTCTTATTAACAATTTGTTCATCTTTTTGTCGAGCCTAAGAGAAAAAAAAACAACAAGTAATGTAATACATGAAAGTGAGAGACACCATATCTGAGTGTATGCACAATAAGGTGTCGCAGGGGGCTGTGGCCCGAGTACCTCTTCCAGGATCTTCCTGTACATCTCCAGGTAGGTCTTCATACTATGCAGCTTCTTATTATAGGCCTGCACATCTGACTGCCACAGACAGGCCATGGTCACCCGCTCCCGATAATGATCACATTTCTCACTGGTCTCTTGCTGTGAAGACAATGTCATATACAGAACCTTTCAGAAGTTTACAAGGGACAGAAGACGCAGGAGAAATAACTGGGGGTGACGATTTATTGATTACACAGTGGCCGACAGACAACGGGGGCATTCTTTGATCTCACCCTTGCTTCCTTCAGTCTGTGGACATTTTCTTTCATCCGCTCAGTTTTATTCTTGCGCTGTTCTGGAGATTCCACTACCTGGGATTTCATGCTCTCTTGTTCTTCCTTCATGGTGGCAATGAATAGCTTGTGCTGATTCTGTGGCAAAGAGATATGTTCATCAGAGAGAAAAACGTTCACCTGGAATTTACAGATGATATAGATCTCGTGTGCTCGGGTGCTAATAGAGTACCTTCAGCGTGCTCAAATACTATGTTCCCAGTTTCCGTGGCTGCATGTCTCTCGGCTGTTCGACTGCCACAACACATGCAGGAACTGCCGAACAAACTGGAAATCTGTGCTGAAAACACCCCCCTCAGCTTATATACGAGCAGCCGCCTGCTTCCAGCACACATCCTACTTACCTTCCCTGCACGCCCTCACTGCATCTTGTTCTGGCACCGGCAGCTCTTACGGCTGAGCGATCACGTGTCCCCCGCTCGTTAAGGTAATGAATATTCACCCCTCTCCACTCCCATAGGCGTGGAGTGAATATTCATTACCGTAAAGAGCGGGGACACGTGATCCCTCGCCCGGAAGAAACAAGATGCAGCGAGGGCGCACAGGGAAGGTAAGTAGGATGTGTTTTTTTTTTTTGTTTGTTTCATAGGAACCATGCATACAAGGACAGGGAGCCATGCATACAGGGATAGGGGATAGAGGCCATGCATATAAGGACGGGGATAAGGAGCCATGCATACCAGGATGGGGATGAGGGGACAATGCATACCCGGCTTATACTCGAGTCAATACGTTTTCCCAATTTTTCATGGCAGATTTAGGTGCCTCGGCTTATACTCGGGTCGGCTTATTCATGAGTATATACGGTAACTCCTCACATCCAGCTGAACGATGGTCACCAGGTGCACCTCTATACATTTAGTGTTGGCTGTGCCTGGTGAACAGCAAAGAGGGGCCAGTGTTTGCTGCAGCCCACCGATCATGGTTGGATCTCCACCTATTAGTCCGATGACCTTTCCTATATCGTTATTATTGAAGTTCTGGAAAAATCCTTGGGTTCTGTGCACACATTAAGTATTTTCTGCGTTTTTTTTCTGTGCAGGTTCGTCACAAAAACTGAAAGTTTTCCTAGAACCAGCTAAGTGAATGAGAGTCTTAAAATCTCCTGCATACGTGGCTTATTTTTTTCTTACAGATTTGAAGCAGTTTCATATCTGCCACATTTCAAGTTTTCTCTTATTCTAATGAATGAGAAAAATGCATGAAAAACGCACGCGAAAAAACGCAAAGGAGCATCAAAAATGAGCGTATTTTATGCTACGCTTTTCTTAGGAACACATCAGTATTTGAAGCAGATTTTTCTGTGTACATACCCTTATAGAGGAATACTACCGTATTTTTCGGACTATAAGATGCACCGGACCATAAGATGCACCCTAAATTTTGGGGTGAAAATAGCAGAAAAAAAGATTTTTATTTGATGGGGGTCCGTCTTATTGTCCAAATTTAAGGTATCTTACCTGAGGGCTGGCGGTGGTACAGCAGGGTCACAGGAGGCATGGTCACTTCCTCAGGATAAGTCCCGTCTGGTGTCGGCGGTGCTGATGTTCTTTCTGGGCTGTGGCAAGTGCACCTTAGCAGGGTCCCTTCCTGCTAAGGTGGGCAACGCCGTGGCCTGGTGTCCACAGGGGGTTGCGACAGTGGTGTGGCAGCGGCGCGGTGATGCTGAGGCGCGGTGGGTGGTACGGCGTGCACCTGAGCAGGATCCCTTCCTCAGGATGGGTGACGCCGCTGCCTGATGTCCAAGGAAAGCAGGAGAGCCAGGATAATCACGGGTTTCTCGGTGGCGGCGGCCATCTTCCTGAGGCCACGCGTGTGCAGATTGAGTACTCTGCTTCCCGGGGCTTCAGAAAAATGGCTGCAGGAGGCAGTGCGTGCGCAGGTGGAGATCACAGCGGCCATTTTCATGAAGCTGAAATCTCAATCTGCAAACTCAGCTTCAGGAAAATGGCCGCCGCAATCTCAATCTGCGCACGTGCGGCCATTTTCCTGAAGCCTCGGGAAGCAGAGAACGCAATCTGCACACGCACGGCCTCAGGAAGATGGCCGCCGCCACCGAGAAACCCGTGATTCACCCGGCTATGCTCTCCGTGGACACCGAGCCGTGGCGTCACCACACCTGAGAAAGGGACCCTGCTCAGGTGCACGCCGTACCGCCCACCAGCATCGCTGCACCTCTGCCGCCGCCACACCACACCCAACAGGTACGCCTGCGTTCGTACTATAAGACACTCCCCCCCACTTTAGTCACAATTTTTAGGGGGGAAAAGTGCGTCTAATAGTCCGAAAAATACGGTAAATGTGAAGTTATAGAAGCTTATGTGGAATATCTGCCATTTAGGAGGTCCCTACTGGTACTTCACACTTGTCTTGTTCTGTTTGGAGGTACAGGTCACTCTTTTTGATATTTGCAGTGACCGCTGCTGACAATCACTGAACTCAGAGGAGAAGTACCATACATGTAAATGGCATTGCTGAGACCAGTGATTGCTTGCAGTGGTCACGAGACCAATTTTAGTCATCCCATCTAAAAGCACTGGAGCAATGAGATTCGGGGGAAAGCAATGCTTACTGCATCATTTTAACACATTTTTCTCTCTTTGCTCAACGGGAAAAAAAAAGTAAAAAAAAAATAAAAAAATAAAAAATAATATTTTTTCTGGATGTCTTTTCTCATTCTCATATATTTTTGTTTGTTTTAGAACTGTACTTACCAGTTTCTTCATTTTTTCAGCAAGGTCAGCTTTTTCCTGTGCAATCTTTTCCTGAAGGACGAGCTATAGAATCCAAGATATAAGGATATTGGTTATCACAAGGGCTCACTAAGAATATTGGAGGGCTGTGCTGTATAAAGCAGGGCAGGTATTAGATGCTCCACTGAAACAGTATGGTTATTAAGATTTTTTTTGCCTCCTAAAGAACCGAGGAACAGCATTTTTTAGCCATCAAAAAAATATATATATTATTATGCATTGCTTTTATAGCGCCATCATATTCTGCAGCGTTTTACACACATTATCATCACTGTCCTCATAGGGAATCTAGATTGAGAGTCCCAATCAGTATGTCTTTGGAATGTGGGAGGAAACCGGAAAACCCGGAGGAAACCCACACAAACACGAGGAGAACATACAAACTCCTCAAAGATCTTGTCCAAAAAATAAAATTAAAATAAGTACTCTTAACTCCTTAAGATATAATGGGGATAGGGGAAAATATGTGCAAGTGGGTTGAGAGCTGGCTCAGGGATAGGAAACAAAGGGTGGTTATTAATGGAGCACACTCGGACTGGGTAGCGGTTAGCAGTGGGGTACCACAGGGGTCAGTATTGGGCCCTCTTCTTTTTAACATATTTATTAATGACCTTGTAGGGGGCATTCAGAGTAGAATTTCAATATTTGCAGATGACACTAAACTCTGCAGGGTAATCAATACAGAGGAGGACAATTTTATATTACAGGATGATTTATGTAAACTAGAAGCTTGGGCTGATAAATGGCAAATGAGCTTTAATGGGGATAAATGTAAGGTCATGCACTTGGGTAGAAGTAATAAGATGTATAATTATGTGCTTAATTCTAAAACTCTGGGCAAAACCGTCAATGAAAAAGACCTGGGTGTATGGGTGGATGACAAACTTAAATTCAGTGGCCAGTGTCAGGCAGCTGCTACAAAGGCAAATAAAATAATGGGATGCATTAAAAGAGGCATAGATGCTCATGAGGAGAACATAATTTTACCTTTATACAAGTCACTAGTTCGACCACACTTAGAATACTGTGCACAGTTCTGGTCTCCGGTGTTTAAGAAAGACATAGCTGAACTGGAGCGGGTGCAGAGAAGAGCGACCAAGGTTATTAGAGGACTGGGGGGTCTGCAATACCAAGATAGGTTATTACACTTGGGGCTATTTAGTTTGGAAAAACGAAGACTAAGGGGTGATCTTATTTTAATGTATAAATATATGAGGGGACAGTACAAAGACCTTTCTGATGATCTTTTTAATCATAGACCTGAAACAGGGACAAGGGGGCATCCTCTGCGGTTGGAGGAAAAAAGGTTTAAGCATAATAACAGACGCGGATTCTTTACTGTAAGAGCAGTGAGACTATGGAACTCTCTGCCGTATGATGTTGTAATGAGTGATTCATTACTTAAATTTAAGAGGGGACTGGATACCTTTCTGGAAAAGTATAATGTTACAGGGTATATACACTAGATTCCTTGATAGGGCGTTGATCCAGGGAACTAGTGCCGTATGTGGAATCGGGAAGGAATTTTTTTCCCCAATGTGGAGCTTACTCTTTGCACATGGGGTTTTTTTGCCTTCCTCTGGATCAACATGTTAGGTTAGGCTATGGGTTGAACTAGATGGACATATAGTCTTCCTTCAACCTTAATAACTATGTAACTATGTAACTATGTAATGATGCTGCTTTTTTTTGCAATTATTATTTTTCCTTCCCCTTTTTCCAAGACGCATAACTTCTCTCCATAGACAGACTCTTAAAGGGAACCTGTCAGCAGGATTGTGGACAGTAACCTACAGACAGTGTCAGGTTGGCGCCATCATACTGATTGCAGTGACACCTTGGTTGATGAAATCTGTCTTGTGGTTGTTGTGTAATCTTTATTTTCAGTTTTGAGTTAATGATATGCTCGTGCTCCTGGGCGGGGCTGGGGTATGTGGTGCTCTGATCAGGTATACATAATGCAGACTGCTGACAGGTCACTGATCCCTCACTGACCTGCCCCCTAGTTTGCATAACGAATACCTAAGAGACAAAAAAGTAAGAGACAAAAAACGCTTCTGCAGGCTGGTGTCGGCCGTGGTACCTGCTCTGCAGCATAATCGCATGGTTAGTGTGCCAATAATACATTTTCTTGATGTTATCCAGCTAGGGCAAAAAATATATATATATTGAAAATGGCGGCCGCCACGCCTGCGCAGTAGTAGCTATAGGTGTCTATAGCGGTGATCCGATAGCTGCTACTGCACATGCAGCGCCATCTTACTGAAGAAGAAAAAAATAATTCCTCCTCCAAGAGGACGCCTGCTGACAGGTTCCCTTTAAGGTTTATTCTTTGCGGGACTTGTAATTTTGAATGACACCATTCTTTACCATGTAATGTACTGGAAAAAAAAGCTCCAACTGCAGTGGGGGAAAAAAACGGAGTCTATGGCAATTTCTCCCCCTCAAGCCCGACAACTTTTTTTAAAAATTTTTCCATTGATGAAGCCGTGTGAGGGTTTGTTTTTTGCAGAGTGAACTGACATTTTTAATTGCAACATTTAAAAGGTATTTTGAACACTTTAGTAAAAATTGTGAGGAACAAAGGGGGGGAAACACAGCAATTTGGGGGTCCTGATAATGTTTTTCCTTTATGGCATACAGCAGGGGTGTCAAACTGCATTCCTCGAGGGCCGCAAACCATGCGTGTTTTCAAGATTTCCTTAGCTTTGCACAAGGTGCTATAATCATTATGTGTGTAGGTGATTAAATTATCACCTGTGCAGTACAAGGAAATCCTGAAAACATGACCTGTTTGCAGCCCTTGAGGAATGCAGTTTGACACCCCTGGCATACAGAATATGAGTTAAATAATTTTGGGAGTGAATATTGCCCCAGGGCTCCTTGCTATGACATCTATAAGACCCCGAGGGGCAACTCACGTCTTTTCCACGATACTCCTGGCTTATGGATTGCTGCAGATCTTGAATTTCACTGGAAAGAGTCTTGAATTCTGCTTGTTGTTCAGGTGGGACCGTCCTAGGGTGAAAAAGAAAAGGGTTTAGTTATCCCTGGAATAAATTATCACTTCACTTTCATACACTTGTATTAGCGACGCATGGCCACACGTTTCGTCTGTCGTGCACTGGATCCTGCGGAATTTGGCGACACGTCGTCTGGAAAAAACGTACAATGAAATGTTTTTTGTCTGCATTGGAAAAACGTGCCACGACGGATTCTGCGGCATACGTTGTTGGCTAGAATGGAAGCCTATGGACGCAGGATCCCTCGTGGCACATCACATGACGGATTCCAGAATGTCCTGTAACTCACTGTACTGCCCGTCCTCTCCTCTCCTCCATCTACAGCAGAATGTCCTGTAACTCACTGTACTGCCGTCCTCTCCTCTGCCTCCATCTACAGCAGAATGTCCTGTAACTCACATTACTGCCCGTCCTCTCCTCTCCTCCATCTACAGCAGAATGTCCTGTAACTCACTGTACTGCCGTCCTCTCCTCTGCCTCCATCTACAGCAGAATGTCCTGTAACTCACATTACTGCCCGTCCTCTCCTCTCCTCCATCTACAGCAGAATGTCCTGTAACTCACATTACTGCCCGTCCTCTCCTCTCCTCCATCTACAGCAGAATGTCCTGTAACTCACATTACTGCCCGTCCTCTCCTCTGCCTCCATCTACAGCAGAATATCCTGTAACTCACATTACTGCCCGTCCTCTCCTCTGCCTCCATCTACAGCAGAATGTCCTGTAACTCACATTACTGCCCGTCCTCTCCTCTCCTCCATCTACAGCAGAATGTCCTGTAACTCACATTACTGCCCGTCCTCTCCTCTCCTCCATCTACAGCAGAATGTCCTGTAACTCTCTGTACTGCCGTCCTCTCCTCTGCCTCCATCTACAGCAGAATGTCCTGTAACTCACTGTACTGCCATCCTCTCCTCTGCCTCCATCTACAGCAGAATGTCCTGTAACTCACATTACTGCCCGTCCTCTCCTCTGCCTCCATCTACAGCAGAATGTCCTGTAACTCACTGAACTGCCGTCCTCTCCTCTGCCTCCATCTACAGCAGAATGTCCTGTAACTCTCTGTACTGCCGTCCTCTCCTCTGCCTCATCTACAGCAGAATGTCCTGTAACTCACTTTACTGCCCGTCCTCTCCTCTGCCTCCATCTACAGCAGAATGTCCTGTAACTCACATTACTGCCCGTCCTCTCCTCTGCCTCCATCTACAGCAGAACGTCCTGTAACTCACATTACTGCCCGTCCTCTCCTCTCCTCCATCTACAGCAGAACGTCCTGTAACTCACATTACTGCCCGTCCTCTCCTCTCCTCCATCTACAGCAGAATGTCCTGTAACTCACTGTACTGCCCGTCCTCTCCTCTCCTCCATCTACAGCAGAATGTCCTGTAACTCACATTACTGCCCGTCCTCTCCTCTACCTCCATCTACAGCAGAATGTCCTGTAACTCTCTGTACTGCCCGTCCTCTCCTCTCCTCCATCTACAGCAGAATGTCCTGTAACTCACATTACTGCCCGTCCTCTCCTCTCCTCCATCTACAGCAGAATGTCCTGTAACTCACTGTACTGCCCGTCCTCTCCTCTGCCTCCATCTACAGCAGAATGTCCTGTAACTCACTGTACTGCCGTCCTCTCCTCTGCCTCCATCTACAGCAGAATGTCCTGTAACTCTCTGTACTGCCGTCCTCTCCTCTGCCTCCATCTACAGCAGAATGTCCTGTAACTCACATTACTGCCCGTCCTCTCCTCCATCTACAGCAGAATGTCCTGTAACTCACATTACTGCCGTCCTCTCCTCTGCCTCCATCTACAGCAGAATGTTCTGTAACTCACATTACTGCCCGTCCTCTCCTCTCCTCCATCTACAGCAGAATGTCCTGTAACTCACATTACTGCCCGTCCTCTCCTCTGCCTCCATCTACAGCAGAATGTCCTGTAACTCACATTACTGCCCGTCCTCTCCTCTCCTCCATCTACAGCAGAATGTCATGTAACTCACTGTACTGCCCGTCCTCTCCTCTGCCTTTATCTACAGCAGAATGTCCTGTAACTCACTGTACTGCCGTCCTCTCCTCTGCCTCCATCTACAGCAGAATGTCCTGTAACTCACATTACTGCCCGTCCTCTCCTCTCCTCCATCTACAGCAGAATGTCATGTAACTCACTGTACTGCCCGTCCTCTCCTCTGCCTCCATCTACAGCAGAATGTCCTGTAACTCACATTACTGCCCGTCCTCTCCTCCATCTACAGCAGAATGTCCTGTAACTCACTGTACTGCCCTTCCTCTCCTCTCCTCCATCTACAGCAGAATGTCCTGTAACTCACATTACTGCCCGTCCTCTCCTCTCCTCCATCTACAGCAGAACGTCCTGTAACTCACTGTACTGCCCGTCCTCTCCTCTCCTCCATCTACAGCAGAATGTCCTGTAACTCACTGTACTGCCCGTCCTCTCCTCCATCTACAGCAGAATGTCCTGTAACTCACATTACTGCCCGTCCTCTCCTCTGCCTCCATCTACAGCAGAACGTCCTGTAACTCACTGTACTGCCGTCCTCTCCTCTGCCTCCATCTACAGCAGAATGTCCTGTAACTCACTGTACTGCCCGTCCTCTCCTCTCCTCCATCTACAGCAGAATGTCCTGTAATTCACTGTACTGCCGTCCTCTCCTCTGCCTCCATCTACAGCAGAATGTCCTGTAACTCACTGTACTGCCGTCCTCTCCTCTGCCTCCATCTACAGCAGAATGTCCTGTAACTCACTGTACTGCCCGTCCTCTCCTCTCCTCCATCTACAGCAGAATGTCCTGTAATTCACTGTACTGCCGTCCTCTCCTCTGCCTCCATCTACAGCAGAATGTCCTGTAACTCACATTACTGCCCGTCCTCTCCTCTACCTTCATCTACAGCAGAACGTCCTGTAACTCACTGTACTGCCCGTCCTCTCCTCTGCCTCCATCTACAGCAGAATGTCCTATAACTCACTGTACTGCCCGTCCTCTCCTCTCCTCCATCTACAGCAGAATGTCCTATAACTCACTGTACTGCCCGTCCTCTCCTCTCCTCCATCTACAGCAGAATGTCCTGTAACTCACTGTACTGCCCGTCCTCTCCTCTGCCTCCATCTACAGCAGAATGTCCTGTAACTCACTGTACTGCCGTCCTCTCCTCTGCCTCCATCTACAGCAGAATGTCCTGTAACTCTCTGTACTGCCGTCCTCTCCTCTGCCTCCATCTACAGCAGAATGTCCTGTAACTCACATTACTGCCCGTCCTCTCCTCCATCTACAGCAGAATGTCCTGTAACTCACATTACTGCCGTCCTCTCCTCTGCCTCCATCTACAGCAGAATGTTCTGTAACTCACATTACTGCCCGTCCTCTCCTCTCCTCCATCTACAGCAGAATGTCCTGTAACTCACATTACTGCCCGTCCTCTCCTCTGCCTCCATCTACAGCAGAATGTCCTGTAACTCACTGTACTGCCGTCCTCTCCTCTGCCTCCATCTACAGCAGAATGTCCTGTAACTCACATTACTGCCCGTCCTCTCCTCTATCTACAGCAGAATGTCATGTAACTCACTGTACTGCCCGTCCTCTCCTCTCCTCCATCTACAGCAGAATGTCCTGTAACTCACTGTACTGCCCTTCCTCTCCTCTCCTCCATCTACAGCAGAATGTCCTGTAACTCACATTACTGCCCGTCCTCTCCTCTCCTCCATCTACAGCAGAACGTCCTGTAACTCACTGTACTGCCCGTCCTCTCCTCTCCTCCATCTACAGCAGAATGTCCTGTAATTCACTGTACTGCCGTCCTCTCCTCTGCCTCCATCTACAGCAGAATGTCCTGTAACTCACATTACTGCCCGTCCGCTCCTCTCCTCCATCTACAGCAGAATGTCCTGTAACTCACATTACTGCCCGTCCTCTCCTCTCCTCCATCTACAGCAGAATGTCCTGTAACTCACTGTACTGCCGTCCTCTCCTCTGCCTCCATCTACAGCAGAATGTCCTGTAACTCACTGTACTGCCCGTCCTCTCCTCTTCTCCATCTACAGCAGAATGTCCTGTAACTCACTGTACTGCCCGTCCTCTCCTCTCCTCCATCTACAGCAGAATGTCCTGTAACTCACTGTACTGCCCGTCCTCTCCTCTACCTCCATCTACAGCAGAATGTCCTGTAACTCACATTACTGCCCGTCCTCTCCTCTGCCTCCATCTACAGCAGAATTTCCTGTAACTCACATTACTGCCCGTCCTCTCCTCTCCTCCATCTACAGCAGAATGTCCTGTAACTCACTGTACTGCCGTCCTCTCCTCTGCCTCCATCTACAGCAGAACGTCCTGTAATTCACTGTACTGCCGTCCTCTCCTCTGCCTCCATCTACAGCAGAACGTCCTGTAACTCACATTACTGCCCGTCCTCTCCTCTTCTCCATCTACAGCAGAATGTCCTGTAACTCACTGTACTGCCCGTCCTCTCCTCTACCTCCATCTACAGCAGAATGTCCTGTAACTCACATTACTGCCCGTCCTCTCCTCTGCCTCCATCTACAGCAGAATTTCCTGTAACTCACATTACTGCCCGTCCTCTCCTCTCCTCCATCTACAGCAGAATGTCCTGTAACTCACTGTACTGCCGTCCTCTCCTCTGCCTCCATCTACAGCAGAATGTCCTGTAACTCACATTACTGCCCGTCCTATCCTCTCCTCCATCTACAGCAGAACGTCCTGTAACTCACATTACTGCCCGTCCTCTCCTCTGCCTCCATCTACAGCAGAATGTCCTGTAACTCACATTACTGCCCGTCCTCTCCTCTCCTCCATCTACAGCAGAATGTCCTGTAACTCACATTACTGCCCGTCCTCTCCTCTGCCTCCATCTACAGCAGAATGTCCTGTAACTCACTGTACTGCCGTCCTCTCCTCTCCTCCATCTACAGCAGAATGTCCTGTAACTCACATTACTGCCAGTCCTCTCCTCTGCCTCCATCTACAGCAGAATGTCCTGTAACTCACTGTACTGCCGTCCTCTCCTCTGCCTCCATCTACAGCAGAATGTCCTGTAACTCTCTGTACTGCCGTCCTCTCCTCTCCTCCATCTACAGCAGAATGTCCTGTAACTCACATTACTGCCCGTCCTCTCCTCTCCTCCATCTACAGCAGAATGTCCTGTAACTCACATTACTGCCCGTCCTCTCCTCCGCCTCCATCTACAGCAGAATGTCCTGTAACTCACATTACTGCCCGTCCTCTCCTCCATCTACAGCAGAATGTCCTGTAACTCACTGTACTGCCCGTCCTCTCCTCTCCTCCATCTACAGCAGAATGTCCTGTAACTCACATTACTGCTGTCCTCTCCTCTGCCTCCATCTACAGCAGAATGTCCTGTAACTCACTGTACTGCCCGTCCTCTCCTCTCCTCCATCTACAGCAGAATGTCCTGTAACTCACATTACTGCCCGTCCTCTCCTCTGCCTCCATCTACAGCAGAATGTCGTGTAACTCACTGTACTGCCCGTCCTCTCCTCTCCTCCATCTACAGCAGAATGTCCTGTAACTCTCTGTACTGCCGTCCTCTCCTCTGCCTCCATCTACAGCAGAATGTCCTGTAACTCACTGTACTGCCCGTCCTCTCCTCTCCTCCATCTACAGCAGAATGTCCTGTAACTCACATTACTGCTGTTCTCTCCTCTGCCTCCATCTACAGCAGAATGTCCTGTAACTCACTGTACTGCCCGTCCTCTCCTCTCCTCCATCTACAGCAGAATGTCCTGTAACTCACATTACTGCCCGTCCTCTCCTCTGCCTCCATCTACAGCAGAATGTCGTGTAACTCACTGTACTGCCGTCCTCTCCTCTGCCTCCATCTACAGCAGAATGTCGTGTAACTCACTGTACTGCCCGTCCTCTCCTCTCCTCCATCTACAGCAGAATGTCCTGTAACTCACTGTACTGCTGTCCTCTCCTCTGCCTCCATCTACAGCAGAATGTCCTGTAACTCACTGTACTGCCCGTCCTCTCCTCTCCTCCATCTACAGCAGAATGTCCTGTAACTCACTGTACTGCCGTCCTCTCCTCTGCCTCTATCTACAGCAGAATGTCCTGTAACTCACTGTACTGCCCTTCCTCTCCTCTCCTCCATCTACAGCAGAATGTCCTGTAACTCACTGTACTGCCCGTCCTCTCCTCTGCTTCCATCTACAGCAGAATGTCCTGTAACTCACATTACTGCCCGTCCTCTCCTCTGCCTCCATCTACAGCAGAATGTCCTAATCCCAAACTGTTCTTCAACTATATCAATAGTAAAAGAATAAAAACTGAAAATGTAGGCCCCTTAAAAAATAGTGAGGAAAGAATGGTTGTAGATGACGAGGAAAAAGCTAACATATTAAACACCTTCTTCTCCACGGTATTCACGGTGGAAAATGAAATGCTAGGTGAAATCCCAAGAAACAATGAAAACCCTATATTAAGGGTCACCAATCTAACCCAAGAAGAGGTGCGAAACCGGCTAAATAAGATTAAAATAGATAAATCTCCGGGTCCGGATGGCATACACCCACGAGTACTAAGAGAACTAAGTAATGTAATAGATAAACCATTATTTCTTATTTTTAGTGACTCTATAGCGACAGGGTCTGTTCCGCAGGACTGGCGCATAGCAAATGTGGTGCCAATATTCAAAAAGGGCTCTAAAAGTGAACCTGGAAATTATAGGCCAGTAAGTCTAACCTCTATTGTTGGTAAAATATTTGAAGGGTTTCTGAGGGATCTTATTCTGGATTATCTCAATGAGAATAACTGTTTAACTCCATATCAGCATGGGTTTATGAGAAATCGCTCCTGTCAAACCAATCTAATCAGTTTTTATGAAGAGGTAAGCTATAGACTGGACCACGGTGAGTCATTGGACGTGGTATATCTCGATTTTTCCAAAGCGTTTGATACCTTGCCGCACAAGAGGTTGGTACACAAAATGAGAATGCTTGGTCTGGGGGAAAATGTGTGTAAATGGGTTAGTAACTGGCTTAGTGATAGAAAGCAGAGGGTGGTTATAAATGGTATAGTCTCTAACTGGGTCGCTGTGACCAGTGGGGTACCGCAGGGGTCAGTATTGGGACCTGTTCTCTTCAACATATTCATTAATGATCTGGTAGAAGGTTTACACAGTAAAATATCGATATTTGCAGATGATACAAAACTATGTAAAGCAGTTAATACAAGAGAAGATAGTATTCTGCTACAGATGGATCTGGATAAGTTGGAAACTTGGGCTGAAAGGTGGCAGATGAGGTTTAACAATGATAAATGTAAGGTTATACACATGGGAAGAGGGAATCAATATCACCATTACACACTGAACGGGAAACCACTGGGTAAATCTGACAGGGAGAAGGACTTGGGGATCCTAGTTAATGATAAACTTACCTGGAGCAGCCAGTGCCAGGCAGCAGCTGCCAAGGCAAACAGGATCATGGGGTGCATTAAAAGAGGTCTGGATACACATGATGAGAGCATTATACTGCCTCTGTACAAATCCCTAGTTAGACCGCACATGGAGTACTGTGTCCAGTTTTGGGCACCGGTGCTCAGGAAGGATATAATGGAACTAGAGAGAGTACAAAGGAGGGCAACAAAATTAATAAAGGGGATGGGAGAACTACAATACCCAGATAGATTAGCGAAATTAGGATTATTTAGTCTAGAAAAAAGACGACTGAGGGGCGATCTAATAACCATGTATAAGTATATAAGGGGACAATACAAATATCTCGCTGAGGATCTGTTTATACCAAGGAAGGTGACGGGCACAAGGGGGCATTCTTTGCGTCTGGAGGAGAGAAGGTTTTTCCACCAACATAGAAGAGGATTCTTTACTGTTAGGGCAGTGAGAATCTGGAATTGCTTGCCTGAGGAGGTGGTGATGGCGAACGCAGTCGAGGGGTTCAAGAGAGGCCTGGATGTCTTCCTGGAGCAGAACAATATTGTATCATACAATTATTAGGTTCTGTAGAAGGACGTAGATCTGGGTATTTATTATGATGGAATATAGGCTGAACTGGATGGACAAATGTCTTTTTTCGGCCTTACTAACTATGTTACTATGTTACTATGTTACTATGTAACTCACTGTACTGCCCGTCCTCTCCTCTCCTCCATCTACAGCAGAATGTCCTGTAAATCACTGTACTGCCCGTCCTCTCCTCTGCCTCCATCTACAGCAGAATGTCCTGTAACTCTCTGTACTGCCCGTCCTCTCCTCTCCTCCATCTACAGCAGAATGTCCTGTAACTCACTGTACTGCCGTCCTCTCCTCTGCCTCCATCTACTGTAGAATGTCCTGTAACTCACATTACTGCCCGTCCTCTCCTCTCCTCCATCTACAGCAGAATGTCCTGTAACTCACTGTACTGCCGTCCTCTCCTCCATCTACAGCAGAATGTCATGTAACTCACTGTACTGCCCGTCCTCTCCTCCATCTACAGCAGAATGTCCTGTAACTCACTGTACTGCCCGTCCTCTCCTCTGCCTCCATCTACAGCAGAATGTCCTGTAACTCACTGTACTGCCGTCCTCTCCTCTGCCTCCATCTACAGCAGAATGTCCTGTAACTCACTGTACTGCCCATCCTCTCCTCTCCTCCATCTACAGCAGAATGTCCTGTAACTCACATTACTGCCCGTCCTCTCCTCTGCCTCCATCTACAGCAGAATGTCCTGTAACTCACATTACTGCCGTCCTCTCCTCTGCCTCCATCTACAGCAGAATGTCCTGTAACTCACATTACTGCCCGTCCTCTCCTCTGCCTCCATTTACAGCAGAATGTTCTGTAACTCACATTACTGCCCGTCCTCTCCTCTGCCTCTATCTACAGCAGAATGTTCTGTAACTCACTGTACTGCCGTCCTCTCCTCTGCCTCCATCTACAGCAGAATGTCCTGTAACTCACTGTACTGTCCGTCCTCTCCTCCATCTACAGCAGAATTTCCTGTAACTCACATTACTGCCCGTCCTCTCCTCTGCCTCCATCTACAGCAGAATGTCCTGTAACTCTCTGTACTGCCGTCCTCTCCTCTCCTCCATCTACAGCAGAATGTCCTGTAACTCACTGTACTGCCGTCCTCTCCTCTACCTCCATCTACAGCAGAATGTCCTGTAACTCACTGTACTGCCCGTCCTCTCCTCTGCCTTTATCTACAGCAGAATGTCCTGTAACTCACATTACTGCCCGTCCTCTCCTCTCCTCCATCTACAGCAGAATTTCCTGTAACTCACATTACTGCCCGTCCTCTCCTCCATCTACAGCAGAATGTCCTGTAACTCACTGTACTGCCGTCCTCTCCTCTACCTCCATCTACAGCAGAACGTCCTGTAACTCTCTGTACTGCCGTCCTCTCCTCTCCTCCATCTACAGCAGAATGTCCTGTAACTCACTGTACTGCCGTCCTCTCCTCTCCTCCATCTACAGCAGAATGTCCTGTATTCCAAAGACATACTGATAGGGAACCTAGATTGTGAGCCCCAACGGGGACAGCGATGAGAAATGAGTGCAAACTGTAAAGCGCTGCGTAATATGTTAGCGCTATATAAAAATAAAGATTATTATTATTATTATAACTCACTGTACTGCCCGTCCTCTCCTCTGCCTCCATCTACAGCAGAATGTCCTGTAACTCACATTACTGCCCGTCCTCTCCTCTGCCTCCATCTACAGCAGAATGTCCTGTAACTCACATTACTGCCCGTCCTCTCCTCCATCTACAGCAGAATGTCCTGTAACTCTCTGTACTGCCGTTCTCTCCTCTGCCTCCATCTACAGCAGAATGTCCTGTAACTCACTGTACTGCCGTCCTCTCCTCTGCCTCCATCTACAGCAGAATGTCCTGTAACTCACTGTACTGCTGTCCTCTCCTCTGCCTCCATCTACAGAATGTCCTGTAACTCACATTACTGCCGTCCTCTCCTCTGCCTCCATCTACAGCAGAATGTCCTGTAACTCACTGTACTGCCCATCCTCTCCTCTCCTCCTTCTACAGCAGAATGTCCTGTAACTCACATTACTGCCCGTCCTCTCCTCTGCCTCCATCTACAGCAGAATGTCCTGTAACTCACTGTACTGCCCGTCCTCTCCTCTCCTCCATCTACAGCAGAATGTCCTGTAACTCACATTACTGCCCGTCCTCTCCTCTCCTACATCTACAGCAGAATTTCCTGTAACTCACATTACTGCCCGTCCTCTCCTCTCCTCCATCTACAGCAGAATGTCCTGTAACTCACTGTACTGCCGTCCTCTCCTCTGCCTCCATCTACAGCAGAATGTCCTGTAACTCACATTACTGCCCGTCCTATCCTCTCCTCCATCTACAGCAGAACGTCCTGTAACTCACATTACTGCCCGTCCTCTCCTCTGCCTCCATCTACAGCAGAATGTCCTGTAACTCACTGTACTGCCGTCCTCTCCTCTGCCTCCATCTACAGCAGAATGTCCTGTAACTCACATTACTGCCCGTCCTATCCTCTCCTCCATCTACAGCAGAACGTCCTGTAACTCACATTACTGCCCGTCCTCTCCTCTCCTCCATCTACAGCAGAATGTCCTGTAACTCACTGTACTGCCGTCCTCTCCTCTGCCTCCATCTACAGCAGAATGTCCTGTAACTCACTGTACTGCCGTCCTCTCCTCTGCCTCCATCTACAGCAGAATGTCCTGTAACTCACTGTACTGCCGTCCTCTCCTCTGCCTCCATCTACAGCAGAATGTCCTGTAACTCACTGTACTGCCGTCCTCTCCTCTGCCTCCATCTACAGCAGAATGTCCTGTAACTCACATTACTGCCCGTCCTCTCCTCTCCTCCATCTACAGCAGAATGTCCTGTAACTCACTGTACTGCCATCCTCTCCTCTGCCTCCATCTGCAGCAGAATGTCCTGTAACTCACTGTACTGCCGTCCTCTCCTCTGCCTCCATCTACAGCAGAATGTCCTGTAACTCACTGTACTGCCGTCCTCTTCTCTGCCTCCATCTACAGCAGAATATCCTATAACTCACATTACTGCCCGTCCTCTCCTCTACCTCCATCTACAGCAGAACGTCCTGTAACTCACTGTACTGCCCGTCCTCTCCTCTGCCTCCATCTACAGCAGAATGTCCTATAACTCACTGTACTGCCCGTCCTCTCCTCTGCCTCCATCTACAGCAGAACGTCCTGTAACTCACTGTACTGCCGTCCTCTCCTCTACCTCCATCTACAGCAGAATGTCCTGTAACTCACTGTACTGCCCGTCCTCTCCTCTCCTCCATCTACAGCAGAATGTCCTGTAACTCACATTACTGCCCGTCCTCTCCTCTGCCTCCATCTACAGCAGAATGTCCTGTAACTCACTGTACTGCCCGTCCTCTCCTCTCCTCCATCTACAGCAGAATATCCTGTAACTCACATTACTGCCCGTCCTCTCCTCTACCTCCATCTACAGCAGAACGTCCTGTAACTCACTGTACTGCCCGTCCTCTCCTCTCCTCCATCTACAGCAGAATGTCCTGTAACTCACATTACTGCCCGTCCTCTCCTCTGCCTCCATCTACAGCAGAATGTCCTGTAACTCACTGTACTGCCCGTCCTCTCCTCTACCTCCATCTACAGCAGAATGTCCTGTAACTCTCTGTACTGCCCGTCCTCTCCTCTGCCTCCATCTACAGCAGAATGTCCTGTAACTCACTGTACTGCCCGTCCTCTCCTCTGCCTCCATCTACAGCAGAATGTCCTGTAACTCACTGTACTGCCGTCCTCTCCTCTGCCTTCATCTACAGCAGAATGTCCTGTAACTCTCTGTACTGCCCGTCCTCTCCTCTGCCTCCATCTACAGCAGAATGTCCTGTAACTCTCTGTACTGCCCGTCCTCTCCTCTGCCTCCATCTACAGCAGAATGTCCTATAACTCACTGTACTGCCGTCCTCTCCTCTACCTCCATCTACAGCAGAATGTCCTGTAACTCACTGTACTGCCGTCCTCTCCTCTGCCTCCATCTACAGCAGAATGTCCTGTAACTCACATTACTGCCCGTCCTCTCCTCCATCTACAGCAGAATGTCCTGTAACTCACTGTACTGTCGTCCTCTCCTCTGCCTCCATCTACAGCAGAATGTTCTGTAACTCTCTGTACTGCCCGTCCTCTCCTCTGCCTCCATCTACAGCAGAATGTCCTGTAACTCACATTACTGCCCGTCCTCTCCTCTACCTCCATCTACAGCAGAATGTCCTGTAACTCTCTGTACTGCCCGTCCTCTCCTCTGCCTCCATCTACAGCAGAATGTCCTGTAACTCACTGTACTGTCGTCCTCTCCTCTGCCTCCATCTACAGCAGAATGTCCTATAACTCACTGTACTGCCGTCCTCTCCTCTGCCTCCATCTACAGCAGAATGTCCTGTAACTCTCTGTACTGCCGTCCTCTCCTCTGCCTCCATCTACAGCAGAATGTCCTGTAACTCACTGTACTGCCGTCCTCTCCTCTGCCTCCATCTACAGCAGAATGTCCTGTAACTCACATTACTGCCCGTCCTCTCCTCTGCCTTCATCTACAGCAGAATGTCCTGTAACTCACATTACTGCCCGTCCTCTCCTCTGCCTCCATCTACAGCAGAATGTTCTGTAACTCACATTACTGCCCGTCCTCTCCTCTGCCTCCATCTACAGCAGAATGTCCTGTAACTCACATTACTGCCCGTCCTCTCCTCCATCTACAGCAGAATGTCCTGTAACTCACTGTACTGTCGTCCTCTCCTCTGCCTCCATCTACAGCAGAATGTTCTGTAACTCTCTGTACTGCCCGTCCTCTCCTCTGCCTCCATCTACAGCAGAATGTCCTGTAACTCACATTACTGCCCGTCCTCTCCTCTACCTCCATCTACAGCAGAATGTCCTGTAACTCTCTGTACTGCCCGTCCTCTCCTCTGCCTCCATCTACAGCAGAATGTCCTGTAACTCACTGTACTGTCGTCCTCTCCTCTGCCTCCATCTACAGCAGAATGTCCTGTAACTCTCTGTACTGCCGTCCTCTCCTCTGCCTCCATCTACAGCAGAATGTCCTGTAACTCACTGTACTGCCGTCCTCTCCTCTGCCTCTATCTACAGCAGAACGTTCTGTAACTCACATTACTGCCGTCCTCTCCTCTGCCTCCATCTACAGCAGAATGTTCTGTAACTCACATTACTGCCGTCCTCTCCTCTGCCTCCATCTACAGCAGAATGTCCTGTAACTCACTGTACTGCCGTCCTCTCCTCTGCCTCCATCTACAGCAGAATGTTCTGTAACTCACATTACTGCCCGTCCTCTCCTCTGCCTTCATCTACAGCAGAATGTCCTGTAACTCACATTACTGCCCGTCCTCTCCTCTACCTCCATCTACAGCAGAATGTCCTGTAACTCACATTACTGCCCGTCCTCTCCTCTACCTCCATCTACAGCGGCACGTCCTGTAACTCACTGTACTGCCGTCTTCTCATCTACCTCCATCTACAGCAGAACGTCCTGTAACTCACATTACTGCCCGTCCTCTCCTCTACCTTCATCTACAGCAGCACATCCTGTAACTCACTATACTGCCCGTCCTCTCCTCTGCCTCCATCTACAGCAGAATGTCCTGTAACTCACATTACTGCCTGTCCTCTCCTCTGTTTCCATCTACAGCAGCACGTCCTGTAACTCGCTTTACTGCCCGTCCTCCCCTCTGCCTCCATCTACAGCAGAATGTCCTGCAACTCGCTTTACTGCCCGTCCTCTCCTCTGCCTCCATCTACAGCAGCACATCCTGTAACTCACTGTACTGCACTCCTTGATTAGGAGTCTGGTCATATCCGCTACAATGCAGTGAACTATAAAATTAAAATTCCCTCCGTCTTTCAGAATAGAGAGGATTTTTAATGAAAAGTAAATTGCAAAGATGCCTTTGCATACATTTTTACCCATTTAAGAAGATGAGAAAACCCAGTTAAGGGTTAATGTCCCTTCTCTGTTAAACTACATACTAGGATGGGAGGTGGGCTTCCTATTTGGGGAAGAAGTTAGTTTGGACACGGTGGACAAAGCATTATGGGAAAGAAGGGGAATGGTGAAAAAGAGGAGCGCTGGCAGAATTCTGCGCTGTGGACTCATTCTACAAACTGCAGAGGACTCCATGAAGACGACGCAGATAAAAATGGTCAGAGAGAAGTAACTTCTGAAAAGACTTACGAGAGTTTCTCAATTTTAGCCTCGAACTCCTGAATTGTCTTCTGCTGTTGGCTTATATTGTCCACAATTGATTTCTACAAAATTAAAAATCAGTGACAAATGTAGACATTGGGCGACAGCAGCAGAAGTGTCAGCCTGTAGTGGTCCTTACTCACGTAGTTTAAGCAGAAGGTTGTGTAGACCACTTTACGAGTTTCCCTGAAATGGAAGAAGTTTACAATTCCACTCAGCAAGTGGACGGTCCTCTTCCCTTCTAAACCAAGGACGAAAGTCTACAAGTCAGTAGAAAGCTCTGCAGGCTGCGATCTATGGAACACTAGAACTGATGGTACTTACTTGGATTTAGGACATCAGATGGGTGAAAGTCATATATGAGGCACAGCGGCAAGAAGCGGTCCCTATATTATACCGACAGAACAGAATCAGTTACCAGCGTATAATAAAGAGGATTAGAGACAGATACGGAAGTAAAACCGATAACTGGATCTTTTAATGCAGAGTTCCCAATACAATTATGCTTTTCTGGGAAGCACAAGTTGTCCAAAGGAGCATATCACCAAGGGATTTGACGAGCGAGGCCCACAGCATGCAGCAGCACCAGTGAGAGGGTACGGCGCAGCAGGAGCACCACAGAGGGAAGGGCGCAGCATAGCATTACAGCAGGAGCACCACCAGGGAAAAGGAGCGCATAGTGCAAACAGCAGCACCACCTGGTGAAGGCACAGTGCATGCCACAGAACCACCAGGGATATAGATACAGTGCATTCAGCAGCACTAGGGAAAAGAGGGCAAGCAGCACCAGGGAGAGGGTGCGGCGCAGCACGAGCACCGCTGAGGGAAGGGCGCAGCATAACGTTGCAGCAGGAGCACCACCAGGGGGGAAGGAGCGTATAGTGCACACAGCAGCACCACCTGGTGAAGGCACAGCGCACGCCACAGAACCACCAGGGATAGAGAGACATAGTGCATGCAGCAGCACTAAGGGGTTGAGCGCATGCAGCAGCACCAGGGATAGAGAGCGGGAGAGCGCACGCAGCAGCACCAGGGATAGAGAGCGGTAGAACGCACGCAGCAGCACCAGGGATAGAGAGCGGGAGAGCGCACGCAGCTCACCAGGGATAGAGAGCGGTAGAACGCACGCAGCAGCACCAGGGATAGAGAGCGGTAGAACGCACGCAGCAGCACCAGGGATAGAGAGCGGTAGAACGCATGCAGCAGCACCAGGGATAGAGAGCGGTAGAACGCATGCAGCAGCACCAGGGATAGAGAGCGGTAGAACGCATGCAGCAGCACCAGGGATAGAGAGCGGTAGAACGCATGCAGCAGCACCAGGGATAGAGAGCGGTAGAACGCATGCAGCAGCACCAGGGATAGAGAGCGGTAGAACGCATGCAGCAGCACCAGGGATAGAGAGCGGTAGAACGCATGCAGCAGCACCAGGGATAGAGAGCGGTAGAACGCATGCAGCAGCACCAGGGATAGAGAGCGGTAGAACGCATGCAGCAGCACCAGGGATAGAGAGCGGTAGAACGCATGCAGCAGCACCAGGGATAGAGAGCGGTAGAACCCATGCAGCAGCACCAGGGATAGAGAGCGGTAGAACGCATGCAGCAGCACCAGGGATAGAGAGCGGTAGAACACATGCAGCAGCACCAGGGATAGAGAGCGGGAGAGCGCACGCAACAGCACCAGGGAGAGAGCGGGAGAGCGCATGCAGCAGCACCAGGGATAGAGAGCAGTAGAGCATACGCAGCAGCAACAGACAGAGTGTACACAGCAGAAACAGAAAGAGCGGGAGAGTGCACGCAGAAACACCAGAGAGAGAGCGGTAGAACGCATGCAGCAGCACCAGGGATAGAGCGCGGTAGAGCATAAGCAGCAACAGACAGTGTACACAGCAGCAACAGATAGAGCGGGAGAGCGCACGCAGCAGCACCAGGGAAAGAGGGCAGTAGAGCGTACACAGCAGCAGAGATAGAGAGCGCACGCAGCAGCACCAAGGATATAGAGCGGGAGAACGCACGCAGCAGCACCAAGGAGAGAGAGCGGTAGAACGCACGCAGCAGCACCAGGGAGAGAGAGTGGTAGAATGCACGCAGCAGCACCAGGGATAGAGAGCGGTAGAGCACACACAGCAGCACCAGGGATAGAGAGCGGTAGAGCACACACACAGCAGCAACAGAGAGCAGTAGAGCGCACACAGCAGCAACAGAGAGCAGTAGAGCGCACACAGCAGCAACAGAGAGCAGTAGAGCGCACACAGCAGCAACAGAGAGCAGTAGAGCGCACACAGCAGCAACAGAGAGCAGTAGAGCGCACACAGCAGCAACAGAGAGCAGTAGAGCGCACACAGCAGCAACAGAGAGCAGTAGAGCGCACACAGCAGCAACAGAGAGCAGTAGAGCGCACACAGCAGCAACAGAGAGAGCAGTAGAGCGCACACAGCAGCACCAGGGATAGAGAGCGGTAGAGCACACACAGCAGCACCAGAGATAGAGAGCAGCACTAAGTAGACAGAGGTCCAGCACATTGAGCAAAAAGCAACACCGCATACGCAGCAGTGCCACAGGTAGCAAGCAGCATAGCAAATGGATACTAGACACTTAGGCTACGTTCACATTTGCGTTGTGCGCCGCTGCGTCGGCGACGCGCAACGCAAATAAAAACGCACCAAAACGCACGCAAAAACGCGTTTTGCGACGCATGCGTCGTTTTTTGCCGAAATTTCGACGCAAAAAAATGCAACTTGTTGCATTTTCTATGCCCGACGCTTGCGGCAAAAAAGTCATGCATCGCACAATGCAGCACAACGCATGTCCATGCGTCCCCCATGTTAAATATAGGGGCGCATGACGCATGCGTCGCCGCTGCGTTTCCCGACGCTGCGTCGGGAAACGCTAATGTGAACGTAGCCTTAATGAGCATATGAGATTCACAATCACCACTTACACTAATTGATTGGAAGATCCAGTAAAGAGTCATTGCCATTTCACTGGTAAAGTACCTGTGAATTAGCCATCACACTGAGGGCAAATCGAGCCATTCAAATCTACCACAGATCAGTGCCACCCGTGATAATGGTGGGCTATCATGGGCTTGGAAAAACATTTTAATGTTGGAAATCTCACTGCGTCCTACTACAATAATCCTATGTATAAAGGTATACATACATGAGCTTCACAATACATGCCACAGGGGCGAAGCCTTCCATCAGATGAGGGTACTGGATGTCTAAACCCACCGGCACCTGGAATATATTAAATGAATTATGGAAATAAAAAAAATGACTTATTACTGTGATGTAAGCGAATAATGAACCATCAGCAGATCAGACCCGGCTCTAGTTGTATCAGTAAGACTGTGATCACACCAGAAGTGCTGGGCCTGGGCACACGACATCTCCTACAAGGTTTTCTAAAGGACAAGTTGACGTTTTTTCATCTTTTTGGCCATTTTCTGAGGGTCTTGGGGCATTTTTTTCTCTATTCAACAATGGAGACACTGCTAGAGGTTTCTGAAGTGAAAATGCTCAAAAAGATGCCCAGGTGTCTTCTGAACCTTCTCATGGACTTGTATTGTAAAGTAAAAAAGAGCGTCTTAGAAGAACACACCTGAAGAATGGAGCGGTCTTTTCTTTTAACCACTTCAAGCTACAAAAGATGCCAAGTGGTTAAAAGACGTTCAAAAGCCTGAACATATGAACAGAAAGCGGTTTTTCCATAGAACTGCATGTTCTTTATTTTGAGAGTTTCCTGGGCGCTTTTTCAGGAGGTCTCAGAACTGAATCAACATGTTGATGAAGTCAATTATGAGGATTTTGACAAAACTTTGCTACCTATATTTTTTTTTTTTTGCGAGACAATTGTTCCCTTTAAGTCTTCAGTGAGCAAACGGCCAAAGGAATTCCATAGAGACGTACCATATAAAACTGCTCTATGCCAACATTGTAGACTTTCTGCAGCACCCTCATGAAGAGCTTCTGGTTCCATTCTGGCTGTAAATGGAGACACAACATTAGTGAGATCACGGATGAAGAACAGCACGCGTATACTGCCCAGAACAGTGAGACAGTGAGGAGCGATCGTGCTTGGAGAAGGGGTTATCCGCCATGCTCGAGGGCTAATAGAGCACATTCAGCGTGCTCGAATACTATGTTCAAATCACCACCGCTCCATGTCTCATTTCCCCCACAAAACCAGAGTAGTAATAAGTACAAGTCCAAATACAGAAGTAACCACTACTTTACCTTGGGGTTAGGGTAAAGGTCACTTTTGGTAAAATTTTTAGCTTCGGCTCCGGTCAGAATATTCTGGCGGAAAAAATTTACCAAGTCCATTACAGGAAATTGAGGAAACGTGAGTTTATCCATAACTGCAGCCAAGTGTGAGCAGAAGATGTCACAGATAAAACAAAAATAAGACACAGATGTCTGAAGAGGAAAAGAAATATATATTAACTACACATACACTATGCTTTTTCAGAATATTGGACACATAGGTTGGACATATAGAGATAGAGCTTGCCTGCACCTTTATTGCCCCTGCAGCTCTGAGGTCCTAGGTCTGGATCCAACCACACAACATCTGTGCTGCGGTGTTGATGGAAGTGTGGTGAGGACACTACATTAGAAGGATGGTCCAGGACAGGTCACTGATCGCCGAGGGATCGACACCTGACTCCACTAGATTAGCTTTATTTCTGCGGCCAGATGTGTGCAGCAGAATGTGACCTGACATTCATCATGTTGAAAAACGGCTTGTGGGACACTTTGGAGAAATGGCTACTGGCTCCAAGGACAAATCAATGTGATGCTGAGCAGTTAGTGTACCTGGAATGTAGGTGAGGAGTCTGGCTACCGAACATTATGCCACCTCACACCATAATCCCAGGAGTAAGATTTGTGTGATGTTCCCTCATGAAGATGTTACATTGACTTCACGCCACTGCTCTCGATGACTATCACAGCGCAAAGAAAGACAGCAATGGAGGCTGGACTGGACATCTATCCTCTTCAGTGAGGAGTCCTGTCTCTGTCTTACATGCAATGTCAGCCAGAGATTGGTCTGGAAACCATGTGGGCAACGCCATGATGAGGCCTTCATGAGGGAACTGGTCCTACTCCTGGGATAATGGTATGGGGGGCATAATATATACAGTAGCCAGAACCCTCTGGTCTCCAGTCCAGGTACACTAACAGCTCGGGCTGAGGGCTCATGCAGATGATTGCGCTTTCGGTCCGAGTATAGTTTGACAAAACATTGGGTTACACGTGGACAAATATTATTCTACGGGGTGTGCACATTATCGGACCGATTTGCTCAGATGAGTCATCCAAGTCTTACATTGATATAGTCGTGGAACATACTTTTCACCAATGTGTTTCAAGAGCCGTTGTTCAACACACCAGGCAGCATGTAGCTTGTACAACTGTGAGCAGCCAGTGTGGCCTAAATGTACCATGGCCTGCAGCGTCTCAGCATAGATCTTCCATTGACAACATCTAGGACAACATTATTGGCAACTGCAGAAGGAGCTGCCAGCAGCAGATGATGATTTGCCCAAGTGCATTCAGCATGGTAGAACTTTCCTCAGACATTAATAACCTCATTGATATTAGTCAAAGATGTAAGAGCGGAGATTTCAGCACATGGCACTCAGAGTTAAAGTGAACCTGTCAGCAGGATTTTGCTCAGTAACCTACAGAAACTGTCAGGTTGGCGCCGTTATACTGATTAAAATGATACCGGAGGTGATGAAATCAGTCTTGTGGTTCTTGTGTAATCAGTATTAGAAATTTTCAGTTAATGAGATGCTCATGCTCCGGGGCAGGACTGTAGGCAGAGTCTTATATTTCTGCTCTAAGCCAGAGAAACCAAGGAAAGACTCTGCCCACAGTAGAAAACTTCTAACACTGATTACACAAGAACCTCAAGACAAATTTCTTCACCCCAGGTATCATTGTAATCAGTATAACAGCACCAACCTGACTGTGTGTAGGTTACTGTAGAAAAAAAGATATGTTCAGCTCACCCTTTAGGGCTCATACTCACTTGCGTGAAATACGGCCGAGTCTCGCATGGTAACACCCGGCTCAGCCGCCGGCACTTGGGAGCGGAGCGTGCAGCTCCATGTATTGCTATGCGACCGCACGCTCCGCTCTGGAGTGCTGGCGGCAGAGCCGGGTTTTAACATGCGATACTCGGCCGTATTTCACGCAAGTGAGTATGAGCCCTTAGATGAATTTCCTTATGAGTCCAGGAAATCTTGAGCATGGATTCGAGTCTCTGCCAGACGCCTAGAGATGCACATGTGAAAAAAAGGGAATCCAGCTCCAAGAGATAAAATCACTTAACTTTAATAGTATTCATTTAAAATAGAAATAGGCTGTAAGACTGGATTCCCACATGTGTAGGTTACTGCGCACAATCCTGCTGACCGGTTCCCTTTAATACAGCAAGAGGTTTTGAAACTGTTGTGTCCATCCTTTCATCATTTGTAGATCAGTACATGTCTCCATCCTGTGATTTCCAGCATTCCACAAATTTTCCTTCTTGACAATCTCAATGTTAGGGAGGATACAATGCTAGCCAGAAAACTAATACTTGTAGCCAAAATCTCAGAACTACAGCAGACCCCACTTTTTGACATATGTACCACAAGAAATAAAAGACTGAAGCCGATCATTATGGGGCACAGGGTGCGGCCCCTCTAGGATCAGCTGATTAGGGGGTACAGGGTCCGTCCCTGAGAATCAGCCGATCATTAGGGGGTACAGGGTCCATCCCCGGGAATCAGCCCATCATTAGGGGGTACAGGGTCCGTCCCTGAGAATCAGCCCATCATTAGGGGGTACAGGGTCCATCCCTGGGAATCAGCCCATCATTAGGGGGTACAGGGTCCGTCCCTGAGAATCAGCCGATCATTAGGGGGTACAGGGTCCATCCCTGGGAATCAGCCCATCATTAGGGGGTACAGGGTCCGTCCCCGAGAATCAGCCCATCATTAGGGGGTACAGGGTCCGTCCCCGAGAATCAGCCGATCATTAGGGGGTACAGGGTCCGTCCCCAGGAATCAGCCCATCATTAGGGGGCACAGGGTCCGTCCCCGGGAATCAGCCCATCATTAGGGGGTGCAGGGTCCGTCCCCGGGAATCAGCCGATCATTAGGGGGTGCAGGGTCCGTCCCCGGGAATCAGCCGATCATTAGGGGGTACAGGGTCCGTCCCTGGGAATCAGCCCATCATTAGGGGGTACAGGGTCCGTCCCTGGGAATCAGCCCATCATTAGGGGGCACAGGGTCCGTCCCCGGGAATCAGCCGATCATTAGGGGGTGCAGGGTCCGTCCCCGGGAATCAGCCCATCATTAGGGGGTACAGGGTCCGTCCCTGGGAATCAGCCCATCATTAGGGGGTACAGGGTCCGTCCCTGGGAATCAGCCCATCATTAGGGGGTACAGGGTCCGTCCCTGGGAATCAGCCCATCATTAGGGGGTACAGGGTCCGTCCCCGGGAATCAGCCCATCATTAGGGGGTACAGGGTCCGTCCCTGGGAATCAGCCCATTATTAGGGGGCACAGGGTCCGTCCCCGGGAATCAGCCCATCATTAGGGGGTACAGGGTCCGTCCCTGGGAATCAGCCCATCATTAGGGGGTACAGGGTCCGTCCCTGGGAATCAGCCCACCATTAGGGGGTACAGGGTCCGTCCCCGGGAATCAGCCCATCATTAGGGGGTACAGGGTCCGTCCCCGGGAATCAGCCGATCATTAGGGGGTACAGGGTCCGTCCCCGGGAATCAGCCCATCATTAGGGGGTACAGGGTCCGTCCCCGGGAATCAGCCCATCATTAGGGGGTACAGGGTCCGTCCCCGGGAATCAGCCCATCATTAGGGGGTACAGGGTCCGTCCCCGGGAATCAGCCCATCATTAGGGGGTACAGGGTCCGTCCCCGGGAATCAGCCCATCATTAGGGGGTACAGGGTCCGTCCCCGGGAATCAGCCCATCATTAGGGGGTACAGGGTCCGTCCCCGGGAATCAGCCCATCATTAGGGGGTACAGGGTCCGTCCCCGGGAATCAGCCCATCATTAGGGGGTACAGGGTCCGTCCCTGGGAATCAGCCCATCATTAGGGGGTGCAGGGTCCGTCCCCGGGAATCAGCCCATTATTAGGGGGTACAGGGTCCGTCCCCGGGAATCAGCCCATTATTAGGGGGTACAGGGTCCGTCCCCGGGAATCAGCCCATCATTAGGGGGTACAGGGTCCGTCCCCGGGAATCAGCCCATCATTAGGGGGCACAGGGTCCGTCCCCGGGAATCAGCTGATGAGCAGCACTGTGCATTAGCGGACAGCCCCCATGACAGTCGCACAATGTTTGCAGTTTGCACCGGTTCCCGCTGCAGTCAGATGTACATACAGGGACTGCAGAGCTCGGTAGCAGCCAGTACACCGGGCCCCGGACTTCCAGCAGTCACAGTCACAGCCCAGGCACCGGTGCTCGCTGTCCCGCCCTCCCGTGATTTCTCCCTGGTCGCCGCACTCACATCACACTGCGGCCACTGTTCTCCGCCTCTCGTACAGTCGTTTATTTACCGGGTACTTTTCAAATGAAGCCCAACCCATCAGCCGTGACGTCATCAGCCGGCGCCTGGAACGCACGGTCCACGCTCACACTTAGTGACATAATCATCAATTTAATGAGTTATTCCCTTAACAAAGATGGCCGCTTCCGGTTCATTGTCGTCAGTTCCTTAGAAAACATTTGGCTGGAAATGATCGAGAAATTGCATTATCCACAATGGCCACACGATGGCGGTGTAGAAATGAGGGTGGTGCCTCGTCTGAGGTGTGTCTCCCCAGCCTGTCAGCAGCATATATAAGCCGTAGTGTGAGGGACTGAGCTGCGGCATTACCTGCTGGCTGTGGCTCTTGGAGACCGCAGGGCTTCCATATGCATGTAATACTTACCAGTGTACACAGAATGCTCCCCAGTATACAGGACATTAGAGCCGCTACTCTGCAGTGTGTACGGGTCATGGAGAAAGTATTATACTCTGTAAACTTTTCCACATTTTTATCACATTACACCCACAAACTTAAAGGGATCCTGCCAGCAGGATTGTGCACAGTAACCTACACACAGTGTCAGGTCGGCGCCGTTATACTGATAACCCATTAACGATCGCCAATACACCTTATAACGGCAGCAGTGCTTATTCCTCAGCGAGGAGCATTTTAACGGCACTGAGAAGGGTATAGCGATTCGGGTTAAATTTTACCGTCCCCAGTGTTGCGATCACCGTCATTCACGGAATAACGGTGACGGCAAAAAAAAGTCAGATTTCCCATTTATTTCTTCTCTGATATGATCTAGCATACCAGAGGAGAGAGAAATAGGGTCTCTGAGCTCCCCAGTACCTTTGGCACCTTAGTCATCCCCTGGTTCCTCCGGCTTTGTCCCCCGACCCTCGGCATCTTCTTCCTGGAAGAAAATGGCAGGCGTATGCAGTGGCTGGCTGGCAAATTTTAGCCTGGGGGCAAGCACACAGCAGTGGTCCAGGAGTAGCAGCCCATCTTTAAAGGGGTTGTCGGAACTTATGCTACATGTCTACAGTCACTATCACGGCTGCCACTAGAAATTTCGGGGCCCCATACTGGCAAAATTTTCGGGGCCCCCTTGAGACTCCGCCCAGGCTCCACCCCTCGAACTGTCCACAATCCCACCGTTCTCTTTTGGAAAATCTCCACTTCTCACCTTTCACACATTGACAGTTCCCATCACCAGATCACACATATAGCCGGCAGCTTTTGTTTTGGCCAAAAGATTTTTTTAAGCCGCCACCATAACAAGGTAGACACTTTTGGCCGGGCCCTACTCTACTGTAACCTACTAAATATTTGTTAAAATATGCAATACAATTTAGGTATATTTTTATTTATTTTTCAATTTTTAAAATGACCTATAATACCACATACAAGGAACAAATACCACAGCACTATGACCAGATGACATATTACCACCACATAGTGACTGAATACTACAATACTGATCAGTAATAAAAAAAAAAAACCACAATACTATCACCATCAGTGCCATTATACACAGGAGATCTGTAATTAGTAAGCAGTGTCTGTGTACAGGTAATACAGTGATCACCGGTTACATTACACACAGGAGCTCTGTATATAATGTATAGGTAATACAGTGATCACTGGTGACATTGTACACAGGACCTCTGTATATAGTATACAGTGTATAATGTCAGTGTATAGGTAACACTGACTCACCAGTGACGTCTCTAGGTGAAGTCCTTCATCTTTCATCCAGCACAGACCGCCATCACTTCATCCAACCAGGACTCGTCTCTGCAGGAAATAACACAGTTATCTCGAGTTCCGCTTGTAGAACACATTACTTAATTTTCCCAGCCTCTACATTACACCACATGAAGAAGGCAACATAGTATCACTCTACACAGTAACAGGAGCGCCCCCCCATTTAAAACAGTATACTCAAAAAATAAAATAAATACATCACTGTAGTAATAATATCCCTTAATTAGCCCCTATGGTAATATTCGCCATCCTAGCCCATGTGTGTCTCATTCCAGGCTCCAGCCATATGTTCTCCCATCCTGCCCTCATAAGTATCCATTCTGCCCCATATGATCTCCCCATCCTGCCCCATCTGTCTCCATCGTATCCATCCTGCCCCATCTGTCTCCAATCTTGCCCCATCTGTCTCCATTCTGCCCCATCTGTTTCCAATCCTGCCCCATCTGTGTCCAGCACTCTGCCCCATCTGTGTCCAGCACTCTGACCCATCTGTGTCCAGCACTCTGCCCCATCTGTGTCCAGCACTCTGCCCCATCTGTGTCCAGCACTCTGCCCCATCTGTGTCCAGCACTCTGCCCCATCTGTGTCCAATTCTGCCCCATCTGTGTCCAGCACTCTGCCCCATCTGTGTCCAGCATTCTGCCCCATCTGTGTCCAGCACTCTGCCCCATCTGTGTCCAATCCTGCCCCATCTGTGTCCAGCACTCTGCCCCATCTGTGTCCAATCCTGCCCCATCTGTGTCCAGCACTCTGCCCCATCTGTGTCCAATCCTGCCCCATCTGTGTCCAGCACTCTGCCCCATCTGTGTCCAATCCTGCCCCATCTGTGTCCAGCACTCTGCCCCATCTGTGTGCAGCACTCTGCCCCATCTGTGTCCAGCACTCTGCCCCATCTGTGTCCAGCACTCTGCCCCATCTGTGTCCAATCCTGCCCCATCTGTGTCCAGCACTCTGCCCCATGTGTGTCCAATCCTGCCCCATCTGTGTCCAGCACTCTGCCCCATCTGTGTCCAATCCTGCCCCATCTGTGTCCAGCACTCTGCCCCATCTGTGTCCAATCCTTCCCCATCTGTGTCCAGAACTCTGCCCCATCTGTGTCCAATCCTGCACCATCTGTGTCCAGCACTCCGCCCCATCTGTTTCCAATCCTGCCTCATCTGTGTCCAGCACTCTGCCCCATCTGTGTCCAGCACTCTGCCCCACCTGTGTCCAGCACTCTGCCCCATCTGTGTCCAGCACTCTGCCCCATCTGTGTCCAGCACTCTGCCCCTTCTGTGTCCAGCACTCTGCCCCTTCTGTGTCCAGCACTCTGCCCCATCTGTGTCCAGCTTTCTGCCCCCCCTGTGTCCAGCTTTCTGCCCCCCCCTGTGTCCAGCTTTCTGCCCCCCCTGTGTCCAGCTTTCTGCCCCCCGTGTCCAGCTTTCTGCCCCCCCTGTGTCCAGCTTTCTGCCCCCCCTGTGTCCAGCTCTCTGCCCCCCCCTGTGTCCAGCTTTCTGCCCCCCCTGTGTCCAGCTTTCTGCCCCCCCCCTGTGTCCAGCTTTCTGCCCCCCCCCCGTGTCCAGCCTTCTGCTCCCCCCTGTGTCCAGCTTTCTGCCCCCCCGTGTCCAGCTTTCTGCCCCCCCTGTGTCCAGCTTTCTGCCCCCCCCCCCTGTCCAGCTTTCTGCCCTCCCTGTGTCCAGCTTTCTGCCCCCTGCGGCTGGCGGCTGTTAACTATTGACGTGCGGGCGGGGGCCCGCACGTCAGTAGCGTTAAACAGCTGTAGCGCCGGCCACCGCTAATGGCCCGGTGAGCAGGTAAGAGGGGGCCCGATGCGCCAGTCACGGCTGTAATGCCCTGATGGCGACCCTGGTCACTATGTGTGAATCCTCATATCGTGCACACTGTGCGCTGTGAAAATTCTCTGGTGTCGGCGTCGGGAACAGGTGGTCTTGTGACCACAAGCATGCGATATATATATATATTCCCAGCCACATTCCGACTAGACTGTTTCTGGCCTTGTTCAAAACAGTTGCATTAGGCCATGCAAGTCTAGTCGGCATGTGACTGCATGTATGCAAATCACAAACTTTAAGTCACACACCCGCTGAATAAGCACAGCACTGTGAGCAATGTGAGGCTTCACAAGGCTGCAGTCACATAGAATGACATAGTGAATGCACCAATGACACACGCACAGCCCCACTCTATAATGACACACCACACGCACAGCCCCACTGTATAATGACACACCACACGCACAGCCCCACTGTATAATAGCACACACACGCACAGCCCCACTGTATAATAACACACACAGGCACAGCCCCACTGTATAATGACACACACACGCACAGCCCCACTGTATAATGACACACACACGCACAGCCCTGTTATGAACTGGTGATTCAGAACCACAATGGACCTGGTGGTTAAGAGCACACAAAGTGACCTGATAGCTACTAATAACATAGGACGAGCTCTGAGACGTGGGAACTCTGCTGACTGCAATCCCTAATCCTATCACACCACACTAGAGGTAGCCGTGGAGCGCTCCTGACCAGACCTAGGCGCCTCGGGCACAGCCTGAGAAACTAGCTAGCCCTGAAGATAGAAAAATAAGCCTATCTTGCCTCAGAGAAATTCCCCAAAGGAAAAGGCAGCCCCCCACATATAATGACTGTGAGTAAAGATGAAAATACAAACACAGAGATTAAATAGATTTTAGCAAAGTGAGGCCCGACTTACTGAATAGACCGAGGATAGGAAAGATAACTTTGCGGTCAGCACAAAAACCTACAAACAACCACGCAGAGGGCGCAAAAAGACCCTCCGCACCGACTAACGGTACGGAGGTGTTCCCTCTGCGTCCCAGAGCTTCCAGCAAGCAAGAAAAACCAAGATAGCAAGCTGGACAGAAAAAATAGCAAACAAAAGTAACACCAGAAGAACTTAGCTTATGCAGTGAAGACAGGCCACAAGAACGATCCAGGAGAGAGCAAGACCAATACTGGAACATTGACTGGAGGCCAGGAACAAAGAACTAGGTGGAGTTAAATAGAGCAGCACCTAACGACTTAACCTCGTCACCTGAGGAAGGAAACTCAGAAGCCGCAGCCCCACTCACATCCACCAGAGGAAGCTCATAGACAGAACCAGCCAAAGTACCACTCATGACCACAGGAGGGAGCTTGACCACAGAATTCACAACACAGCCCCACTGTATAATGACACACACACGCACAGCCCCACTGTATAATGACACACACACGCACAGCCCCACTGTATAATGACACACCACACGCACAGCCCCACTGTATAATAGCACACACACGCACAGCCCCACTATATAATGACACACACACAGCCCCACTGTATAATGACACACACACGCACAGCCCCACTGTATAATGACACACCACACGCACAGCCCCACTGTATAATGACACACACACACCACAGTCCTTGAATCTGCGCTAGCAGTTAAACACTTTGCCCAATACTCCCTTCCCTCCTCTCCCCTTGTCATGACATGTAATCTTCAGCTCGTATGTGGATCACTGCTCACCATTCCCGCTGTCCGTCACCCATATAGTACCTCCATAATGGCACCATACAAAACCTGCATAACTCCACCAGAGAGTACCTCCTTAACATCACCATACAGTACCTTCCATCACTGGTGATCACTGTATTACCTGTACACTATACACTGTATACAGAGCTCCTGTGTATAATGTCACTGGTGATCACTGTATTACCCATACACTATACACTATATACAGAACTCCTGTGTATAATTTCATTGGTGATCACTGTATTACCTGTACACTGACACTATATACAGATCTCCTGTGTATAATGTCACTGGTGGTCACTGTATTACCTGTACACTGACACTATATACAGAGCTCCTGTGTATAATGTCACTGGTGATCACTGTATTACCTGTACACTGACACTATATACAGATCTCCTGTGTATAATGTCACTGGTGGTCACTGTATTACCTGTACACTGACACTATATACAGATCTCCTGTGTATAATGTCATTGTTGATCACAGTATTACCTGTACACCGAAACTATATACAGAGCTCCTGTGTATAATGTCACTGGTGATCACTGTATTACTTGTACACTGACACTATATACAGAGCTCCTGTGTAAGTAACCAGTGCTCACTATTACATGTACACTATGTATTACCTGTACACTGACACTATATACAGATCTCCTGTGTATAATGTCACCTGTGATCACTATATTACCTGTACACTGACACTATATACAGAGGTACTGTGTATATTGTCATTGGTGGTAATAACAGTGTTGTTAGTATTGTGGTTTGTATTCATAATCAATATTGTCGGTAATATTTATTTTTATTTATTTTTACTCATTTATATAGCGCTATTAATTCCACAGTGTTTTACAGACATTATTGCCACTGACCCCGATGGGGCTCCCAATCTAGATTTCCTAGCATTATGTCTTTGTAAATGTGGGAGGAAACCAGAGTACCTTGAGGAAACCCACGGAAACACGGGAGAACATACAAACTCCTTGCAGATGTTGTCCTTGGTGGGATTTGAACCCAGGACCCCAGCGCTGCAAGGCTGCAGTGCTAACCTCTAAACCGTGCTGCCCTCATATGTCATATTATTCAGTCACTATGTGGTAGTAATATGTGATCTGGTCATGGTGTGGTGGTATTTGTCCCTTGTATGTAGTATTATTCGGTCACTATGTGGTCTGGTCATGGTGTGGTGGTATTTCTTCCTGTATGTGGTGGTATTGGTCTTGGTATAGTGGATTGTGTTGTGTATGGTGGTCATTTGTGCTCTCTGATATTAATTAGGAGAAGATTCTTCATTTCCATTAGAGTTTTAATGCTTTGTACACAGCGGCGGAGATGCACTTACAGGGGGCTTCCTGTGGAAAAAAGTAATCACCTCTCCACAGGATAAGTGATAACGTATTGATTGGTGGGGGTCTGACTGCTTGGACCCATTCAGCAAAATGTGGAACTTTTTATCCCCATTAGACTGGAGTGGCATGTCCGACTAGATCACTGATCCATTCATTCCCTCAGTGGCAGCACTTGTTTTTTTCTGGAAGCCCCAAAGAGAATGAATGGAGCTGCGGTCAGACATCCCACCTACCGCTGCATTTTAAAATGGGATAAGTGTCCCGTCATAGATAAAACTTCCCCATTCTTCTGATCGGTGCAGTTTCTAATGGTCGTACCTAAGCGATCACCTATCCTGTGGAGCCCATGGATCAGTGATACCGTATTTTTCGGTTTTTAAGATGCTCCGGATTATAGGACGCACCCCAAATTTTGAGGAAAAAAACTTTTTTTTAATAAAATGGTGGTGCTTCTTATAATCCATGCGTCTTATTGCTTACCGGGGGGTGGTGGATGCGGTCAAGGGGGTCCCAGGGTCGCTGCTGGAGGAGGCAGGAGTGGAGCATTGCTGCAGGCTGGGATGAGGCGGTGTGCAGGTGTCCTGTGCTGCAGGGGTCTCCTGTGCTGCAGGGGGTCTCCTGTGCTGCAGGGGGTGTCTCCGGTGATGCTTGCGTCTCCAGTGCTGTAGGGGGGCTCTGCCGACATTTTGAGAAAGGCCAGAGCCCCCCGGCAGTCCTTCCATGCTTTCCTGTGCGACAGACTCCGGGAAAATGGCCGCCAGGAGGCGGCGCATGCGCAGATGGAGATCTCGGGACTAGTGATGAGCGAGTATACTCGTTGCTCAAGATTTCCGAGTAAGACCTCCGAGTATTTGTTAGTTGTTACATGTTACGGAACCACTCAGCACCCAGAATACGTTGTGCAGTTATATGTATGTATAATAGGTTTCATGTGAGATGCATGTCCCTAATGCATTAGCCCACAGGCTGCGCCCCTGGGCAGAGGGGACACGATATTCCTCTTTTGTCCGCCCCCCCACCTTTGTAATTCCCAGAACAGATACCACTGATGCATTTCTTAGAAACAGGTACCGGGATAATATACCCTATACATTTGGACACTAACACAGTCACCAGGACACTCCGAAACTCAATATCCTACAACAAACTATGGAGTAAACAGTCCCATACAAGAGTAGTAAAAATGTAACAAGAAATTTTATTAACCATCACTAAGGTAAAGGAAATAAATACAGACTAACACACAAGGTTCAGAAATGATACATGTACAGAGGACACAGGCTACTGTAATCACAATATGGGCTTAATAAACGGATCACTAAGTAATGCATATAGTATAGCATACATACAAAAGTGCTTAATGCAAGGTAAAGTGCCAGAGTATATGCAGATAGATCCCTATACATAAGTAAGTCTCCATGTGGTTCATACCATATATATGGTCAGAAGGGAAATAAATGAAAGAAGGGAACCGCTCATCTTACCCATTAGTGTATGCCAGTGTGTCTCCAGCAGCCCCGATGCGCATTTCGCGTTGGGCTTCCTCGGGGGGCGCGAAACGCGCGTAGGGGCTGCTAGAGACACACACTGGCATACACTAATGGGTGATCTTGCCCGGTATGCGCTGACACCAGAGGCATATCGCCAAAAGTTCCGCGGACTTATAAAACGCGTAAACGATCACGCTGAATGGGCCTGTAAATTATGGCGGTCACTGCTACAGTGGGTTCAAGGGAGCCAAGCAACCACTAAGGAGGACGTCCTCCAGCTCTTCTTGTTAGAACGATTCTTTAATGGACTAAACCTCGAGACACAGGAATGGCTTCGGGACAGGCTGCCAATGACTCTTGAGGAAGCCACTCGTCTGGTCGATGAACATCATGATGCCAGGACGCCTCACTTGTCCGGATCAAAGATGGTCACTAGCGGTCTGCCCATAGACCTGGAGGGCCCCAAACCACCGAAGATTGTAGAGGGACCAGCTTGAAACCCGGGCTACCACAGTCCCCCTGGGGCGTGATGCCACACCTGCCGTCAGCTGGGCCACTTGCAAAGACAATGTCCCAACCGGACTCAGCATACCCAGTGGCCAAAGGCGGGAACAGCTACCTTCAGCCGGGCTGCTGTACACTGCTACCAAGGCGAAGCTGACCCGGCATTGGGGGCTACGACTAACCAAGGGGTGGAAGAGATGGAGGAAGTGCTGCATGACGTAGACCCCGTGATTCGCTGTGTCTCTTTCCTCATGTTCAGGCATTGCAGGACCTTAGTTATCCATGGTTACATCCACTAGCAACAAGTTAATTAACTGTCACTATATTAGTGGTGGTAACTATGGATTCCTAAGGTCTTGCAATGCCTGCACATGAGGAAAGAGGAATAGCAAATATAAAATAAAAAATACTACTAATTGGATGTATTTGCTTATAGACAGAATACGGAGTGGCATCCAAAGAATACCATACCTACTGTGAAGCATAGGGGTGGCAACATCATGCTCTGGGGCTGTTTCTCTGCAAAGAGACCAGGATGATTGATCTATGTACATGAAAGAATGAATGGGGCCATGTATCGTGAGATTTTAAGTGCAAACCTCCTTCCATCAGCAAGGGCATTGAAGATGAAACGTGGATGGATCTTACAGCATGGTAAAGATCCCAAGCACCCCGCCACAGCAACAAAGGAGTGGCTTCGTAAGAAGAATATGAAGGTCCTTGAGTGGACTAGCCAGTCTCCAGATCTCTACCCCATAGAAAACATAGTAACATAGTAACATAGTAACATAGTTAGTAAAGCCGAAAAAAGACATTTGTCCATCCAGTTCAGCCTATATTCCATCATAATAAATCCCCAGAACTACGTCCTTCTACGGAACCTAATAATTGTATGATACAATATTCTTCTGCTCCAGGAAGACATCCAGGCCTCTCTTGAACCCCTCGTGTTGTGAATTCTGTGGCAGAGCTCCCTCCTGTGGTCACAAGTGGTACTTCGGCTGATTCTCTCTGTGAGCTTCCGTTAGTGGAGGAGAGTGGTACTGCGGCTTCTGAGTTTCCTTCCTCAGGTGATGTGGTGAAGTCGTTAGGTGCTGCTCTATTTAACTCCACCTGGTGCTTTGATCCTGGCCTCCAGTCAATGTTCTAGTATTGGACCTGTTTCCTCCTGGATCGTTCCTGTGGCCTGCTGCTCTGCATAGCTAAGTTCTGCTTTGCTATTTTGTTTGCTGTTTTTTTCTGTCCAGCTTGTCTATTTGTTTTTCCTTGCTAGCTGGAAGCTCTGGGACGCAGAGGGTGTACCTCCGTGCCGTTAGTTCGGTACGGAGGGTCTTTTTGCCCCCTTTGCGTGGTTGTTTGTAGGGTTTTGTGTTGACCGCAATGTTACTTTTCCTATCCTCGCTCTGTTTAGTAAGTCGGGCCTCACTTTGCTAAATCTATTTCATCTCTACGTTTGTCTTTTCATCTTACTCACAGTCATTATATGTGGGGGCTGCCTTTTCCTTTGGGGTATTTCTCTGAGGCAAGGTAGGCTTATTTTCTATCTTTAGGCTAGCTAGTTTCTCAGGCTGTGCCGAGTTGCATAGGGAGCGTTAGGCGCAATCCACGGCTGCCTCTATTGTGTTTGGAGAGGATTAGGGATTGCGGTCAGCAGAGTTCCCACGTCTCAGAGCTCGTTCTATGTTTTTTGGGTTATTGTCAGATCACTGTATGTGCTCTGACTTCTATGTCCATTGTGGTACTGAATTATCTCGGCATAACAGTACTGGAGGCCAAAAGTACTAATGATTCTCAATAGAGGGAAAAAAGAAGTTCTGAGACCATTTTTTTTTCTCTGCACTGTGTTTTGCCTTTTTTTTCCCCTAGACATTTGGGTGGTTCAGTACACAGGTGTAGCGATGGACATTAAAGGTCTGTCTTCATGTGTGGATCAGCTCTCGGCAAGAGTACAAAAGATTCAAGACACTATTGATCAGAAATCTATGTTAGAACCAAGAATTCCTATTCCTGATTTGTTTTTTGGAGATAGAACTAAATTTCTGAGTTTCAAAAATAATTGTAAACTATTTCTGGCCTTGAAACCTCGCTCCTCTGGTGACCAGTTCAACAAGTTTTGATCATTATTTCTTTTTTACGTGGCGACCCTCAGGACTGGGCATTTTCTCTTGCGCAAGGAGATCCTGCATTAAGTAATATCGATGCGTTTTTCCTGGCGCTCGGAATGCTGTACGATGAACCTAATTCAGTGGATCAGGCAGAGAAGAATTTGCTGGCTCTGTGTCAGGCTCAGGATGATATAGAGGTATATTGTCAGAAATTTAGAAAGTGGTCCGTACTCACTCAATGGAATGAAGGTGCGCTCGCAGCTATTTTCAGAAAGGGTCTCTCTGAAGCCCTTAAGGATGTCATGGTGGGATTTCCTATGCCTGCTGGTTTGAATGAGTCTATGTCTTTGGCTATTCAGATCGGTCGACGCTTGCGTGAGCGTCAATCTGTGCACCATTTGGCGGTATTACCTGAACTTAAACCTGAGCCTATGCAGTGCGATAGGACTTTGACCAGAGTTGAACGGCAAGAACACAGACGTCTGAATAGGCTGTGTTTCTACTGTGGTGATTCCACTCATGCTATCTCTGATTGTCCTAAGCGCACTAAGCGGTTCGCTAGGTCTGCCACCATTGGTACGGTACAGTCAAAATTTCTTTTGTCCGTTACCTTGATCTGCTCTTTGTCATCGTATTCTGTCATGGCATTTGTGGATTCAGGCGCTGCCCTGAATTTGATGGACTTGGAGTATGCTAGGCGTTGTGGGTTTTTCTTGGAGCCCTTGCAGTGTCCTATTCCATTGAGAGGAATTGATGCTACGCCTTTGGCCAAGAATAAGCCTCAGTACTGGACCCAGCTGACCATGTGCATGGCTCCTGCACATCAGGAGGTTATTCGCTTTCTGGTGTTGCATAATCTGCATGATGTGGTCGTGTTGGGGTTGCCATGGCTACAAGTCCATAATCCAGTATTAGATTGGAAATCCATGTCTGTGTCCAGCTGGGGTTGTCAGGGGGTACATGGTGATGTCCCATTTCTGACTATTTCGTCATCCACCCCTTCTGAGGTTCCAGAGTTCTTGTCTGATTACCGGGATGTATTTGATGAGCCCAAGTCCGATACCCTACCTCCGCATAGGGATTGTGATTGTGCTATCGATTTGATTCCTGGTAGTAAATTCCCAAAAGGTCGACTGTTTAATTTGTCTGTGCCTGAGCACGCCGCTATGCGGAGTTATGTGAAGGAGTCCTTGGAGAAGGGGCATATTCACCCATCATCGTCGCCATTAGGAGCAGGGTTCTTTTTTGTAGCCAAGAAGGATGGTTCGCTGAGACCTTGTATAGATTACCGCCTTCTAAATAAAATCACGGTAAAATTTCAGTACCCCTTGCCGTTGTTATCTGATTTGTTTGCTCGGATTAAGGGGGCCAGTTGGTTCACCAAGATAGATCTTCGTGGTGCGTATAATCTTGTGCGTATTAAGCGAGGCGATGAATGGAAAACTGCATTTAATACGCCCGAGGGCCATTTTGAGTATCTAGTAATGCCATTCGGACTTGCCAATGCTCCATCAGTGTTTCAGTCCTTTATGCATGACATCTTCCGAGAGTACCTGGATAAATTCCTGATTGTGTACTTGGATGACATTTTGATCTTCTCGGATGATTGGGAATCTCATGTGAAGCAGGTCAGAACGGTGTTTCAGGTCCTGCGTGCTAATTCTTTGTTTGTGAAGGGATCAAAGTGTCTCTTTGGTGTTCAGAAGGTTTCATTTTTGGAGTTCATCTTTTCCCCTTCTACTATCGAGATGGACCCTGTTAAGGTCCAAGCCATCCATGATTGGACTCAGCCGACATCTCTGAAAAGTCTGCAAAAGTTCCTGGGCTTTGCTAATTTTTATCGTCGCTTCATCTGCAATTTTTCTAGTATTGCTAAACCATTGACCGATTTGACCAAGAAGGGTGCTGATGTGGTCAATTGGTCTTCTGCTGCTGTGGAGGCTTTTCAAGAGTTGAAGCGTCGTTTTTCTTCTGCCCCTGTGTTGTGTCAACCAGATGTTTCGCTTCCATTCCAGGTCGAGGTTGATGCTTCTGAGATTGGAGCAGGGGCTGTTTTGTCGCAGAGAAGTTCTGATTACTCGGTGATGAAACCATGCGCCTTCTTTTCTAGGAAGTTTTCGCCTGCTGAGCGAAATTATGATGTGGGCAATCGAGAGTTGCTGGCCATGAAGTGGGCATTCGAGGAGTGGCATCATTGGCTTGAAGGAGCTAAGCATCGCGTGGTGGTCTTGACTGATCATAAGAACTTGACTTATCTCGAGTCTGCCAAGCGGTTGAATCCCAGACAGGCTCATTGGTCGCTGTTTTTTGCCCGTTTTGACTTTGTGATTTCGTACCTTCCGGGCTCTAAAAATGTGAAGGCGGATGCTCTGTCTAGGAGTTTTGTGCCCGACTCTCCGGGTTTATCTGAGCCGGCGGGTATCCTCAAAGAGGGAGTAATTGTGTCTGCCATCTCCCCTGATTTGCGGCGGGTGCTGCAAAAATTTCAGGCTAATAAACCTGATCGTTGCCCAGCGGAGAAACTGTTTGTCCCTGATAGGTGGACGAATAAAGTTATCTCTGAGGTTCATTGTTCGGTGTTGGCTGGTCATCCTGGAATCTTTGGTACCAGAGAGTTGGTGGCTAGATCCTTTTGGTGGCCATCTCTATCGCGGGATGTGCGTTCTTTTGTGCAGTCCTGTGGGATTTGTGCTCGGGCTAAACCCTGCTGTTCTCGTGCCAGTGGGTTGCTTTTGCACTTGCCGGTCCCGAAGAGGCCTTGGACACATATCTCTATGGATTTTATTTCAGATCTTCCCGTTTCTCAAAAGATGTCAGTCATTTGGGTGGTCTGTGATCGCTTCTCTAAGATGGTCCATTTGGTACCCTTGTCTAAATTACCTTCCTCCTCTGATTTGGTGCCATTGTTCTTCCAGCATGTGGTTCGTTTACATGGCATTCCAGAGAATATCGTTTCTGACAGAGGTTCCCAGTTTGTTTCGAGGTTTTGGCGAGCCTTTTGTGGTAGGATGGGCATTGACTTGTCTTTTTCCTCGGCTTTCCATCCTCAGACTAATGGCCAGACCGAACGAACCAATCAGACCTTGGAAACATATCTGAGATGCTTTGTTTCTGCTGATCAGGATGACTGGGTGTCCTTTTTGCCTTTGGCTGAGTTCGCCCTTAATAATCGGGCCAGCTCGGCTACCTTGGTTTCGCCGTGTTTCTGCAACTCTGGGTTCCATCCTCGTTTCTCTTCAGGGCAGGTTGAGTCTTCGGACTGTCCTGGTGTGGATACTGTGGTGGACAGGTTGCAGCAGATTTGGACTCATGTAGTGGACAATTTGACCTTGTCCCAGGAGAAGGCTCAATGTTTCGCTAATCGCAGACGCTGTGTGGGTCCCCGACTTCGTGTTGGGGATTTGGTTTGGTTATCTTCTCGTCATATTCCTATGAAGGTTTCCTCTCCTAAGTTTAAACCTCGTTTCATTGGTCCGTATAGGATTTCTGAGGTTCTTAATCCTGTGTCTTTTCCTCTGACCCTTCCAGATTCTTTTTCCATACATAACGTATTCTATAGGTCATTGTTGCGGAGATACTTGGCACCTATGGTTCCATCTGTTGATCCTCCTGCCCCGGTTTTGGTGGAGGGGGAGTTGGAGTATATTGTGGAGAAGATTTTGGATTCTCGTCTTTCAAGACGGAAACTCCAGTATCTGGTTAAGTGGAAGGGTTATGCTCAGGAAGATAATTCCTGGGTCTTTGCCTCTGATGTCCATGCTCCCGATCTTGTTCGTGCCTTTCATATGGCTCATCCTGGTCGTCCCGGGGGCTCTGGTGAGGGTTCGGTGACCCCTCCTCAAGGGGGGGGTACTGTTGTGAATTCTGTGGCAGAGCTCCCTCCTGTGGTCACAAGTGGTACTTCGGCTGATTCTCTCTGTGAGCTTCCGTTAGTGGAGGAGAGTGGTACTGCAGCTTCTGAGTTTCCTTCCTCAGGTGATGTGGTGAAGTCGTTAGGTGCTGCTCTATTTAACTCCACCTGGTGCTTTGATCCTGGCCTCCAGTCAATGTTCTAGTATTGGACCTGTTTCCTCCTGGATCGTTCCTGTGGCCTGCTGCTCTGCATAGCTAAGTTCTGCTTTGCTATTTTGTTTGCTGTTTTTTTCTGTCCAGCTTGTCTATTTGTTTTTCCTTGCTAGCTGGAAGCTCTGGGACGCAGAGGGTGTACCTCCGTGCCGTTAGTTCGGTACGGAGGGTCTTTTTGCCCCCTTTGCGTGGTTGTTTGTAGGGTTTTGTGTTGACCGCAAAGTTACCTTTCCTATCCTCGCTCTGTTTAGTAAGTCGGGCCTCACTTTGCTAAATCTATTTCATCTCTACGTTTGTCTTTTCATCTTACTCACAGTCATTATATGTGGGGGCTGCCTTTTCCTTTGGGGTATTTCTCTGAGGCAAGGTAGGCTTATTTTCTATCTTTAGGCTAGCTAGTTTCTCAGGCTGTGCCGAGTTGCATAGGGAGCGTTAGGCGCAATCCACGGCTGCCTCTATTGTGTTTGGAGAGGATTAGGGATTGCGGTCAGCAGAGTTCCCACGTCTCAGAGCTCGTTCTATGTTTTTTGGGTTATTGTCAGATCACTGTATGTGCTCTGACTTCTATGTCCATTGTGGTACTGAATTATCTCGGCATAACACCCTCGACTGAGTTCGCCATCACCACCTCCTCAGGCAAGCAATTCCAGATTCTCACCACCCTAACAGTAAAGGATCCTCTTCTATTTTGGTGGAAAAACCTTCTCTCCTCCAGACGCAAAGAATGCCCCCTTGTGCCCGTCACCTTCCTTGGTATAAACAGATCCTCAGCGAGATATTTGTATTGTCCCCTTATATACTTATACATGGTTATTAGATCGCCCCTCAGTCGTCTTTTTTCAAGACTAAATAATCCTAATTTCGCTAATCTATCTGGGTATTGTAGTTCTCCCATCCCCTTTATTAATTTTGTTGCCCTCCTTTGTACTCTCTCTAGTTCCATTATATCCTTCCTGAGCACCGGTGCCCAAAACTGGACACAGTACTCCATGTGCGGTCTAACTAGGGATTTGTACAGAGGCAGTATAATGCTCTCATCATGTGTATCCAGACCTCTTTCAATGCACCCCATGATCCTGTTTGCCTTGGCAGCTGCTGCCTGGCACTGGCTGCTCCAGGTAAGTTTATCATTAACTAGGATCCCCAAGTCCTTCTCTCTGTCAGATTTACCCAGTGGTTTCCCGTTCAGTGTATAATGGTGATATTGATTCCTTCTTCCCATGTGTATAACCTTACATTTATCATTGTTAAACCTCATCTGCCACATTTCAGCCCAAGTTTCCAACTTAGCCAGATCCATCTGTAGCAGAATACTATCTTCTCTTGTATTAACTGCTTTACATAGTTTTGTATCATCTGCAAATATCAATATTTTACTGTGTAAACCTTCTACCAGATCATTAATGAATATGTTGAAGAGAACAGGTCCAAATACCGACCCCTGCGGTACCCCACTGGTCACAGCGACCCAGTTAGAGACTATACCATTTATAACCACCCTCTGTTTTCTATCACTAAGCCAGTTACTAACCCATTTACACACATTTTCCCCCAGACCAAGCATTCTCATTTTGTTTACCAACCTCTTGTGCGGCACGGTATCAAACGCTTTGGAAAAATCGAGATATACCACGTCCAATGACTCACCGTGGCCCAGCCTATAGCTTACCTCTTCATAAAAACTGATTAGATTGGTTTGACAGGAGCGATATCTCATAAACCCATGCTGATATGGAGTTAGGCTACGTTCACATTTGCGTTGTTGTGTGCTGCGTCGGCGACGCAACGCACAACGCACGCAAAAACGCATGCAAAACGCTGCGTTTTGTGACGCATGCGTTCATTTTTATAGCGCAAAAAAATGCAACAAGCAGCGTCCTTTGCGCCCTGACGCTTGCGCCAAAAAAAACGCATGCGTCACAAAACGCATGTCCATGCGCCCCCCATGCTAAATATAGGGGCGCATGGCGCATGCGTCGCCGCGGTTGTGCCCGACGCACCGCAAATGTGAACGTAGCCTTAAACAGTTATTCTCATTGAGATAATCCAGAATAACATCCCTCAGAAACCCTTCAAATATTTTACCAACAATAGAGGTTAGACTTACTGGCCTATAATTTCCAGGTTCATTTTTAGAGCCATTTTTGAATATTGGCACCACATTTGCTATGCGCCAGTCCTGCGGAACAGACCCCGTCGCTATAGAGTCCCTAAAAATAAGAAATAATGGTTTATCTATTACATTACTTAGTTCTCTTAGTATTCGTGGGTGTATGCCATCCGGACCCGGAGATTTATCTATTTTAATCTTATTTAGCCGGTTCCGCACCTCTTCTTGGGTTAGATTGGTGACCCTTAATATAGGGTTTTCATTGTTTCTTGGGATTTCACCTAGCATTTCATTTTCCACCGTGAATACCGTGGAGAAGAAGGTGTTTAATATGTTAGCTTTTTCCTCGTCATCTACAACCATTCTTTCCTCACTATTTTTTAAGGGGCCTACATTTTCAGTTTTTATTCTTTTACTATTGATATAGTTGAAGAACAGTTTGGGATTAGTTTTACTCTCCTTAGCAATGTGCTTCTCTGTTTCCTTTTTGGCAGCTTTAATTAGTTTTTTAGATAAAGTATTTTTCTCCCTATAGTTTTTTAGAGCTTCAATTGTGCCATCCTGCTTTAGTAGTGCAAATGCTTTCTTTTTACTGTTAATTGCCTGTCTTACTTCTTTGTTTAGCCACATTGGGTTTTTCCTATTTCTAGTCCTTTTATTCCCACAAGGTATAAACCGCTTACACTGCCTATTTAGGATGTTCTTAAACATTTTCCATTTATTATCTGTATTCTTATTTCTGAGTTAATTGTCCCAGTCTACCAGATTAAGGGCATCTCTAAGCTGGTCAAACTTTGCCTTCCTAAAGTTCAGTGTTTTTGTGACTCCCTGACAAGTCCCCCTAGTGAAAGACAGGTGAAACTGTACAATATTGTGGTCGCTATTTTCTAGATGCCCGACCACCTGCAGATTTGTTATTCTGTCAGGTCTATTAGATAGTATTAGGTCTAAAAGTGCTGCTCCTCTGGTTGGATTCTGCACCAATTGTGAAAGATAATTTTTCTTGGTTATTAGCAGAAACCTGTTGCCTTTATGGGTTTCACAGGTTTCTGTTTCCCAGTTAATATCCGGGTACTTAAAGTCCCCCATAACCAGGACCTCATTATGGATTGCAGCTTCATCTGTCTGCTTTAGAAGTAGACTTTCCATGGTTTCTGTTATATTTGGGGGTTTGTAACAGACCCCAATGAGAATTTTGTTACAATTTTTCCCTCCATGAATTTCGACCCATATGGACTCGACATCCTCATTCCCTTCGCTAATATCCTCCCTTAAAGTGGACTTTAGACAAGACTTTACATAGAGACAAACCCCTCCTCCTCTCCGATTTTTACGATCCTTTCTAAACAGACTGTAACCCTGTAAGTTAACTGCCCAGTCATAGCTTTCATCTAACCATGTCTCGGTTATTCCCACTATGTCAACGTTACCTGTAGATATTTCTGCTTCTAGTTCTTCCATCTTGTTTGTCAGGCTTCTGGCGTTTGCGAGCATGCAGTTTAGAAGATTTTGTTTTGTTCCAATCTCCTCGCTGTGGATTGTTTTAGAAATGTTCTTACCTCCCTTCTGAGTATGTTTTCCTGGGTCTTCTTTGTTCGAGTCTAATGTTTTTCTTCCCGTCCCGTCTTCATCTAGTTTAACGCCCTCCTGATGAGTGTAGCGAGTCTTCTGGCGAATGTGTGTTTCCCAGGTTTGTTGAGGTGTAGTCTGTCTCTGGCAAGGAGTCCATCGTACAAGTAATTCACACCGTGGTCCAGGAATCCGAATCCTTGTTGTCTGCACCATCGTCTTAGCCAGTTGTTCGCATCAAGGATCCTGTTCCATCTCCTGGTGCCATGCCCGTCTACTGGAAGGATAGAAGACAAAACTACCTGTGCATCCAGTTCCTTTACTTTCTTCCCCAACTTTTCAAAGTCCTTGCAGATTGTCGGTAGGTCCTTCCTTGCCGTGTCATTGGTGCCAACATGTATCAGAATAAATGGGTGGACGTCCTTGGAGCTGAAGAGCTTTGGTATCCTATCGGACACATCCTTGATCATCGCACCTGGAAGGCAGCATACTTCTCTTGCGGTTATGTCCGGTCTGCAGATGGCTGCTTCTGTGCCTCTCAGTAGTGAGTCTCCCGCCACCACCACTCTTCGTTGCTTCTTGGCTGTACTTTTTGCTGTCACTTGTTGCTGTGTGCCCTTTTCTTTTTTGTTCCCTCATTTGGAGGGAGTTGAAAGTTCATGTTGCCCAGCGACAGGCCCAAAACATCATTGCTCTAGAGGAGATCTGCATGGAGGAATGGGCCAACATACCACCAACAGTGTGTGCCAACCTTGTGAAGACTTACAGAAAACATTTGACCTCTGTCATTCCCAACAAAGGATATGTAACAAAATATTGACATGAACTTTGGTTAATGACCAAATACTTATTTTCCACCATAATTTGCAAAATAAATCTTGCCAAATCAGACAAGGTGATTTTCTGGATTTGTTTCCTCATTTTGACTCTCATAGTTGTGGTCTACCTATGATGTCAATTACAGGCCTCTCTCATCTTTTTAAGTGGGACACCTTGCACAATTGGTTGCTGACTAAATGCTTTTTTTACCCACTATAACGGCGGAAACTCCACTGATAATACCGGAAAGGCATTGTTTGTACAGTTTCTAGCTTTTAAAGGCTCTAGGTCCAGACGTGTAGCTAGGGCTTCAGCAAATGGGGCGAAACACATGTGTTTAGACCCCTAACCTAGGTAACCATATTTACAACAATGGTGGCGCACCCTAATCACAGTAGGTAAAAGGGACCCTCTGCAGATGACCGTGCTGTTACCGCAAAAAAATCACCATACATAGGCCAAGAGAGATATTACCGCCATATTGTGAGCTTATATTGGTAGATACCAGTTCTGCAGAACATATAAGAGATTACAGTACAGATATATATAGTAACTTACAGATGATGTTCTATATAATCGAGTCATTCACTTTTCCCGTCTTTTCCATCTGGTTCAGACCAACATGACAGCCACAACTCATCTGCAGAGTTTACTACAAAGACACATTTGACTTCTCACATTACCAGCACCGTCCCCATATTTGGATGGACCCTACAGCCCCCTGAGGCACCCACAGTATGATCGTCCCCACAGATCCACTAGACAGTGTGATGGCCCCCACAGCTGCCTCACACAGTATGATCACACACCCAAGGTTAACATCCACTATATGGTAGACATAAATCTTCAGCACACAGTGTGAAAGTTTCAAGAGCTCTGTCCCCACAGTGTGATGGCCCCCACAGTCTCCCACACACAGTAGGATGTTCCACACAGTCCCTACACTATATGGTCACCACAGCACCGCACACAGTATCATGGCACACACAGCCCCCCCCCCACACACACACTCAATGTGATGGCCCCACACATGGTATGATGGTCTCCACAGCCCCCACAGAAGTTAGTATTGGCTCACTGTCCCCCGACCCCGATACGCACAGTAGACCCCATCAGTAGACCTCACCACATAGTATACTGCCCCCACGTTCACTTTCAAGTACTGATTTTAAAAGTCGATAAAGTTATAAGGGGTCGGTTTTCTCAATGTGCCCCGCCCCCTTGGCTATGCTAACAGATAGCATGATAATATAAAATCAATTTCAAATATGCAATAATAACAAATAATTTACACAATTATAAATTGGGCTCTAGACAAGAAAACTAAGTAAAGGTAGAGGACACAGTGTCCATAATAATATTGCACAAGTCAAACCACCATGGCCATTTAAAAATAGTTCCAAAGTGAACTGTTGCATGAATCAGCACAAAAATAATACTCACCCTTTATAAAGTCTAGATTCCAATGTATGTGCCTGATTATTATGTTTGTGATTTTGGGCAGGGTTTGGGATTTGTTTCACTTTATTCATCAATTGTGACTTTTACTTTTTTTTAAACAAAATGTTTGTCATTTTTTGCTGAAATTCATTGCATCTCCCCTCTCCCTGAGTGATTTTATGTACACCCCAAATTTTGTAATAATTTAGTGGAACATGCAACTTTTTCCCTTAAAAGTTGCAAAAGTATTTGAAAACAAAACTAAACATTTATTATTTTTGGCAAAATTCCTGAATTTTGTGCAAAACTTTGAAGAATTTGACCCCAAAAAAATCAAGGAATACCCCAAGACAATAAAAAGAAATGTAATTTTTATTTTTTGCAAATGATGAATTGGGTGGTATGCGTAAATGCATGTCACTTGACAAACGGGAAGGTTTTTAATATTAGAGTTAGGACTGTCCCAATTGCGGTCACCGTGAAGTGGTGGGATGGCTTTTGAATTTTTTTTTTTATCAAAAAACATGTTAACTAAGTACCGTATATGATTTTCATGTACTAATGCTGTTTATTTACTGCAGGGTATTTAATCATTATTTTGTTGTTTTTTTCTCTGTTCAGTGGCCAGTGTGAACATGCGCTTACACTTTGCATATACACCAGTTTATTGATTTTTTTTTTTTATTGGTTTTTGATATATGCTTTTGAGACTAAAGCTATGTGCCCACGCTGCGGATTCGTGTGCGGATTTACCGCAGTTTTTGAGCGGATTTCACCTGCAGTTTTACACCTGCGGATTCCAATTATGGAGCAGGTGTAAAATGCTGCGGAATCCACACAAAGAATTGACATGCTGCGGAATGTAACCCGCAGCGTTTTCGCGCTGTATTTTCCGTAACATGTGCACTGCAGATTTGGTTTTCCATACATTTACATGGTACTGTACAACGCATCGAAAACTGCTGCAGACCCGCAGGGCCAAATCCGTAACGTGTGCACATACCCTTATAGAGCAGCCATCTCTCCTAGGTTACTCATTCTACAAGACAGTTTATTTGCCTAGGAAGATACATTTATGTTTTACCACTAGGGGGAAGTAAGAGAACAGAAATGATTATTTGGAGGTTTATAATGGCGGTTTTATACATCTAAAAATGCCGTTAGTAAATCTTTGCTGCATTAGAGCTGAGCTTTTAAAGGGGTGATCCAACACTAACATGTATTTTAATCCGAAATGTCTGTTCATTTAATGTCATAATTTAATCTCTTTTATAATATACATTAACTAAAAAGTCCCTCACTTCATTGTCTAACTACTTTTTTTTTACCTACTTCCTGTTTGATGAGACTTCATTTGAGAGCCCCTAGTGCATGCTGGGATACTTAAACGAAATATCACTGCCATAGCCTGTAACCCCACATTGAACCGAAATGTCATCAGTTTTAGGGGCTACTCCCTGCTTTTACTGAGCAGGCGTCAGTTGTCAATTTCGACATACTGAGTGCGCTAATATAACAATTTTATAACAATGTAACATGAACATTTTGGGACCATCACAATTCATTTGTGATCTTCATCTTGTCCAACCTTCAATACAAAAAATCCCAGATTCATATTGTTCAGTGAACTAAGCGAAAATCACCTACAGTAGCTACCCACATACCACTGTATATTACATATACCAACAAAGGAGCAGAGGCGTAGCTAGAGCTTTTGCCGCCCGGGGCTGTTCCCGAGTTTGGCGCCCCCCCCCCCCCCCTCCGGCTCAATACACACAAAGGTTACCAAAAATGGTTTTCCTGTTTTGTAGAACTTAAACTGGGCCTAATGGTGTCACCCCCACATGCCACACCTGTGACTTAATACCACCACACCATGACCAGGCCACATAGTGACCGAATAATACTACATACAAGGGACAAATACCACCGCACCATTTCCAGACCACATATTACCACCACATAGTGACTGAATACTACAATACTGATCAGTAATAAAAAAAAAAACCACAATACTATCACCATAAGTGCCAGTATTCACAGGAGATCTGTACTTAGTATGCAGTGTCTGTGTAGAGGTAATACAGAGATCACTGGTGACATTGTACATAGGACCTCTATATAGTATACAGTGTATAGTGTCAGTGTATAGGTAACACTGACTCACCAGTGACGTCTCTAGGTGAAGTCCTTCATCTTTCATCCAGCACAGACCGCCATCATTCCTTCCAGCCAGGACTCGTTTCTGCAGGAAATAACACAGTTATCTCGAGCTCCGCTTGCAGAACACATTACTTAATTTTTCACAACTTCTACATTACATCACATGAAGAAAAAAAGGTGATATAGTGTCACTCTGCACAGTAACAGGCCTGCCCCCCATTTAAAACAGTATACTCAAAAAATAAAATAAATACATCACTGCAGTAATAATATCCCTTAATTATCCCCTATGGTAACACTATTCCCCACCCTGGCCCCGTTTATCTCATTCCTGGCTCCAGCCATATGTTCTCGCATCCTGCCCTCATGAGTATCCATTCTACCCCATATGATCTCCCCATCCTGCCCCACCAGCCTCCATCGTATCCGTCCTGCCCCATGATCCAATCCTGCCCCGTGTCTCCAATCATGCCCCGTATCTACATTCTGCCCATGCCTCAAGTCCTGCCCCCAGTGTGTCCAGCATATTACCCCCATGTTGTCCAGCAATCTGCCCCAGTGTGTCCAGCATATTACCCCCATGTTGTCCAGCAATCTGCCCCAGTGTGTCCAGCATATTACCCCCAGTGTGTCCAGCAATCTGCCCCAGTATGTCCAGCACTGCCCCCAGTGTGTCCAGCAATCTGCCCCAGTGTCCAGCCTTTCCCCAGTGTGTCCAGCAGTCTGCCCCAGTGTGTCCAGCATATTACCCCCAGTGTCCAGCATTGCCCCAGTGTGTCCAGCATATTACCCCCAGTGTGTCCAGCAATCTGCCCCAGTGTCCAGCATTGCCCCAGTGTGTCCAGAAATCTGCCCCAGGGTCTCCAGTATTGCCCCAGTGTGTCCAGCAATCTGCCCCATGGTCTCCAGTATTGCCCCAGTATGTCCAGAAGTCTGCCCCAGGGTCTCCAGCATTGCCTCAATGTGTCCTGAAATCTGCCCCATGGTCTCCAGTATTCAGTGTGTCCAGCAATCTGCCCCATAGTCTCCTGTACTGCCCCAGTGTGTCCAGCATTCTGCCCCATGGTCTCCAGTAATGCCCCAGTGTGTCCAGCATTCTGCCCCATGGTCTCCAGTATTGCCCCAGTGTGTCCAGCAATCTGCCCCATAGTCTCCTGTATTGCCCCAGTGTGTCCAGCAATCTGCCCCATGGTCTCCTGTATTGCCCCAGTGTGTCCAGCAATCTGCCCCATAGTCTCCTGTACTGCCCCAGTGTGTCCAGCATTCTGCCCCATGGTCTCCAGTATTGCCCCAGTGTGTCCAGCATTCTGCCCCATGGTCTCCAGTGTTGCCCCAGTGTGTCCAGCATTCTGCCCCATGGTCTCCAGTATTGCTCCAGTGTGTCCAGCATTCTGCCCCATGGTCTCCAGTATTGCCCCGGTGTGTCCAGCATTCTGCCCCATGGTCTCCAGTATTGCTCCAGTGTGTCCAGCAATCTGCCCCATAGTCTCCTGTACTGCCCCAGTGTGTCCAGCATTCTGCCCCATGGTCTCCAGTATTGCCCAAGTGTGTCCAGCATTCTGCCCCATGGTCTCCAGTATTGCCCCAGTGTGTCCAGCATTCTGCCCCATGGTCTCCAGTATTGCTCCAGTGTGTCCAGCAATCTGCCCCATAGTCTCCTGTACTGCCCCAGTGTGTCCAGCAATCTGCCCCATGGTCTCCTGTATTGCCCCAGTGTGTCCAGCAATCTGCCCCATAGTCTCCTGTACTGCCCCAGTGTGTCCAGCATTCTGCCCCATGGTCTCCAGTACTGCCCCAGTGTGTCCAGCAATCTGCCCCATGGTCTCCAGTATTGCCCCAGTGTGTCCAGCATTGCCCCAGCCCCAGACAGTCAGACATAAAGAAAAAAAAAAAAAAAGTAAAATCCTCACCTCTCCCGTTCCTAGCGCAGGTCCGGTGCAGTCAGCGTCTCTCCGGCTCTGCGACGCTCAGGACAGAGAGGCAGAGCGGCGCGCACAGTAGTGACGTCATCGCGCCCTCTGCTCTGAGACGTCGCAGAGTCAGAGGACGCTGAAGCCGCAGGAACCAGGAGAGGTGAGTATTAGAGCGGGGGGCGGGGGCGGGGGCGGGGCCCGGTGGTGGGGGGAGCTGGCCCTGGTCGTGGCGGCGGACGGCGCCGCCCGAAGATTTAAAGGGGCGTCTTTTTTTTTTTTTTTTTCTCCTGCAGCGCCGGCCGCCCCCCGCATTGTGCCGCCCGGGGCGGACCGCCCCCCCCCCCGCACCCCCCTTCCTACGCCACTGCAAAGGAGAAGCATAGGAGTTTATGGTAAAAGTTGTAACAAATTTTTATTAGCAAAATCACACATAAATAGACAAAATGTTAAAAGATGTGATACCAAGGACACCAACCCAGGTAATATTCAGCACCCTGTCAAGTACCCGTCCAAAAAAGGAATACAAATATGTTATATATAACCCCATCCAAAATCAGGTCCATCCATATACTCCCAAAGTCTTTGGAGGAAGGACGCCACTCATTATGACCTAGTGGTTAATAGGGATAGTATCCCTAGATCCAAAGATCCTTTTATCATGCTGCCACCCAAATACATATAGTCACAACATAAATATGTGGCAAAATGAATGGAGGTTACCCTTACCGATGCTCTGCTTTCTCAAGGGGAGGTGTATTTCCAATCTCCTGCAGGACCTTAAGTATCCCTAGTAATCGGCCACATGTATATCACGTGACCGGCGGTTGCTGGGTTGTATGTGTACGGCGCATGCGCCTGCGGCCGACCCCACCATACCTGCGCGGCCCGGCGTGCCACCGCCAGACGCCCGAGTAGAAGACAAGCGTAACCGTGACTTCCAGTCGGATGCCAGCGTGGGCAAATGCCAGGTGTTATTAACCTGCCTAGCACCTTCACTTAGCCGAAAGCTGCAAGGAGAAAATAAACTTTATTCCCCCCGCAGTGTTCTAGTTTCAGTCAGGGGGGCGGCGCAGGTCAGTCACTGCTCTGAGTAGACAGAATGGTGTCTGTAACCATGCCCCCATCCCTGACTGACACTGTATACTTCTGATTTTCTATGTTGCTTACCCCATGTGCAGGGCATTGCAGTAGCTTAGATAGCCATGGTTATGACCACTCAAATAGTGATGGTTAGTTAGTTGCTAGTGGTCGTAACTAGGGTTGAGCGACTTTTACTTTTATAGGATCGGGTCGGGTTTCACGAAACCCGACTTTCTCAAAAGTCGGGTCGAGTGAAATCGGCCGATCCTATAGAAAGTCGGGGTCGGGGTCGGCCGAAACACGAAACCCAATGCAGTGCAATGGGATACTATTGTTCCCAGGGTCTGAAGGAGAGGAAACTCTCCTTCAGGCCCTGGGATCCATATTTAAGTGTAAAATAAAGAATTAAAATAAAAAATATTGCTATACTTACCCTCTGACGCGCCCTGGTACTAACCGGCAGTCTTCCTTCCTTAGAATCAGCGCGTGAAGGACCTTAGATGATGTCGTGGCTTGTGATTGGTCGCGCGACCGCCCATGTGACCGCTCACGCGACCAATCACAAGCCACGACGTCACCGAAGGTCCTTCAAGCTGCCGGAAAGAAGCAGGGCACGTCCGAGGGTGAGTATATTCCTATTAGGTATATACTCACCCTCGGACGCGCCCTGCTTCTTTCCGGCAGCCTTCCTTCCTAAGAATCAGCGCTTGAAGGACCTTCGGTGACGTCGCGGCTTGTGATTAATCGCGTGAGCGGTCACATGGGCGGTCGCGCGACCAATCACAAGCCACGACATCATCTAAGGTCCTTAACGCGCTGATTCTAAGGAAGGAAGACTGCCGGTTAGTACCAGGGCGCGTCAGAGGGTAAGTATAGCAATATTTTTTATTTTGATTCTTTATTTTACACTTAAATGTGGATTCCGATACCGATTTCCGATATTGCAAATATATCGGAACTCGGTATCGGAATTCCGATACCAGATTCAGAAGATCGCCGACCTCATGGCCGACCCCACATAGGGGTCGGGTCGGGTTTCATGAAACCCGACTTTGCCAAAAGTCGGCGACTTCTGAAAATGGCCGACCCATTTCGCTCAACCCTAGTCGTAACCATGAATTCTGTAGCTACTGCAATCCTCTGCACATGGTGTAAGTGACACAGCAAATAAGAAGAACTATAGTAGATTTCTAATTGGAGGTATTTGTTACTATTATTATTATTACTACACCTACTACATATTAGGATATGATTTTGGAGATGGGAATACCCCTTTAACTGAAACAAAAATAGCTGTGTAGGAAGCTTAAAACTGGGTGAGGAAAAACCAAGTTCTGCTTTTATGTCACAGGTAATACACCATGACAAGACTGAGCATAGCAATACGACACAAGTTAGTTATACGCAACAACGAAGTCTCTCCCAGGTAAAGATGTCATAACAAACTGAGGTTTAAGATGTGCTGTTCAAGATCTTTTGAAGAAGCACAAAGAAATGATCAACTTTGAGGACCGTAGATGCAGTAGACAGATAAGGAAATTTAGTGGAGCAGATGAAAAGCATCATGCTTACCTTTCTAAGAAATCAAATGTCCAGCAGTGCCATCAGCTCAGAATGGGCATCAACTAGTGGGGCCCAAAAATATAGAAACTGGGGTGCAGAGAAATGGTATCAGGTGCTTTGAACTGATAAGGTAAAATGTGAAATATTTGGCTGTAACAGAAGGCATATTGTTCTCGAAGAAGCTGGAGACTACTACAATAATGAGTGTCTGCAGGCAGCAGTGAAGCATGGTGAAGGATCTTTGCAAGTTTCGGGCTGTATTTCAGCAAATAGAATTGGGCATGTGGTCAAGATTAATGTTGTCCTCAATGCTGAGAAATGCAAGCAGATACTTGTCCATCATGTAATACCATTAGGGAGGCGGCTTATTGACTCCAAATTTATTGTGCAGCAGGACAATGAAACCAAACATACAGGGGCGGATTATAATAGGGTCAATCTGGGCGGTAGCCCAGGGCCCAGTGGTGTGGGGGGCCCTGGGCTACCGCTCAGATTGACCGCCGCCATCAGGGCATTACTGCCCTGACTGGCGTATTGTCCCGGTGAGCAGAGGGGGCCCGCATCGGGCCCTGTCTCATCTGCTCACCGGGCCCCTACCGGCGTTCCGGCAGTTAAACGCTATTGATGTGCGGGCGGGCGCCCGCACGTCAATAGTTAACAGCCGCCAGCCAATCAGAGGCTGGCAGCTGACATCAGCCGCAGCGCGCACATCGCCGGCGTCTGATGTCATTGTCAGTCGCCGGCGAGTGCGCGCTTCAGCTGCGAGGAGAGAGCTTTGCCGAAGGAGCGTGGACAGGTGAGGAGAACTTTTTTTTATTGCGAACGGCAATCTGGGGGGCCCGGGCCAGTATGCTGGACACTGAGGGCAGAGATGCTGGACACTGGGGGCAGAGATGCTGGACACTGGGGGCAGAGATGCTGGACACACTGGGGGCAATATGCTGCACACACTGTGGACAATATGCTGGAGACACTGGGGAAGAATGCTGGACAAACTGGGGGCAATATGCTGGACACACTGGGGGCAATATGCTGGAGAGACTGGGGCAATATGCTGGACACACTGGGGGCAATATGCTGGACAAACTGGGGGAAATATGCTGGACACACTTGGGGCAATATGCTGGAAACACTGGGGCAGATTGTTGGACACACTGGGGGTATTATGCTGAACACACTGGGGGCAGGATGCTGGACACACTGGGGGCAGGTTGCTGGACACACTGGGGCAGGATGCTGGACACACTGGAGGCAGGATTCTGGACACACTGGGGGCAGGATGCTGGACACACTGGGGCAGATTGCTGGACACACTGGGGGCAGAGATGCTGGACATTGGAGGCAGATATGCTGGACATTGGGGCAGAGATGCTGGACACTGGGGGCAGAGATGCTGGACACTGGGGGCAGAGATGCTGGACATTGGGGGCAGAGCTGCTGGACATTGGGGGCAGAGATGCTGGACACTGGGGGCAGAGATGCTGGACACAGGGGGCAGAGATGCTGGACATTGGGGCAGAGATGCTGGACACTGGGGGCAGAGATGCTGGACACTGGGGGCAGAGATGCTGGACATTGGGGGCAGAGCTGCTGGACATTGGGGGCAGAGATGCTGGACACTGGGGGCAGAGATGCTGGACACAGGGGGCAGAGATGCTGGACATTGGGGCAGAGATGTTGGACATTGGGGGCAAAGATGCTGGACACTGGGGCAGAGATGCTGGACACACTGGGGGCAGGGCTGGAGACAGATGGGGCAGGATTAGAGACATGGGCAGAATGTAGATACGGGCATGATTGGAGACACGGGGCAGAATGAAAGACATGGGGCAGGATTGGAGACAGATCACAGATCGTGCAGGATCATGGGGCAGGATGGATACAATGGAGACTGATGGGGCAGGATGGGGAGATCATATGGGGCAGAATGGATATTCATGAGGGCAGGATGGGAGAACATATGGCTGGAGCCAGGAATGAGATACATGGGGCCAGGATGGGGAATATTATTATTACCATAGGGGCTAATTAAGGGATATTATTACTGCAGTGATGTATTTATTTTATTTTTTGAGGACACTGTTTTAAATGGGGGGGCGGTCCTGTTACTGTGTAGAGTCACACTATATCGACTCTTTTTCTTCATGTGGTGTAATGTAGAATTTGGGAAAAATTAAGTAATGTGTTCTGCAAGCGGAGCTCGAGATAACTGTGTTATTTCCTGCAGAGACAAGTCCTGGCTGGATGAAGTGATGGTGGTCTGTGCTGGATGAAAGATGAAGGACTTCACCTAGAGACGTCACTGGTGAGCCAGTGTTACCTATACACTGACACTATACACTGTATACTATATACAGAGGTCCTGTGTACAATGTCAGCGGAGATCACTGTATTACCTCTACACAGACACTGCATACCAAGTACAGATCTCCTGAGAATACTGGCACTTATGGTGATGGTATTGTGTTTTTTTTTCTTCCTAACTGAAGGGTAAATTGACTAGATCAATGGATGTTTGACAGGTTATAGTTTCACACAGCAACTATTTTTCTGGAATAATCTGGTTCAGGTATATGATGACCCCGTCGCATGACCCCGTCACATGTCCCCATCACATGACCCCGTCACATGACCGGGGGGCCCACAGTGTCTGAACAGCCTGGGGCCCTGGCTACCCTTAATCCACCCCTGCAAACATACATCCTATATCATTAACTACTATCTTCAGTGTAAAGAAGAGGAAAGGGTCCTGGAAGTGATGATATGACCCCCACAGAGCCCAGATCTCAACATCATCCAGTCTGTCTGGGATTACAAGAAGACAGATAGATTTGCACAAGCCAATGTCCTTAGGAGATCTGTGATTCTCCAAGAAGTGGTTAGGTCTCCAACCTCCCTGCCGGGTTCCTTCAAAAACTGTACAAGTGCACCTAGAAGAATTGATGCTTTAATGCTATTTTGAAGATAAAGGGCGGCCACACCAAATATTGATTTGATTTCATTTGTTATTCATTCACTTTCCATTTTGTTAATTCATAAAAATAAACTAACACTTCTATTTTTAATAGCATTCTTATTTCGCAACAGTTTTTCCACTTCTGCCTAAAACTTTTGCACAGTACAGTACATCTGAGTATTGTATTTTTATTTGCAAATGTTTTAATATAACTTTCTGTACGAACAGGGGGAACCCAGGAGTGACAAGGGAAAGGCGGCAGAAATGATAGATCATGCTTCTCTACTGTTGTAGAACATGCTCCACAATGTTCTGCTTCCTCTCTGCATCATGGGAGAGCCGGTCACAGAAATTTAGATTTTTTTTTTCTGTGGACCATGTGCTACTGCTTTTAAGAACCTGTGCCTTATTTCAATGTGGACCCCAAGTAGCCTGTTTTGTTGAGTAGGTTTATATACCAATGTCTGTTCCTACTGCCTATGGAGAATACACTCAACTGTGGAAGCACAAGATATAGTATATGGCAGATGATGGCTTAAAACGGTTGTCCAGTTTAGAAAAAATATTTACATAGACCCTATTAGCAAGGGGGATGTTCAGATCAGGATTCTGATTGCTTCCCCAGTTTAGAGAGAGGTTACATAGAGGGTTTGTAAGTCTTGATGGCCTGTTGTGTCCTACAATACATTGATTGGAATGGACACAGTGTAATGCTTCATTCCACCTTGGATGGTGCTGTTGGTAAATTGCACAATTAGGGCTAAGTTTCCCAACAGGGTACAGCCAATTGGTGGACATCAAAGGAGCGACAAACTTTGTGATCAGCTTATTGTCAAAGGATCTATCTAACAAATAATTACATTCCATACTTTGAAATCTTTGCTTTATTTTATTTTTAACATTATCTTTTGGAGGCGTCTGCATAATTTTTCCAATTCATCCAGAAGACCTTTATTTGAGGTGAAACACAGATGTTGGACAATAGATCTTGGCTCGTAATCTCATGCCTAGTTCTTCCCAAATTTTTATTACCAAACTTACCCAATTATGCCTTGCTCATTGGGGTATAGTCATACAGGAAGAGAAAAGGGCCTTCCTCAAACTTTTGCAAAAACGTGAAGGTAGATAATTGTCCAAAATATCTTGTATGCTGATTGCTTAAGCATTAAAGGTACCTTCACACTGAACAACTTAACAATGATAACGATAGCGATCCGTGACGTTGCAGCGTCCTGGATAGCGATATCGTTGTGTTTGACACGCAGCAGCGATCAGGATCCTGCTGTGACATCGCTGGTCGGAGCTAGAAGGCCAGAACTTTATTTCGTCGCTGGATCACCCGCTGACATCGCTGAATCGGCGTGTGTGACGCCGATCCAGCGATGTCTTCACTGGTAACCAGGGTAAACATCGGGTTACTAAGCGCAGGGCCGCGCTTAGTAACCCGATATTTACCCTGGTTACCTAAAAAAAAAAAACACTACATACTTACATTCCGGTGTCTGTCGCGTCCCTCGCCGTCAGCTTCCCGCACTGACTGTGAGCGCCGGCCGTAAAGCACAGCGGTGACGTCACCGCTGTGCTCTGCTTTACGGCCGGCCCTCACAGTCAGTGCGGGAAGCTGACGGCGAGGGACGTGACAGACACCGGAATGTAAGTATGTAGTGTTTTTTTTTTTTAGGTAACCAGGGTAAATATCGGGTTACTAAGCGCAGCCCAGCGCTTAGTAACCCGATGTTTACCCTGGTTACCCGGGGACCTCGGCATCGTTGGTCGCTGGAGAGCTGTCTGTGTGACAGCTCTCCAGTGACCACACAGCGACGCTGCAGCGATCGGCATCGTTGTCTATATCGCTGCAGCGTCGCTTAATGTGACGGTACCCTAAGATTTCCCTTCACTATAACTAAGAAACCTAGGCCAATCCCTAAAAAAAACAAGCCCATACTCATTATTCATCCTCCGCCAAACTTTACAGTTGCCACTAGTATGAAAGTTTTTGTGACTCAGGCAAATAGTATTGTTTTATTTTATTTGTTTTATTTATTAATTTTATATTTAAAAAAAATGATGTACAATAAGAAATTGTATTGTGGTTTTTGTAATCCTGCCTGAAGAAGGAGCCACTGTGCTCTAGAAGCTTGCAAACATTATTTTCTGGTTAGCCAATAAAGGTATCACTCCTAGAATACTTCTGTCATCATTGGGCAGAAAAGTATTCACATATATAAATGTATATATGTATTTGAAAAGGAAACTGGTTTTCAACAGAAATCCTAGCTGGGATGAGCTACAGAGTGCGTACTATACAAGTAAAAGATTGAAATGATTCAAATCCCACTTTTGAGCAGGAGGCTTGAGCTGTAAGTTCAGAACGGCTTTTACTATATCTTGTGTGTTATTTTGAAACATAAATCTCTTCCCGAATCCTAGTTTTATTATTGACTGTGGCAGAATATAGTCCAATATCTGTTTATATCCAGCTCCATGCACTTTACATCCTAGTTTACACGTTTCCAGCTGCTGAAACAGAGAAACCTAATTTCTAACAGTGCGATGTTCCAGAGACAGTATATAATATCGTTATACAGCGGGTGAAATAAGTATTGAACACGTCACCAATTTTCTAAGTAAACATATTTCTAACAGTGCGATTGACAAGAAATTCTCACCAGATATCGGTACTAACAACCTATGCATTCCACACATGCAAAGAAATCAAACCATAGATGTCCATAAATTATGTGTAATAATGAGAAATGACACAGGGAGAAGTATTGCACATTCTTAATGAAATTGATTTAATATGTCAAACAAAAGCTTTTGTTGATGGTAACAGCTTCAAGACGCCTCCTGTTTGGAGAAACTAGTCGCAGGCATTGCTCAGGTGTGATTTTGCCCCATTCTTCCACACAAACACTCTTCAATCCTGAAGGTTCCATCGGCTCCTTCTATGAACTCTAACCTGATTCAGGTCAAGTGATTGGCTGGGCCATTCTAGCAGCTTTATTTTCTCTTTCTCTGAAACCAACTGAGAGTTTCCTTGGCTGTGTGTTTGGGATCATTGTCTTGCTGAAATGTCCACCCTTGCTGCATCCTCATCGTCCTGGTAGATGGGAGCAGATTTTTTTCAAGAATATCTTGGTACATTTCTCCATTGAGCCTTCCTCCAATTACATGATGTGTGCCATTGCTGTATGCTGAAAATACAAACCCATGCCATGATGTTCCCACCTCCAAACTTCACTGTTGTTATAGTGTTTTGGGGTGATGTGCAGCGCTTTTGGCCTCCAAACATGGTATATATTATGGCATTCAAAGAGTTCAATTTTGGTCACATCTGACCAGAGTATATTCACCCAGTATTTCACAAGCTTGTCTAAATGTTGTTGATCAAACTCTAAACATGCTTGAGCATGCTTTTTCTTCAGCAATGGAGACTTGTGAGCGTGCATACAGGCTATGGAGGTTGAGTGCATTGCTTATAATTTTCTTTGGAACAATTGTACCTGTAGCTCTTGGGCAACTCTTCTGATAATTCTTTTCACTCCTCTGAAGTCATGCAGGGAGCACAAAGTTGTGGCCGTTTTATGGTGAAATTGTTTTTTCCACTTTCGGATTATGGCCCCAATAGTCCTCACGGGAACCTTCAGTAGTTTAGAAATTCTTTGGTAACCAATGCCATCAGTATGTTTTCCAAAGAAAAGGTTGCAAAGGTTTTGAAACAGCTCACTGGTTTTATTCATCATAGGATGTTTCTTGTGTGACACCTTTTTATAGGCCATTAGTTGGAGCAGTAGGATTTCTTTCTAATTACTGATTTCAGCTGGTGTCATGACTTTCCATGGCTTTTTGCTCCTCTATTCACATGTTCAATACTTCTTTCCTGTGTAATTTCTCATTTTTACACATAACTTAATTTATGCACATCTGTGTTTTACTTTCTTTGCCTGTCTGGATTGGATGGTTTGTTACTGACATCTGGCGAGAATTTCATGTCAATAGCACCCTTAGAAATATACGTACCTAGAATATTGGTGATGTGTTCAATACTTATTTCACCCGCTGTATGTCAACTGTACTACATAAGTAGAGAAAATTACCGCACACTCGATACTGATATAGTGCTGAAATGGGTCTATGCCAATTTTATTCAGAACAATAATACAAAAAATGGTAATAGCCACATATGTAGAGGTAGACAATGAACCCAACGTTTCGACCCTCCCGGGTCTTATTCATGGGGTTTACTGAAAAGGCAAAGAAACCGTATAAATAACAGTGTAACACATACAGAGAAAACGACATAACAGTGCATATAAAAATATACATATATACAATAACCAACCAAAAGTGAAAAACAGGGGGGAGACAGGGGGGGGGGAAAGCAAAAAAGGGGGTTAGAGGGGATATATACACAGCAAACCATAAAACAAAATAAAACAGTCCTATGAAAAGGAACGGCGGAAGCACAATGACAAATGAAAAAAGGATCATGGCATAAAGCCATATAGGCATTACCTCGAGTCCTTTGAGATAAACGCATATAGGTGGCAGTAGTGTGGGAAAAGCAAGCGAACCCTTAAGCATAAGGCATGACCTGTCACAGTGACAAGATTACAATGTTACAATATACACTGAAACAAAGTGTCAAACTAAAATAACATAGTCAGAGAATGTAAATAGCAGACACGTGAGTAATGGATGATATGATGTGAGTCCGAATAGTTGTTATAGGGTTATATCAGGTCTAATGATATGTAGTGGTGGAAGATCCCAAGGGTGGGTGCAGGTAGGATATAGGGAGGCCAAGGTACCATATACGGTGCTACTGATGAATCCCATATGATAGTGGATAAGGGACGACCTATATCAACACAATATATAAATATATACCTGTCGGTAAAACCAGTAGGGGCTGCTGTCCCAGTGAGGAAAGACTAGGTACAGGAGGGGCCGTGGTATATCCAATGGGCCTGTGGGTTAGGGTAAAGGAAGATGAATGTCCAGAAATCTCTAATAAGAAACTGGCAGGCAGAGATAAGGGGAAGTATCGCCGCAGCAATACCTGTAGGAAGTCCTGTATGGGGTCAGCGGCACATCCCGCGCCTTGCTGCACTGTCCTGGAGAGATGCTGGTGGAGTGGAGATGGGAGGACATGCCGCCCTAAAGTAGCGCCGGACCGGAAGTCCCGGACCGGAAGTGACGCGGTACTAACCCGCGCATGCGCAAATAGCTCCTAGCGCTAGTATGGGCAAGCTCCTGCCCAACAGTGGGAGTGTATCAGCGCTGTAGAGCGCTGGATGGGACACAGGAAGGGGGTTGTAATCCTAACAGGGGCGGCCAGTGGGGAACTGGGGAAGAGAAGGAACAGCTGGAGTAGGAAGATGAAATAAGGGGAAAACAAACATGATTGACGAGCACTATGGCAAATGTGAAAATAGAATGAAAACCAGAAAATGGGGGAAAAAAGAATAAATGAAAGGGGAGAATGGAGAGAATAAATAAAGGAGCAGCAATGCAAAATAGAATGACATACAATGGCGGCCAATAAAGGGAAAAAAAGGGGGAAATGAAAACTGGAGAGTAAAAGACGAAGATTGAAAAATGGTGAAAAAAATGAAATGAAATGAATGAAAACACAAAATAAAAAAATATAAAGTAGATAATGAAAATATGAAGAGAAAAGAAAAATTGATAAAAATAATAGAAAATAATAAAAATGCAAAAGATAAAAATAAAAATAATAATAATAATAATAATAATAAAAATAAAAATGAAAAAGTAAAAAAGAAAATAATGATAATAATACAAAATAATGGAATGAAAGAGGGAATTCTAGATTTGAAAAATAAAAAATAAAAAAAAAAAAAAAATTTTTACGGAAAATTGGGAATGGAGATAAATAAAAAGTAAAAATTAAATATAAAAAATAAAAATAAAATTAAAAATTAAAAATAAAAAATGAAAATAGTAATGAGGCCGGAAGACTCACCAAATGGGAAGTAGACTCAACGTGTCTGGAAAGTAAAGGGTTATAAGGTTAGTAAAGCATTATAGTAACCAATCAATGTCCCTATTAAGACCCTTGGGGCTAAGGGTCTCAAGTTTATGAATCCAATAAGTTTCACGCATTTTAAGTTGTCTAATATGGTTACCCCCTCTCCTAGGCCTAGGAACCTGTTCAATGACCTGGTATTTGAGTTGCGCCACTGTGTGTCTGCATTTGATGAAATGCTCAGGGATTGGTAGCCATGTTTTACTGCAACGAATGGTAGACTTGTGGCTGGCTATACGCTCTTTCACATGCTGGGTTGTCTCCCCCACGTACAGAAGGCCGCATGGGCATTTAATAACGTAGACAACAAAGTTGGAGTTGCAGGTATAGTGGCCACGAATCGGGTAGGTTTTACCTGTCCTAGGATGTGTTACACTGTCCGATTTGATCACGTTCGAACAGGAGGCACAGTTGAGGCATGGAAAAGTCCCTGAGCGGTATGGGGTCAGTGTGGTCTGAGTTGTAATAGGGCGTAGACTACCTGTATCGGCCCGGACCAGTTTGTCCCTGATGTTGGGGGCCCTCCTGTTACACATGAGAGGTGGTTCAGAGAAGCTTGTGATGTTGGGGTAAGCTTTTCTTAGGAGGGACCAGTGTTTGTTGATCACTCTCTCAATCTTGGGCATAAATGGATGGAACGTGTGAACAAATGGGACCCTGTTTGCATTGGTGTCCCTTTATTGGCCGCCATTGTATGTCATTCTATTTTGCATTGCTGCTCCTTTATTTATTCTCTCCATTCTCCCCTTTCATTTATTCTTTTTTCCCCCATTTTCTGGTTTTCATTCTATTTTCACATTTGCCATAGTGCTCGTCAATCATGTTTGTTTTCCCCTTATTTCATCTTCCTACTCCAGCTGTTCCTTCTCTTCCCCAGTTCCCCACTGGCCGCCCCTGTTAGGATTACAACCCCCTTCCTGTGTCCCATCCAGCGCTCTACAGCGCTGATACACTCCCACTGTTGGGCAGGAGCTTGCCCATACTAGCGCTAGGAGCCATTTGCGCATGCGCGGGTTAGTACCGCGTCACTTCCGGTCCGGGACTTCCGGTCCGACGCTCCTTTAGGGCAGCATGTCCTCCCATCTCCACTCCACCAGCATCTCTCCAGGACAGTGCAGCAAGGCGCGGGATGTGCCGCTGACCCCATACAGGACTTCCTACAGGTATTGTTGCGGCGATACTTCCCCTTATCTCTGCCTGCCAGTTTCTTATTAGAGATTTCTGGACATTCATCTTCCTTTACCCTAACCCACAGGCCCATTGGATATACCACGGCCCCTCCTGTACCTAGTCTTTCCTCCCTGGGACAGCAGCCCCTACTGGTTTTACCGACAGGTATATATTTATATATTGTGTTGATATGGGTCGTCCCTTCTCCACTATCATATGGGATTCAATGGGGAGTTTCATCAGTAGCACCGTATATGGTACCTTGGCCTCCCTATATCCTACCTGCACCCACCCTTGGGATCTTCCACCACTACATATCATTAGACCTGATATAACCCTATAACAACTATTCGGACTCACATCATATCATCCATTACTCACGTGTCTGCTATTTACATTCTCTGACTATGTTATTTTAGTTTGACACTTTGTTTCAGTGTATATTGTAACATTGTAATCTTGTCACTGCGACAGGTCATGCCTTATGCTTAAGGGTTCGCTTGCTTTTCCCACACTACTGCCACCTATATGCGTTTATCTCAAAGGACTCGAGGTAATGCCTATATGGCTTTATGCCATGATCCTTTTTTCATTTGTCATTGTGCTTCCGCCGTTCCTTTTCATAGGACTGTTTTATTTTGTTTTATGGTTTGCTGTGTATATATCCCCTCTAACCCCCTTTTTTTCTTTTCCCCCCCCCGCCCCCCCCCCCTGTTTTTCACTTTTGGTTGGTTATTGTATATATGTATATTTTTATATGCACTGTTATGCCGTTTTCTCTGTATGTGTTACACTGTTATTTATACGGTTTCTTTGCCTTTTCAGTAAACCCCATGAATAAGACCCGGGAGGGTCGAAACGTTGGGTTCATTGTCTACCTCTACATATGTGGCTATTACCATTTTTTGTATTATTGTTCTGAATAAAATTGGCATAGACCCATTTCAGCACTATATCAGTATCGAGTGTGCGGTAATTTTCTCTACTATTGATTGGACCACATGGTCGGTTTACCAGCACCTCATCTGTCCCTGACCTGAGTGCACACCATTTTTTCCTATTTAACTGTACTACATAGTCGGCATCTGCCACTGATCGCTGTTGTTAACCTCTTAAATGATTGTGTCAATCACTGACACAGTGGCATTTAATTTTCACAATCTGTCCTGGATTGTTCATTTGGTAACGATTGAAAAAGGGGAAACATCAAATTGCAGTTTTTGGTCACCGCAACATTGCAAAAAAATGCAATAAGAAACAATCAAAACATCTTATGTTCCTCAAAATCAGCAAACAATAATTGATATATCTTCATTGATGGAGTAAAGGATATTGGGAAATGGCGGCACAAACCAATTTTTAATTCTATGCAAAGTCCAACATTTTTTTAACTCATAAAAAAACTATGTATACTTGGTATCACCATAATGATGATACATAATAGTACTGACATGGAGACTCATGTTTCAATATAATTTTTACTGCATAATAACACCGTAAAGATAAAGCACAAAATACAGTGGTGGAATTGCGTTTTTTTTCACCATTTCACTGCACTTGTAATTTTTTAAACTATTTTCACTTACCCTTTCCCTCACTTATGGTAAAATGAACGGTGTTAATCCAAATTACAACTAGTCTTTCATCTATGTCGGGGGCAATATAAAAAAAAAGTTATGGCTATTTGAAAAAGGGGAGGCAAAAAAAAAACAAAAGCAAAAATTGGCTGCCTTCTTTACAGGTTAAAAGCCTGTTCACACTGGCAGACCGTACTAAGTATTATGCACTGAACAATCTGAAGTAGATCATTCAGGACGTACAGGCTGCCATTTTTCTCAGCGGTGCGAGTTCCTGTTTACACAGGACAATGCGCTGCTGTCAGTGATGATTTTAAATTCTTCACCCGAAGCCTGTTTTCACCTTCCTACCAGGCCATTTTTTTCAATTCTGACCATTGTCACTTTATAAAGTCATCACTCTGGAACGCTTCAATGGATTCCACTGATTTTTCGTGACATATTGTACTTCATGATAGTGGTAACATTTCTTTGATATGACATTGCGTTTATTTGTGGAACAATTTGAAATTTGGCAAAAATTTTGCAATTTTCAAATTTTAGATTTTTATATCCTTAAATGGGAGAGTCATATCGCACAAAATCGTTAATAAATAACATTTCCCACATGTCTACTTTGCATCAGCACAATTTTTGAAAAACTTTTTTTTGTTAGGAAGTTATAAGGGTTAAAAGTTGACCAGCAATTTCTCATTCTTACAAAACAACTTACAAAAACATTTTTTTGGGGAGATCACTTCACATTTGAAGTGACTTTGAGGGGCCTATATGACTGAAAATACCCAAAAGGTGCTCAAAACCAAATTCAAGAAATGTATTAACTCTTCAGATACTTCACAGGAATTAATATAATGTGAAAGGAAAAAATAAACGTAACTTTTTTTTACCAAAAATTTTACTTTAGACCCATTTTTTTTTTTTTTCACAAGGGTATCAGGATAAAATGGACCATACAATTTGTTGTGCAATTTCTCCTGTGTATGTTGATACCTCATATGTGGAGGAAAACTACTGTTTCAGCGCATGGCAGGGCTCTGAAGGGAAGACGCACCATTTGACTTTTCAATGTAAAATTTGCTGGAATAATCAGCGGATGCCATGTCGTGTTTGGAGAGCCCCTGGTGTGCTCAAGCAGTGGAAACCCCCTACAAGTGACAATATGAGGTGGGCAGGGTGGTAGTCATGGCGAGGGGCTGCTGTTCCAGCACACCCTGGCACCCCGCAAAGAAATTACAATGTCCCAATTGCTGTGTGATGTGTGCAATGCAAGTCACTCCCTTTTAGGTTAGAATCCTCCTCAGTTTGCAGGGTCCTGATTTCAGATATCATCACAGACTGGTTCAATTTTAACAAAACAACTTTACTCAGCACGTCCAATTCAGTCACAGCCATCGCACAGCAATTCTCATTGATCATAGATCCCTTTCCTCTGTGCTGTCCCTTTCTCTCTTGAAATTCTTTGTTCCGGTATACCCTCCAGTACAGCAGCTTCCCGACTAGCCAGACTAGTTCACGCCTGGGGTTCTCCGCCTATTTTCCCCTCCGAGGGTGAAATCAAGGATGGCGCTTTCCAACCTTTTCAAGACCGTAGGGCTGGGATGTGCCAGGATTTCCCACTGAACCTAGCTGCTGCTACTCTCATGCTGCTCTTGTCCTCTCGTGCTCGTGTGACTTCCGGCTCCGAAGTCCTGGACTGCTGGACTCCTCTCCTTAAAATTGTTCTTGCAACAAGCTAACAACCTTACTGTTCTTCATTCCACTCTCTAACTAACTAAACCCAGGAAGTGTCTCAACTATCGCTACCTTGGCCCCTCCTAACCTGGAAATCCCCTATTTCCTAACCAGTTCTTATCCTAGCCTTATCTAAACTCCTAATCTACAGTGCCCCCCTACTAAATCGTATATCACTCATTACTATGACTAGACCTTAGAGTATAAGAGTATCTTCCTATCTCTATCCCTGATCCACAGAAACATTACACAAATATCATACCATTATAAAGCATCTTACTACACAATAAAGAAGTATCACATAATACACCATTTTACACTTAAAATGTACCTGCTTTATTAGGAAGGAATGTGAAGGGATGCAGGGAATGACTTAACCCCCAACATACCCCTTACAATAACATTTTGGAAACTGGACCTCTCAGGGAACTTATCTAGATGTGTATTGAGCACCTTGAAACCCCAGGTGCTTCACATAAGTTTATAACGTTGGGCCTTGAAAATGAAAAAAAAAAAAATCACATTTTTCCTACAAAAATATTTTTTAGCTGCAAATTTTGCATTTTCTTTAGGTTAACAGGAGCAATTGCACCATACAATTTGTCCAATTTCTCCTGAGCCTGTCGATAACTAATAGGGGAAACCACTGTTTAGGCACATGGCAGGGCTCGGAAAGGAATGAGTGCTATTTGACTTTTTGAATGTAAAACTTGCTGGAATAATTAGCGGATGCCATGTCATGTTTGGAGAGCCCCTGATGTGCCTAAACAGTGGAAAACCCCCACAAATGACACCGTTTTGGTAACTAAACTCCTCAGGGAACTTATCTAGATGTGTGGTGAGCACTTTGAAACCCCAGGTGATTAAAAGAAGTCTATAAAGTTAGGCCATGAAAATAAAAAAAATCACATTTTTGCCACAACGTTTTTTTAGCCCTAAATTTGTTGTTTTCACAAGGGTAACAGAAGAAAATTGACACCAAAATTTGTTGTGCAATTTCTCCTGAGTTCACTGATACACCATATGTGGTCGAAAACTACTTTTGAGGCACAGTGCAAAGCTCAGAAGAGAAGGAGTGCCATATTACTGTGCAGATTTTGCTGTTCTGGTTTGAGAGTGCCATGTCACATTGGCAGAGCCCTTGAGGTGCCAGAACAACAGAACCCGGCACGGCACGGCGGCGCAGTGGTTAGCACTGCAGCCTTGCAGCGCTGGAGTCCTGGGTTCAAACCCCACCAAGGACAACATCTGCAAAGAGTTTGTATGTTCTCTCCGTGTTTGCGTGGGTTTCCTCCGGGCACTCCGGTTTCCGCCCACATTCCAAAGACATACTGATAGGGAATTTAGATTGTGAGCCCCATTGGGGACAGTGATGATAATGTGTGCAAACTGTAAAGCGCTGCGGAATATGTTAGCGCTATATAAAAATAAAGATTATTATTATTAACCCCCCATTATTAATCTCATTTTACAAACTAAACTTCTCAGTGAATTCATCTAGGGGTGCAGTGATCATATTGACACCACAGGTGTGTCACAGAATATTATCCCATTGGGCAGTGAATAATAATTTACATTTTTACTATAAAGATTATGTGTTTGCCCCAAATTTTGCATTTTACTGGGTAAAAATGGCACCAAAATTTGTCCTACATTTTCTTCTGAATGTAGATATACCTCATATGTGGCTGTAAAGTACTGCTTAGCCACACGGCGAGACTCTGGAGCGACAGAGCGCTATTTGCCTCCTGGAGTACAGATTTTCCTAGAATAGTTTGTAGACTCCATATATAGAGCCCCAAGTGCTAGAAAAGCAGAACCCCCTGCTAAGGGACCCCATTTTGGAAATTCTACCCCTTTGGGAATTTATCTATAGGTGTAGTGATGATTTTGACTCCATGGGTGTTTTCCAGAAACAACAGTTGTTGCTGAGTGAAAATTGAGACGTGCCATTGGGACATCATGCTTATACTGACAGATCGTTGATCTGATACTCTGCAATACTTCTGCAGGGCATCAGAGCAGTGTCTGATAGGCAGGGAAAGAGGTGTGTTAGCTCTTGCTCTTAGTAGGCGCTCACAAGCCATCTTTCCTGCAGGACACTGAAGGACCCCGCTGCCATCTTCTGGCTGGTGGCCACATGGAGACCACCAGCACAATGTGATCGCATCGTGTTGTACTGATGGGAGCAGACAGAGAGCTCACTCCCTGTGCGATGCTCCTTGATGTTGCTGTCACTATTGACAGCAGTATCAGAGTGGTTAAATGTCCGCGATCAGTGCTAGCACTAATCATGTGTGTTGCTGCAGGGTGTCAGCTCTCAGGTATAGCTGACACCCGCACCCAATCGCCACAGCGCTCAGCGATCGCGGCACCATACAAATTCAGTGGTTTGCGTACATGTACGCCGCATGTTGGGAAGGGGTTAAAGCCTGCTTTACAATATTTATTTCACCAGATGAAAGGGCGTTTTGTTCATTCTTCGGGTGATCAGCAACCGATTTACACTACAAGATTATCGTGAAACAAGAGTTCCTAGGAATGCTGGTTCACAATAATCTTTCAGTGTAAATGCACCTTGAGCCTTGGGCAGGTGTACATAAAAGTGTTTACCCCAATTATCTTGGAATAGTCACAAAACATGGAGGTGAGTATAGGCTTTTTTATTTTATTGGCGCTAATCATTTAGATCAAGAAGGGGTAGTCCTAATAGTGGACAACACATTAAATATAAAAGGCGTATTTGTTTATTAATGTTACATGTTATATTAGATTGACAATATCAGTTGATCATGTGTTTTGACTTACTTAAATTAACACAAGAGTTGTTGGATAACAAAAAGGTTAACTCCAACTGAGCAAATCAAAGTCTAGATTTCCGATCCAATTGATAATCAACAAAACTGTTAAAAAATGCAGTGTACAACTGCATTCCATCAACTTAGAGCAAAATGTTGTTCCACAATGGTAGAAACTTTACCCATGAATTGAACACTCCACCACTTGGTTTTGAAAAGTCAAAAACTTTACAAAATATCATGTTTACTTCTTACCCTACTGCGAGTGATAAAGTTTTTGGTCTTTAATCCCCTGATTCTGGAGTTTTCAAACAACTTGTGACTGTTATTGAGTACTAGATGGTGGCCCGATTCTAATGCATCGGGTATTCTTGAATATGCATGTGCAGCGCCCCAGAGTCCTGGCCGTTGCAGTAATGTTATTCTTCCACCAAGGGGAGTGATGTTATGTGTGAAGGCAATGAAGGAGATCTTCTGTCCAGGTATCACAACCACAAAACACACTTCACACTCCAGTGCGCCAGGGGGAACTAAGCTTCTATCTATTAGGGCACTCCTCACACTTGGGTAAAACTGGTGGGTTGGTTAGGAAGTTAGACAGAAGCTGACTGGAGGGAGTAGGAGATAGTCAGTGAGTCCCGACCGAGTTTGGCAGAGGCTGGTTGGAGTGGGTTCCAGCCAGCTCCAGACTGCGGCCTATGGAAGACGAGCGTACAGGGAGCTGCGCCTGCATCCCATGCGGCAGCATCCCAAGAAAGAGACTTTAAAAGGAATTGTGTTGCAGTGAGTGAGCAATGAAGTCATAGCAACAGGAGAGGAACATCAGTGGGAGACCAGCTAGAAGCAGGCTGCCTCCTTCTGAAGCGCACTACCGGTAGCCAGAACACCGAGGGAGTAAGGATCTCTATGCCGTTACTTCAGAGACTGGCAGGACAGTTGATTTCACATTGGCTGCCCGACCATATACCCAGGAGGTAGGGTGGCAACTTTTGGGGGCTGGGGCGTCTCTAGGGCCCTATAAAAAGCCTCAGGCCACCAGTCATACGGGTGTTAGGTCTCGAGTTCCCGCTTCTGCACAGGGGGAATCTCGAGCCATCTCCGCTGCGGTCTCCCATTCTTGGCCAGCCGCAGTGGAGTCTGCTCAGCAGGGACGTCGGTCCCAGCATCTTGCTCAGTCTCACTCTGTACAGAGAGTTACTGCTGCTTCTTCAGCTTCTGCCATTAAGGCCAGTGCTGGTCAGCAGCGAGCGGACTTCTCTGGGACTAAGTCATTGTCTGCACACACTGAGCATGCCCAGGGCAAGATCTCCCGTTGGAGATCGAGGGTCATGTGCTCAGGTCCTGCAGCACATTCCATTGGTCCTCTTGGCAGGTCTTGGAAGGGCAAAGTTTCTGTGGCCACTTCCTGTGCTGCAACTATATAAACTGCGCATGACCGCACGGCCATGCGCTAGTGTACATTTGCATACGTGTGTTTGTTGAGAGTGCAAGTCGTCCTTGGATACCCCTTCCCTATTGAATGTCTGTTCGCGGAAGGTGTATGGTTGCTATCTAGCGCCCGACTTATCCTACAGCACGAATCACACATTACAGCGTCCAGTTGCTGTGACCGCCAGTGCGGCGCCGTGCACTTCCTCTGTGCTTTCCTTACCCAAGCCTGGGTGGTTAGTGGCGTTCGTCAGTGCGGCACCGCATGCACTCTTGTGCCCTAATATTGTTATTTAGCTTCCTTACACACCCAGTTGCGGTGTTGTGCCAGCAAGGGTCTAATCGGACTTCAATCCTAGTTGGGGTTGAGTTCGCTGACTACTTGCTCGCGCTCTATGTGCGGTACCGCGATCCTGTGACGCAACAGGATCGCTTCCTTCACGTTGGGTGAAGTTTAACCCACATGTATATACTTATGAGTACCGCCATATAGTCCGTCATTACTTGGCAGCAGGTTCCATCTCTGCACGGTGGACCCCGGGCTGCGAACGCACCATACTCTATCTGTCTTATTATTTGGTGCGTTCCGCTAGCCCTAACAACGGGTTTGTCCTATCCGTCAGGGGGACAGAGAGAAGAGACTTAACATCTACAATAGTTGTGAGAACCTTACCGAGTTGCTCAGTAGGGGGGAATGCAACGCCCAGGCGCTAGAGGAAGGCTATTGAATTCCACCTGGATAAGGGGACTCTGGATTTGCCTTCAGACCGGCCGGACTCTGCCTACCCTGTGGTCCCTACCCTGGACTGTGGATGCTGAAGCCTTCAGTAAAGGTAAAGAGACTGCAACCTTGTGTCCTCGTTATTCACTGCGCCTTACATCATCAACCATCCACTATCTACACTCTGGGAAGCCCTGGGGACATACTTCACCTGTGGGAAGGTACACCATCTAGCTGCCATAACATCACTCCAGCGGACCCCTAAGCAGCGTCGGTCACCCTGACCGAATACCACAGGTGGCGTCACGAACATTATCCCTTTAAAGACCTTTCCCCCACAATTTACAGCGGACATTCCCCTTGGGCCACGGACCGGGTCAGCCACCGTGACATCCCCACTGAGTACAGAAGAAGGGCCCGGATCCAAGTACCCCACGGCCCTTGGGGGCGCCGCAAATTCTGGCGTCATGAACAGGATCTACTTAAGCCTGAAAAATCGGGTCATGTGCACCTAAGAACTGTGCCAGAACCGTATTTGAACTGTTTGCGCTTAAAGACTGTGTATTGCCATTTACCGCCAAAATTCCCACCAAAACCACTGCCATTGTCGCACCACGAGGAGCGCAGGAGGAGAAGAAGGGCGGACCAACATGGGAGGAGACCACCAAAGCGCCGCCAAAAGTGACGACCGCCCCCTCCGACTATGGCTGCAGGATGATGGCGAGCTCAGGAATCCAGGAGCTCAAACAGCAGAAAATGGAGGAGCAGCGTGTGGGTGCGACCAAAGGTCCCGGAGCAGAGATGGCTACCAGCGGGGACCTGGAAGAGGGCGACCCGATCCACTGCAGCCTCAAGTCGTCAGAAGAGGAGTACTCGGGCATGCAGCCGCTAGAGGAAATCGACTTCTTGCAGCTATGGGCAGAACAGCTGCGTCGACTGTCGTGGCACAACGGCTTTTTGGCTCCAAGGGTGGTGAGACCTACTCTATACCGGGAGAATGCCCAGATGGAGCCGACGTCTGGGCAGTCATCGATTCCAACATCTCGGACAGCAGAGCGGATCGGCGCCGAAGGGACCATATCCAGTGCAGGTATGGAGAATGCCAGCACCCCAGAGACCAGGCTGACTCCAGCAGTCGCTCGCCGCCCCGCATCTGATCTGACCCCTGCGCTTCCGATGCGATGGGGTGGTGGTAGTCTCCCCCCACCCAACTGGAAAGGGCTATATACAGGAGATGGAGCCACCAGTCGGGGCCTCTGCCACTGATCAAGAAAGACCACCTCCCGCAGAGACAGACTGTGCTGGCTATGAGGCGCAAAAGGGGGATATAGTCACGTACACCCGCTATTGGACGGATGACGGTTGGTGGGCACGGGATGTAAGGAAAGGTGCCCCTTAATGTTGTCACCCAGTGCCTGGCAGACTGATCTGACTACCCCTGCAGCCACCCAGGACGTGGCAGCACAAGCTGGTGCGGTGACTAATCTGCGCACTCGGACCGCAATTGCAGCCCCTGACCTGACTGTGCCTGAGCAACTGACCCATGGGGTCGACATAGACGAGGACATATACACGGATTGTCCGAGGCCAAAGGTTACCAGATATCGTACCGGGCCCTGGATGCAGTTACAGCAATAAACTTCGAAAACCTGAAAAGACCTTTCCCCCACAATTTACAGCGGACGTTCCCCTAGGGCCACGGACTGGGTCAGCCACCATGACATCCCCAGTGAGTAAAGAAGAAGGGCCCAGATCCGAGTACCCCTTGGGGGTGCCGCACATCTCCACGTAGTATATTGCCTAACCACATAGTATATGTGGGACAGGGAGAAGGACTTGGGGATCCTAGTTAATGATAAACTTACCTGGAGCAGCCAGTGCCAGGCAGCAGCTGCCAAGGCAAACAGGATCATGGGGTGCATTAAAAGAGGTCTGGATACACATGATGAGAGCATTATACTGCCTCTGTACAAATCCCTAGTTAGACCGCACATGGAGTACTGTGTCCAGTTTTGGGCACCGGTGCTCAGGAAGGATATAATGGAACTAGAGAGAGTACAAAGGAGGGCAACAAAATTAATAAAGGGGATGGGAGAACTACAATACCCAGATAGATTAGCGAAATTAGGATTATTTAGTCTAGAAAAAAGACGACTGAGAGGCGATCTAATAACCATGTATAAGTATATAAGGGGACAATACAAATATCTCGCTGAGGATCTGTTTATACCAAGGAAGGTGACGGGCACAAGGGGGCATTCTTTGCGTCTGGAGGAGAGAAGGTTTTTCCACCAACATAGAAGAGGATTCTTTACTGTTAGGGCAGTGAGAATCTGGAATTGCTTGCCTGAGGAGGTGGTGATGGGGAACTCAGTCGAGGGGTTCAAGAGAGGCCTGGATGTCTTCCTGGAGTAGAACAATATTGTATCATACAATTAGGTTCTGTAGAAGGACGTAGATCTGGGGATTTATTATGATGGAATATAGGCTGAACTGGATGGACAAATGTCTTTTTTCGGCCTTACTAACTATGTTACTATGTTACTATGTTACTATATTGCCCAGCCACGTAGTATATTGCCCAGCCACGTAGTATATTGCCCAGCCACGTAGTATATTGCCCAGCTACGTAGTATATTGCCCAGCCACGTAGTATATTGCCCAGCCACATAGTATATTGCCCAGCCGCATAGTATATTGCCCAGCCCCGTAGTATATTGCCCAGCCACGTAGTATATTGCCCAGCCACGTATTATATTGCCCAGTCACGTAGTATATTGCCCAGCCACATAGTATATTGCCCAGCCACGTAGTATATTGCCCAGCCACGTAGTATATTGCCCAGCCACGTAGTATATTGCCCAGCCACGTAGTATATTGCCCAGTCACGTAGTATATTGCCCAGCCACATAGTATATTGCCCAGCTACGTAGTATATTGCCCAGCCACGTAGTATACTGTCCAGCCACATAGAGTATTGCCCAGCCGCATAGTATATTGCCCAGTCACATAGTATATTGCCCAGTCACGTAGTATGCACCATATCCCTGTTAAAAAAAAGAATTAAAATAAAAAATAGTTACATACTCACCTTCCAGAGCCTCCCGATCGAAGCGTCCGGTTACCGATGGCCCTCGCGCACTCCGCTCCCAAGAGTGCATTGCGGTCTCGCAAGATGATGACGTAGCGGTCTCACGAGACCGCTATGTCATAATCTCACGAGATCTCAGCATGGACCGGTTACCGGAGCATCGCGAGCGGGAAAGGCCTGTTGTGGATCCGAGGGGCCGACGGACGGTGAGTATATAACGATTTATTATTTTTTTTAATTATTTTTAGCATTAGATCTTTTTACTATTCATGCTGCATAGGCCACATGAATAGTAAAAAGTTGGTCACACAGGATTAATAGCAGCGTTAACCGAGTGCGTTACACCGCGGTCATCGCTGCCATTAACCCTGTGTGAGCGCTGACCGGAGTGGAGTATGCGGACGACGGGCACTGACTGCGGGGAGGAAGGAGCGACCATTTTCTTCCGGACTGTGCCCGTCGCTGATTGGTCGTGGCTGTTTTGTCGCGACCAATCAGCGACTTGGATTTCCATGACAGACAGAGGCCGCGACCAATGAATATCTGTGACAGACAGACGGAAGTGACCCTTAGACAATTATATAGTAGATTTGTGGCCAAATTCATTATTGCCTTTGCGCCATTTTTTGTCTACTTTTTGGTGTTTTTCACCTGTTTTTCCTTTGTGCCTTATTCTTCTATTAATTTGTGCCTTTTTTAAAAATCTATCTTATATGTGTTCACCTGTATTTGTTATGTTTGTCAATGTGGGCAGGGTTTGTATTTTCCACATATTTTTGGATGTTCATCAATTGTGACGTTTAAATAGTTGCTAAATTTTTGCACAAATGTGCTCCAGTCCTTTACCACAAAGCAATTTTCTGTACACCTGAATTTTTGCGCAAATTTTGACATTTAAGTGGAATATGTAACTAGAAAGCCACAAAAAAAGTAAAAGACAAAAATAAAGAGCATTTTTAAATTTTCCATATAATTCAAGAACCACGTGAGCCATTTTGAAGAATTTTTGATCAAAAATCATCAACGAATACCACAGAACAAAAAAAAAACAATAATAATATAAAAAGAATGCAAATAATGACTCAAGCCCTTGGAGTTCAACAAGATGTAGGTGAGCCATCATTTCCAAACATACTTATATTATGTATAATATTATATTTCCAAAAAAGAAAATGCCGCATCATGCACACGGCATCATGGACTTTTTTCTTTTTCGTTCTTTCTTTAGAATTTTCCACCAAAAGCTGGTGAACAGTTTATAAAAACCTACAGACATACAGTATTTTTACAAGTACATTAGAAAACCATAATAAACTATTGTGATCATAAGTGAACCATGTCTACAGCCCATAATTCTGATATGATGATATCAGTTGAATTCACTGTAAACCGTTGAATAATTATTACAGTTAAAATTATCTGTATATGTTTCTTCAGGCTCAAAAAAATCATGGCCCCCTCAATTTTTTTAATGGACGGGCAAAGAAGTGCCCTGTTTTTACAGATTGCCCAGGAATTTCTGGACAGTTGGCAACCCTAGCCAGGAGGACCAATAGAATTTATCTTGAGTGCCAGCTAGTATGGGCAAGGAGACCCGATAACTTCAGTAAAGGCCAAAAAAGGCTGTTTCCAAGCCCTTAGCTCCTAGGAATATGTAATATATTAGATTTTGTGCGTTATGAGACGCGCCATTTCATTTTCTGCAAAATATGGTTTCCCAGAGATCTCTTTTTTGTTTAATTAGGTGATTGTCCTAATTATCCGGTGGGCCCTGATCCATGACACTGCATCTAGAAAATAGCATTCTTGCAGTAAGCCTATTATTCAAGGGTATTTTATATTGCCCCAGACTTGTAAAGGAGTGGGCCAGTAATGGATAATAAATGGCTAGCCTATCTGACGGTATCAGAGAAGTCTCTCATGCATCCAGAGCAAGCCAAGGGTCAGTATTAGTATGGATATAGGGACAACTGGGTGATTTGGGAGGCCTGATAGTATTTTTGAATATTTTAGAATGTTTAGGCTTAAACAATGTAGATTTATTAAGCCGAGGGAAAAGCAGTTTCTAATTAATCTATTGCTTTTTATTAAAACATATTGGCTCAAATGATTGCCCAGGCGCCATCTATGTAAATGCAGGCTTGATGATGTCTGTAAAGTGCTGTGGAATTAACGTCGCTTTATAAGCAAGCACAATAAAAATAAAAGACATTGTTCAATTGCCGATATTGAGCTGGAAGTTTGAGCTTTAAGTATATCCAATATGGCTTTTATTGCATATTGCTTTGTTTTGTGCTTTTGTATTATAAATCTTCTCCTGAATCTTAGATTTATTAGAGACAGTAGCGGAATATAGTTCAATATTTTTTTTAATGAGACCTGAGAATGTCCACATCTCTAGTGGGATTGCATGATGTCACGTCTGTGGATACTCATCTGTCTTTCGCCTGCCCTCGGCGCATCTCCGATGGGTTTCCTCGCCACTCTCTGTCTCTCTTCCTGGGGTCGCTGTGCGTCAGCACTTCGCGCATGCGCGGTCGCGCTTCTCCCATCGCTTAGCCTCGTGGGAGGTCATGACCCGCTGGCTCCGCCCCATCATGGCGGCGCCCATCCACTATTTCTTCTCGGCGTCTGCACAGGTAAGATGCCTGGTTATCGATCGCGCTTACGCTAGCCTCTGCTGGTGTAACCTTTGTTCCCTGGCTCCGTTCTTCTACTCGTCCTGCTATTCCCTCGTGTCTTCCTGGTTCCTCTGCCTAGTCTTTCCCGTGGTCTGTCCGTGTCTGCCCAGTGCCCCTGCTTTACCTGCTCCGTGGTTCTTCCGTATGTGTCCTGTGTTTTAGCCGTGCCTCCTCTTTGTCTCTGCCGGTTCTGCTCTGTGTCTTACCCGTGTCTTCTCTGAGTCTCTGTTGTTCTCGTTCAGTCTCTCACTCATATCTACCTACGTTCGCTCATACATACCTGTTCCGTTTATCCCAGTCTGTTCTTACCCTCTAATCTCTTCTGTTTTGCAGCATCGGGCCATCGCTCCACCTCTGGTTCCTCTAGCCCTATCAGCCTCCCGTTTACCAAGTATCCGTTGGTTCTCTCTCTATATTTGTTGCCGTGGTACCTCAGTCTCTTCCCTCTCTTTATTAACCTGTAGCTGCCCCTCTGGTTCCAGCAGTTGTGGTTCCACCCCCCTTGGGCCTGCACCTAACACTCCCTGTATAGGGGGTGGTTCCATCGGGTCCGCTCGCCCTTGGGGGCTCTAGAGCTATAACCCAAAGGGTCCACTTTCGGGTCTTTCCTGCAAGTCCTAACACATGATAGTTGCAAGCCACTTTGAGGACCGCCATCCTGTTTTCTTAATGGAGAAAATGTACATTTTACACTAGGTAGGTTATGTTTCGGACTTCCATGACAGAATATATAGCTCAGTGTTACCTTCTTTAGTTAAGAGATACAATTCAACAAGTGAGGCAGAATCCATATATGATACATCTATATCATTGCTATAGTCTGCTATTCCGAATCTCATGTTTGTTTGTTTTTAAATTCCCATGTTATTGAGGCTAAAATGTTTTAGTGGGTCATATTCTTACCAATATCGGCATAAATGATGGGTTCTGCCCTCTAATTCACAACAGATATCACTCTATTAGGGACGTTACTTTGTGTTGGATTTACTGTGGACTTTCAGGCTGTAGTTGAGTCTGACGTTGGCTTTTGTTAGAAAGTCTATATACAGTATATGACATCTCAGCTCGCTTGTCTCCCTCCCAGATAAGAGTTTATTTCTAGGCATTTAGCTGCCTTCCTTTTACATAATTGAAATCATTAACCTTCCCATTTAATGAAAAACACATCCCGAAGCATTAGTAGTGAGAACAAGCCCAGGAGACACTGAGAGGATGTGTAGAGTATGTATATGTATCTGATTATATAGATAGTGATACACGGTCATAAGAGCGGCACTGATAAGGTGCTGTCTGGTCGTATCTTTGGGCAAATCACAAGTGTGTCTCTGCTCTATGTGTTTGGGATGTCTTCCGCCTCTGGCTACATGGCCAGCTCAATGTGGCACTTCATTTATACTGTAGGGACATTGGGCGATGACCATGTGAAGGCTTCTCTACCCGGCAGACGTGTCCTGCTGCCTATATTTAGCCACCAACGAACATGGGACCAGGCTGAAGATAATTCACACAGACAGAGCTCCAGCAGATAACAGTAGCCAAGGGGCGAGAGGAGGAGAACGAGGTACAGTAGATGAGGGGGTGGAGGGTGATTGACTAAAAAGGGCGAAAAAGCAGAGAGCATGGGAAGAGAAAGCAGGAGGGGCAGAAATTAAGGGGTCAATCGGGAAAAAGCAAGTTTTATGAGAAAAGAAATAAAAATAGCACAGAAGATTGGGGGCGGGGAGACAGTAATTTTTAGGAGGACCATGCAGTACATGGCGAAGAGCTAGAGGTAGAGAATTAAATGCATTCAATGCAGATCAAAACTGAATAGAGAAAAGACTGGGTTATGCACTTGTAACTAAACACTTTATATAAGAAAGGCAAATGTCAAACGCGAGGAAACGTGGGCTATTAAAACAAGCCAAGTGGAAGAAATCTGAAAACAAAAGCAAAGAAGGGAAAATCGTAGATGATGTATGTAAAAGCGAGGGCAGAAGCCGGAAAGATTTACTACTCCAAAGGATTATTAAGGCAGAAGAAGAATATTTTAATAGTGGTGTGCGGCAATCTCTCACTAATTCATATTCTCACACCTTGGAGAAGTTAGTTTATTTACACTGCATCTTGTATTCATGGCTTTGTCTGAGGCAGTCGAATGAAGAGTTGATTATATCGTATATATGTTCCTCCTCGCATTAGATACACAAAGCCCATATTTTTAGAGGAAAGCAAGAGGATGTATCGAAATCAGAAATAGAACAATGGTCTGTACAGAGCAATTTCATTATCTTCTAAGACAGTCTTACAGGAATTGTTGCTTATACCAACATGCTTATTTGGTATCTGCGTTCTGAAAGTTTTTGTTATTAAAGAGAAATGTGCTGAATTACAGGTTTCGGCTACTTCTTCGTTGTTCGGCAGCACATCCGCTTGTGTTAACTGTTTGACGACAATCTGTTGTAGTAACGATCACCCATCCTGATACAGTTTGGACATGTGGTTGGTTGAAGGGTAACAATCGGCATGCAATATCAATGATCTGTGCTCGATACGGCAGATTATCTGCCCATACAGGCTGCACTCACGCTTGGCGGCCATGTTGTAGTTTTTGAGGCAGAACCAAAGACTGCAATGTGTAAACGAAGGGTGTGATTCTAGATTAAAAATTAACTTTTAATAAACTCGTTAAAAAATGGTAGACCCAAATAATCAAAACACATAAAGGACTCACAGTACGTCACATTTCAAAAGAAGAAATGCCAATATCACAAATAAATCGAACTGCCTCAGACCTCAATATCCCAAAATCCCTATGAATAAATCTATCATGGGAACATAAAGGTCCGATATCAGCTGGCAGTGCGAAAAAACATCAAATTTCACATCACCTGGTCATTTGGCAGATCAGACCACATATGCTCTTTATATATGCATCTATTATTAGCAATGACCGCTCAAAATGGTGTGTGAAAGGAAAAAAAAAAAAGTGAACAGTTTCACCCTATAGCGAATTAATGACCGTTTTTATCTGGTGTAAAGACTGGGGAGATGGCACATCATTATCCATACAAATACCCCATCATAGAATATCACCAGTTTTTATATAATGACCCCCAATGCAAAGTAACGAAAAGGTATACTGGGGTCATTAATTCGCTATAGGGTGAAACTGTTCACTTTTTTTTTTTTTTTTTTTTTCCTTTCACACACCATTTTGAGCGGTCATTGCTAATAATAGATGCATATATAAAGAGCATATGTGGTCTGATCTGCCAAATGACCAGGTGATGTGAAATTTGATGTTTTTTCGCACTGCCAGCTGATATCGGACCTTTATGTTCCCATGATAGATTTATTCATAGGGATTTTGGGATATTGAGGTCTGAGGCAGTTCGATTTATTTGTGATATTGGCATTTCTTCTTTTGAAATGTGACGTACTGTGAGTCCTTTATGTGTTTTGATTGTTTGGGTCTACCATTTTTTAACGAGTTTATTAAAAGTTTATTTTTAATCTAGAATCACACCCTGCTTTTTATACTATATTATTGATTGGTGGTCACAGCTTTTTCAGCAATGTGTAAACGAAGCCTAAAGGTTGGTTTAGAATTAGATTTCTGATCACTCAGCCTTATGCTAAAGATGATGAATCTGGTCTGAGTTGGCCATTTACAGTCATGGCCAAAAGTTTTGAGAATGACACCAAAATTATATTTTCACATGATCTGCTGCCCTCTGGTTTTTATTAGTGTTTGTCTGATGTTTATATCACATACAGAAATATAATTGCAATCATATTATGAGTACCAATAGGTTATGTTGACAGTTAGAATGAGTTAATGCAGCAAGTCAATATTTGCAGTGTTGACCCTTCTTCTTCAAGACCTCTGCAATTCTCCCTGGCATGCTCTCAATCAACTTCTGGACCAAATCCTGACTGATAGCAGTCCATTCTTGCATAATCAATGCTTGCATTTTGCCAGAATTTGTTGGTTTTTGTTTGTCCACCCGTATCTTGATGATTGACCACAAGTTCTCAATGGGATTAAGATCTGGGGAGTTTCCAGGCCATGGACCCAAAATCTCTATGTTTTGTTCCATGAGCCATTTAGTTATCACCTTTGCTTTATGGCAAGGTGCTCCATCATGCTGGAAAAGGCATTGTTGGGCGCCAAACTGCTCTTGGACGGTTGGGAGAAGTTGCTCTTGGAGGACATTCTGGTACCATTCTTTATTCATGGCTGTGTTTTTAGGCAAGACTGTGAGTGAGCCGATTCCCTTGGCTGAGAAGCAACCCCACACATGAATGGTTTCAGGATGCTTTACAGTTGGCATGAGACAAGACTGGTGGTATTGCTCACCTCTTCTTCTCCGAATAAGCTGTTTTCCAGATGTCCCAAACAATCGAAAAGGGGATTCATCAGAGAAAATGACTTTGCGCCAGTCCTCAGCAGTCCACTCCCTGTACCTTTTGCAGAATATCAGTCGGTCCCTGATGTTTTTTCTGGAGAGAAGTGGCTTCTTTGCTGCCCTCCTTGAAACCAGGCCTTGCTCAAAGAGTCTCCACCTCACAGTGCATGCAGAAGCACTCACACCAGCCTGCTGCCATTCCTGAGCAAGCTCGGCACTGCTGGTAGTCCGATCCCGCAGCTGAAACAGTTTTAAGATACGGTCCTGGCGCTTGCTGGTCTTTCTTGGGCGCCCTGGAGCCTTTTTGACAACAATGGAAGCTCTCTCCTTGAAGTTCTTGATGATGCGATAGATTGTTGACTGAGGTGCAATCTTTGTAGCTGCAATACTCTTCCCTGTTAGGCCATTTTTGTGCCGTGCAATGATGGCTGCACATGTTTCTTTAGAGATAACCATGGTTAACTGAATAGAAACAATGATACCAAGCACCAGCCTCCTTTTAAAGTGTCCAGTGATGTAATTCTTACTTAATCATGACTGATTGATCGCCAGCCCTGTCCTCATCAACACCCACACCTGTGTTAATGGATCAATCACTAAAACGATGTTAGCTGCTCCTTTTAAGGCAGGACTGTAATGATGTTGAAATGTGTTTTGGGGGTTAAAGTTCATTTTCTGGGCAAATATTGACTTTGCAAGTACAGTAATTGCTGTTAAGCTGATCACTCTGACATTCAGGAGTATATGCAAATTGCCATTAGAAAAAATGAAGCAGTAGACTTTGGAAAAATTAATATTTGTCTCATTCTCAAAATTTTTGTCCATGACTGTACACTCATTGATACATTGTAAAGTAGAACCAGTTTTCATCTTTCACATCTGTTAGGATTATTCTGAAATTCCACCATTGTTTTTAAGTATTTTGTGTTATTGTGTGGTTAAAATGATTACGGCAAGACCAAATTTATTTATATGAAATTGTTTGTATTTTGCTGCTTTTAAAAATGTAGCACATTGTAAGAAAATATTATTTTTGGTTGCCTTTTTTGTAAGGCCATAATTCAGTATGCAAAAACAAAGCTTGTTTTATTGTGTGGTCAACTAACTATAGTTTGAATGAGTAAAGTTTGGATTTTTTTCCCCTATTTTCTGGGGAATTGAGAACTGAAAATCTGGAGTTCTGGAGTTTCAATGTTATTTTTCTTAATGACATTTTCCTTCACCCACCAGGTATCACCTACAAAGGATTTCAACAGTCTTGAAAGAGTTCCCAGAGATGCCAAGCACTTGTTGGCTGCTTCGCTTTAATTCTCCTGTTCAACTCATCCCAAATCTTGTAGAGTCTGTTGAGGTTGAGTAATTATGGAAGCCATGTCATCTGCCACAGTACTCCTTCGGTCTCCTTCTTCTTCACATAGCCTTGAGATGTGTTTTGGGTCATTGTTCTGTTGTAACACAAATGATGGCCCCTCTAAGTGCAAATCAGATAGGATGGCATGTTGTTGTTGAATGCTGTGGTAGCCATGCTGGGTCAGTATGCCTTAAATTTGGAATAAATCATCAACCATGTCACCAGCAAAGCATCATTACACAATTGCTGGTCTTTCTTTCTTTGGACGGTATTGATGAAAGGCACATAATGGATTTCATGACTGCATTTGTGGACACCTTCAAGGTTCTAGCAATTTTCTAGACTGAGTGACCTTCATGTCTTAGCGTAAAAATGGATAGTTGTTTCCCTTATTTAAGTGGTTTGTTGTGAATTCTGTGGCGGAGCTCCCTCCTGTGGTCACAAGTGGTACTTCGGCTGATTCTCTCTGGGAGCTTCCGTTTGTGGAGGAAAGTGGTACTGCGGCTTCTGAGTTTCCTCCCTCAGGTGATCTGGTGAGGTCGTTAGGTGCTTCTCTACTTAACTCCACCTAATGCTTTGATCCATGCTTCCTGTCAATGTTCCAGTGTTGGACTTGTTTTTCCCTGGATCTTTCCTGTGGCCTGCTGCTCTGCATAGCTAAGTTCTTCTTTGCTATTTGTTTGCTATTTTTTCTGTCCAGCTTGTCTAATTGTTTTGCTGGAAGCTCTGGGACGCAAAGGGTGTACCTCCGTGCCATTAGTTCGGTACGGAGGGTCTTTTTGCCCCCTTTGCGTGGTTTTCTTTAGGGTTTTGTGTAGACCGCAAAGTTATCTTTCCTATCCTCGCTCTGTTAAGAAAGTCGGGCCTCACTTTGCTGAATCTATTTCATCCCTACGTTTGTCTTTTCATCTTAACTCACAGTCATTATATGTGGGGGGCTGCCTTTTCCTTTGGGGTATTTCTCTGAGGCAAGGTAGGCTTATTTTCTATCTTCAGGCTAGTTAGTTTCTCAGGCTGTGCCGAGTTGCATAGGCAGAGTTAGGCGCAATCCACGGCTGCCTCTAGTGTTGTTTGGAGAGGATTAGGGATTGCGGTCTGCAGAGTTCCCACGTCTCAGAGCTCGTTCTATTATTTTGGGTTATTGTCAGATCACTGTATGTGCTCTGACCGCTATGTCCATTGTGATACTGAATTGCCTATCACAACAGTACAGGAAGCCAAAAGTGCTAATGATTCTCAATAGAGGGAAAAAAGAAGTTCTGAGACCATTTTTTTTTCTTTGCACTGTGTTTTGCCTTTTTTTTCCCCTAGACATTTGGGTGGTTCAGGACACAGGTGTAGCAATGGACATTAAAGGTCTGTCTTCATGTGTGGATCAGCTCACGGCAAGAGTTCAAAATATTCAAGATTTTGTGGTTCAGAATTCTTTGTTAGAACCGAGAATTCCTATTCCAGATTTGTTTTTTTGGAGATAGAACTAAATTTCTGAGTTTCAAAAATAATTGTAAACTATTTCTGGCTTTGAAACCTCGCTCCTCTGGTGACCCAGTTCAACAGGTTAGGATCGTCATTTCTTTTTTGCGTGGCGACCCTCAGGACTGGGCATTTTCTCTTGCGTCAGGAGATCCTGCATTAAGTAATATCGATGCGTTTTTCCTGGCGCTTGGAATGCTGTACGATGAGCCTAATTCAGTGGATCAGGCAGAGAAAAATTTGCTGGCTCTTTGTCAGGCTCAGGATGAGATAGAGGTATATTGCCAGAAATTTAGAAAGTGGTCCGTGCTCACTCAATGGAATGAATCTGCGCTGGCAGCTATATTCAGAAAGGGTCTCTCTGAAGCCCTTAAGGATGTCATGGTGGGATTTCCTATGCCTGCTGGTTTGAATCAGTCTATGTCTTTGGCCATTCAGATCGGTCGACGCTTGCGTGAGCATAAATCTGTGCACCATTTGGCGGTATTACCTGAGATTAAACATGAGCCTATGCAGTGCGATAGGACTATGACCAGAGTTGAACGGCAAGAACACAGACGTCTGAATGGGCTGTGTTTCTACTGTGGTGATTCCACTCATGCTATCTCTGATTGTCCTAAGCGCACTAAGCGGTTCGCTAGGTCTGCCACCATTGGTACTGTACAGTCAAAATTTCTTCTGTCCGTTACCTTGATCTGCTCTTTGTCATCGTATTCTGTCATGGCGTTTGTGGATTCAGGCGCTGCCCTGAATTTGATGGACTTGGAATATGCTAAGCGTTGTGGGTTTTTCTTGGAGCCCTTGCAGTGTCCTATTCCATTGAGAGGAATTGATGCTACGCCTTTGGCCAAGAATAAGCCTCAATACTGGACCCAGCTGACCATGTGCATGGCTCCTGCACATCAGGAGGTTATTCGCTTTCTGGTGTTGCATAATCTGCATGATGTGGTCGTGTTGGGGTTGCCATGGCTACAAGCCCATAATCCAGTATTGGATTGGAAATCCATGTCGGTGTCCAGCTGGGGTTGTCAGGGGGTACATGATGATGTTCCATTTCTGTCAATTTCGTCATCCACCCCTTCTGAGGTTCCAGAGTTCTTGTCTGATTACCGGGATGTATTTGATGAGCCCAAGTCCGATGCCCTACCTCCGCATAGGGATTGTGATTGTGCTATCAATTTGATTCCTGGTAGTAAATTCCCAAAAGGTCGACTGTTTAATTTATCCGTGCCTGAGCACACCGCTATGCGCAGTTATGTGAAGGAATCCCTGGAGAAGGGGCATATTCGCCCGTCATCGTCGCCATTAGGAGCAGGGTTCTTTTTTGTAGCCAAGAAGGATGGTTCGCTGAGACCTTGTATAGATTACCGCCTTCTTAATAAGATCACTGTTAAATTTCAGTACCCCTTGCCATTGTTATCTGATTTGTTTGCTCGGATTAAGGGGGCTAGTTGGTTCACCAAGATAGATCTTCGTGGTGCGTATAATCTGGTGCGAATCAGGCGAGGCGATGAATGGAAAACTGCATTTAATACGCCCGAGGGTCATTTTGAGTATCTAGTGATGCCATTCGGACTTGCCAATGCTCCATCAGTGTTTCAGTCCTTTATGCATGACATCTTCCGAGAATACCTGGATAAATTCCTGATTGTGTACTTGGATGACATTTTGATCTTCTCGGATGATTGGGAGTCTCATGTGAAGCAGGTCAGAACGGTTTTTCAGGTCCTGCGTGCTAATTCTTTGTTTGTGAAGGGATCAAAGTGTCTCTTTGGTGTGCTGAAGGTTTCATTTTTGGGGTTCATCTTTTCCCCTTCTACTATCGAGATGGATCCTGTTAAGGTCCAAGCCATCCATGATTGGACTCAGCCGACATCTCTGAAAAGTCTGCAAAAGTTCCTGGGCTTTGCTAATTTTTATCGTCGCTTCATCTGCAATTTTTCTAGTATTGCCAAACCATTGACCGATTTGACCAAGAAGGGTGCTGATTTGGTCAATTGGTCTTCTGCTGCTGTGGAAGCTTTTCAAGAGTTGAAGCGTCGTTTTTCTTCTGCCCCTGTGTTGTGTCAACCAGATGTTTCTCTTCCGTTCCAGGTCGAGGTTGATGCTTCTGAGATTGGAGCAGGGGCTGTTTTGTCGCAGAGAGGTTCTGATTGCTCAGTGATGAAACCATGCACTTTTTTTCCAGGAAGTTTTCGCCTGCTGAGCGAAATTATGATGTGGGCAACCGAGAGTTGCTGGCCATGAAGTGGGCATTCGAGGAGTGGCGTCATTGGCTTGAAGGAGCTAAGCATCGCGTGGTGGTATTGACTGATCATAAGAACTTGACTTATCTCGAGTCTGCTAAGCGTTTGCATCCTAGACAGGCTCGTTGCTCGCTGTTTTTTGCCCATTTTGACTTTGTGATTTCGTACCTTCCGGGCTCTAAAAATGTGAAGGCGGATGCTCTGTCTAGGAGTTTTGTGCCCGATTCTCCGTGTTTATCTGAGCCGGCGGGTATCCTCAAGGAAGGAGTAATTATGTCTACCATCTCCCCTGATTTGCGGTGGGTGCTGCAAAAATTTCAGGCTAATAAACCTGATCGTTGTCCAGCGGAGAAACTGTTTGTCCCGGATAGGTGGACGAATAAAGTTATCTCTCAACTTCATTGTTCGGTGTTGGCTGGTCATCCTGGAATCTTTGGTACCAGAGAGTTAGTGGCTAGATCCTTTTGGTGACCATCTCTGTCGCGGGATGTGCGTACTTTTGTGCAGTCCTGTGGGATTTGTGCTCGGGCTAAGCCCTGCTGTTCTCGTGCCAGTGGGTTGCTTTTGCCCTTGCCGGTCCCGAAGAGGCCTTGGACACATATCTCTATGGATTTTATTTCAGATCTTCCCGTTTCTCAAAAGATGTCAGTCATTTGGGTGGTCTGTGATCGCTTTTCTAAGATGGTCCATCTGGTACCCTTGTCTAAATTGCCTTCCTCCTCTGATTTGGTGCCATTGTTCTTCCAGCATGTGGTTCGTTTGCATGGCATTCCAGAGAATATCGTTTCTGACAGAGGTTCCCAGTTTGTTTCGAGGTTTTGGCGAGCCTTTTGTGGTAGGATGGGCATTGACTTGTCTTTTTCCTCGGCTTTCCATCCTCAGACTAATGGCCAGACCGAACGAACCAATCAGACCTTGGAAACCTATCTGAGATGCTTTGTTTCTGCCGATCAGGATGACTGGGTGTCCTTTTTGCCTTTGGCTGAGTTCACCCTTAATAATCGGGCCAGCTCGGCTACCTTGGTTTCGCCATTTTTCTGCAATTCTGGGTTTCATCCTCGTTTCTCTTCAGGACAGGTTGAGTCTTCGGACTGTCCTGGTGTGGATGCTGTGGTGGACAGGTTGCAGCAGATTTGGACTCATGTAGTGGACAATTTGACCTTGTCCCAGGAGAAGGCTCAATGTTTCGCTAATCACAGACGCCGTGTGGGTCCCCGACTTCGTGTTGGGGATCTGGTTTGGTTATCTTCTCGTCATATTCCTATGAAGGTTTCCTCTCCTAAGTTTAAACCTCGTTTCATTGGTCCGTACAGGATTTCTGAGGTTCTTAATCCTGTGTCTTTTCGTCTGACCCTCCCAGATTCTTTTTCCATACATAACGTATTCCATAGGTCATTGTTGCGGAGATACGTGGCACCTATGGTTCCATCTGTTGACCCTCCTCCCCCGGTTTTGGTGGAGGGGGAATTGGAGTATATTGTGGAGAAGATTTTGGATTCTCGTGTTTCAAGACGGAAACTCCAGTATCTGGTTAAATGGAAGGGTTATGCTCAGGAAGATAATTCCTGGGTTTTTGCCTCTGATGTCCATGCTCCCGATCTTGTTCGTGCCTTTCATGTGGCTCATCCTGGTCAGCCTGGGGGCTCTGGTGAGGGTTCGGTGACCCCTCCTCAAGGGGGGGGTACTGCTGTGAATTCTGTGGCGGAGCTCCCTCCTGTGGTCACAAGTGGTACTTCGGCTGATTCTCTCTGGGAGCTTCCGTTTGTGGAGGAAAGTGGTACTGCGGCTTCTGAGTTTCCTCCCTCAGGTGATCTGGTGAGGTCGTTAGGTGCTTCTCTACTTAACTCCACCTAATGCTTTGATCCATGCTTCCTGTCAATGTTCCAGTGTTGGACTTGTTTTTCCCTGGATCTTTCCTGTGGCCTGCTGCTCTGCATAGCTAAGTTCTTCTTTGCTATTTGTTTGCTATTTTTTCTGTCCAGCTTGTCTAATTGTTTTGCTGGAAGCTCTGGGACGCAAAGGGTGTACCTCCGTGCCGTTAGTTCGGTACGGAGGGTCTTTTTGCCCCCTTTGCGTGGTTTTCTTTAGGGTTTTGTGTAGACCGCAAAGTTATCTTTCCTATCCTCGCTCTGTTAAGAAAGTCGGGCCTCACTTTGCTGAATCTATTTCATCCCTACATTTGTCTTTTCATCTTAACTCACAGTCATTATATGTGGGGGGCTGCCTTTTCCTTTGGGGTATTTCTCTGAGGCAAGGTAGGTTTATTTTCTATCTTCAGGCTAGTTAGTTTCTCAGGCTGTGCCGAGTTGCATAGGCAGAGTTAGGCGCAATCCACGGCTGCCTCTAGTGTTGTTTGGAGAGGATTAGGGATTGCGGTCTGCAGAGTTCCCACGTCTCAGAGCTCGTTCTATTATTTGGGGTTATTGTCAGATCACTGTATGTGCTCTGACCGCTATGTCCATTGTGATACTGAATTGCCTATCACAGCAGTGGTTATTGTCATATTCTGGCTTAGAACAGTTGTGGAATAAGGCTCAGCACTGTATGGGGCTGTGTACCAACTCTGCTTCTGCAAAACACACCTAATGATAGCAAACACTTTCTGAAGGATGGAGATTCCACAAATGAACTTCTGACGAGACATTCCTGGTTATCGGATGCCATTCTAGTTGATTACCTATATACATGAAGGTATGTAACTGTAAATACCCCATAAAGATCCATTTACATGGGCAAATAATCTGCCCATAATGATCCTTGATTGATAACATAGCAAGTGGATGGACACTTGCTTAGCTATGTTTACATGTTTCGAATATCAGGGGGCTTTTGCAGAAACTATTATTCGTACTATCGTTAATACGGATCTCTTCCCATTATTGTCCATATCAAGTGAGGCTAAATCCTGCCCACAAACTTTGATCTCTAAGGCCTCCATACACATTAGAGTGTTGGTTCAACCCGCTAATTTCACAGGGATCGGCCAACCATCGAATGTCTGTGGGGACCTTTAGGTTGGTCATCTAGTAATGACTTCATACACACAAAACAACTTTACATGATTTGAGCCAATTAGATTGGTTATCACCAGTGGTCAGGAGATAGTTTGCACTCTTCCGCTCCCCCTAGAGATTGCTATTCCATATGATGTTGATATAATGAGTTCATCATTTCCCTTCATCATCCACATGCAGAATGACTATACACGTTCACAGATAATGTTGATGCTCTACAGTTGCCAAGTACCGAGCTCCATCACATTAGTCCTCTCTTCAACTTTCAACCTGTGTGCCTTTTTCCTCCTCCCCTTCCTTACATTTCCTGTTTTATCTCTTAATCTCTGCTCTCTTTCAAGATAGGTACTCAACTCATCAGTTGTTCTGACACCTCAGCGCTCACCGCCCCCTTCCTCTCTACTCTTTCTTCTTCCCCTATCTTGGTATGTTTGGTGAATCTGTCTCCGTACAATTATGCATTCAGAAGGCTGTTGATTCTGTGGGTGCAGATTGTCGGGTATTTGCATATAATAGCAGCAATTTATCGCTTGGCAGCAGAGAGTGGCTTTTAGATGAGGGCAGCTGTTTTATCTGTTTAATACTGACAAACAAATGGCTCCATGTCTGCGAGATGCGAGAGACCTTAACTATCTGCTTGCCAGGCAGAGAACGCTGCTGTCTTCTTGCCTTAGCAAAGCATCTTCCATTATGACACTGGACACACTACGCTCAGGAGACAGATCCGGAAAACACAAATGAGCGTTGTGAATATGTAAGTGGAGTGTAAATGTATCAATACATCAAAAAAAGTGCTAATTAATTACCACCAATATTATAGATGCAATAGGAGATGTGGTGGATAATTACTGTCCCTGGATTCCATTAATTGGATCATTATTAATTAGTGTCTCTCCTGTATTACATTATAAAAATTGTATTACTAAAAATAAGGGCACTCATTGATGCAAGTCATACTGTTCTTCAAACATGGATTAGATTTAAAGAATACCATGCAAGCAATATTTTTATGCTGTGATCTATCAATAAATCCAATCTTGTGCTGCTCGTCCTAAATCCACTACATATGAAACCTCTATTGACTTAGTGGGCTGGTTTTTGACCAAGTGGGCAATATGCAAAAATCATAATAGTGGCCTACATCAAGATCTATCATAGTGCCTCTATTCATATATTGAAGTATACCTACAGCATAGTCTGCTCTATTTCTTTTTTTTGTAATGCAAAGAGTCACCGTAGGGTAATATGACTTCTTTCATGAGTTTCCTATCAGACCACATGCCAAATAAGGAATGAGGATTTACAAAAAAAAATTGCCCTGGATTACCAAAACTGAGAAGCTCTTCACTCCTGATAATAGATGGAAATTCAGAGCCTATTACTTTCCTGCCTTACATTTACATGTCCTAGGAGGATACGTTAAACTGCTTTAAAAAACAGCAATTGTTCATAATTTTTAATGGCCTTGTCAGATTCAGCATTGTAGGCCATTAATACTTGTTATTCTAAAAGTATTTTATATTTGGGCATTATATGTAAACATTTGAATCAGACATTGAACTGAATTCAATCAGAACATAATTACCTTGAGGCAACACACTTGGTGGTTTCAACAGTCTTATAAAAAGCAAAAACTTGGTTTGAACTTAGGTAGACAATAGGTATTAAAATGCTGGGCTTACCCTTGTTATAATCCAAGCAAAGAAGAAGAAAGAGAAGGCAGCACTCATAGATCCACTCCGAGCGGTAACTTTATTCGTTAAAAGCCATCACAGCCGGGAGTACCGAACAAACAGTGCGGCGAGCCTGACGACGGCCGTTTCACGACCTCGTGGCGCTTCTATGGGTCAGTAGAAGCGCCAGGAGGGCGTGAAACGGCCGTCGTCAGGCTCGCCGCACTGTTTTTTCGGTTCTCCCGGCTGTGATGGCTTTTAACGAATAAAGTTACCGCTCGGAGTGGACCTATGAGTGCTGCCTTCTCTTTCTTCTTCTTTGCTTGGATTTGGACTTGTTCGGTGGCTGAAGCACCTTAAATCCGACGGTCAGGACTCCCATCACAGGTGAGCAGGCACGTGTTGTTTCCTTGGAGCGGTGGTGCTGTCAGCTGTTGTTCTTTAGGATTGACTTTACCCTTGTTATGCTCCACTGATACTTGTAAAAGCCTGCTGGCAATCTCTTCAGCAGCTCCTCCTGCTATTTCGTACATTCTGTGTGTGACTCCTTGTGTCATTCAGCAGATAATCATGGCACCTGCCATAGCCCCTGTCTCAGTGGTAATGCCCTAATATCGATAGTTTGTCAATTTGCCCTACTCTCACAGTTAACGCTTTATTATATTTCTCACACTTAGACACTAGTTTCCCAGCTAACTTTGGTCTGGCAATTCTTCATACACCAAAATCAGCTTTCTCACCCCAGAAGAGTAGCTCTGTTTTTAACATAATGTAATAATTGGACGGAGCTGCCCTGCACATCTCTTCTCAATGTGCAGCAGGTGCTGCTGAGAACTGCAGATCCTGTTTGCTTGAATAAGAGCTGATATGCAGTTTTTGGCAGAAACCACTACATATTGAACAGAGGAGAGGTAATCAATGCCATATGACCATATAACCCATTTAATTAATAAAGACTTCCAGATGAACAGTTGATCAGTTAACGAGCAAGTAGAGGGAAAGAAGACAAGGTTGTAAGAAAGATGATGAGTGGCTGTACAGTGGAGGCATAGAGTCAATTGGCCGATAATAAGGCACAGCTCCCAACCTTCCTGGGTTCAGCAGCATTCTCCCAATTTGATGACCCAGTCCCACATCAGGGCTTTGTCCCGACTTCTCATACTCGCCTCTCTTTGACATCTTCATGGCTCGATGCACTAACATAAATTAAATTATACTATTCACTTATTCTCAGGTCTCAAACTCACATTTCCATGTTCAAAGGCATCAGCTCTACCTTCTACCTATGAGCCAAAAGCCCATAATGATGTATTCAGGTAGGAAATTTGGTTAACTTGAGCTGTATTTCAGGCAGTCTCCACAGAAGCAAATTATACTTGTACATAGAGATACAATGTTCCCATAAAACTAATAAAAAGCAATTACAAAAATGTTTTTTTTTCTTTTTTATGAATCTCCCCAGTACTCAAACCCACAACTTTCAACAATACAGGCAGGAGCTAAACCAATTGACCCACAGGCTCTGGTGATGTCCCTGGGAGAATTTTGTGCACTTGATCTGTATTGCAGGCTCTGACCCCACAGGCAGATTATACTGATACATTGTACACAGTAGTGTATTTCTACGTCTCTGTATTCTAAAGGGAGAATAAAAGTGATTTTTTTTTCTTCCTATATAATTACTAAGAATGTAAAATAATTTCAATAATGCAATTTTTAATGCACTTTTTAAAAATAAATAAATAAACATCACAAATCAGCAAATAACACAGACATCTTGGGTGTTCCTGTAATCATAACGTCCCGCACATCACAGAGATCAGATTATTTAAGGGGATTGGGAAATGACGTACAAAAATGGCATAATTGCTATTTTTTTAAGATTAAACTCATATAAAATGTAATAAAAATATAATGCCGAGGCTGTATTTTCACCTATCGTAAATGCTTCTTTTTTGTGCAGTTTTGGTGCTTTTTATTTTCTCTAGAGGCTTCTACATGGAGCCTAAAAAAACGCATTTAAAAAAACTAGTCACTTAAGTGCAGAATCAAAGCTTTTCTGTACTATAAAAAGCACATTAAAAATACGACTTGACATTTGCACCAAAAACGCATGAAATAAGATGGAAAAGGCCTAAAAAATACAGAGAAGATTATTATTGTGTAGTTTGATGTGGATCCTGCAGAAAACAAAGAAAAAAAACAGTATTTTTGCAATATGTGAACACAACCTTACAGACGCAAAAAAAATTAGATATCATATAGTGAAGCTACATAACAGCGAGAAAGTTCTGGCTGCTCCGACTGTGAATGAATGAACAAAAAATAAATCCTTAGATCCCAACTAGACAAGATCAAGAAACACAGATGACGCTGACCCTGGTAAATCAAAAGCCGCGCCGGGGACACCGGACAGTTAGAGATTCACGGCCTCTCATCCCGCCACCAGGTATCACTGTCCTGGACACTGCATTGGAGTCCCATGAATCGATCCGCTCATCTCTAGTTCCAACTGTCGCGGATACAGCGGACAGTCCCAGATTTGGGTCTACGCCCTGCAGTCTGGGGCATCTGCTGAATGTCCCTCACTGCCACCGCCCCTCTGATATCTCCTCCTGCCAGGGGAGAAAGAAATGGTAAATGGGCGTCGATTGATGTGTAGCCAAAATCTGCCGCTGCGCCAGCAGCGCTCCACATACTTTGTCTATCTTTCTGTTCTTCAAAAGTTGGGAGTTATGAATATGGGCGATTTGGTTCATGAGTCAGCTGTGTTGAATCGGGAAAGTGCATTGTGTCCAGGGAACCCACATTTCCTGAAAGCAGTGAAGGGTTATCAATTTATAATAATTACTGCTAATCCTTAGGTATAAACAATTATATTCTAGGATGTGAGATTTCTCTTAGAACTGTGCACTTCCTACAGTTCTCTACGTTCGTAAATAGATTGTGACCAGTAACTGCGTAGTATAGTTTAGACTGATTGAGACAGATCCACTAATTATGATAAATTTGACCTCTATTGACACATGAAACTTTTCTAGAGACTTGCGATATTAAGAAGGTTTGTGCAAATGTTGGATACATTTCCCATAGATCAGATGATTTCTCACAATGTTCACAGCATCACTGCAACTGTGTCATACTGGGGGCAGCAGGGGTAACACGTGTATATTACAAATGTGTTCTTTAACATAAAATTGTAGGTTTGGAACAAGTAAAATTTCACTTCAAACCTGTTTCCTTTATGTTGCTAATAAATCAGTTTACATCTCAGACAAAATATTTCCTTTGATAAATCTACAAGTTGCAGCCATAAGATAGATATCTGTCCCGTGAGCAGAGAAGGGTTTTAGATGTGAACGGTAATGTGTAGTACGAATGCAGTGTAATTACCTGAGTGTAAAGCCTGCGGGTGTGTTTTTTTACATGATAACACCCGACTAGCACATTATCATTAACACAGGATGCACATTATGCGTTATTAATAAGTGTGTGAATAGAGCAGCAGACGGAGCTGTATGAATCCGGCGAGTAGGAGGTGCAGAACTCCGGGGTCAGCTCTAACCGCAATTAATATATTCATTCTGCAAATGTATTTCCTGCACACAGGGAACGAGCGGAGACAAAGAGAGAATCATCCGTGTCTATTATACATAATGATTGCTCTATCTCTACCCAGAGTCCTTGTATAATCAGTAATCCCTGGAAGAAGAGACAGAATGGTGATATCTGGTGTAGCCTCTCTACTGATATTGGGTGGACTACATGGTTAAATACTTGATAAAGTGCCTACTATTGTATATGGATGGGATCTGCACCTAAGTTTTCACCTTTCCTGCCCAAGATTAGCTCATGTAATATTTGACCCCAATTTATGCAAATCGGTGCCATGAAATGATACACTGGCTGCATATCAGTTGCTTGCTGAGGATGTCAGGTCCACATGATCAGCTTTTACCAGCAGGGCAGCTGCTATAGAGCCTGTGTCATTGCTGTCATAGTCCTAACGGCCTACTCCAACCACAGTGTCCACACCAAGTTAGATTTGTTTTAAATTGACATTTACAGTTACTTCTCTTCCTGATACAGTAGACACAAACATATGGGGCACAGTACACACAATGCATATGGGGAAGTCGGAACACAATGATCAGGCAACAGGCACAGTCACGAGGGCACAGCCAGCACATTAGTGGGGGGTCCAACAGGCACACTACAAGGGGCACAAAGCAAGATACTATGGCAAGTACAGTACAAGGGGTAGAAAAGGTGCAGCATTACAGGTCAAGAGAGCAGCACACAAGAACTATATCAGGGCCAGTAGCAGGAACATTGTGCAAGCCCTTTTACAATGGTCAATAGTAGAGATGAGCGAATTTGCTCGGGTTCCTCTTATTCGGCAAGCTATAGCGCTTGCCGAGTAAGCTGCATAGGGAACCCGGCTTCCTGGATTGCGCCAGCCGATCACTTGATTGGCGCCACAGCTGCATGTGTCGCGGCTGTGTGACAGTCACGACACATGCATGGAAAGCCCAACAAACAGGCTCTCCATGCATGTGTCGTGACTGTGACGCTCATCTCTAGTCACTAGTTGGCTTGTAGGAACCCCCATTACCGAATACCAGCTGGTGCAAAATGCACTGCCCAGATATAAGTGAAACAGAGGCCTGGGGTAGTTGTGACTAATGGTGGCACCCGGGCCCTCTGTCACATAAACACACTGTCCCTTCTGTAGTGCACTTACTTGTAAGGCAGGGTCCTCATTGGACTGTGGGGCCTTCTTTTCCTTCAGCACTACACAGTGACAGTCAGAGTCCAGGTTCATCTTCAACAAAACAGTTTTACTCAGCTTGTCCAGTTTAGTCACAGAAACAGCACAAGGTTCTTCACAATAGATCACCATTCTGCTCCCTGTGCTGTCCCTTACCTCTCCAGGAATATCGGAGGGTCGTAGCGTCGCCTCCTTTACTGCAGCTTCCTGAATGGTCTAACCTGCTTCAGAAGTCCCCTGCATGCTTCCCTCTCCAGACGTAGACCCCAGACAATAATGGTTGCTCCCACGAAGTTAGCTGCTACCATCTTGATGCTGCCCTGTAGTCCTCCATTGCCATGTGACTGTTAGACCCAGGCCCTGGATGGCTGGGCTCCCTAGCTTAAACGTTACGGGACACAACTGTCCTGTCCTGGCTCCCAGCCTTTACTGACTAACTTCAGGAAGCTCCCAAGCTACTCCCAGTTGGCCCCTCCTAACTTACTAAATCCTATTGGTCCAGCCTACTCCTGTCTTACTCTATTGTGCCCCACCGTGGGCTAAATCTAAATCCTACACTTTACCTATATCTGTTAAACGCAAGAATATATATTTATACAATGCATGACACAACATGGCAATATTATAAGACATATAAAATATACCAGCTTCTCAGGGACTTAATCAAGGAGGGTGAGGCATGAACTAGCCTCTGTACCCCCTTACATAAGCAGGGGATGTGCTGCAGATAACTTATACTGTATATGGGGACAGAACAATTGCATTAGCAATTATTATGTCCTCATCATTGATCGCCGGCTATCGTAAACAGGCCGGTAAACAAGTTCAGAATACAGTCAATCAATGCTAATTATTGGCCAATGTAAATGGGTCACAAGGGCTAGCAGGTGGGAGAAGCAAGATAGAAGATAAAACACCTACAATCAGAGAAGACGTTGGCTGCACAACTTGGAATTTTGCAATGTCTCCCTATGACTTTTATGTACACATGTCTCATTTTGCATTTGCAAAGGGGCTGCCTTTCTACACAATAAGGTGGGACGTGAAGATGCTTTTTTAGCGTTTTTCTGAGGGCGTAAAATAGATATCAATGTTTTCTAAATCGGACGTCTTTATTGTAAGTAAACCTATTTGTCATACTAAAATTAATGGTAGCCCGAGAATTTGTATTGATTTGCATGTATTTAATTGCATTTTATTTTAATACCTGCACACTCAGTAAAGCCAAAGCCCCATGTAGGCAATGTCTTGTACAGGCTGCACCAGGCCGTCCCTCTCCCACCGCCGTCGTAGTCTGGATACAGAGGTTAAATGACGTTATCATGAGGTCACACGCTGTCATTTCCCAGTGAGTGCTGACATCCTATTTATAAACACGAGGCTTTGTCTGAGCTTCACTAATGGGCACAGATCCTAAATAACGCCAAGTAGCCCATTTAATCAGGCTAAAAATTCAACAGGGCCCATCAATTTCTCTAGTATGTTATTAAAATTTCTGCTTGTTAAGAATAATTAAAAGCCACAGTCTGTTTCCCCAGCGGATTTCATTCTCCGTTCAAATCGGATTTTTTTTTATTCAATAGCAATTCAGACAACTTAAAGGGGAATGGAAGGTTATTCCCTAAATTAGATGAAATTTACTGTCCCTGTTAATTGCTGTTATGCTGTATTGCTTTGTTATGTCTGTAGCTGTGAGAAAGGTCAGGCGGGAGGCTCAGGATAAAGTGCGTGTGATTGAGTTTGCTTAGTGCTTTCTATCTATTATATTATTTCTTAATTGTATTCTGTAAGAGCACGGCCTGTACTGTGGTTACATTCCCAAAATAGCCTGAGCAATGGTCATATCCTATTATTTTACTGTGGAATACAGTCATTTTTGTGATCTAATACTCTTGCAACCTACCACCCATAGATTCAGGTGGGCATACCATTGGTTCAACCTGCGCAGAGGACCGGGATGTAAAGGGCCCATTCCGGTCTCAGACACATGACAGGGTGCTGTATAATAAACTATTGAAATGCAATGGGCCCACATACTGTTCTTGCACAGGGTCCCTGACTGACCCTGCATAGACTAGGAGGAAATATTGAAAAAATATTTATGTTCACCCATCTTGGTGCAAGTGAAAACCTTTTGATGTTTTTATGTCAGGATTGACACTAGAGGGAAGGACAAGGTAGCACCAGAGCTCAGGCTCTTGGTGATAAATAAGGCATAACCTGCTAAAAAATGCCTGTCCCAGGTATCTCGCTCTTTGCTCCCTTCTCCTGAGTATGCTGCCCTCTATTGTGCTCCATGTCGGGTTCTGCAGCTTACCCGACGTTAGTCCATGTCATCACCTCTGTAGACCTATTTAAGGGCAATTGACACACACCTGTGTCTTGGATTTGAGTTTCTAGACCTCTGAGTTTGGTGTGCTCCACTTTCTGTCCATACTGGATTATACTTCATCTGCCCTACGGCTTCTGAAATTCAGGAGTGTTCAAAGTCCTCGCTGCCCGCATGTCATTGAGCTTCCTGAGTCAACGGCCGGAGTCCATGTGCCCACCCAGACCTGTGGCTTAGAATATCCACATGTGAGCCATGACAGCAGGCCAGTTTATGGGCGCCAGTATTTTTTGACACCTTATTTTAACAATGATGGAATAAACGTGAAATCTTGTAGGATTATCTCTGCATTGCTGGACTCTTTCTAAGTTTCCTATTTTTAAATTCATTGTTCAGTATTATGACTTTTTTTTCTGTCCTATACATTTGCTTCCTCCAGATAGAGGCTTCTATAATAATAAAAAAAATAATAAATATCTACCAAACACCTATCATATTTTTTTAAGTGAAGTAATTTTGTGCTGCTTTGATACCTGCAAAAATACTAGCAAAGGGTACCACAGATCCCTCTATCTCTACCCCCCGAAAAAAAGTTATTCTCAATGGGGCTGCCAGAAAACTTGACTTTCTCCAGCTATCCAGTAGACAAGGAATGGAGTGTAGGTTCAATATACACCCCTCTGCCTCATTCACAATGGGTCTCCAGAGCCCCGATCTCGGGACTGATGGTGGTCCAACAGTTAGATTCACAGAAATCGGCAAGTAATTGCCTTTCCTATAAATAACTTTTTTTTTTCAGGAATAACTCTGTAAAAAGGTTTCTGCTTCAAAAATATATATTTTCAATAAGTTGGCCTGCAGGGTTCACTGCGCTATAGACGTGACATTACCACTGCAGTCTGTCAACAAAGACTGAAGCAGTGGAGGTGGACGAACGTTGGACATGAGGAAGGTGAGTAACAACCATATAGAAAAATAAAAAAAGTAAAATTGACATATTTTTATAGGCAAAACCTCTTCAGAAACACATCGGCGGTCTTTTTCATAATGATTTTTCGCTGGTGGCTTTGCCCACTTTTTTGCAGTGGTTCCGCCACCAGCATCTTTTCTCTTCATTTTATTCTATGGTGTCAAGTAATGAATGTCCTACTTCTTCTAATCCATTTCACAGTTTCTGAACCCTGAAGGGGTTAAAAGAAGTAACAAAAGACTGAACATGTGCACAGCAATGTAGTTTTCACATTGCTGTGCTCGGTATTTATATCTTGTTTTAGCTTTCCAGTGTTTTTAAGGTGGGTTCCAGACAGAATCTGCCAGAATAAGGCTAGTTTCACATTTGCGTTTAAAAACGCAGCATTTTAAACGCAAACGCAGGTGGTGAAAAAAACGCATGTAAACGCGTGCAAACGCTGCGTTTTTTAGACGCATGCGTTTTTGCATGTGGTAAAAAAAACGCGGCGTTTTGACGCGTTTACATGCTTTTTCTCCTGCGTTTGCGTTTTTGAAACGCATGATGAGAAGTGTGTGACAGCTGCCAATCATCAAAATCAACTAGAAAACCCAGTATAAACAAAAATAGAAAAACACCAAAAAAGGACACATTCAAGAAAAAACACCAAAAAACAGGCAAAGATGCTTACCTGTCTAAATAGGCCTCAATACAAATGCACAAGCAGGGTGCAGCGGACCCAAACAAAATAGCAAGTGCACAGGTGCAATACCTAATGAAACAGCCAGCCTTCAATAAGGGTTTGGCCGTGTGGTACACCAATGCACTAAGATAAAATACTCTGTATGTGGCGTGTTCACACAAGGAATACAAAGCGTCTGGCTACAGCCTATTAATGACGCCATATGGCGGGCTGCCCAGTGCTAAAATGCATCCCGTGTGAACAGAGGCCACAGTGTACAGAACAATTTGGGCCCAGCTGCACCCTGCAAAAAATATACGTGCAAAAAAACATATAAATATATGTAAGGTATTAGTTGATATTAGGGCCATAATATGGAAGCTGTTTTTTCTTGAATGTGTCCTTTTTTGGTGTTTTTCATGTTAGAGTAGGACTGGCAATACGTAAGGACCCTTGGCGTGGGTTGCCAGCTTCCATATTATGGCCCTAATATCAACTAATACCTTACATATATTTATATGTTTTTTTGCACGTATATTTTTTGCAGGGTGCAGCTGGGCCCAAATTGTTCTGTACACTGTGGCCTCTGTTCACACAGGATGCATTTTAGCACTGGGCAGCCCGCCATATGGCGTCATTAATAGGCTGTAGCCAGACGCTTTGTATTCCTTGTGTGAACACGCCACATACAGAGTATTTTATCTTAGTGCATTGGTGTACCACACGGCCAAACCCTTATTGAAGGCTGGCTGTTTCATTAGGTATTGCACCTGTGCACTTGCTATTTTGTTTGGGTCCGCTGCACCCTGCTTGTGCATTTGTATTGAGGCCTATTTAGACAGGTAAGCATCTTTGCCTGTTTTTTGGTGTTTTTTCATAAACAAAAATAGCTAGGGTTAAGGTTAGGATCCCTTTAGGGTTAGGGTTAGGATCCCTAGGGTTAGGATTAGGGTTAGGATCCCTAGGATTATGGTTAGGGTTAGGATCCCATTAGGGTTAGGGTTAGGATCCCTAGGGTTAGGGTTAGGATCCCTAGGGTTAGGGTTAGGATCCCTTTTAGGGTTAGGGTTGGGGGGTGGCTTATCAGTGTGTATTCTTGTGTTTTTCTATTGAAACGCATGCGTTTAAAAATACAAGCAAACGCATGTGCGTAAAAACGCATGCGTTTACATAGACAGCAATGCGTTTTTTTGTGGCAAAAAACGCCTCTAGAAATTACTACATGTTGCATTTCCACAACAAGACGCAAGCATAGAAACGACGCATGCGTCATCAAAACGCGGCAAAACGCATGCAAAAAAACGCATGCGTTTTTAATGTTAAGTATAGAAAAAAAACGCATGCTTTTTTTGTGCTAAAACGCAGCGGCAAAAAACGCATATGTGAAACCAGCCTTACACATTTGTGCACTTAGCCTAATTCTTTGTTCTCACGGAGTTTTTTTGCTGAGTTTCTGCTCCAAAATCCTTTTCATAAACCACTTCAAACATCTGTTTGAAAAACTCTTCCTTTCAATCTCGTTGGGAAATTCACTTTGTTTTCATATGGGAAGTTTGATAAATGCCTGGTGGGAAATAAAAAGTGCATGTCACTGATGGAATCTACACCAATCTTGGCCCTGTCCGATCAAATGGCTGCAGAAAATGCTTCAGGGGCTAAATTCTTCCAAAACTCTTCAAAAATTCTTGGAAAACATTTCAGGAAATGATAAATGCCAAGTACAGACTGCGTTGTCTGGACCGGAAACAGGTCTCCTGATCCAAACTCAACCGTCTCAGGCATATATGAGACTGTTCTGGACAGGTCAGGAAAAACATGGCAGGTTCGAACATCACGGTCTGTACTCGGACGCTGTATGTCAGAAGTGTGAAAAAAGAATAAGTCAGTGGTGCTCCGCCAGTGCAGAGGCATCATTTTAGGCATTTCAATCGCAGCTTCTCTGATACAACAATATACCATATTTAGGTGTCATCTGTAATGTAAAATGGGCTTTCCAACCTGTTGTCTTCATTGTCCCTCTTTTAGGGCTTGTTCACAAACTGAACCTGTGTGTGGGAAAAAAAATGGCAGCTGCACTACTTTCCTCCATAAATCACATGTGACTCGCCCACTCAAGTCTATGGGTGCGTAAAAAAATCGGATGCCATATAGAGCCACGTTATAGTGTACGATTTTTACGGATATATTGAAATTCTGTAACATAAAACTATAAATGGTCCTGTAAATGATTAATAGCTGCTGTTGTAGAAAACGGATTGTTTATGGATGAGAAGTTGGAAAATAATCCTCCCACTTTTCTGGATGATAGTGAATGATTTTTTTATACACTCGCGCGAACCTGACCATACTGTGATAGTACAACCTTGTTGTATACGGAACTTTTTAGTGTATGTATACTGCAGACATTTGCTCATAGGAATGGGATGGCGCGACATTCTCTTATTTTGTGCGGTGTGTATTTAGCTGCCGCATTTGCAAATGAAGCCACTTAGGTCTGTAAAACACGAACCTGCTCATCCATAGATCCACAGAACCCTGGCAGATGCAGCGGATTTTAATGACACAACAAATCAGTGCTGATTATGAGCAGAGCAGATTCTGCAAAAATACAAATTGCCCAGAAGTGCTGCAGACGGAGCAAGTCGCTAACTTATGTCTGGTGTTGTGTTACTATGTGGCTAAAAGTTTCACAATTCGGCATAAAAATGAAGTCGGAGTGTGAGGCTATTCTGGACTGAAAGCTATAAAATGAAGAGCTGCTGATGTACAAGGGCAGCTGCACTGTTAGATAGCAGTTCTGTGAATGCAAAGCCATAAATGCTCTTGGCAGAGGAGGATGGAAGCCGTTTTCACCAGAATAGTTTGTAATTTGGGACTGTGTAACCCCTATTAACCATATGGCATACAGTGTGCCAGAGCTGAAGCATACGTTGGGCAGGTAATGAGAGGAACAGGGCTCGGAGCATATGCTGAACATGAGGACTGAGTAACATAATTCTGACCGAGCTAATCAAACCAGGATTCATAGCACAGGCCGGATCACCTGCATATTGGATTATTTCACTATAAGGAGGATGCAAGGATGTCAGTGCCAATATGACACCGATCAGTCATGGCTTATGGGTTACAGGGGATGTATCATCCAATATTACATGCTTTTTGCTTTCCTGCTTTTTTATGTTAAAAACAAAGTGCCTATGAGTATATAGAAGATAGACAATAAGCTTTAATGAAAAGGGTTGTCTACTATTTGGACAACTACTTCTCATTCCTCATGTTTGGCCCTATTAAAATCAAAACAGATATATTCACCCCTGGTGCCAGTGCCATGCCTGGAGACAAGTGGGATCCCTTTGGCAGGTAAATCTTACACACAACATATTCTAACTCCCGGCCAGAAGGGGGAGCTCAAAACCCTGTTTTAGGGGAACTTCCCTGATATCCATCCTGATCTGGAGGAGGAGTGAGTTCAGTCTGGAGCAGACAGTGAAGGGAGAGGAGTGATTAGGAGCTCAGGGAGGATGTGATTGGGCCTCCTGTGAGCCAGAGCGCAGAAACCAGGCACCGGGAGCCCGAGATTGTGGATAACTGCAAGGTCCACAGTAGAATCAGAGGGCATAGGACTGTATGTTAATTGCCCATTCCATACCTGAGGTATATCAGCAGATAGAGCCTGGAGTCACCCTGTCAGAGAACCCCAAGAGAACAGCTCAAGCTGCCTGCCATGCAGGTACTGTCCCAGGACAGGAGAGAGAAAGGGGTACCTTGCCATCGAACTACAGGAAGCAAGATACCAGAAAACCAGAGCACAGAGGAAGGCTCCCAACCTGACCTGCCAAGGGAGATCACTACTTGTTTTCAGGCTGCCTGTACTCCTTCTGCACCTTTTACCGGTACCCTGGACTGAGGCCTGTTACCATCAGTAAACCAGGTAAAAACTGCAACTCTGTGTTATCCGTTATTTACCGGCAACCCATCATCCTTGTCATACACCTTGGGAGCCCTGGGGACCCCGCTTTACCTGTGGGAAGCATCACCATCTTGCTGCAACAACATCACCCCAGAGGACCCCTTTTAGCAGTGTCGGTCCCGCTAACCGAGAACCACAGGTGGTATCATGAATAAACTTTATTACCAAATTCTCTTTAAAGACTTTGCCCCTTTTATTGAGTTCCCAGGGCCACGGACCGGTCACAGCCACCGTGACATCCCCTTTAAGAGTGACCGGACCCAGTACCGAGTATCCCCATTGCCCTGGTGGGTGACTCACACCTATGCCAGCAGCATCGGGAATGTGAGTGCCAAAACCTCTGGAACGGCACCAGGGTGAGTATAGGTTTTTTTTATTTTAAGGAGGCCAAACCTGAAGAGTGAGAAAGGGTTGTCCAAGTAGTGGACCAGCCCTTGAAGTTATTATTATTTTTCTGTTGGGGAAATAAAGACCCAGTTTAGAAATGATAGAAAGAGCACACGTTTAGCCTCCCTGCTGAATTGTCACATATGGCGACATAGTGTAATGCTCTCCTGATAGGCCTCTATATAGCATAATGCACTTCCCATAGGCCTCCGTACAGTATAATGTACTCCCTATAGGTCTCTATATAGTATAATACACTCCCCATAAGCCTCTGTACAGTATAATTGCACTCCCCATAGGTCTCTATATAGTATAATGCACTCCCCATTGGCTTCCATATAATATAATGCACTCCCCATGGGCCTCTATACAGTATAATACACTCCACATAAGCTTCTATATTGTCATGGTTAGGACATGGTTAATGTTCTGCTCTGTCAGGGTTCATTTTGCTGGCCTCCCTTTCGATCTGGGAGGGGTATTTATACTCACTCCAGACTAGAATTCGCTGTCAGCTATACTTTCTGTTCTAGTCTGTGTGCCTGACCCCTGAAGTGTGTGCCCAGTTTGCAATTGTTTTCCTTGCTCTCCATGCGTTACTCTGTTTGTTTGTTCTTCTGGATTTCTGACCTCTGGCTTCACTTCTGACAATCCCCTGTCTCACCCCTTTGGTACTTCTTGATTTCCTGGCTCTGATCTTAGCTTGCTCGACAACTCTCTTGTGTTTATCCTTTTCTCTGTTCCCCGTCATCTGGCTCCACCCCCGATCACCTTCCACTCTGTCACATGGTTCAGGTCCTGTTTGTACCTGGTTAGTAACCCAGTGCTTTGCTCAGCTCCCTTGCTGCTGTTTGCAGCATTTCCCATAGAAGTATTATCCGGGAGCCGTGACATATATAGTATCATGCACTCCCCATAGGTATCTACATAGTATCATGCGCTCAACATAGGTCTCTGTTATGGACCTGGTGGTTAGGAGCACCTGGAACGACCTGATGGTTAAACTAACACAGATCAAGCTCTGGAAAGTGGGAGCTCTGCTGACCGCAACCCCGAATCCTATCACACACACTAGAAATAGCCGTGGAGCATACCTAACTCGGCCTAGACGCCTCTTCACAGCCTAAGAGCTAACTAGCCCTAGAGATAGAAAATAAAGCCTACCTTGCCTCAGAGAAATTCCCCAAAGGAAAAGGCAGCCCCCCACATATATTGACTGTGAGTTAAGATGAAAGTCACAAACACAGGAATGAAACAAGTTTCAGCAAAGGGAGGCCAGACTAACTAAACAGACTGAGGATAGGAAAGGTATCTTTGCGGTCAGCACAAAAAACTACAAAAGACCACGCAGAGTGTGCAAAAAGACCTCCGCACCGACTCACGGTGCGGAGGTGCCACTCTGCATCCCAGAGCTTCCAGCTAGCAAGGCAAAATCATGATAGCAAGCTGGACAAGAAAACAAAGAACAAATAATAAACTAGCAGGGACTTAGCTTCTGCTGGAGTAGACAGGTCACCCGAAAGATCCAAGAGCGAACTGAACCAGTACAAGAACATTGACAGCTGGCATGGAGTAACGATCTGAGTGGAGTTAAATAGAGCAGCCAGCCAAAGAATAAACTACGTCACCTGTGGAAGGAACCTCAGAAGCAGCAGCTCCACTCACAGCCACCAGAGGGAGTCCATGGACAGAACTTGCCAAAGTACCATTCATGACCACAGGAGGGAGTTCGATAACAGAATTCACAACAGGTCTCCACATATTATAATGCACTCCCCATAGTCCTCCATATAGTATAATGCACTCCCCATAGTCCTACATAAAGTATAATGCACTCCCCATAGGCCTCCATATAGTATAATGCACTCTCCAAAGGCCTCCATACAGTATAGTGCCCTCCCCATAGGTCTCCATAAATTATAATGCACTCCCCATAGGCCATTATATATTATCATGTGCTTCCCATAGGCCTCCATACAGTATAATGCACTCCCCATAGTCCTCTATATATTATAATGTATTCCTTATAGGCCTCCATATAGTATCATGCACTCCCCATAGGTCTTTTTATGGTATTATGCACTCCCCATAGGCTTCTATATAGTATAGTGCACTCCCCATAGGCCTCCATACAGTATAATGCACTCCCCATTAAAAAAAATACAATACCTCCTCGTTCCCCCGCTGCTTTGGTATCTGCAACAAGCATCTGGACATCTCAGTACACTGGGCGCCATGTACTGAATGTCGCTCCCTCTCTCATCATCGCTTTTAACTGTATCGGCTTGAACTTGCGATGACGGGCGGGAACCCAGGGGGGACCGCCCCCTCTGCCCCCCTCCCCCCGGGAGCTATGTTACTGTTCATCACGCACAATGCAAGCTTCAGATAGAGTAGTAAAAAAGCAAACACCACTTGACTGTCAGCATGATCTGTTGCGCCACAGAATGTATTTCCACTGTTCCCGTCTGATAGACTAATCTGCGTTTGGTGAATGCCACTAGAATGTTACCTGCCTGACTGCCTTATTCTAATAATAAAGTTTGGTGGAGGAAGGATAATGCCATAGACTTGCTTTTTTAGTAATTGGCCTAAGTTCAGTGGCTACTTAGTTCCACTGAAGGGAAATGCTTTAATATACCAAACATTTTGGACAATTGTCTGCTTCTAACTTGTGGGAACAGTTTGGGGAAGGCCATTCTCTGTTTCAGTAGTAAAGTGAGGTTCATAGAGGCATGGTTGGGCGAGGTGGCTGTGGAAGAACATGACCAGCTGCATTGACTCCTGACCATAACACCATTGAACATCTTTGGGAAGAAGTGGGATTGCGAGCCAGACCCTCTTATCCAACACATTTCAAAATCTTGAAGAAAGCCTTCCCAGGAAAGTGAAAGCTGTTTTAGTTGCAAAGGGACCAACCACAAATTAATACCTGAGGATTTAGAATGTTTGGTCATAAAAGCTCCTGTAGATGTGATGTGTAGGTGTTCCAATATTCCAATACTTGTGTCTATAGAGTCTAGATCATTTGGGGGTTTATACATGAATATGAATTGATAAAAGTTGGATTTATCTTTGTTACAAAGTTAGTAACTGGTTCTTTTTTTATATAAAGGTAAAGTTTAGAACATGCAGCTTGTTTCTTATCAAAACAAATGTTAGAAACCCAGGTCTATTTCCTTGAAATTCTGTAGTTTCCAAAGCCAATAATTCTAATTTACAATCTAAAAATGTAAGAAAAATGCATCTAACATTATACAAATAAACCCTACAACAATACGCTGACAGTTTCCATCCTCGGCTGGGCTGTTTAATCCTCCTAATATATAAAGTGACATTTCCCAATGACTGTTCCCGACAAGAAAGTCTACATTAGAAAACCAGTGTTCCTGAAACAAAAGCTGTAGCTTTGGGGCCATTTGTTAAAGAGTTTCATTAATTCTATCCATATGGAGAGGAGATTACAATAATGTAACTCTATATCCCTTTGTCTTCTGAGAATCAAGCGTAGAATAAGTGATGAAGAGATTGTTCTGAGATCCTACGGACAAGTTATGTGCTACTTATTTACATTCTGTAGAAATAATAAAAGAGGCTTTGGACAGAATAATGGAAGCAATCTCAGGAGATTATTTAAGATCAGAGCAGGATTATGCCAGTATCAAGTAGGCAAGTCATAAAAGGCTGACCATTAGGGGTCCAATCTCGAGCTCTCAAGAACAAAGGGAGTTTATTATGGTTGAGTAATTGTGCTCATTCCATGTCGCAAGTAGAGATGAGCGAACCTTTCAAGGTTCGGTTCGGTTCAGATTGGCAAACGTCCCGATGTTCGTCGAATATATATGAACGCCACTGAATTCAATGAGATGGAACACCAAACCTATAGACAACACCTTCAGTGGAGCCAAAAAGCTGCCAAAACAGCTCAAATTAGGGGCAGACACCAGGAAAAAGGTCATCACTAATTGACCCAAAGTACAAATAGTATAATTGTGCAGCATGAAAGCATGGGACAGTGTGTGGGACATGGCTTGGACTAGCATTTATAGCTTAAACATTGATCAGTAACAGGTGGATCAGTGAAAGATGTAGGCCTGGCAATCTGAGAGCCCTGCCAAATTCAGGCAACACAAATGAAGGAGACCCGGCTTGAAGTCCAAATATTTCCAAAAGTTAGTGGACTGTTAGTGAAGGTGCAGGAGCCGAGGAACATATAGAGAAGGATGAGGAGGAAGAGGTGATGGGCACACAACAGTCAGGAGATGAAGAGGATAATGATTCCCTCTTTGTTGTTTGTGGTTGGTGGGAGGGGATGGAGAAAGCAAGCTTGAGTGTTACCACACCACCAACACCCCATGTACTTGGACATCATGAGAGAGCCTGACCCATGTCTGCAGCATGATTCCTGTATTGTTAGGATTAACAGTGCTGACTACTAGGTTGCCACTCTGTAAGATCCATAGTAAAAGAGTACATTTTGCTAGATGTTTCCCTCCCATGGAAAGGGACGCATGCATGCTGGAGTATCGAAACACACTTGTAGACAATCTTAAGAGTGATTTTTCCCCAAGACAGCAGTGAGGCACACAGTGTGCATCGAGTCATCAATGCAAAAACATTAGCAGCAGCAGCAATGTAAGTGGCAGAACCAATTTCTGTCAGTTGTTTCACACATTTTTTAGACCAGCCCTTCCACCAGCAAAACAGAGTACAAGTCTGACACATTGTGAATAACTGGAGAGTATCTCGAGCTCAATATCAATGCCATCTGGTAAAGGGGGGAGATTGGACCCTCTTGCAAAAATGGAAGAGTGGCCTGAGCTTGCCTGTCACGTCTTGAAGGTTTTGTCATGCCTGGCTGCCATCGTTCTCTCAGAACGTGTCTTCAGCACTGCTGGTGGTGTCTCGACGTATAAGTGCATCCGGCTGTCCCCTGAAAGTGTAGACCGCCTAACTTTCATCAAGATCAAGAAGTCATGGATCTCCATTGACTTTTGCACCTTATTCGCAGACTTGTTAGACTAGACGATGATGTAGTTTTTAGTGTGCTGCATTGATCTTGCGTTATTGCAGTCTGTGACACCTTTGTCATGGCTTCTGGGCCTCTATCTGTTGGGTTGCTTGTAGTGGAAGGAGTGTCAGAGCCCCTTTATACTATTTCTACTCTTTGAAAATTGATGCTACTTTTCCTGATGTCTTCCCCTAATTTTTGGAAATGTTTGAACTCCAAGTTGAGTCTCCTTCATGTGTGTTGCTTGTAGTAGATCTGCACTTACTTTCACTCAACTACCTGTGTTACTATCCATACATTTTTTCAAACAATAGTAGTCTACAAAGCTGATATTTGTGCCACCTGAGTGTGGCTAAACAGAACAGCAGTTTGAGCTGTTGCATGCCTACACCGGTCTCTCACTCACCTCTTAATTTGAACTTAAATTCAAAGCTGTAAATGCTGGCCCAGACACTGTCTTATGTATGGCCCATGCCTGACTGCTGCTGTGCCATTATAAAATGTATGCTGTTGATCAATTGATGCAACTTTTCGTGGTGTCTGCCCCTAATTTTTGGAAATGTTTGGTCTCCTTCATAAGTGTTGCCTGAATTTGGCAGAGCTTTCAGAGCACCAGGCCTACATCTGCTACTCATCCATCGGTTACTGATCAATGTTTAAGGTAGAAATGCTGGTCCAAGCCCTGCCCCAGGCCCTATCCCATGCATCCATGCTGCGCAATTATTCTATTTGTACTCTTGGTCAGTTGGGCGGTTGGAGAATTAAGATGCAGGTGGAAACAAGGTTAATTGGGGTGCCACATCAGAGGACTGTATTGTGTGTGATGCTATGGTGGAGGAAGAGGAGTAGAGACCACTTGAGGGCAGGCAGCACTTGCCATCCACTGGAGTACATGCTCTTTCTGGCCCTCATCTACAAGGTGTACCACTGTGCAGCTGCCAAAGAAAGGGAGTCGAGTCACCCGTTCAGTAACAGAAGTTATCAGTTGTCTTTGGATAGGACGAGCCGGTGTTTGTTCAGTAGAGCTTTCAGTAACATTACCACTTACCCAACCCACACTTTTAACACCAAACCTATTCCCCCTTTCACTGCAACCTCACTTTTTCCCACTCATAGTGGTTGATTCCTTCCCCTCTTTTAACCAGCTGTTTTACAACCCTAGGCCCAGACCTCTCAGTCACCTGTCAGTAAATTAGCAATCTGTATTTATTTTATGAGATAGTGTGGCTGGACCACAGAATTAGCACAAAAGATTTAGATGCTGATTCAAATGTGCACTGATATCTGGACTACACAATTAGCACAAACTATTTATATTCTGAAATGTCGACTCCTGGCTGGACCACACAATTAGCAGAAAGGATCTAGATTCTCAAATGTGGGCTCGTGGCTGCACCACACTATTATTACAAACAATTTAGATGCTGGAAGTTCGATTTTACACAGGATCCTATCTACCTCTTTCTCCAAAACCAACTTCTCCACCATTACAGAAGATCAACTCTCCACTCTACTCTCAAGATCGCATCTCACCACCTGTGCACTTGACCCGCTCCCATCCCACCTCATCCCAAACCTCACCACAATCTTCATCCCAACCCTAACCCATCTCTTCAACCTATCACTAACAACTGGTGTTTTCCCCTCAAGCTTTAAACATGCCTCCATCACACCTATCCTCAAAAAGCCCTCTCTTGACCCATCCTCTGTATCTAGCTATCGCCCTATATCACTTCTCCCCTATGCCTCCAAACTACTGGAACAACACGTTTACCTTGAACTGTCCTCCCATCTCTCTTCTTGCTCCCTCTTTGACCGCCTACAATCTGGCTTCCGGTCACACCATTCCACCGAAACTGCCCTAACTAAAGTCACCAATGACCTCTTAACCGCCAAGAGCAAGCGACACTACTCTGTCCTCCTCCTCCTCGACCTGTCGGCTGCCTTTGACACAGTGGACCATTCCCTATTATTACAGACCCTCTCATCCCTTGGCATCGCAGACTTGGCCCTATCCTGGATCTCATCATACCTAACAGACCGGACATTCAGTGTCTCCCACTCACACACCACCTCCTCACCTCGCCCTCTATCTGTCGGAGTCCCGCAAGGTTCAGTCCTTGGGCCCTTGCTCTTCTCCATTTACACCTTTGGCCTGGGACAGCTCATAGAATCTCATGGCTTTCAGTATCACCTCTATGCTGTTGACACACAGATCTACATCTCTGGACCAGATATCACCTCCCTTCTAACCAGAATCCCTCAATGTCTGTCCACTATTTCATCCTTCTTCTCCGCTAGATTTCTGAAACTTAACATGGACAAAACAGAATTCATCATCTTTCCCCCATCTCACGCGACCCTCCCAACGAACCTATCCATTACAGTAAATGGCTGCCCACTCTCCCCAGTCCCACAAGCTCGCTGCCTCGGAGTAATCCTTGACGCTGATCTCTCCTTCAAACCACATATCCAAGCCCTTTCTACTTCCTGCCGACTTCAACTCAAAAATATTTCCCGAATCCGTTCATTTCTCAACCATGAATCTGCAAAAACCCTAGTCCATGCCCTCATCATCTCTCGCCTTGACTACTGCAACCTCCTGCTCTGTGGCCTCCCCTCTAACACTCTCGCACCCCTCCAATCTATTCTAAACTCTGCTGCCCGACTAATCCACCTGTCCCCCCGCTATTCCCCGGCCTCTCCCCTCTGTCAATCCCTTCACTGGCTCCCCATTGCCCAGAGACTCCACTACAAAACCCTAACCATAACGTACAAAGCCATCCACAACCTGTCTCCTCCATACATCTGTGACATCGTCTCCCGGTACTTACCTACCCGCAACCTCCGATCCTCACAAGATCTCCTACTCTACTCCCCTCTTATCTCCTCTTCCCACAATCGTATACAAGATTTCTCTCGCGTATCACCCCTACTCTGGAACCCTCTACCACAACACATCAGACTCTCGCCTACCATCGAAACCTTCAAAAAGAACCTGAAGACCCACCTCTTCAGACAAGCCTACAACCTGCAGTAACCACCGATCGACCAAACCGCTGCATGACCATCTCTACCCTCGCCTACTGTATCCTCACCCATCCCTTGTAGATTGTGAGCCTTCGCGGGCAGGGATCTCATTCCTCATGTACCAGTTATGACCTGTATTGTTTAAGATTATTGTACTTGTTTTTATTCTGTATACCCCTCCTCCCATGTAAAGCGCCATGGAATAAATGGCGCTATAACAATAAATAATAATAATAATAATAATACCTGCTCTAGCTGACAATAAACCGCCTAGCTAACTATCTAATTGCAGCAGTAGTGGCCGCTCTGCGCTATTACACTGACAAAATGGTGCGAAAACAACATGTCCACTTTTTATATGGAGAGGGACATGTGACTTCGGCAGCCAATGATAGGAGCCCTTGTGTCTAAATATTGTTACTGGATTTTGTGCCCTGATTGGCTGCCAGAATCTTCACACAATAATAAAAAAAATACAATCTGCAGCTACTCTGACATCTCCTCACCCCCTCCCCTCATCAAACACATCCCCCGCTCATCATACAGCACCACTATCCTAGCCAAAGTACCAAGAAAAGCATTAGTGGAAGCTTGATGATTTACTGAGCTTTGGCCGAATTTTGCCGAATGTGAATGTGCAATGTTCGTGCCAAATTTGAGATTAGCGAACGTTTTCTGAACAAGTTCACTCTATTCTATTCTCAAGTGAACTCTAAATACGTCATCTTCACCAAATATGTCCTCTCAGTTTGACAATTACCAAAACCACCTGAATCAAAAGCCAAGATTCTCACTACAGACACATGAAAATAAAAAAGTGAAATTAGATGTGAAGATTTCATGCAGAGGTGACCCAATGGATAGACAGAATCAGTATGATTTTAATGATAGTACCAAATGTTATGATCATTTCATGTAAGGGTCCATTCATATGGGACTATCAAGTCTCAAGACTATTAAAAGGGTTGTCCAGGCTTGGGGCTCAAGTAGGCAGTCACTCTATGTGACTACAAATGTGCGAATCCTCACAGCGTGCACAATGTGTACTATCTGGATTCACCAGGGTCAAGCAGGCGCATGACTGCATGTATGTGATTTGCATACATGCTGTCAGCGTCGGAATGGAGCACCTTGGGCTTGCTAGAGAAAATCATTCTTGGGTCCCACTATGTAGCTACATAGAAATAAATACCATTCCACAAATTGTGTGGTAAAACATGCTAATATCAGGGCATAATATAAGGTAGTACACGTCTTAATTATGTAGCAGGGGTTGGGGTAACCTCCTCATAGAATATAATGTAGCCCTCTCATAGAATATTATGCAGCCCCCCTCATGGAATATAATGCAACCCCCCTCATGGAATATAATATAGCCCCCCTCACGGAATATAATGCAGCCCCTCATATAATATAGTGCAGCCCCCTCATAGGCTATAATGCAGCACCCCACAAAATATAATGCAACCCCCTCATAAGGTATAAAGCAGCCCCCCATGGAATATAATGTAGCACCCTCATAGGGAATAATGCAGTCCCCCTCATACAGTATAATGCTGCCCCTCCACACAGAATATAATGTAGCCCCCTTTCAGTATAATGCAACCCCCTCATAAGTTATAATGCAGCCCCCATAGAATATACTGTAGCCCTCTCATAGGGCATAATGCAGCCCCCCTCATATGGTATGATGTAGCCCTCCCAGAATATAATGTAGCCCCCTGAGAGAATAATGCAGCCCCCTACCAGAATATAATGTAGCCCCTTCAAAGTATAATGCAAATCCCCTCATAGGGTATAATGCAGCACCCTCCACCTCCACCATTGTCCTCATCACCACCTCCATCATTGCCTTCTCACCCACAATGCCTATCATTGCCCATTCCACCACCTCCATCATTGCCTCCTCCCTCACCATTATTGCCCATTCCACTACTACCATCATTTTCATTTCCACCACCTCCATCATTGCTTTCTTCCCCACCACCCCCATCATTGCCCATTCCACCACCTCCATCATTGCCTCCTCCCCGACAACCACCATTGTACTTTCCACCACACCCATCATTGCTTTCGCCCCCACCACCCTATCATTGCCCATTCCAACACCTCCATCATTGCCTTCTCCCCCACCACCCCATCATTGCATCTTCCCCCACATCCCATCATCCTTTAGACCACCCCATCATTGCTTTCTCCCCCACCACCCCCATCATTGCCCTTTCCAACACCTCCATCATTGCCTCCCCCCCACCACCACCATCATTGCCCTTTCCACCAGAACCATCATTGCCTTCCTCCCCACCACCCCATCATTGCCTCCTCTGTTGTGAATTCTGTGGTCAAGCTCCCTCCTGTGGTCATGAGTGGTACTTCGGCTGGTTCTGTCTATGAGCTTCCTCTGGTGGATGTGAGTGGGGCTGCGGCTTCTGAGTTCCCTTCCTCAGGTGACGAGGTTAAGTCGTTAGGTGCTGCTCTATTTAACTCCACCTAGTTCTTTGTTCCTGGCCTCCAGTCAATGTTCCAGTATTGGTCTTGCTCTCTCCTGGATCGTCTTGTGGCCTGTCTGCCCTGCATAAGCTAAGTTCTGCTTGTGTTACTTTTGTTTGCTATTTTTTCTGTCCAGCTTGCTATATTGGTTTTTCTTGCTTGCTGGAAGCTCTGGGACGCAGAGGGAGCACCTTCGTGCCGTTAGTCGGTACGGAGGGTCTTTTTGCACCCTCTGCGTGGTTGTTTGTAGGTTTTTGTGCTGACCGCAAAGCTATCTTTACTATCCTCGGTCTATTCAGTAAGTCGGGCCTCACTTTGCTAAAACCTATTTCATCTCTGTGTTTGTATTTTCATCTTTACTCACAGTCATTATATGTGGGGGGCTGCCTTTTCCTTTGGGGAATTTCTCTCAGGCAAGGTAGGCTTATTTTTCTATCTTCAGGGATAGCTAGTTTCTCAGGCTGTGCCCGAGGCGCCTAGGTCTGGTCAGGAGCGCTCCACGGCTACCTCTAGTGTGGTGTGATAGGATTAGGGATTGCGGTCAGCAGAGTTCCCACGTCTCAGAGCTCGTCCTATGTTATTAGTAACTATCAGGTCACTTTGTGTGCTCTTAACCACCAGGTCCATTGTGTTTCTGAATCACCAGTTCATAACAGTACTGGAGGCCCAAAGTACTAATGCTTCTCAATAGAGGGAAAAGAGAAGTTCTGAGACCATTTTTTTTTCTCTGCACTGTGTTTTGTCTTTCTTTTCCCCTAGACATTTGGGTGGTTCAGGACACAGGTGTAGTGATGGACATTAAAGGTCTGTCTTCTTGTGTGGATCATCTCACTGCAAGAGTACAAAATATTCAAGACTTTGTGGTTCAGAATTCTATGTTAGAACCAAGAATTCCTATTCCTGATTTGTTTTCTGGAGATAGAGCTAAGTTTCTGAGTTTTAAAAATAATTGTAAACTGTTTCTGGCTTTGAAACCCCGCTCCTCTGGTGACCCAGTTCAACAAGTTAAGATCATTATTTCTTTATTACGTGGCGTTCCTCAAGACTGGGCATTTTCCCTTGCGCCAGGAGAATACGCACATTACGCAATACATGTAATATTGATGCGTTTTTTTCTGGCGGTCGGATTGCTTTATGATGAACCTAATCCAGTGGATCAGGCAGAGAAAAATTTGCTGGCTTTGTGTCAGGGTCAGGATGAGGTAGAGATATATTGTCAGAAGTTTAGGAAGTGGTCTGTGCTCACTCAATGGAATGAATGTGCGCTGGCAGCAATTTTCAGAAAGGGTCTCTCTGAAGCCCTTAAGGATGTCATGGTGGGATTTCCTATGCCTGCTGGTCTGAATGAGTCTATGTCTTTGGCCATTCAGATCGATCGACGCTTGCGTGAGCATAAAACTGTGCACCATTTGGCGGTATTACCTGAGCATAAACCTGAGCCTATGCAATGTGATAGGACTTTGACCAGAGCTGAACGGCAAGAACACAGACGTCGGAATGGGCTGTGTTTTTACTGTGGTGATTCCACTCATGCTATCTCCGATTGTCCTAAGCGCACTAAGCGGTTCGCTAGGTCTGCCACCATTGGTACGGTACAGTCGAAATTTCTTTTGTCCGTTACTTTGATCTGCTCTTTGTCATCCTATTCTGTCATGGCATTTGTGGATTCAGGCGCTGCCCTGAATTTGATGGACTTGGAGTTTGCTAGGCGCTGTGGGTTTTTCTTGGAGCCCTTGCAGTATCCTATTCCATTGAGAGGAATTGATGCTACGCCTTTGGCCAAGAATAAGCCTCAATACTGGACCCAGCTGACCATGTGCATGGCTCCTGCGCATCAGGAGGATATTCGCTTTTTGGTGTTGCATAATCTGCATGATGTGGTCGTGTTGGGGTTGCCATGGCTACAAGTCCATAACCCAGTATTGGATTGGAAATCAATGTCTGTGTCCAGCTGGGGTTGTCAGGGGGTACATGGTGATGTTCCATTTCTGTCTATTTCGTCATCCGCCCCTTCTGAGGTCCCAGAGTTCTTGTCGGATTACCGGGATGTATTTGATGAGCCCAAGTCCAGGGCCCTACCTCCGCATAGGGATTGCGATTGTGCTATCGATTTGATTCCTGGTAGTAAGTTTCCTAAGGGACGACTGTTTAATTTGTCTGTGCCTGAGCACGCCGCTATGCGGAGTTACGTAAAGGAATCCTTGGAGAAGGGTCATATTCGCCCGCCGTCGTCGCCATTGGGAGCAGGGTTCTTTTTTGTGGCCAAGAAGGATGGTTCGCTGAGACCTTGTATTAATTACCGCCTTCTAAATAAAATCACAGTCAAATTTCAGTACCCCTTGCCGCTGCTGTCTGATTTGTTTGCTCGGATTAAGGGGGCTAGTTGGTTCACCAAGATAGATCTTCGTGGTGCGTATAATCTTGTGCGTATTAAACAGGGCGATGAATGGAAAACAGCATTTAATACGCCCGAGGGCCATTTTGAGTACCTGGTTATGCCATTCGGGCTTTCTAATGCTCCATCAGTATTTCAGTCCTTTATGCATGACATCTTCCGAGAGTACCTGGATAAATTCCTGATTGTATACTTGGATGATATTTTGGTCTTCTCGGATGATTTGGAGTCTCACGTGAGGCAGGTTAGAATGATGTTCCAGGTCCTGCGTGCGAATTCTTTGTTTGTGAAGGGGTCAAAGTGTCTCTTTGGTGTTCAGAAGATTTCATTTTTGGGTTTCATTTTTCCCCTTCTACTATCGAGATGGACCCTGTTAAAATTCAGGCCATTTATGATTGGACTCAGCCGACATCTCTGAAGAGTCTGCAAAAGTTCCTGGGCTTTGCTAATTTTTATCGTCGCTTCATCAATAATTTTTCTAGTATTGCTAAACCGTTGACTGATTTAACCAAGAAGGGTGCTGATGTGGTCAATTGGTCTTCTGCTGCTGTGGAAGCTTTTCAGGAGTTGAAGCGTCGTTTTTCTTCTGCCCCTGTGTTGTGCCAACCGGATGTTTCGCTCCCGTTCCAGGTCGAGGTTGATGCTTCTGAGATTGGAGCAGGGGCTGTTTTGTCGCAAAGAAGTTCTGATGGCTCGGTGATGAAGCCATGTGCCTTCTTTTCCAGGAAGTTTTCGCCTGCTGAGCGTAATTATGATGTTGGCAATCGAGAGTTGCTGGCCATGAAGTGGGCATTCGAGGAGTGGCGTCATTGGCTTGAAGGAGCTAAGCATCGCGTGGTGGTCTTGACTGATCACAAGAACTTGACTTATCTTGAGTCTGCCAAACGGTTGAATCCTAGACAGGCTCATTGGTCGCTGTTTTTCTCCCGTTTTGACTTTGTGGTTTCGTACCTTCCGGGTTCTAAAAATGTGAAGGCGGATGCCCTGTCTAGGATTTGTGTGCCCGACTCTCCGGGTTTGCCTATGCCGGCGGGTATTCTCAAAGAGGGGGTAATTTTGTCTGCCATCTCCCCTGATTTGCGGCGGGTGCTGCAAAAATTTCAGGCTAATAGACCTGACCGTTGCCCAGCGGAGAAACTGTTTGTCCCTGATAAATGGACGAGTAGAGTTATCTCTGAGGTTCATTGTTCGGTGTTGGCTGGTCATCCTGGAATCTTTGGTACCAGAGATTTAGTGGCTAGATCCTTTTGGTGGCCGTCTCTGTCACGGGATGTGCGTTCGTTTGTGCAGTCCTGTGGGATTTGAGCTCGGGCTAAGCCCTGCTGTTCTCGTGCCAGTGGGTTGCTTTTGCCCTTGCCGGTCCCAAAGAGGCCCTGGACACATATCTCTATGGATTTTATTTCGGATCTCCCCATCTCTCAAAAGATGTCGGTCATTTGGGTGGTTTGTGATCGCTTCTCTAAGATGGTCCATTTGGTACCCTTGTCTAAATTGCCCTCCTCCTCTGATTTGGTGCCATTGTTTTTCCAGCATGTGGTTTGTTTACATGGCATTCCGGAGAACATCGTTTCTGACAGAGGTTCCCAGTTTGTTTCGAGGTTTTGGCGAGCCTTTTGTGCTAGGATGGGCATTGATTTGTCTTTTTCCTCGGCTTTCCATCCTCAGACAAATGGCCAAACTGAACGAACCAATCAGACCTTGGAAACATATCTGACATGTTTTGTTTCTGCTGGTCAGGATGATTGGGTGTCCTTTTTGCCGTTGGCTGAGTTCGCCCTTAATAATCGGGCCAGCTCGGCTACTTTGGTTTCGCCGTTTTTCCGCAATTCTGGTTTCCATCCTCGTTTCTCTTCAGGGCAGGTTGAGTCTTCGGACTGTCCTGGTGTGGATACTGTGGTGGATAGGTTGTAGCAGATTTGGACTCATGTAGTGGACAATTTGACATTGTCCCAGGAGAAGGCTCAACGTTTCGCTAACCGCAGGCGCTGTGTGGGTCCCCGACTTCGTGTTGGGGATTTGATTTGGTTGTCGTCTCGTTATATTCCTATGAAAGTTTCCTCTCCTAAGTTTAAGCCTCGTTTCATTGGTCCGTATAGAATTTCTGAGGTTCTTAATCCTGTGTCTTTTCGTTTGACCCTTCCAGCTTCTTTTTCCATCCATAATGTATTCCATAGGTCATTGTTGCGGAGATACGTGGCACCTGTGGTTCCATCCGTTGATCCTCCTGCCCCGGTTTTGGTTGAGGGGGAGTTGGAGTATATAGTGGAGAAGATTTTGGATTCTCGCATTTCGAGACGGAAACTCCAGTACCTGGTTAAGTGGAAGGGTTATGGTCAGGAAGATAATTCCTGTGTCTTTGCCTCTGATGTTCATGCTGCCGATCTGGTTCGTGCCTTTCATTTGGCTCATCCTGGTCGGCCTGGGGGCTCTGGTGAGGGTTCGGTGACCCCTCCTCAAGGGGGGGTACTGTTGTGAATTCTGTGGTCAAGCTCCCTCCTGTGGTCATGAGTGGTACTTCGGCTGGTTCTGTCTATGAGCTTCCTCTGGTGGATGTGAGTGGGGCTGCGGCTTCTGAGTTCCCTTCCTCAGGTGACGAGGTTAAGTCGTTAGGTGCTGCTCTATTTAACTCCACCTAGTTCTTTGTTCCTGGCCTCCAGTCAATGTTCCAGTATTGGTCTTGCTCTCTCCTGGATCGTCTTGTGGCCTGTCTGCCCTGCATAAGCTAAGTTCTGCTTGTGTTACTTTTGTTTGCTATTTTTTCTGTCCAGCTTGCTATATTGGTTTTTCTTGCTTGCTGGAAGCTCTGGGACGCAGAGGGAGCACCTTCGTGCCGTTAGTCGGTACGGAGGGTCTTTTTGCGCCCTCTGCGTGGTTGTTTGTAGGTTTTTGTGCTGACCGCAAAGCTATCTTTACTATCCTCGGTCTATTCAGTAAGTCGGGCCTCACTTTGCTAAAACCTATTTCATCTCTGTGTTTGTATTTTCATCTTTACTCACAGTCATTATATGTGGGGGGCTGCCTTTTCCTTTGGGGAATTTCTCTGAGGCAAGGTACGCTTATTTTTCTATCTTTGGGGCTAGCTAGTTTCTCAGGCTGTGCCCGAGGCGCCTAGGTCTGGTCAGGAGCGCTCCACGGCTACCTCTAGTGTGGTGTGATAGGATTAGGGATTGCGGTCAGCAGAGTTCCCACGTCTCAGAGCTCGTCCTATGTTATTAGTAACTATCAGGTCACTTTGTGTGCTCTTAACCACCAGGTCCATTGTGTTTCTGAATCACCAGTTCATAACACTCCTCCCCCACCACCCCATCATCCTTTCCACCACCACTAACATTGCATTCTCCCCCACCATTCCCATCACTGCTCTCTCCATCACTCACATCATTGCCAATCTCCAATACACAAACAGCACCACACACATACACAGCACCGCATCACATACACTCATGCAGGCAGACAAACAGAGACACAGCAACTCTCACCTATCCACACGTTCCCCGAAGCCTCAGCCAGACAGGAAGCATCGGGCAGCAAACAGGAAGCAGGACGGCATCGAATCCCTGCAGCTCCACTTCGCTGCCAAGCTGCAGGGAATAGCTGCCCACCTTTGCGGCCTCAATGCAGCCGCTCCAGATTTACATGCGGGCAGTGTTTGCCTCAGCCTGCGGCTAACACTGCCTGCTATGTGAAATTAATACTCACTCCTCTCCACACCCATGAGGGCATAGGGAAGCGTGAATATTCATTTTTCTTTAGCAAAGGGAACAGGCTCCTGTCTCCAGCTGTTGCTCATCTGACACTGGGCGGGCCCCCCTGACTCATTGACCCATAGCTGCTGGAGAAGTGGGGGCCCTAGGCTGCTGCTGGCCAGTATGTAAGCAGTTGTCAGTGCATGGGCCCACCAGAGAATCCTCTGGTTTTCCAGTGGGCCAGTCCGACCCTGCGTGCGGTTACATGCCAACTATACGTGCATGGCCTCACTCAATACAAGTGAATGGAGCGAGACCAGACACGTCTAGTCGTCTGGATCATTTTTGGTCTTATAAAAAACCAGTTGATCTATTTTCCAGGCAATAACTGAAGGTTATTTTTCCACTTGAGGCATACAGTAGGTACGGAAAGTATTCAGACCCCTTTATATTTTTACCTCTTTGTTTCATTGCAGCCATTTGGTAAATTCAAAAAAGTTCATTTTTTTCTCATTAATGTACGCTCTGCACCCCATCTTGACTGAAAAAAACAGAAATGTAAACATTTTTGCAAGTTTATTAAAAAAGAAAAACTGAAATATCACATGGTTATATGTTATGATCTGGTGGCCTAGGAGCAGCATGTGACGTACTCTGGAGAAGGTGGTACCTGTACTGACCGCAGACCCTGAACTTAGCACCGCAACTAGAAGTAGTCGTGGGATGTACCTAACACTCCCTAGACACCTCGACACAGCCTAAGGACTAACTTCCCCTAAAGATAGAAACGGGAAAACTATCTTCCCTCAGAGAAAATCCCCAAAGGATAGACAGCCCCCCACAAATATTGACTGTGAGAGGAGAGGGAAATGACATGCGCAGACTGAAATCAGGATTAGCAAAGGAGGCCTTGCTAGCTAAAAAGAAAGAATAGGACAGAGAACTATGCGGTCAGTATTAAAACACTAGAAAATATCCACCACAGAAAATACAAAACTCCACCTCTGACTAAAGACATGGAGGGTATATCTGCATCTCCAGAGATACAGCTTGGCTGCAAAAAAATCCTAACACAGACAAAGCTGGACAAGACAAAAACATGAAAATGCACAGAACTATAAGGCCCACAGCATGTGGACAGCAAAAACAAAGCCAGAACTTTTCTTTGTTGAAAAGAACAGCAAACAGGAGAGACCAGTCTGGGATGTGAATCCTCCAAAAACAATGGACAACTGGCACTGACTAAAGGATCAAGCAAGACTAAATAGCCCAGTCCAAATTGCAATTTGTCCAAGTGGACACACCTGATAAATGCTGAGATCCAAAGACAGCAGCACTACCACTCATAACCACCGGAGGGAGCCCAAGAGCAGAATTCACAACAGTTATAAGTATTTAGACCATTTGCTCAGACACTCATATTTAAGTCACATACTGTCCATTTCCTTGTGATCCTCCTTGAAATGGTTCTACTCCTTCATTGGAGTCCAGCTGTGTTTATTAAAACTGATAGGACTTGATTTGGAAAGGCACACACCTGTCTATAGAAGACCTCACAGCTCACAGTCCATGTCAGACCAAATAAGAATCATGAGGTCAAAGAAACTGGCCAAGGAGCTCAGAGACAGAATTGTGGCAAGGCACAGATCTGGCCAAGGTTACAACAGAATTTCTGCAGTACTCAAGGTTCCTAAGAGCACAGTGAACTCCATAATCCTTAAATGGAAGAAGTTTGGGACCACCAGAAGTCTTCCTAGATTTCCTGGCTGTCTGTTATGATCAGGTGGCCTTGGAGCAGCATGAAATGACCTTCGCTGGAGCAGTGGTAACTTTACTGACCGCAAACCCTAATCCTATCACCGCAACCAGAAGTAGCCGTGGGGTGTGCCTAACCAGACCTAGACACCTCGACACAGCCGGAGAACTAAATATCCCTAAAGATGGAAATAGGAACACTCTCTTGCCTCAGAGTAGACCTCCAAAGGATAGGTAGCCCCTACAAATAATGACTGTGAGTAGGAGAGGAAAAGACATACGCAGACAGAAAACAGGGATAAGCAAAGGAGGCCACTACTACCTAGATAGAAAAGGTTAGTACAGGATACTATGCGGTCAGCATAAAACACTACAAAATATCCACAGCAGAAAAATACAAAAACTCCACCGCCTAACTAAAGATGTGGAGAGTATATCTGCGACTCCAGCGAATCCAACTAGACTGAGAAAAACAACAGGCACAGTCTAGCAGGAACAAAATAGAAAAAAGATAAGCACAAAAAATAAACACACAGCTGTGTGTCTAAAAAAAGAAGCAAACACTTATCTTTGCTGAGATGGCAGCAAGCAGGAGAGGCCAGGCAGAGGAGCAACACTTCCAAAGGAACATTGACTACTGGCAAGGACTAATGAATCCTGCACAGCTAAATACCGCAGTCAGAATTGCAATTAGCCTAAACACCTGTCTAAGACTGCTGCTCAGGAATAACTGCATTACCATCAACAACCACCGGAGGGATCCCAATAGCAGAATTCACAACAGTACCCCCCCTTGAGGAGGGGTCACCGAACCCTCACCAGAGCCCCCAGGCCGGTCAGGACGAGCAAGATGAAAGGCACGAACCAAATCAGCGGCATGGACATCAGAGGCCGAAACCCAAGAATTATCCTCCTGGCCATAACCCTTCCATTTGACAAGGTACTGAAGCTTCCGCCTCGAAAAAGGAGAATCCAGGGGCCGGAGGATCAACAGAGGGAACAACGGGCTCCACATATTTCCGCAACAAAGATCTATGGAAGACATTATGGATCGCAAAAGAGGCCGGAAGCGCCAGACGAAAAGACACCGGATTAATAATCTCAGAAATCCTATAAGGACCAATAAACCAAGGCTTAAACTTAGGAGAAGAAACCTTCATAGGAACATGACGGGAAGATAACCAAACCAGATCCCCAACCCGAAGCCGGGAACCAACACAGCGACGTCGGTTAGCAAAACGTTGAGCCTCCTCCTCAGACAACACCAAATTGTCCACCACCTGAGCCCAAATCTGCTGCAACCTGTCAATCACAGAATCCACACCAGGAAAGTCAGAAGACTCACCCTGCCCAGAAGAAAAACGAGGATGAAAACCAAAATTACAAAAAAAAAGGCGAAACCAAAGTAGCCGAACTAGCCCGATTATTAAGGGCAAACTCGGCCAATGGCAAAAAAGCCACCCAATCATCCTGATCAGCAGACACAAAGCATCTCAAATAAGTCTCCAAAGTCTGATTAGTACGCTCGGTCTGGCCATTTGTCTGAGGATGAAATGCCGAAGAAAAAGATAAATCAATGCCCAGCCTAGCACAAAAGGCCCGCCAAAACCTAGAAACAAACTGGGAACCTCTGTCGGACACAATATTCTCAGGAATACCATGCAAACGGACCACATGCTGAAAAAACAATGGAACCAAATCAGAAGAAGAAGGCAATTTAGGCAAAGGCACCAAATGAACCATCTTAGAGAATCGGTCACAAACAACCCAGATAACCGACATCCTCTGGGAAACAGGAAGATTGGAAATAAAATCCATAGAAATATGCGTCCAGGGCCTCTCAGGGACCGGCAATGGCAAAAGCAACCCACTAGCATAGGAGCAACAAGGCTTGGCCCGCGCACAAGTCCCACAGGACTGCACAAAAGACCGCACATCACGCGATAAAGAAGGCCACCAAAATGACCTACCAACCAAGTCTCTGGTACCAAAAATGCCAGGATGACCAGCCAACACAGAACAGTGAACCTCAGAAATCACTCTACTAGTCCATCTGTCAGGAACAAACAGCTTCCCCACAGGACAACGATCAGGTTTGTCAGCCTGAAATTTCTGAAGAACCCGTCGTAAATCAGGAGAAACGGCAGAAAGGACCACCCCTTCCTTTAAAATACCGACTGGTTCCAAGACCTCAGGAGAATCAGGCAAAAAACTCCTAGAGTGGGCATCAGCCTTAATATTCTTAGAACCCGGAAGGTACGAGACCACGAAATCAAAACGAGAAAAAAACAAAGACCATCGAGCCTGTCTAGGATTCAACCGTTTGGCAGACTCGAGGTAAATCAGATTGTTATGATCGGTCAAGACCACAATACGGTGCTTAGCTCCCTCAAGCCAATGTCGCCACTCCTCAAACGCCCACTTCAAAGCCAACAATTCCCGATTGCCGACATCATAATTGCGTTCAGCAGGCGAAAACTTATGGGAAAAGAAGGCACACGGTTTCATTAAGGAACCAACAGGATCCCTCTGAGACAAAACAGCCCCTGCCCCAATCTCAGAAGCGTCAACCTCAACCTGAAACGGAAGAGAAACATCCGGTTGACGCAACACAGGAGCAGAAGTAAAACGATGTTTAAGTTCCTGAAAGGCAGAGACAGCCGCAGGGGACCAATTCGCCACATCAGCGCCCTTCTTCGTCAAATCAGTCAAGGGCTTAACCACGCTGGAAAAATTAGCAATGAAACGGCGATAAAAATTAGCAAAACCCCAAAATTTCTGAAGGCTCTTCATGGATGTGGGCTGAATCCAATCATGAATGGCCTGAACCTTAACCGGATCCATCTCTCTTGACGAGGGAGAAAAAATAAAGCCCAAAAAGGAAACCCTCTGCACCCCAAAAAGACACTTAGACCCTTTCACAAACAAGGCATTGTCACGAAGGATCTGAAATACCATCCTGACCTGCTGCACATGAGACTCCCAATCATCGGAAAAAATCAAAATATTGTCCAAATATACAATCAGGAATTTATCAAGATAATCCCGGAATATATCATGCATGAAGGACTGAAAAACAGATGGAGCATTAGAGAGTCCGAATGGCATCACAAGGTATTCAAAATGGCCCTCGGGCATGATGGCAGCAAGCAGGAGAGGCAAGGCAGAGAAGCAACACTTCCAAAGGAACATTGACTACTGGCAAGGACTAATGAATCCCGCACAGCTAAATACCCCAGTCAGAATTGCAATTAGCTGAAACACCTGTCCAAGACTGCTGCTCAGGAATAACTGCATTACCATCAACAACCACCGGAGGGAGCCCAAGAGCAGAATTCACAACAGCTGTCCAGCCATACTGAGCAATCAAGGCATAAGAGCCTTGGTGAGAGAGGTAAAGAAGAACCCCAAGATCACTGTGGCTGAGCTCTAGAGATGCAGTAGGGAGATGGGAGAAAGTTCCACAAAGTCAACTATCATGTCAGCAGCCCTTCAACAGTCGGGCCTTTATAGCAGAGTGGCCCGACGGAAGCCTCTCCTCAGTGCAAGACATATGAAAGGCTGCATATAGATTGCTAAAAAAAACACCTGAAGGACTCCCAGACTATGAGAAATAAGATTCTCTGGTCTGATGAGACCAAGAGAGACGTTTTTGGTGATAATTCTAAGCGTTATGTGTGGAGAAAACCAGGCACTGCTCATCACCTGCCCAATATAATCCCAACAGTGAAACATGGTGGTGGCAGCATCATGCTATGGGGGTGTTTTTCAGGTGCAGGGACAGAATGACTGGTTGTCATTGAAGGAAACATAAATGCGGCCAAGTACAGACATATTCTGGATGAAAACTTCTTCCAGAGTGCTCTGGACCTCAGTCTTGGCCGGAGGTTCACTTGTTGCATCAGTCCCAAGAAGACTCATGGCTATACTAGCTCAATAGGGTGCTTCTACTCAATACTGAACAAAGATTCTGAATACTTATGACCATATGATATTTCAGTTTTTCTTTTTTAATAAATATGAAAAAATTACATTTCTTTTTTTTCAGTCAAGATGGGGTGCAGAGTGTACATTTCAGGACATGTTAATGTGAACGAGTTTCAATCGCCCCCGTTTGAAATCTGAAGGATGAACTGGTGGTATCTGATGTGGGCAGTTCAAGGAGGGACCTACAAACTACTCTGAGCCGTCCGAGCCTGGGGAATTTTCCCTGTCACGGATGTGCTTGTTGTAATAATTTGGTTAAAGGGGCATCTTTTTTTCATCCCCATACTGGGAAAGAATACATGATACGAAAACGTTACACGTGTAGAAGTAGTTTTGTGGTCTACATCCTTAGCTGCCCCTGTGGTCTCTACTATGTAGGGGAGACCACGATGGAGGTCAAAGCAAGGATCTCTAAACATAAAAGCACTATTAGAACAAAGCTTATCGATCTTCCGATGCCAAGGCATTTTTATGCGCAGATTGACCTCCGGCGGACCTTCAGAAAAATGGTTCTGGAGGTGGCGCATGCACAGAATGAGATCTTGGCTCAATGAAGTTGTTGTCCAGCCCTAGGCCACAAGTCTGCAGTCATTCTATGTGGTGATTATTGGGAGCCATGGGCACGTGACCACATGTATGTGATTTGCATACATACGGTCTTGTGACGACTAAATGGAAGTGCATTGAGCAAGGCCGTAAACAGTCTAGTCAGAATGTTGCCGGAAGTCCTGTCGTCAACATCGGAGAATTCTCACACTGCGCAATATGTGTGACACGAGGACTGCACTCCCAAAAACAACCGCGCTTTTGTGCATGCCTAAATAAGATGGACACTGGTGGAAGAGAAGCCACAAAGTGACTGCCTGGTTTCAGTGGCTCCATCAGATCCTGTTTTCAGGGCATTATATGGAAACCGTAACAGAGACACAAACATGTGGCCCGGAAGTGATGGGAATCTGGTCTTATGATAAAACTATGATATTCCATGTGAATGTTACTACTTTTCTGCTGACTGCTGCATAAAGATCTGATCATTACACCGGGAGGGTTTGCATCATAGTTGCCTCTGTGTGTGAGCCAGTTGTGTGAGTGTTTAATAGAATGTCTCAGAATGGGGCGACACTTTAATATGGGCGAGTGGTTAAATGTGTGTGTAATAGAATGAATCCACTTGATATGAGCTCAGACTCGGTGTCCCACCTTAAAATTACATGAGGGGGTCTGAGAATTCCTGCGTTTTAGTTGCACATTTCCTGTTGATCCCATTTCACGGTTTTGTCTGTGTTACGAAGCCTGTGCTTCTTATTCTCTCCCCAAAGTGCCCTTATCGGTAATGCAACAATAGCTAATTCAATTAGCTGGTCTGAACCACAGCCAGCTCCAGCTAAATTTGGTTTACTAGCTGCTTAATGTTACATTACAGAATTGCTAATCATACTTATCTGCAGACAATTGGAAAGCATGTCTTACCCAGGATAATTCAAGGGTACGCAGAGAAGGAATCTCCTCTCTGCAGACCTCTCTACTTTTATTCCTACAGCCTTGCCAAAACCTCCTTTATCCAGTAACTAATTGGCTGCACCACTGGCCAGCTTGTTCTTAACAACAGATAAATCATTGTCTGGAAAACAACAGTTTGTATTAAAATTCCTTATGTTTATTGCTTTTTTGTCTTGCAAAGCGGACCCTCACAGACCAGCTTCTAACACAGTTAGTTGCAGGCTAGGCACCAAAAAGGACCAGTCATGCTAAGGGACATTTCATGAGAAGCAAACCTGTGCAACCATTTACATGATATAGTAATAGTTTTAAACTGAAGGGGTCAGACCACAATATACATTAGAGTCAAAACAAAAGAAAGTCAAAACCGCACCCTTTTCTTTATAGATAGAAGGTCTCAGCGGACACAAGGGTGCACGTCCAAAACCAGGGAGCCCGGACAGTACCAAGACCACAAAGAACAAAAAGACAGCGCCACAATGGATGGTGAAAAATAAGAGCTTACATTTATTCTGCCTCCTGTAGCGACGTTTCGGTCAACAGACCTTTATCAAGCACAGTATACAGCGTTCTAACCACCATTATATACACATAACCCCTTCCACTAATTAACATAGCACCAATAGGGTGTCAATACAAAAGTGAAAAAAACACATAATATCCTTAACACACATGCAAAAATATTAAAAACGGTCCCATAGAGTCATTACCACAAAGGCCATTCACATACTAGGCAGTAAATTAGCTCTGATTGCTCTTATGAGTAAATCATATCATTTTAGAGCTCCCATCCCTTAAATTGTAAACAAAGCGATACCACCAAACAATACACAGTATTACAGTCCCCATGGCGATAACCACCCCCACAGGTATGCCCTTTTAGTGCACAAGCCAATCACGGTAGTAGCTACACCCCAACCCAAAGCACACACCAGTGTCCATGTCCACTCGCAATGTCCAGACCCTTTTAATTAAACATTGATAGGCGAGATCGATGCAGCTGTGAATCGTGAGTTCCTCCATGTGCATAGTTGAATCAATCCTCTGGTGAGCACACAGCTGGCCAAACTGCGCATGTCCAAGTTAACCCCGGCTTGTGCTTCTCCAGTGAAAGCATTGCGCATGTCATCCAAAGTCCTTCCCAGTCAGCGGTGTCTAAGTACCGAAAGGCACTCACTGCGCATGTCCCAATCCAAAAGCTCCCTCTGGTCTGCGAAACCGCGCACACCTCCTTGAATTGAAACAGCGAACCCATTACTATCTGCAGTGTCGCGGGACAGCCATGGGGTCCAATGTGGCCCCTACGTACGCAAACATCTATATGGCTATCCTGGAGGGCGAACATGTGTACAGTTCTAGGTTTTGGGGCCATGTTAGGGGTTGGCGGCGTTACATCGATGACATCTTCCTGGTGTGGGATGGTGATAGGGATGAATTGGAATTGTTTTTTCAATATCTGAATGACATTTACCCAGAACTTGGGTTTACTATTAACTGTTCTCAAACAAAAATGCAGTTTTTGGATACATGTGTGTATAAGAGTGGGGGGAAGTTACACACGGATCTATTTGTGAAAGGTACGGATAGCAATAACATTCTACATTTTTCTAGTAAACATCCGTGGAGGATGGTGGAATCCCTACCATGGAGTCAGCTATTAAGAGTGAGAAGAATTGTTTTGTGGAGACACATATTAATAAGAGACTTGATGAAATGTGTAAAAAGTTTCTTTGTAGGGGATTCCCAAAGGTTGAACTTGATAAATTTAGAGAACATGCCTTGAGCAGAAGTCGGGATGAACTCTTGGTCCCAAAGATGGCTGTGCAATCCCAGAAAAGGATACCATTTGTTACCACCTATAATGGAATGAGTAAGCAAGTCTCTAATATTATACGTAGACATTGGCCACTCTTGGGTAGGGGTCATACTGATATTGTGGAATTTTAACAGCCTCCATTGTTCTCCTATAGACGGAATAGGAATCTGAAAGACCAATTGGTAGTATCGGATATAGGAAGCACGAAAAAAGATTTGCAAACTACCTTTAGCCGCCCAAGTTTGCGTAATTTCCCTTGCTTGGGATGTGCTTGTTGTAATAACATGATTAAGGGTTCCTCTTTCTGTCATCCACGTATGGGGAAGAATTATGAGATACGTAGGAGGTTTACGTACACGAATAGTTTCGTAGTCTATGTCCTGAGCTGCCCTTGTGGTCTCTTCTATGTGGGAGAGACCACTATGGAGATCAAAGCGAGAATTAGTAAACATAAAAGTACCATTAGGACGCGATTGAATGAACTCCCCGTGCCTAGACATTTTCTGTGCATGGGTCATTCAATAAATCAGTTGAGATTTAGAGTAATAGATGACGTGCCGACCTTGAGACGGGGGAATGGGGGGGGGGGGGTGATCGTATCTCCCTTTTGAAGAAGAAGGAATTGAAATGGATTTTTGAACTTGATACCCTTTATCCAAAGGGGATGAATATTGAATATCAGCATTGCTTTCTCTAGCAATCTGTGGTTCTAATATAGCTCTTCATCAGTGTATGTTTTTAACTTTCTAGTATATACTTACCTTGTCCCATATGAGAATCTATTTTGCCCTCTGTAAATTAGGTGGGAAGTGCCCCTTAGCTGATGTTTTTTCTATATACCTACAAATCTGTTATTATATCCACTCTGTGACTGATTGTCTTTTGTGGTTTTGTTGTTTACATCAGACCCAACGGGACTATTAGCCCTCTGTGTCTGTACTGCTACATACTGGTTCATGCAGCTTTACATGAACACCTGAGCCTTACACTATAGCTGGTCCGAATAACTAAAGCAATTGTTACCATCCACCTCTCGTGTCTCCCCTTTTCCCCATAGTTTGTAAGCTTGCGAGCAGGGCCCTCACTCCTCCTGGTATCTGTTTTGAACTGTATTTCTGTTATGCTGTAATGTCTATTGTCTGTACAAGTCCCCTCTATAATTTGTAAAGCGCTGCGGAATATGTTGGCGCTATATAAATAAAAATTATTATTATTATTATTATTATAACGTCTAACTTGTAGAATGCTAAGCAGCTTGTGGCTGGGCAGGTATCAGTATGAGAGACGGGTATATGGTCAGTTTATGACTTTTTTTTTACCTAATGATCATTCATAATATTCATTATTTATTTTGCTATGTTCCGGTTGTGTCTGATGCTGCACATGTTTGTTTTTTGCATATACATGCATTCTTTTTCCATGTACATGCATTTATTGTGTTGAACAAACTGATTACACAAATTATACGTAGTATAACTATATATGGATATGTAAGTTGTCTTGATAATTGATCCACATTTATGACAGCATAAATATATATATATATATATATATATATATATATATATATATATATATACCTACAAAATCTGTTATTATATCCACTCTGTGACAGATTGTCTTTTGTGGTTGAGTGTTGTTTACAGCAGACCCAACAGGAACATCTAATTTATAGAATGCTTATGCCCGTGTCGGATTGTGAATGCTAAGCAGCTTGAGGCTGGGCAGATATCAGTATGGGAGACAGATATATGGTCAGTTTATGTCTCCTTGAGACTCTTTTTGACCTAATGATCATTCATTATTTACTCTGCTATGCTCCAGTTGGGTCTGATGTTGCATTTACATTTATTTTGTGGAACGAATTGATTACACAAATTACACGTAATATAACTGTATATGGATATGTAGGTTGTCTTAATTGATCCACATTTATGGCAGCGTATATGGTTTTCCCCTTTTGGGAATTAAGATTTTCCATATGTATAATATTTTGGATTTTATGTACCCTAAGCACATTCTCGATCCAGTAGCTGCATCGCTGAAAAAGTGATGCGAAGAAAGTGGGTTCGCTGTTGCGACTCTGGGAGGTGTGCGCGGTTTCGCAGACCAGAGGAAGCCTTTGGATTGGGACATGCGCAGTGAGTGCCTTTCGGTACTTAGACACCGCTGACTGGGAAGGACTTTGGATGACATGCGCAATACTTTCTCCGGAGAAGCGCAAGCCGGGGTTAACTTGGACATGCGCAGTTTGGCCAGCTGGGTGCTCACCAAAGGATTGATTCAACTACGCACATGGAGGAACTCACGATTCACAGCTGCATCGATCTCGCCTATCAATGTTTGATTGATAGGGTCTGGACATTGCGAGTGGACATGGACACTGGTGTGTGCTTTGGGTTGGGGTTCAGCTACTACCGTGATTGGCTTGTGCACTAAAAGGGCATACCTGTGGGGGTGGTTATCGCCGTGGGGACTGTAATGCTGTGTATTGATTGGTGGTATCGCTTTGTTTACAATTTAAGGGATGGGAGCTCTAAAATGATATGATTTACTCATAAGAGCGATCAGAGCTATTTAACTGCCTAGTATGTGAAGGGCCTTTGTGGTAATGACTCTATGGGACCTTTTTTAATATTTTTGTATGCGTGTTAAGGATATTATGTGTTTTTTTCACTTTTGTATTGACACCCTATTGGTGCTTTGTTAATTAGTGGGAGGGGTTATGTGCATATATTGGTGGTTAGAACGCTGTATACTGTGCTTGATAAAGGTCTGTTGACCGAAACGTTGCTACAGGAGGCAGAATAAATGTAAGCTCTTATTTTTTCACCATCCATTGTGGCGCTGTCTTTTTGTTCTTTGTGGTCACAATACACATTAGTCATCCATACACAGGATATGTAATAAATAGCGATGGGCGGATCCGTGGATGTTCAGGTACTAGAACGGAACCTGAACCCGGAACCCTGTGTGACCTCGTGAGAAACACAGGCTCTGATCGGTAGTAAGTTTGATACCACCGGATAGAGAGCTGGAGTTCCCATGCTATGACACAGATGACAGTGTGTGAGCCACCAACTCTAATCGGCGGTAAAATGGTTACCGCCAATCACAGGTATTGGCTGATAAGAGTACTACCCTCATCATCATACGTCTGGTCTCGCTGATAGCAGGTAATGAACTTACTGCCAATCAGAGCCAGTGTTTCTTGCGCTGTCCCATGATGACAGCGTGGGAAATGCCGGATGTTCGGGCTGCCGAACCCAAACAATAACACGGACTTCAGGGAAAGGTCCTTGTTCGGGGTCTGTGCACGGACACTAGGTGTTTGTTACAGACCCCGAACTTTACCGTTCAAGTTCGCCCAGCCCTGTTAATGTTTGATTGAAGTGGGCCCACAAATCATTAGCACAGTGGTCCTGAGTTCCTCCTCACTGTATGGCAACAAATAGAAGTTTGAATGTACTGGGGCCAAGCATACAACCACCACTCTATTCAAGGTCTTTGGAGCTGATGAAAACACCAGAGCTGTTTTTCCAGAAGTCATCCTCATAGAGAATAAATCATATCATATGAATTTGTGAGATAACCCAGTTAAAGCCAGTTTCACCCATCCAACATTCACAGTCTGAATATGGACTGCAACATATGGACCGGTTGCAAATCCCATGACTCCAACTCAACAGCCTTATGTGATGCTATTAAGTTTAAGTTATTAGACCCATGGCTCATCTGTACTCAGACCATTAATGTGAAACTGGGCATTCTTTATTTTATTTCAAGATGGTATCAAGGAAGGTGCTGGTACTGTAAAGTGGCAGCCTGACAAATTTAGGATGGAGGGTGTGTGTCAGCAAGGTGCTTGGCCTCGGTGATACAGGACCTGGAGAAGCAGGCTCCAGCACGGATAGCGCTGAAAGTTGTTTTTTGTTTAATGGGCCAGGATTTTTAGTCCAGGTTTTAGGAACAAGCAGAATAGATTGGTGGGACTGGCCGTTCCCATATCTTTAGGTCTAGGCCTTGGAATGGCCTATTTAAGGCAGTCCAACTGCTTCATTCAGGGTCTGTGTGTGAGACTAGGAAAGGACGCTAATCGTGGTTAGTCTTTGCCAGAGACTGAGAGTGTGGACTTTAACCTGAGTGGGGGAACCTGTATTTGCTGGTGCATAAATTGTTTATTTGTTACGTTATACCTTTGTGTCTGGAAGAGGATATTTTATTTTTGATTTTGCTGAAGTTTATGATCACAAAAAACTTCACCTGTTTGGTCATAACTACATTGGCTTTGTATGCCTGAATCGCTGCCAGCAAGCAAGTGAATCCCCACAGTACACACTTGCAATAAATGTAGTGTCATTGAGCTGATTCCATATTTATTATGGTGAACTATGAGCTGGACATTTTTTAGTGACCTCAATACTAAATTCCTCAATGCCAAGATTGGATTGCTGTTGGTACAACTAAGATGCCTGGAGCAAAGATGCATTTTGAATCAATAGAAAGGCTCTTGGTGATAGAATACTGCTGGAACAACAGTATATGTACAAGGAGATGGTTGTAAATATGGCAAAATGTCAAGAGACAGGCAGAAACCCTCATAATCACAGATGCTAGGAGCTTAGTAACCTGTCAGTTCTATCATTAGCAGTCACTGGTTGCCAAAACTGCCACCAGTCTAGCTGTGGTACCGAATTGTGGCTGCCATGTCAGCTAAGACCAGAAAAGATATCCAGGGAAGCTAATAACACTAGCTAATAACACTAGCGTTCAATGCGTCTTCCATCCTTGGTGGAACACTTTCTTGGTATTCCTGGGTTGTTCCTGATTAAGACATTGCACACAGGGCTGCCACCACGAATTTCAAGGCCCCATACTGTCAACATCTTTATACCCCCTTCAGACTCTGCCCAGGCTCCACCCCAGCTCCGCCTCCACTCCTCAAACCTTCCACAGCCCCACGCCCACTCTTAGAAAAACTCCACTTCTGCACTACGTTCTCACTAGTGATGAGTGAGTATACTCGTTGCTCGGGTTTTCCAGAGCACGCTTGGGTGACCTCCGAGTATTTATGACTACTCGGAGATTTAGTTTTCATGGTGGCAGCTGAATGATTTACAGCTTGTAGCCAGCCTGAGTACATGTGGGGGTTGCCTGGTTGCTAGAGAATCCCCACATGTAATCAAGCTGTCTAGTAGCTCTAAATCATTCAGCTGCCGAGATGAAAACTAAATCTCCGAGCAAGCATAGATACTCAGAGGGCAGCCGAGCGTGCTCTGGAAAACCCGAGCGACGAGTACACTCGATCATCACTAGTCCTCATCAGTCACACATTAATAATTCCCATTGAACACCACATTACAGAAATAGCCATCAGCTTTTGTTTTGCCAAAAGATTTTTTAACCCTACCACCATGACAAGGTAGACTCTTTTGGCAGGGCCCTACCCTACTCTAACCTATTAAAAAATTCTTAAAATATTCAATACTCTTTTTAGGTATGTTTTTATTTATTTTTCTTAAATGTACACTCTGCACCCCATCTTGACTGAAAACAAAACAGAAATGCAGTACACAGGAGCTCTGTATATAGTGTATAGTGTACACACTGGCTCACCAGTGACATCACTAGTTGAAGTCCTTCATCTTCGCTATTCTTCTTTATCTATCACAGACCACCATCACTTCTACCAGCCAGGATTTGTCTCTGCATAAAATGACACTTATATCTAGAGCACCAATTACAGAGCACATTACCCAACTTCTACACTATGCAGCTGAATATAGACAAACACCAACCATTAATCTATATATATAATTGTCTAAGGGTTTTTCCGTCTGTCTGTCTGTCTGTCTTTCTGTCTGTCTGTCTGTCCTGGAAATCCCGCCTCTCTGAGACCGGCACAGCATCGACGTAGAAATCCCTCGACCAATCAGCAACGGGCACAGCGACGATGATGTCATAAAGGACGTAGACATCCCGCGTCTCTGATTGGTCGAGGCAGTCAGGCCTCGACCAATCAGCAATGGGCACAGCGACGATGATGTCATAATGATGTCATAAAGGACGTAGAAATCCCACGTTTCTGATTCAGATGTCATAGTGGTTGCCATGGCGACAATGTCATAAAGGTTGCCTCGACCAATCAGCGACGGGCACAGTCTGCCGCGAATTCTGGAATCATCATTGTCCATATACTACGGGGACATGCATATTCTAGAATACCCGATGCGTTAGAATACCCGATGCCTGGCGGCCTCGACCAATCAGAGACTGGCACAGCATCGACGTAGAAATCCCGCGTCTCTGATTGGTCGAGGCCACCAGGCCTCGACCAATCAGCAACGGGCACAGCGACGATGATGTCATAAAGGACGTAGACATCCCGCGTCTCTGATTGGTCGAGGTCACCAGGCCTCGACCAATCAGCGACGGGCACAGCGACGATGATGTCATAAAGGATGTAGAAATCCCACGTTTCTGATTCAGCGACGGGCACAGTATCGACGTAGATGTCATAATGGTTGCCATGGCGACGATGATGCCATAAAGGTTGCCTCGACCAATCAGCGACGGGCACAGTCTGCCGCGAATTCTGGAATCATCATTGTCCATATACTATGGGGACATGCATCTTCTAGAATACCCGATGCGTTAGAATCGGGCCACAGTCTAGTATATAATAACTAGTTATCATACAAGCTACCATTCTAAATATAAATCAGAATTTACTCTCCTCCACTCCCAATTCATCATTATTTACTGTCCCACAACCCCAGTGTCAATTCACCATCATTTGCTTTCCCCCTCATATTCATTATCACTTGCTGTACTTCACCCTTTATTCATAATCAGTTGCTCTCCCCTGACCCTCAATTCATCACTATTTGATCTCCCCACCATCAATTCATAATTAGCTCTCCCCACCCCCACCTTCAATTCATCATTTGCATTCCCCATCCTCAATTCATCATTATTTACACTCCCCCACCTCAAAACATCATCATTCATAGTCCCCCGTCCCACACCCTCAATTTACCATAATTTGCTTTCATACTTACCTATCATACTATCCCCTGCAGCTCCACTTTTGGACTAGTATCCTGGCAAGTGGCGCACGTACATGCTGTGACATGCTATGATATCATCATGTACGTGCCATCACCAGTGCGTCACACATGAGGCGGAGGTACTCCCTTGGAACTTCTTGGCTGTTTAGTTTTGACAGCCATGAAGCTCCAAGAGGGCTCTCTGTGCTAAGAAGTGCGATGCCGATGGCGGTGCGCCGGCACACGATTCTTTATTATAATCTGGGGCCCAGGGAGCCAAGTTATTTCTGCTAATTGGGCCCCATACACCAGTAAGGGCAGTAATTCCCTGATTGCACATAAGGGATCATGCACACTGACATGGAGCTTGTATGGAGGTGCACAGAAGGGCTACAGAGCAGTACAGTACAGGTTCCACTAAACTCAGTGTGTTCTGACAAACTCTTCACTAATAGCAATGCTTCTAGGGGAGAACACTTATATTTGGCAATAAATGAAACGTGCAACATTACACTACTGAGACACATACCCCTGTGTCCAGACATTATCACTGCAGTAGGAAGCAAAGTGAAGCCATGTGCTTCACACGGCATAGCGTTAAATCATTCAGTTTCATCTCTGTTTTTGGCCCATTTTGCCTAATCATCCTGTACACCTTGCCTTGTACTTAAGCCATGCAATCCCTAATTACACAAATATGGAGCGCCCCCAAGGGCTGTGGGGTACTCGGTACCGGGTCCTTCGGTTCTCAAGGGGTATGTCACGGTGGCTGACCCGGTCCGTGACCCTCGGGAGGTCCGTTGTAAAAGGGGGAAAGGTCTCTAAAGGGATATGTTCGTGATGCCACCTATGGTATTCGATCAGGGTGACCGACGTTGCTTAGGGGTCCGCTGGGATGATGTTATGGCAGCTAGATGGTATACCTTCCCACAGCTGAAGTGTGTCCCCAGGGCTTCGCAGAGTGTAGATGGTGGATGGTGTGAGGCGCAGTGAAGAACGAGGACATATGGTTGCAGTCTCTTTACCTTTTACTGAAGGCTTCATCATCCACAGTCCAGGGCACCAGATCACAGGGCAGGCAGAGTCCGGCTGGTTTGGAGGCAAATCCAGGGTCCCCTTATCCAGGTGGAAATCAGTAGCCTTCCTCTAGCACCTGGGTGTTGTAGTGCCTTACTGCTGAGCCTCTCATAATGTCCTCACAACTATTGTAGATGTTCTAGATGTTTTGTCTCTCTCTGTCCCCCAGATGGATAGGACAAACCCGTATGACCGTTGGCGTGAGTCTTTTTACAGGGACTCTATCATGCCCCAGCCTCTCGTGGGTGCCACCTTGCCTCCTGGGTATAGGGCGGGCAGGTAACATGAAATTAGCTGTCCTGCCGGCCTCTGGAGCAAGGCATAAAGAATTGTTGCTCCCTCGGTGTTCCGGCTACCGGGATCCTGCGCCTCAGAAAGAGGCAGCCTGTGTAGGGCAGAACTCCTTCTAGTTTCCTCTCCTTTTGCTATGACTTCTTCTCACTCTCTACAATACAGTTCTCTGTTCGTGTCTCTTTCTGGAAGCTGCCGCACGTGGGGCAGGCGCAGCTCCTTGGCCTTCTGTCTAGGCCTCTGACAGGATCCCACCCCTGTCAGGAAACAACTAACTGAGCCAAAGCTCAGCCAGCAACTGACTAACTTCCTCCCCAGACCACCAGTTTTAACTAATTGTGAAGAGTGCCCTAATAAATAGGAGCATAGCTCACCCTGGCGGACTGGAGTATGAAATGTGTTGTGTGTTGGTGTTACCTGGCAAAGAGATCTCCTTTATTGCCTTCAAACGTAACATCACTTTCCCTAGAGGAAAATTATATTACTGCAATGACCAGGACCCTGGGGCGCTGCACTTATATGTCACCTGATCTACTTCATCCAATAAACATTCAAGTATATAAAGTTTGGAGTTGGAAAATCTGCTTAAGAATAATGATATGGTCCAAATACTCGCCTGTCTAATAATTTTGCACACAACCCTAAGAAAAACATTTCTCCTGAAAGCTCATGGATGCCAGTGATCCCCCTGCCCATCACATTTCACAACACTGGTTAACAAAACAGACAATTAGCATAATCTAGTGGCCACTAATTATGCGGGGCTTTAATGAATAAACCCAGGAGATTACACTGACATTACATGTCAATCCACGAAACAAAAAAACATTCCTTAGGGATGGGGCCGAGGATGCACAAACTATTTAATTGGCATATGAGTCATTTATTGAATGTTAATTAACTGGAAATGCATTTGTCATGAATGTTTCAACTACAGTAAATGGCGCTACAATGTCATAATAGCAGATTTTGGACATTACAATTAAGTGGATTTCAATAACCACCTTACTTTTATTAAGTTAATTACAGCAGACTCAGTTAATTAGACGGATCACAGCAGTGATTCAGTTCTATTACAGATGATAGGGCTCTTCGCTTCTAAATATCATTTATCCTGTTATTCTAAGGAAAATGGTACTGTATGCCCACTTTATCTTTCTGATAAAAATACTCTTCCATTGTCCTTGATGTATATCCTTATATGTTGAGGAGAATTTTAATACTCATTTTTGGGATGGATTTTGCTGACACTGTGTAAATCATCCATTTTTCTTTTGCCTCAAATGCAATGGTGGATAATCTGTAAATAATCAATTTCGACAAATAGGATATTGACTTCCATATTAGGCATACATAGCCGGATAGGCACTGGCCCATACTGCCAGTAATCCCCCCTTTCCCCAGATCGGGGTCTCTATTATGAATATTACCACCCTGCCTGGAGGAAATCAAGATTTAAAGACCAATATTACTAATAATACCGTTATATAGGATTAAATAATACTGCAATAATAAATAATAATCTTGAAATATCATAGACAAACACCACCAGTCCATAATTAAATATTACCAGCATATACAGTTGTAATAATAGTGCAACACTGATTATGAACCAAAACCACTGCATTAAGACTGATAGTACCACCATACAGTGACCATATAATGGTAATATTCATTCTTCACCAATGCTCTGTAGACTATATACATGTGTACTGTACAGGTTCTTGACAGTAACATTCTTACTGATTGTAGTCATTCATTTTCCTTTTCCATTCATTCCAGAACTCCACACAAAGTGTGATGGACCCCACAGCTTTCCGTCTACAGAATGATGGCCACCACAGCTCCCCCTCCACAGTATTATGGACCCTATAGCTCCATACACAGTGTGATGGACCCCACAGCTCCCCCCATACAGAATGATGGCCACCAAACACAACCCCCTTAGCAGTATTATGGACCCCACAGCTCCCCCCATACAGAATGATGGCCACTACAGCCCCCCATCCACCCCGCAGTATTATGGACCCTACAGTTCGACACACAGTATGATGGACCCCATTGCTCCTCACATACAGTTTGATGGTCAATACAGCCTCCCACAGGTTCTTCACCACCCATTGACTCCCAGGCCTGATAATATAAAGAAGGAAACTAAAAACCAAGCTTATATTGACCTTTTTCTAATTATACATCCATCACAATGTCCATCTTCTTTTCTAGCCAGCATATACAGAGACAGACAGAGTAAGTGGTGGAGCATGCAGCCAATAACAGCTGTAGTAGAGCTGAAAGTTAAAATGATCCTAAGGCCGGAATCACACATGCGAGAAACACGTCCGTGTCTCGCATGTGAAATCCAAGCTCTGGCGCCGGCACTCCAGAGCGGAGCGTGCGGCTCCATGTGTTGCTATGCGGCCGCACTCTCCGACCCACAGTGCCGGCACCAGAGTTTGGATTTCACATGCGAGACACGGACGTGTTTCTCGCATGTGTGATCCCGGCCTAAGACTCCGATACTATTAAATGTGGTACGATCAATGAGGCCCAGCTGGCATTTGCCAGAATTGCCAGAGGGTCAGTCTGGCCTGGAAGCAAATGTCCGGTGTTCAGAGAACACTGTAAATCCAGGGAGCTTCTCTCACAGCTCTACTGTCACCAAATGAGGAGATACTGAGTGGTGTTCTTTCTCTTTCCACCAGGATAGCTGACCTCCAGGAAAGCCGTATTTTCTACCTAAAAGTAGAAACATGCAATATTCACTTTCTCATTTCCTAGCTGTAAATTATTTCTAGTATCTACTAAAGGCGCACATCATCCCACAAGTGTTCCCAGAAACGCCAACCTTCTTGGTGGAGTTATATCTGTAGAAATACCTTTCCCGATATATGATTTTTTTTCTTCTGATGAGCGACCTTACTGAACGGTCTTTCTACCAATCTTTTTAGTGAATTAACAATGGTTCTTGCAATCTTGCTTCCAATGAGAAATGACGCCACCTGAGATGTAACATTTGTCTTGTATCAGAATAAATGAGCGTTTATGAGGCCGGACCAGCTGGGATCTTTGTGATATTTAGACTGGTATTAGACACAGATAATGCCCTGCGCTGATTTTTTTTTTCCCTCTGGTTTTCTGACCGATGCAGTTCATTTTCCTGCAGCAGGTGTGGCCGGTCTTTGTCATACAACTGTGTTATTTAGAATGGAAAGGTCAGCGATGATATTAAAGAAGAATTGACAAATTCTGTGGGGATTCTGTGTTCCAGAGATCCAAAATCTCATTACTTCATTTACACTGGTCTTCTAGGTACAGAGTCAAGTATCCCCTAATACTTTGTAACACTTATAGCATTCATCCACTTAAAGGTGTTTTTAGCAATTTCGAGATCTACTATATAATTGTCTAAGGGTCACTTCCGTCTTTCTGTCCTTCTGTCTGTCTGTCACGGATATTCATTGGTCGTGGCCTCTGTCTGTCATGGAAATCCAAGTCGCTGATTGATCGCGGCAAAACAGCCACGACCAATCAGCGACGGGCACAGTCCGGAAGTCCCGCTCACACAGGGTTAATGCCGGCGGTAACGGACTGCGTTATGCCGCGGATAACGCTCTCCGTAACCGCTGCTATTAACCCTGTGTGACCAACTTTTTACTATTGATGCTGCGTATGCGGCATCAATAGTAAAAAGATCTAATGTTAAAAATAATTTAAAAAAATAAAAAATCGTTATATACTCACCGTCCGTCAGCCCCTCCTCGCAACGCTCCGGTGACTGCGCCATGCATTGCGATCTCGCGAGATGATGATGTATCGGTCTCGCGAGACCACTACGTCATCATCTCGCAAGACCGCAATGCACTCTTGAGACCGGAGCGCACAAGGAGCGTCGGTAACCGCTTCCTGGATCCAGGGGCCAACAGAGGGTGAGTATCTAACTATTTTTTATTTTAATTCTTTTTTTTAACAGGGATATGATGCCCACATTGCTATATACTACGTGGGCTGTGCAATATACTACATGGACTGTGCAATATACTATGTGGGCTGTGCAATATACTACGCGGGCTGGGCAATATACTACGCGGGCTGTGCAATATACTACGTGGACTGTGCAATATACTCCGTGGGCTGAGCAATGTACTGCGTGGGCTGAGCAATGTACTCCGTGGGCTGCGCAATATACTCTGTGGGCTGCGCAATATACTCCGTGGGCTGCGCAATATGCTACGTGGGCTGCGCAATATACTACTTGGGCTGAGCAATGTACTCCGTGGGCTGCGCAATATACTCCATAGGCTGCGCAATAAACTCCGTGGGCTGCGCAATATACTCCGTGGGCGGCACAATATACTCCGTGGGCGGTGCAATATACTACGTGGGCCGCGCAATATACTACGTGGACCGCGCAATGTACTACGTGGGCCGGGCAATATACTACATGGGCCGGGCAATATACTACGTGGCTTGTGCAATATACTACGTGGCCTGTGCAATATACTACGTGGCTGTGCAGTATACTACGTGGGCTGTGCAATATACTACGTGGGCTGTGCAATGTACTACGTGGGCTGTGCAATGTACTACGTGGGCTGTGCAATGTACTACGTGGGCTGTGCAATGTACTGCGTGGGCTGTGCAATGTACTGCGTGGGCTGTGCAATGTACTACGTGGGCTGTGCAATGTACTACGTGGGCTGTGCAATGTACTACGTGGCCTGTGCAATGTACTACGTGGCCTGTGCAATATACTACGTGGCTGTGCAGTATACTACGTGGGCTGTGCAATGTACTACGTGGGCTGTGCAATGTACTACGTGGGCTGTGCAATGTACTACGTGGGCTGTGCAATGGACTACGTGGGCTGTGCAATGCACTGCGTGGGCTGTGCAATGCACTGCGTGGGCTGTGCAATGTACTACGTGGGCTGTGCAATGTACTATGTGGACTGTGCAATGTGCTACGTGGGCTGTGCAATGTGCTACGTGGGCTGTGCAATGTACTACATGGGCTGTGCAATGTACTACGTGGGCTGTGCAATGTACTACATGGGCTGTGCAATATACTACGTGGCTGTGCTATATACTACGTGGGCTGTGCTATACACTATGTGGGCTGTTACATACTACGCATACATATTCTAGAATACCCGATGCGTTGGAATCGGGCTACCATCTAGTATATTATAATTTACATTAAAAATCGTAACCCATCCAAAGGTATATCAAAGAGCATAGTCATATAGTCCTAGATCATGGTGACAATGATATAATGGCATAATCAGTGTTCTAGCCTAAAATAAAACCGATCCCTGGTATCTCAAACTTTAAGTGGTTGAGCCTTTCAACATATTGGTTATTTGCAATAGGTTTCCATAGACATGCAGTCATGAGAAAAAAACTAAGTACACCTGTCACAACTTCTCTGTCCCTAACATTGGGGGGGTGCCCTAGCTTGCCCTTTTCCCCAGGATACTTCTGAAGGTGAAGATTCCGGGGCCGCCACCCTTTGCCTTATCTCCTGAATCAGCCCTCCGTCTGTTTCGTTACCCCAACCAGGGAAGAGGGGAGCTTCTGTGCACTGCAGTACACCAACCCGATGAACAAGGCAACACAAACAAGGGTAAAGGAAAACACCTAGCATACAAATATTCACTCACATATAACAGAAGAATGCTCAGAGGAGTGAAATACGGGGAAAAAAACAAAGTATGAAGAGGGAAGGGAATTACCACACTTGCAAACCCACGCAACAGTCACAGATAACTCCTCCAGACTCCTTATCATGAAAACACCTGTCCTCCAAGACATGCATCTTAAGCTAGCTCTGACATAGGTTTGAATCAGGACCCAGATTATAAAGGGGATAGGAGTGACTAACTGAGCTCAACTGAGAGCTCAGACTTCCAGAGTTTCCAACATGGCTGATTAACCCCTATTCTGTCAAAATAAATAAAACACCATTAAAAAAGGTGAAGTGCTTCTTTTCAGAGCAGGAGTAGGAGCAATCAGACGCTGCGTCTTCTGGCTCCTCTCTGTTGTGGTAACCCCATGACAATACCCTCTTTGAACTCTATAGTATTATAGTCATTAAAAATCTACCGTATTTGATTCTTAGAAGGTCTTTATATTAGGTCATTAATACCCAAGATGAACAGCACCTCAACAAATTACACAATGTCTTTAACAAAACTGAGTCCAAAATGCAGATGTAATATGTAACTATGGCACCCCATGAGTCTGGTTGCCACAGTGGCATTGCCTCTTTACAGGGGGTGATGTCATGCCTGGAAGCAAGGAGGGATCCCCTTTCCAGGTGCATCAGCATGCAACACCTTTCCTACTCCAGACCAGATGGAGGAGCTTTAACACCTGATTTCAGGGGAGCTTCCCTATAAGTTCTGTCCTGGAGACGAGGTTAGTTAGTTAGTCTGAGATGGTGAAGGAGGAAGAGGCAAGTGAGGAGAACCTGGGGGATTGGAGCTGCGACTGACCTCACCCCAGAACTGAGTGCCAAAGACCAGACACCAGAGTCCATGGTTGTGTGGGAACTGCAGGCCCAGCAACTAAAACCAGAGGGCAGGAGATTGCAGGTCTCCTGGCCCCAGCTTACACCCTGAGGCACAGCAGCATACGAGAGCCCGGAGTCACCACAAGGGAGTGATACCTGGAACAGGCTCAAGCTGCCTGCCATGCGGGTACTGTTCCATTTAATGGACAGATTGAGAGAGGAACTTGAATAGAGCATAAATCATCAACAATCCAGAGAACGGTGCAGTAGGGAGGCCTCCAAACCCACCTGGCTAGGTGAATTCTGAATTGCTTCCAGGCTGGCGGGATCTCCAATACCACCTGTTACCAGTGCTCCAGACTGCACCTTTAACCAGGAATTAAAGGTAAATAAAACTGCAGCCCTTGTGTCCTCTAGTCATTGCCTGTACCCTCAGTCCTGCACCCCAACATCCACGATCCCTGATAGACTGTACTCGTAACCCTGGGCCCTTGTTCCACCTGTGGGGAGCAGAACAATCTCAGCTGTGACACCATCGGCCCCAGCAGTCCCCTTAAGCAGCATCGGCTACCTATTGCGGAACACCACAGGTGGCATCACATGAAATCCCCTACAAACATTCCCTCATCATTTTTATTGCGCGCCCAGGGCCACGGACCGGGTCACTCCTGCCGTGACCACCCCTTTAAGAATCGTCCGACCCAGTTCAGAGTACCCCATGGTCCTAGTGGGTGTCACATAACAAATTAAGTACACCCCATGCATCAATAGCTTGTAGATCCACATTTAGAAACAATAAGTTGAATTAATGGTTTTCTGAATCATTTGACCAGTCTCTCACATGGTTTTGGAGGGATTTTGGCTCACTCTTCCTTAAAACATTGCTCAAGTTCATTGAGGTTTGTGGGCATTCATTAATGCATAGTTCTTTTAACCCCTCTGTGACCTTAGACGTACTATCCCGTCGAGGTGCCCTGGGCTTATCTGACCCTGGACGGGATAGTACGTCATAGCCGATCGGCCGCGCTCACGGGGGGAGCGCGGCCGATCGCGGCCGGGTGTCAGCTGCTTATCGCAGCTGACATCCGGCACTATGTGCCAGGAGCGGTCACGGACCGCCCCCGGCACATTAACCCCTGGCACACCGCGATCAAAGATGATCGCGATGTGCCGGCGGTGCAGGGAAGCACCGCGCAGGGAGGGGGCTCCCTGCGGGCTTCCCTGAGACCCCCGGAGCAACGCGATGTGATCGCGTTGCTGCGAGGGTCTCACCTCCCTCCCTGCCCAGTCCAGCCCCGGATCCAAGATGGCCGCGGATCCGGGTCCTGCAGGGAGGGAGGTGGCTTCACAGAGCCTGCTCAGAGCAGGCACTGTGAAGCCTGCAGCGCTGCATGTCAGATCAGTGATCTGACAGAGTGCTGTGCAAACTGTCAGATCACTGATCTGTGATGTCCCCCCCTGGGACAAAGTAAAAAAGTAAAAAAAAAATTTTCCAAATGTGTAAAAAAAATAAAAAAAAATATTCCAAAATAATGAAAAAAAAAAAAAATATTATTCCCATAAATACATTTCTTCATCTAAATAAAAAAAAAAAAACAATAAAAGTACACATATTTAGTATCGCCGCGTCCGTAACGACCCGACCTATAAAACTGTCCCACTAGTTAACCCCTTCAGTAAACATTGTAAGGAAAAAAAAAAAAAAACGAGGCAAAAAACAACGCTTTATTATCATACCGCCGAACAAAAAGTGGAATAACACGCGATCAAAAGGACAGATATAAATAACCATGGTACCGCTGAAAGCGTCGTATTGTCCCGCAAAAAACGAGCCGCCATACAGCATCATCAGCAAAAAAATAAAAAAGTTATAGTCCTGAGAATAAAGCGATGCAAAAATAATTATTTTTTCTGTAAAATAGTTTTTATCGTATAAAAGCACCAAACCATAAAAAAATGATATAAATGAGGTGTCGCTGTAATCGTACTGACCCGAAGAATAAAACTGATTTATCAATTTTACCAAACGCGGAACGGTATAAACGCCTCCCCCAATAGAAATTCATGAATAGCTGGTTTTTGGTCATTCTTCCTCACAAAAATCGGAATAAAAAGCGATCAAAAAATGTCACGTGCCCGAAAATGTTTTCAATAAAAACATCAACTCGTCCCGCAAATAACAAGACCTCACATGACTCTGTGGACCAAAATATGGAAAAATTATAGCTCTCAAAATGTGGTATTGCAAAAAATATTTTTTGCAATAAAAAGCGTCTTTCAGTGTGTGACGGCTGCCAATCATAAAAATCCGCTAAAAAACTCGCTATAAAAGTAAATCAAACCCCCCTTCATCACCCCCTTAGTTATGGAAAAATAAGAAAAATGTATTTATTTCCATTTTCCCATTAGGGCTAGGGTTAGGGCTAGGGCAAGGGTTAGGGCTAGGGTTAGGGCTAGGGTTAGGGCTAGGGTTAGGGTTAGGGCTAGGGTTAGGGCTAGGGCTAGGGTTAGGGCTAGGGTTAGGGTTAGGGCTAGGGTTAGGGTTAGGGCTAGGGCTAGGGTTAGGGCTAGGGTTAGGGCTAGGGTTAGGGCTAGGGTTAGGGTTAGGGCTAGGGTTAGGGTTGGGGCTACAGTTAGGGTTGGGGCTAAAGTTAGGGTTAGGGTTTAGATTACATTTACAGTTGGGAATAGGGTTGGGATTAGGGTTAGGGGTGTGTCAGGGTTAGAGGTGTGGTTAGGGTTACCGTTGGAATTAGGGTTAGGGGTGTGTTTAGATTAGGGTTTCAGTTATAATTGGGGGGTTTCCACTGTTTCGGCACATCAGGGGCTCTCCAAACACGACATGGCGTCCGATCTCAATTCCAGCCAATTCTGCGTTGAAAAAGTAAAACAGTGCTCCTTCCCTTCCGAGCTCTCCTGTGTGCCCAAACAGGGGTTTACCCCAACATATGGGGTATCAGCGTACTCAGGACAAATTGGACAACAACTTTTGTGGACCAATTTCTCCTGTTACCCTTGGGAAAATACAAAACTGGGGGCTAAAAAATAATTTTTGTGGGAAAACAAAAAGATTTTTTATTTTCACGGCTCTGCGTTATAAACTGTAGTGAAACACTTGGGGGTTCAAAGTTCTCCCAACACATCTAGATAAGTTCATTGAGGGGTCTAGTTTCCAATATGGGGTCACTTGTGGGGGGTTTCTACTGTTTAGGTACATTAGGGGCTCTGCAAACGCAATGTGACGCCTGCAGACCAATACATCTAAGTCTGCATTCCAAATGATGCTCCTTCCCTTCCGAGCCCTCCCATGCGCCCAAACGGTGGCTCCCCCCCACATATCGGGTATCAGCGTACTCAGGACAAATTGGACAACAACATTTAGGGTCCAATTTCTCCAGCTAACCTTGGAAAAATACAAAACTGGGGGCTAAAATATAATTTTTGTGGAAAAAAAAATATTTTTTATTTGCACGGCTCTGCGTTATAAACTGTAGTGAAATACTTGGGGGTTCAAAGCTCTCACAACACATCAAGATGAGTTCCTTAGGGGGTCTACTTTCCAAAATGGTGTCACTTGTGGGGGGTTTCTACTGTTTAGGTACATTAGGGGCTCTGCAAACGCAATGTGACACCTGCAGACCATTCCATCTAAGTCTGCATTCCAAATGGCGCTCCTTCCCTTCCGAGCCCTCCCATGCGCCCAAACGGTGGTTCCCCCCCACATATGGGGTATCAGCGTACTCAGGACAAATTGGACAACAACTTTTGGGGTCCAATTTCTCCTGTTACCCTAGGGAAAATACAAAACTGGGGGCTAAAAAATAATTTTTGTGGGAAAAAAAATTTGTTTTATTTTTATGGCTCTGCATTATAAACTTCTGTGAAGCCCTTGGTGGGTCAAAGTGCTCACCACACATCCAGATAAGTTCCTTAGGGGGTCTACTTTCCAAAATGGTGTCACTTGTGGGGGGTTTCAATGTTTAGGCACATCAGGGGCTCTCCAAACGCAACATGGCGTTCCATCTCAATTCCGGTCAATTTTGCATTGAAAAGTCAAACGGCGCTCCTTCCCTTCCGAGCTCTCCCATGCGCCCAAACAGTGGTTTACTGCCACATATGGGGTATCAGCGTACTCAGGACAAATGGGACAACAACTTTTGAGGTCCAATTTCTTCTCTTACCCTTGGAAAAATAAAAAATTGGGGGCAAAAATATAATTTTTGTGAAAAAATATGATTTTTTATTTTTACGGTTCTGCATTATAAACTTCTGTGAAGCACTTGGTGGGTCAAAGTGCTCACCACACCTCTAGATAAGTTCCTTAGGGGGTCTACTTTCCAAAATGGTGTCACTTGTGGGGGGTTTCAATGTTTAGGCACATCAGTGGCTCTCCAAACGCAACAAGGCGTCCCATCTCAATTTCTGTCAATTTTGCATTGAAAAGTCAAACGGCGCTCCTTCCCTTCCGAGCTCTCCCATGCGCCCAAACAGTGGTTTACTGCCACATATGGGGTATCAGCGTACTCAGGACAAATTGGACAACAACTTTTGGGGTCCATTTTCTCCTGTTACCCTTGGTAAAATAAAACAAATTGGAGCTGAAGTAAATTTCTTGTGTAAAAAAGTTAAATGTTCATTTTTATTTAAACATTCCAAAAATTCCTATTAAACACCTGAAGGGTTAATAAACTTCTTGAATGTGGTTTTGAGTACCTTGAGGGGTGCAGTTTTTAGAATGGTGTCACACTTGGGCATTTTCTATCATATAGACCCCTCAAAATGACTTCAAATGAGACGTGGTCCCTAAAAAAAAATGGTGTTGTAAAAATGAGAAATTGCTGGTCAACTTTTAACCCTTATAACTCCCTAACAAAAAAAAAAATTGGTTCCAAAATTATGCTGATGTAAAGGAGACATGTGGGAAATGTTACTTATTAAGTATTTTGTGTGACATATCTCTGTGATTTAATTGCATAAAAATTCAAAGTTTGAAAATTGCGAAATTTTCAAAATTTTCGCCAAATTTCCATTTTTTTCACAAATAAACGCAGGTACTATCAAAGAAATTTTACCACTATCATGAAGTACAATATGTCACGAGAAAACAATGTCAGAATCACCAGGATCCGTTGAAGCGTTTCGGAGTTATAACCTCATAAAGGGACAGTGGTCAGAATTGTAAAAATTGGCCTGGTCATTGACGTGCAAACCACCCTTGGGGGTAAAGGGGTTAAAGGGAATCTATCAACTGGTTTTTGTTATGTAAGCTGAAAGCTGCATAATGTAGGGGCAGATACCCTGATTCCAGCAATATGTTGCGTACTAGCTTGTGTTTTGTTGTTTTAATAAAATGAGTGTTTTATCAGCAGGATATTATCAGTAGAGGACTAGCTGCCTCATGCCACCTAGTCAACCTGCTCTGTGTAACCGTGCACCACACCACTCATTAGTAGCTTTCTATCAATGTTCAGTGTACACAGAAAGCTGTCAGTTAGTGGTGTGGGGGGGCTTACGCAGCTCAGCATTCTGAGTGAGCACTGGTACATCTGCAGCAGTGACAACAGTGATTAAATCAAAAGTACTCCAAGCAGTCCACTAGGCCATGGAACACCTTTGTTTCAGCCATTCTCATTTGGTGGTGTGCTTAGAATCGTAGTTTGGCCAAGCTTTAGATTTGAATAGATGGTGTCATTTTTGACTCTAGAATACTTTGATATACAGAGAAGTTCAGTAATGAATCAATGACTGCAAGGTGCCCAGGTCCCTTAGCTGTAAAAAAAAAAAAGCCCAAGTCATCACCCCTCCACCACCGTGCTTGACAGTTGGTATGAGGTATTTGTGCTGATACGCTAGATGGTCTTCAACAAACATGGCACAGGACATTATGGCCAAACATCTCCACTTTGGTTTTGTTTATGTAAAGGACGTTGTTCGGAAAGACTTATTTTTTTCTGACTTTTTCCTGGCAACCATTCCAAACAAGTCACACTTGTTTAGTTTTTAACTTAGTACTGTAATGATCTTGAACATTCAACATGCGGAGGCCTTTAACGTCTCAGTTATAACAGTTTTTTTTATGCAGTTTCTCTGAGCATCGGATATAAGTTGAACTTATCTAATTTTAAGACCTTCTGAGGACCAGAATTTTTTATTACGTCCTGATATGTAAAACCATAGAATTCATAGAGGGTAGTCTTTCTCATGATCAGTGACGTAACTATAGTCTGATGGCCCCAATGCAAGATTTGGACGGGGCCCCCCCCGTCTTGACTAAATTGTATGTGTGTATATATATATATATATATGTATATTATATATGTATATGTCCTCCATCCTGGTATATATGTCCCTCGTCCTGGACCCATCCTGGTATACATATCTCCCATTTTGCTATGTGTCCGTTTTCCTGGGCCCAATCCTGGTATTTATCCTCCATCTTGGTATATGTCCACCATTCTGTCGCTGTTCTTTAACATGTAGAAAACTATAAACCATTATACTCACCAGGAGCGTACATAGAAGTCATGGGGCTCCATAGGAGAAGTATAATGTACCTCCCCATTGTCCTCCATATAGTATAATGCATCCCATAGTCCTCCATATAATATACTCCACAGCTCATAATTATCCATGTAGTATAACGCACAGCCCATAGTGATCCGTAAAGTATAATGCATCCCCATAGTCATCCATAAAGTATAATGCATCCCCATAGTCACCCATGTACTAGTATGGCCACTGATTTTTTTTTTTTTTAAATACTCACCTTCCCTTTGTTCCCCACCACGCACGTCCTCTTGAGAAGCAGGCAGCTGACTTCTGAGTGTGATGGGAGTGTGTGACGCCACTGCCATGCTCCCGTCACATGCATGCCGACATCAGCTGCTGGCCTCTGATTGGCCGGCAGCATGTAACATAGTAACATAGTTAGTAAGGCCGAAAAAAGACATTTGTCCATCCAGTTCAGCCTATATTCCATCATAATAAATACCCAGATCTACGTCCTTCTACAGAACCTAATAATTGTATGATACAATATTGTTCTGCTCCAGGAAGACATCCAGACCTCTCTTGAACCCCTCGACTGAGTTCGCCATCACCACCTCCTCAGGCAAGCAATTCCAGATTCTCACTGCCCTAACAGTAAAGAATCCTCTTCTATGTTGGTGGAAAAACCTTCTCTCCTCCAGACGCAAAGAATGCCCCCTTGTGCCCGTCACCTTCCTTGGTATAAACAGATCCTCAGCGAGATATTTGTATTGTCCCCTTATATACTTATACATGGTTATTAGATCGCCCCTCAGTCGTCTTTTTTCTAGACTAAATAATCCTAATTTCGCTAATCTATCTGGGTATTGTAGTTCTCCCATCCCCTTTATTAATTTTGTTGCCCTCCTTTGTACTCTCTCTAGTTCCATTATATCCTTCCTGAGCACCGGTGCCCAAAACTGGACACAGTACTCCATGTGCGGTCTAACTAGGGATTTGTACAGAGGCAGTATAATGCTCTCATCATGTGTATCCAGACCTCTTTTAATGCACCCCATGATCCTGTTTGCCTTGGCAGCTGCTGCCTGGCACTGGCTGCTCCAGGTAAGTTTATCATTAACTAGGATCCCCAAGTCCTTCTCCCTGTCAGATTTACCCAGTGGTTTCCCGTTCAGTGTGTAATGGTGACATTGATTCCTTCTTCCCATGTGTATAACCTTACATTTATCATTGTTAAACCTCATCTGCCACCTTTCAGCCCAAGTTTCCAACTTATCCAGATCCATCTGTAGCAGAATACTATCTTCTCTTGTATTAACTGCTTTACATAGTTTTGTATCATCTGCAAATATCGATATTTTACTGTGTAAACCTTCTACCAGATCATTAATGAATATGTTGAAGAGAACAGGTCCCAATACTGACCCCTGCGGTACCCCACTGGTCACAGCGACCCAGTTAGAGACTATACCATTTATAACCACCCTCTGCTTTCTATCACTAAGCCAGTTACTAACCCATTTACACACATTTTCCCCCAGACCAAGCATTCTCATTTTGTGTACCAACCTCTTGTGCGGCACGGTATCAAACGCTTTGGAAAAATCGAGATATACCACGTCCAATGACTCACCGTGGTCCAGCCTATAGCTTACCTCTTCATAAAAACTGATTAGATTGGTTTGACAGGAGCGATTTCTCATAAACCCATGCTGATATGGAGTTAAACAGTTATTCTCATTGAGATAATCCAGAATAACATCCCTCAGAAACCCTTCAAATATTTTACCAACAATAGAGGTTAGACTTACTGGCCTATAATTTCCAGGTTCACTTTTAGAGCCCTTTTTGAATATTGGCACCACATTTGCTATGCGCCAGTCCTGCGGAACAGACCCTGTCGCTATAGAGTCCCTAAAAATAAGAAATAATGGTTTATCTATTACATTACTTAGTTCTCTTAGTACTCGTGGGTGTATGCCATCCGGACCCGGAGATTTATCTATTTTAATCTTATTTAGCCGGTTTCGCACCTCTTCTTGGGTTAGATTGGTAACCCTTAATATAGGGTTTTCATTGTTTCTTGGGATTTCACCTAGCATTTCATTTTCCACCGTGAATACCGTGGAGAAGAAGGTGTTTAATATGTTAGCTTTTTCCTCGTTATCTACAACCATTCTTTCCTCACTATTTTTTAAGGGGCCTACATTTTCAGTTTTTATTCTTTTACTATTGATATAGTTGAAGAACAGTTTGGGATTAGTTTTACTCTCCTTAGCAATGTGCTTCTCTGTTTCCTTTTTGGCAGCTTTAATTAGTTTTTTAGATAAAGTATTTTTCTCCCTATAGTTTTTTAGAGCTTCAATGGTGCCATCCTGCTTTAGTAGTGCAAATGCTTTCTTTTTACTGTTAATTGCCTGTCTTACTTCTTTGTTTAGCCACATTGGGTTTTTCCTATTTCTAGTCCTTTTATTCCCACAAGGTATAAACCGCTTACACTGCCTATTTAGGATGTTCTTAAACATTTCCCATTTATTATCTGTATTCTCATTTCTGAGGATATTGTCCCAGTCTACCAGATTAAGGGCATCTCTAAGCTGTTCAAACTTTGCCTTCCTAAAGTTCAATGTTTTTGTGACTCCCTGACAAGTCCCCCTAGTGAAAGACAGGTGAAACTGTACAATATTGTGGTCGCTATTTCCTAGATGCCCGACCACCTGCAGATTTGTTATTCTGTCAGGTCTATTAGATAGTATTAGGTCTAAAAGTGCTGCTCCTCTGGTTGGATTCTGCACCAATTGTGAAAGATAATTTTTCTTGGTTATTAGCAGAAACCTGTTGCCTTTATGGGTTTCACAGGTTTCTGTTTCCCAGTTAATATCCGGGTAGTTAAAGTCCCCCATAACCAGGACCTCATTATGGGTTGCAGCTTCATCTATCTGCTTTAGAAGTAGACTTTCCATGGTTTCTGTTATATTTGGGGGTTTGTAACAGACCCCAATGAGAATTTTGTTACCATTTTTCCCTCCATGAATTTCAACCCATATGGACTCGACATCCTCATTCCCTTCGCTAATATCCTCCCTTAAAGTGGACTTTAGACAAGACTTTACATAGAGACAAACCCCTCCTCCTCTCCGATTTTTACGATCCTTTCTAAACAGACTGTAACCCTGTAAGTTAACTGCCCAGTCATAGCTTTCATCTAACCATGTCTCGGTTATTCCCACTATGTCAAAGTTACCTGTAGATATTTCTGCTTCTAGTTCTTCCATCTTGTTTGTCAGGCTTCTGGCGTTTGCGAGCATGCAGTTTAGAGGATTTTGTTTTGTTCCAATCTCCTCACTGTGGATTGTTTTAGAAATGTTCTTACCTCCCTTCTGAGTATGTTTTCCTGGGTCGTCTTTGTTCGAGTCTAATGTTTTTCTTCCCGTCCCCTCTTCTTCTAGTTTAACGCCCTCCTGATGAGTGTAGCGAGTCTTCTGGCGAATGTGTGTTTCCCAGGTTTGTTGAGGTGTAGTCCGTCTCTGGCGAGGAGTCCATCATACCAGTAATTCACACCGTGGATTGTGGTGCGCGGACTCGATATGTCTGTGTGCCGCAATACACTTCAACTGGATGTGCATCCGAGGATGCACATTTAGTTGAAGTTTGTGCTGCCATCAGCGGGCCTCTAACCCGCTGGACCAGGTCGCAGTGGCGACCGCGATAGTTACCCCTCTACTCATGATTGTATACACTTGGATTCACCAACATACAAATTAGCAGATGGGAGAGACCCATTTCTCAAACCATACCTCCATGATTGTTTTAGTTGAACCAAAGAGCTGGACAATTAACGCTCATATAAATCTAACTTGTCTGTTGGAAATGTGTTATAAGGTAAAATTAAATGTAAGACAATTAATGATATAAGCTTTCCCACTTTATGAAAAGCGAAGTCAATCTAAAACAAGTATGATAGCTTTTCCAGGAATATTCTGAGGTTGGGTAAGGAGGGCACTTCAGATCTGACATATGGCTTTTCTTGCTGTTGCTTCAAAGATTAAAGGGACTCTCACCTCAAATTGGCGGGATATGTATATGACTTTTTACCTGTCCGATGGGCAGCGTTTCATCTTCATTTCTCCACCCCATCCGCCCCTGTTGTCCACAATCTGTTAGTCAAATAGAGTACTTGTGCTCTATAGTTGGCGCATGCGCAATGCAATCTTTGGTCGCACACGCGCAGTATGCTTTGCCCAACTGCGGGCAAAGCCAAAATGCATTACTGCGCATGCGCCCGCTCCCTATGTCCCGCAACACAGCGAAACACTTCCGGGACATAGTGCGCAGGCGCATGCGCAGTAATGCTTTTCGGCTTTGCCCGCAGTTGGGCAAAGCATACTGCGCGTGCGTGACTGAAGATTGCATTGTGCACGCGCCAACTAAGGAGCACAGGTACTCTAATTCACTAACATATTGCGGACAACAGGGTTGGCAGGGTGGAGAAATGAAGATGAAACGCCGCCCATCGGACAGGTAAAAAGTCATTTAAATATCCCGCCAATATAAGGTGACAGCTTCCCTTTAAATTATGCAGTTTCCTAGTTCCGAGAACATCCATGTATCTATTGGGTCTACAATCCAAATACCGAGGCTAATCAACCATGGCTGGGTGAGGAGGTGGTCTAGAATGGTCTAAAGCGAGAGGGGGTCCTTTTTTCTGCAAAGGGGCCATTTGGATATTTATACCATCCTTTGGGGGCCGTACAACTTGTGCTCTAACTCTGCCCACAAAATACGTCGTGATGCAGGCACTGGTGTCAGGACGTAATCTTTTATTGCATGCACCTCAGCGTTCAGTAGTGAATACTGAGGCACATGCTCACAAAGCAGGATGAATGTAAAAGGCCGGTGGCCATCAAAACACATCTGCCAGCCCAAGCACTGTGCTCCACAGAAATCTGCCAGGGAGCTGGAGGAAACTGAGGATCCCCACCCCTGGTCTAAAGCATTGGTCACAGCTGCTTTGATTTTTCATACGTTTTTTGTTGACTGTCTATTTGGTATATCTTAAAGACATCTGTTCAGGTGAAAAAACACCAAAGTTCACACTATGGTCTATATTAGGGTTGAGCGAAACGGATCGTTCATTTTCATAAGTCGCCGACTTTTGGCAAAGTCAGGTTTCATGAAACCCGACCCGATCCCTGTGTGGGCTCGGCCATGCGGTACGCGACTTTCGCGCCAAAGTCGCGTTTCAATGACGCGAAAAGCGCCATTTCTCAGCCAATGAAGGTGGACGCAGAGTGTGGGCAGCGTGATGACATAGGTCTCAGTCCCCACCATCTTAGAGAAGGGCATTGCAGTGATTGGCTTGCTGTCTGCGGCGTCACAGGGGCTATAAAGGGGCGTTCCCGCCGACCGCCATCTTACTGCTGCTGATCTGAGCATAGGGAGAGGTTGCTGCCGCTTCGTCAGAAGCAGGGATAGCGTTAGGCAGGGTCCATTAACCCCCAAACCGCTTGTGCTGTAGCGATTTCCACTGTCCAACACCACCTTTTGTTTGCAGGGACAGTGGAGGCTACATTTTTTTTTCCTCAGCGCTGTAGCTCATTGGGCTGCCCTAGAAGGCTCCCTGATAGCTGCATTGCTGTGTGTACGCCGCTGTGCAAACCAACTGCTTTTTTCAAAGCACAAATCCTGTTGTTGCTTCCTTTCTGCACAGCTATCTTGTTTGTTTGTCCACACTTTTGATTTAATTTGTGCAGCAGTCCACTCCTTGTTATTGCTGCCTGCCATACATCGCTGAGATAACTGCAGGGAGATAGTAATTGTAGGACAGTCCCTTTTTTTTTTTTTTCTCGTTACATCTCTTCAAGCCACTTTCTGCCACAGAAAATATACTCTAATAGAGTGGCCCACATTTATTCACTAGTCTCCCTGAATAAAAAAAAAGGGTGCAGATTAAAATTGGCAAATCTGCATCAGTGGCAGTCCTGAGTGTGGCATCTGTGTGTCATTTTCTGGCACAGAAAACATACAGTCTAACAGTGGGCCTGATTTCTTGCCAATTCTCCCAGAAATAAAAAAAAAAAAAATAGTGGGAGACTAATATTGGCATTTGTGCTTCAGTGTCAGTCGTGTGTGCCATCTCTCTCAAATTATGGGGCACAGAAAGCCAAGTATCTATAATACTGTTTTTTTTTTTTTTTTTTATTCTCCCTTAAAAAAAATAGTGGGAGATTAATATTGGCATTTGTGCTTGAGTGCCAGTCGTGTGTGCCATCTCTCTCAAATTGTGGGGCACAGATGGCCTAGTGTCTAATACTGTTTTTTTTTCTTTTAAATTCTCCCTGAAAAAAAATAAATAGTGGGAGATTAATATTGGCATTTGTGCTTCAGTGCCAGTCGTGTGTGCCATCTCTCTCAAATTGTGGGACACAGAAAGCTTAGTGTCTATAATACTGTTTTTTTTTTTGTTTTTTAATTCTCCCTTAAAAAAAAATAGTGGGAGATTAATATTGGCATTTGTGCTTCAGTGCCAGTCGTGTGTGCCATCTCTCTCAAATTGTGGGGCACAGAAAGCCTAGTGTCTAATACTGTTTTTTTGTTTGTTTTTAAATTCTCCCTGAAAAAAAAAAAATAGTGGGAGATTAATATTGGTATTTGTGCTTCAGTGCCAGTCGTGTGTGCCATCTCTCCCAAATTGTGGGGCACAGAAAGCCTAGTGTCTATAATACTGTTTTTTTTTTGTTTTTAAATTCTCCCTGAAGAAAAAAAAATTAGTGGGAGATTAATATTGGCATTTGTGCTTGAGTGACAGTCCTGCGCATGTGGCATCTCTCTCATTTTGTGCCACAGAAAACCGAGTGTGTAACATTGTGCCTGATTTTCCCTGCAGTCTCACCCACCTATAAAGGGATATCTAAATCCTACTGAAGTTTGAGTTCACCTTGTAAGTTGTTTTACAGTAACAAATACCATTACTTTGGTTACGTTTTGCAAACAATGAGGAAGTCTGGTGGAAGAGGTCGTGGCCGAGGGCAGTCATTGCCAGCTGGTAATGATGGTAGTGGTGGTGGAGCATCAGGTGGTCGTGGGAAAAGCAATATAGCACCTAAGTCTCGAGTTGTGGAGCCAGGTTCGTCGTCTGGCTACACAAGGCCTCGAACGCTCCCTTTTCTTGGAGTAGGAAAACCCCTTTTAAAGCCGGAGCAACAAGAGCAAGTTGTGGCTTTCCTTGCTGACTCAGCCTCTAGCTCTTTTGCCTCCTCTTCTGAAACTGGTAAATGTAAAAGCAGCGCGTCGTTAGTGGATGTTCACGGTCAGGGACAAGTCGCTTCCTTGTCCTCTTCAGCAAAAACAACAACAGAGAAGGATGCGTCAGGCGACACAATGGGTTACTCCATGGAGCTCTTTACACATACCGTTCCTGGGTTAGAAAGTGAAACAGTTAACAGGCCATGCCCATTACAAGTTGAATCGGACATGGAGTGCACAGATGCACAGCCACAGCCAGATTACTATGCTGTTCCTTTGACTCAGACCACAACATTGCCCTCGCAGTGTACTGATCCAGAATCAGACCCTGATGAGACTATGGTGCCCCGTCACTAACGCTATACCACCGGCTTACACGGTGACACAGACGAAGTTGCACACGAGATAGAAGAGGAGGTCATAGATGACCCAGTTGTTGACCCCGATTGGCAGCTATTGGGGGAACAGGGTGCAGGCGGCAGTAGTTCAGAAGCGGAGGAGGAGGGGTCGCAGCAGGCATCAACATCACAACAGGTTCCATCTGCCAGGCCCGTATCTGGCCCAAAACGCGTGGCAAAGCCAAAACAAGTTGGAGGACAGCGTGGCCATCCGATTAAAGAAGCTCAGTCTGCAATGCCTGAAAAGGTATCCGATGATAGAAAGAGTGCAGTCTGGCATTTTTTAAAACAACATCCAAATGATCAGCGCAAAGTCATCTGTCAAAAATGTTCAACTACCTTAAGCAGAGGTCAGAATCTGAAAAGTCTAAATACAAGTTGCATGCATAGACATTTAACCACCATGCATTTGCAAGCCTGGACTAACTACCAAACGTCCCTTAAGGTTGTATGTTGTGAATTCTGTTGTCGGGCTCCCTCCTGTGGTCATGATTGGTACTTCGGCTGGTTCTGTCCATGGACTTTCTCTGGTGGCTGTGGGTGTTTCTGAGTTTCCTTCCACAGGTGACGAGGTTGATTCGTTGGCTGGCTGCTCTATTTAACTCCACTTAGATCTTTGCTCCATGCCACCTGTCAATGTTCCAGTATTGGTCTGGTTCGCTCCTGGATCGTTCTTGTGACCTGTCTTCCCAGCAGAAGCTAAGTGACTGCTTGTTTTTCTCTGGTTTGCTATTTTTCTGTCCAGTTTGCTATTTTGATTGTTGTCTTGCTTGCTGGAAGCTCTGGGACGCAGAGGGAGCGCCTCCGCACCGTGAGTCGGTGCGGAGGGTCTTTTTGCCCCCTCTGCGTGGTCTTTTTGTAGGTTTTTGTGCTGACCGCAAAGCTACCTTTCCTATCCTCAGTCTGTTCAGTAAGTCGGGCCTCACTTTGCTTAATCTATTTCATCTCTGTGTTTGTATTTTCATCTTTACTCACAGTCATTATATGTGGGGGGCTGACTTTTCCTTTGGGGAATTTCTCTGAGGCAAGGTAAGCTTTATTTTTCTATCTTTAGGGCTAGCTAGTTACTTAGGCTGTGCCGAGTTGCATAGGGAGCGTTAGGAGCAATCCACGGCTATTTCTAGTGTGGTTGATAGGTTTAGGGATTGCGGTCAGCAGAGTTCCCACGTCCCAGAGCTCGTCCTTTATTATCAGTAACTATCAGGTCATTCCGTGTGCTCTTAACCACCAGGTCCATTATTGTCCTGACCACCAGGTCATAACAGTAGGGCCTACGAACGGTGTCTGCCGCTCCAAGGTGTTCTCTAGGTTGCCTCTCCATAGCTTCAATCTTCATGCTCTCGTTAAGTAGTTGTTGAAACAACACTGCATTGAGCCTACAAGTTGGGTCTGGGTCGTAGAGACGGTGTCTGCCGCTCCAAGGTGTTCTCCAGGTTGCCACATAATCGAAGCTGCATAGAGCCTATTTTGTTATTTTAGGCCTACTAAGTCTTTCTGTGGTCCCTCCTTCCAATTGTCCTCCACTGAGCACACCAATGCAGACCGTGTACCCATGTAACCTTTTCTAAACGTGCGTCGAGCCAACTTTGTGGTGTAAGGCCTACTTGTAGTGTCTGGCTGCGCCACTCAATACAGCTGTCCTCTTTACAAAAAATGACCTGCAATTATCTGGTTTTCAGCCTATCGGAATTTTAAAACTGCAGTGGGCCGACTAGTTTGGATGGGGCCTACTAACAGTGTCTGCCGCTCCAAGGTGTTCTCCTGGTTGCCTTTTCTGAGCTTCTATCTTCAGGCTCTTGTTAAATAGTTGTTAAATGGAACAACTGCATTTGGCCTACTAGTTGGGTTGGGGCCTACTAACAGTGTTTGCCGCTCCTTGCTGTTCTCCTGGTTTCCTGTCCTGAACTTCCATTTTCAGGCTCTCGTTAAGTTGTTGTTAATGTTAGACTGCATTTGGCCTACTAGTTGGGTTGGGGCCTACTATCGGTGTCTGCCGCTCCTTGCTGTTCTCCTCCACTGAACAAAGCTGTGCCGCCTGTTTACTACGGTTGCCAATTTTGAACTGCATTTCGACTACTTACTGATTTGGGCCTACTCTCTGTGTCAGCCTCTCATTACAGTTGTCCTCCACTGAACAAAGCAATGCCCCCTGGTTAGTCCTGTTACCAATTTTGAACTGCATTTAGCCCACTTTATTCTTTGGGCCTATATCTGTGTTTCCTCCTCATCCTGCCCATTGCCCAGCCAGTGATAGATGAGTCTGCTGGTACATTGCCCCAGACCACTACATTCCCCTTGCACGCTACACAGCCAGAATCTGACCCTGCAGAAATTCAGGTTCCCCTTCCCACATAGTATACCACCTTACAAGGGGACAAAGAGGAAGGTGAAGATGAAAGTGCAAGTTCCATCATCAGGTGGGGGGGCCATACTCGTTGGCGACGTCACTGGCACAGGGCCCCTCATAGTACGCAAAAGTGTCGCTGCCGGTGGGAGGCGCCCCCACTGTGCAAACACACCGCCGTACTTTGAGGGGCCCTGTGCCAGTGCCAATGCCAACGAGTGGGCCCCCCCCCTACTTGCTCAGGATCACAGCACTTGCAAAGTTTAAATACCTACCTCGCCCTGCTCCACTGCCATGACGTGGTCCAGATTTCCTGGGCCCACAAAATACTTGAACCAGCCCTACCCTCAACAACTTTAGCCAAATGACCCCCAATTTCCAATGCCTAACTATTATTGTAAGGGAAATTAAGATTGACAAGCTTCATTAAGAAGAATGGATGTTTTTGCCATTAAAATGCGCACTCTAGGTGTTTTCCTGGCCCCCACTCACTGCCGACTATGCTGCCCCATTGACTTGCATTGGGTTTCGTGTTTCGGTCGATCCCGACTTTACGACATAATCGGCCGATTTCACTCGACCCGACTTTTGAGATAGTCGGGTTTTGCGAAACCCGACTCGACTCTAAAAAAGTCAAGGTCGCTCAACCCTAGTCTATATTAGTTGAATACTATAGATACCTTGATTCACTATATTACTGCAGCTTTATGTAATAATATAGACCTGTATGTTACTTTTTGACCCTTTAGCAAGTAATAAATATGGTGTCTGCATTCAAAGTCTGGAACCTTAGGTTTCTCAGTTTTCACACAAAAGTAATTACTAAATGGCTATAAAGTAGCAGCTAAACAGTAGTCCTGATATCCCAAGAACACTAGTACATACAGCAGGTGAAATAAGTACTGAACACACCACAAATTTAATAAGTGCTATTGACATGAAATTCTCACCAGATGTCGGTAATTAACCGTCCAATTCACACAGGCAAATAAATCAAATCATAGATGTCCATAAATTAAGTTATGTGTAAAATATCAGTAATTAGAAAGCAATCGTGCCACTTAATGAAAAATAATATCAGCAGGTTCATCTGATGACTTATAAAAAGGTGTCACATGACCAAGGTGCCACACTAGAAACATCTCATGATGGGTAAAACCAGTGAGCTATCTCAAGACCTTTGAAACCTTATTGTACTATTGTATTGCACTACCGATTGGTTACAGAAAAATTTCTAAACTACTGAAGTTTCCAATGAGCACTGAAAGAGAAGGGAAAACAATTATCAGAAGTGTTGTCCAAGAGCCACGTACCACCTGTGAAGAGTCAAAGAAAGACCTGGTGTCAGCAGGTTCAATTTTTTATAAAAAAAACAAACAATAAGTAATGCACTCATCTTCCAAAGCCTGTATGCACACTCACCATGCAAGACTCCATTGCTGAACAAAAAGCATGTTCAAGCGCATTTAAAGTTTGCTCAACAACATTTAGACAAGCCTTTGAAATACTTTGAGAATATAGTCTGGTCAGATGAGACTAAAATTTAACTTTCAGGCTATGTGCACACTTTTTTTGCGGTTTTTTTTGCGCTTCTTCAGTGGTTTTCTGCTGCAAAAACGCTTAAAAAACACTTACATTAAGCATCCTATCATTTTTAATGCATTCCGCAATTTTTGTGCACATGAAAAAAAACGCAGCATGTTCATGAATTTTACGGATTCTTTGCGGATTTGCTGCTATATTATTGCATTGGGAAGCTCCGGAAAAAAAGAAAAAAATCCACACAAAAAAAGAAAAAAGCCCAAAAAATGCAAGAAAAGAGCAAAAAAAAGCGTTTGGATTTCCTGCGAAAGTAGTCCGGATTTGCTCAGGAAAATTCTGCACACTTTCCGGAACGTGGGCACATAGCCTTAGGATGTCATAATTCACACCATGTTTGGAGGCCAAAAGGCACTGCTTATCAACTCAAAAATAGCAAATCAGACGTGAAGTTTGGAAGTAGGAACAACATTGTGTGGAGCTGTTTTTCACTATATGAAACTGGCAAACTTCATGTGATTGAAGGAAGGATGAATGAACAAATGTTCCGAGACATTTTCAATAAAAATCTGCAGCCATCCACCAGGATGATAAAGATGAAACAAGGGTGGACATTTTAACAAGACAATGATCCCAAACACACAGCCAAGGAAACTCTCCATTGGTTTCTGAGATAGAAAATGAAGCTGCTAGAATTGGCCCAGCCAATCACCTGACCTAAATCCAATAGATTAATTTATGTAACAAACTAAGGGCTCACTCACATGAGCGTATAAATTGGATGAGTGCTATCCGTTATGAAAAGGGATTGCACTCGGATCAATGTTATTCAATGAGGCAGTGCAGATCTGCGTTTTTTTCTCAGCTGTATTTGGACTGAGAAAAAAATCACAGCATGCTGCGATTTCACTCTGAAATCGGATGAATATAAGAAAAAAATTGGATGTCAAAGGGACCATCAATATGGTATCCGATTTTAACGGATACATTGCAATTCTGTAACATAGGAAACTTAATATTACAAAATCTTGGGGGCAGAGGGACAGGACTCACGACTTTGCATTCTGCCAGGATCCAGGTAGAAGTTTTGTGCCTTTGTTGTCAGTATAGAACCATAATCACTAACATTTGCTGTCACTTTCAAGCAATATCATGAGGTTTTTTCTTTTGGTTCACTGACATAGCCTTGCTCTGATAGGAGACACATAGTGGTATCCGTATTACTTTGCACAGCCTGAGATAGATATGAAACTAATTGTAGATGCCAGTTCTGGTAAACATTATATACACTGCTGAAAAAATAAAGGGAACACTAAAATCCCACATCCTAGATATCACTGAATGAAATATTCCAGTTGTAAATCTTTATTCATTACATTGTGGAATGTGTTGAGAACAATAAAACCTAAAAATGATCTACGTAAAACACAACTAATATCCCACAGAGGTCTGGAGCTGGAATGATGCTCAAAATCAAAGTGGAAAATGAAGTTACAGGCTGATCCAACTTCAGGGGAAATGCCTCAAGACAAGGAAATGATGCTCAGTAGTGTGTGTGGCCTCCACATGCCTGTATAATCTCCCTACAATGCCTGGGCATGCTCCTGATGAGGCGGCGGATGGTCTCCCAAGTGATCTCCTCCCAGACCTGGACTAAAGCATCCGCCAACTCCTGGACAGTCTGTAGTGCAACGTGACATTGGTGGATGGTGCAAGACATGATGTCCCAGATGTGTTCAATCGGATTCAGGTCTAGGGAACGGGCAGGCCAGTCCATAGCTTCAATGCCTTCATCTTGCAGGAACTGCTGACACACTCCAGCTACATGAGGTCTGGCATTGTCCTGCATTAGGAGGAACCCAGGGCCAACCACACCAGCATATGGTCTCACAAGGGGTCTGAGAATCTCATCTCGGGATCTAATGGCAGTTAGGCTACCTCTGGCGAGCACATGGAGGGCTGTGTGGCCCTCCAAAGAAATGCCACCCCACACCAATACTGACCTACTGCCAAACCGGTCATGCTGAAGGATGTTGCAGATAGCAGATCGCTCTCCACGGTGTCTCCAGACTCTGTCACATGTGGTCAGTGTGAACCTGTTTTCATCTGTGAAGAGCACAGGGCGCCAGTGGCGAATCGAATTTGCCAATCATGGTGTTCTGTGGCAAATGCCAAGCATCCTGCACAGTGTTGGGCTGTGAGCACAACCCCCATCTGTGGACGTCAGACACTCAGACCATCCTCCTGGAGTCGGTTTCTAACCATTTGTGCAGACACATGCACATTTGTGGCATGCTGGAGGTCATTTTGCAGGGCTCTGGCAGTGCTCCTCCTTTTCCTTCTTGCACAAAGGCTGAGGTAGCGGTCTTGCTGCTGGGTTGTTGCCATCCTACTGCCCCCTCCATGTCTCCTGGTGTACTGGCCCATCTCCTGATAGCGCCTCCAGCCTCTGGACACTATGCTGACAGACACAGCAAACCTTCTTGCCGCAGCTCACATTGATGTGCCATCCTGGATGAGCTGCACTACCTGAGCCACTTGTGTCGGTTGTAGAGTCCGTCTCATGCTACCACGAGTGTGAAAGCACAACCAACATTCAAAAGTGACCAAAACATCAGCCAGAAAGCATTGGTACTGCGATGTGGTCTGTGGTCCCCACATGCAGAACCACTCCTTTATTGAGGGTGTCTTGATAATTGCCAATAATTTCCATCTGTTGTATATTCCATTTGCACAACAGCATGTGAAATTGATTGTCAAACAGTGCTGTTTCCTAAGTGGACAGTTTGATTTCACAGAAGTTTGATTTACTTGGAGTTATATTCTGCTGTTTAAGTGTTCCCTTTATTTTTTTGAGCAGTGTATATTGTGTGTATGCATCTTAGTCTACAAACTGTTTACATGAAGCTATAGTTTATTAATTCAATTTTTTTATCAATTTATTGATTGTATACTCTAATCACTTAATCCTTTAGTGTTTCCTTATAAGCTTTCTGCTTTGTTACATCTGAGCTCCGCGCTTTCACTGACTATTATAGACACGTATTTTTTTTTCCAGGCAGCAATTATTATTATTTGGAGTACTGCGTCCCTCTTTATCAATCCTGCATCTTTCTTAATATTAATATTTTACTTATGTATTTTATCATGTCATCGATTTAACAAAATAAAAAATTGTTTTTATTAATACTCATTTGTTCTTCTGATTCACTCCCCTATCCTTTGGTGGGATACTTACCTAGGATTTTGTAATGTTTTGAATTTGGGAGTGGGCACCTATTCTTATAGGATCACTACATTAAATAGGACAAAACTGTGAAACAGCGTGGGAAACTGTATATGGTCCTGTAAATGATTAAAAACAAGAAAAAAAATTGATTGCAAACAGACTGCACATAGACATCACCTGGATGACAAATGAGAAGAAATTTGCCCCACTTTGCTGGATGAAAATTGGACTGATTTGTTTATATGCTCGTGTAACCCCAGCCTAAAGCTCAGAGTTCATTGAAGGAGCCTATGAAACCTTCAGGAATTTTAGAGTGTTTGTGTGGAAGATTGGGCCAAAATCACACCAGAGCAATGCCTACGACTAGTTTCTCCAAACAGGAGGTGTCTTGAAGCTGTTACCATCAACAAAAGCTTTTGTTTGACATATTAAACCAATTTCATTAAGAATGTTCAATACTTTTTCACTGTGTCATTTCTAATTATTACACATACATTTATGGATATCTATGGTTTGATTTCTTTGCCTGTGTGGATTGGATGGGTTGTTACCGACATCTGGTGAGAAAGTCATGTCAATAGCACCGTTAGAAATATATTTATTTAGAAAATTGGTTAATACTAGTGATGAGCGAGTGTGCTTAGTACAGCTCGTTACTCAATCGAACATTAGGTTTCTGCCTGTTACTCGGCCAAGTGTCGGGGTGCTCGATTGCAATGCTCGTATCCCTGTCCTGCATGTTTTGCGGTTGTTAGACCATCAACATGCGGGGATTGCCTGCCATACACAGTAATGCAGTAGCCATGTTGGCTGCTGGCATTACTGCGATTGGCATCTCGTCATCGGGTTTATCTAAGAGCTGGGACCCAATGCTCGGCCCACTGACGTTGGCGCTAAGGCTACTTTCACACTAGTGTTAACTGCAATCCGTTACAATGCGTCGTTTTGCAGAAAAAACGCATTCTGCAAAAGTGCTTGCAGGATGCGTTTTTTCCCCATAGACTTGTATTGACGACGCATTGCGACGGATTGCCACACGTCGCATCCGTCGTGCGATGGATGCGTCGTGCTTTGGCGGACCGTCGGGAGCAAAAAACGCTACATGTAACGTTTTTTGCTCCTGACGGACCGCATTTTCCGACCGCGCATGCGCGGCCGGAACTCCGCCCCCACCTCTCCGCACCTCACAATGGGGCAGCGGATGCGCCGGAGAAATGTATCCGCTGCCTCCATTGTGCAGTGCGTTAAACGCTAGTGTCGGAATCTCTGCCCGACGCATTGCGACAGGGAGATTCTGACGCTAGTGTGAAAGTAGCCTAAGAGACGGGCCGGGGAAGTAGTCAATATTCACTAGGCTTTTACATCTGCTTCACTGGCAGGTGAGTTATTTGAAAACAAATAAACACTCACAAAAGTCCTTTATTTAAAAAAGCGCTCCCCGACAATTTACCTCATTTACCCATTTATTAGAACGTAAAGTTCCAGCGCAGGTCTGACGTAGTACACGGCACCATGATAACTGCTCCAACTCCAGCATATGAAGCATTGTTTTTTTTTCAACAAGCTTTAAACAGAATTCATTGCTGTACAAAATGAGGTAAAAAAAAACCACAATAAAAATATGGCAAAAACGCAATGTGCACACAGCCGGGAGCCTTTAAGGTACTGGAGTTCCCAGCTGCTGGGACACCTGGAGGCCGTGAACTAAGGTTACCAGAGTTTACTATCTCCAGGTGTTCCAGCAACTAGGAACTCTAGTAACTTTAAGTCTCCATTAAAGGTTGCCTTAAGTTTTCCTGGCTTCACAGCTGCTGAGACCTGATGGTTATCAACTCCAGTAATCTTAGTTTACAGCTTCCACGTGTCCCAGCAGCTGAGAACTCCCGTAACCTTAAAGAGTCCCTTAAAAGCTTCCTTTAAAGTTACAGGATCCTCACAGTCACTGGTCATGCAGAGAGCAGTCCACATGACCCAGGGGATTCGCTGTAGTACATCAGACTGCCAGACTGCACTCTTTGTAACACGGCAGCAGTGCAATCCGACGTACTACAGCGATTCCGCCAGGTCACGTGTATTGCCAGACTGCCCATCACAGTGCTCCATGAGACCTAGCCGGTTGTGAACTGATGTAACCTCATTGACATCACTGAGGTTACATCACTTCATAGCCAGCTGATCTCGCAGAGCAGTGTGCCCGGTAGTGGTTGCTGCTGTGAAAGCCTATGGAGTGTCATTACGGTGCTCCATACTCTTCAGATGATGTGGGACATTGTGGGATTGGTGGACTATAGTGATGGGCAGACCCGTGGATGTTCAGGTTCAGCCACACTATTAAAACGGTTCCCGAACCTCATTCAAATGAATGGGGGCCGGAACATCTGCTTTTTCCCATGCTGTCATCTGTGTGACAGTGAGGGAAACCGCATCTCTCCCCGGCGATAATAATACATGTTACCCCCTGGTCATAGTGCTGCAGTTCCCACGCTATCAAACAATGATATCGTTGCAGGTCCCTGAAGCTGTGTTCTCACGCTCTGCTCAGTGTATCCTAGATGCAGGGGTGAGCGGTCGCATCATAGCACTGCTCAACAATGTATCCAGATGTAGCAGAGTTGGACCTCATCGTGGGACAGGTGAGTATAAATTTGTTTTTTTTTTTCATTTTTGATGAATAAATGGGTTGGGGAGCTTTTATTTCAAATAAAGGAGTTTGCTCTGTGTGTGTGCTATTTTACTGAAACTTATGGGATTAGTAATGGGGGCGTCTTATAGACACCTCTCCATTACTAAGCCCTGAGCTTTATGTCAGTGGCCATAAAAAAGCTGACTGCAACAGCAAAACCTATAGCCTCACTTGCCACTGCACCAGGACAAGTGGGAAAATATGGGCAAAGCGCATCTAATGGATGCACCTTTTCTGGGGTGGCTGCAAGCTGCTATTTTTAGGCTGGGGAGGGCCAATATCCATGGTCCCTTCCCAGTCTGAGAATACCAGCATCGAGCTGCCTGCTTTAGCTTGGCTGGTTATCAAAGATTGTGTGGACCTCACACCATTTTTAAATATTCGTTATTTAAATAATTAAAACAAAACTGCTTGGGGAACCCTCTACTTTTAATAACCAACCAAGATTAAGCTGGCAGCTGAGCCTGCAGCTGTCAGCCTTATCTGCGCTGGTTAGCAAGATTAGAGGGGACTGCACACCATTTTTATTTATCTATTTATTTCTCTTAACAGTGCAGTGTGATGTGCCAGTTCTGGGGCAGCTTCGGGGATGGTATTTTTAGGCTAGGAAGGGGCCAATAACCATGGACCTTACCAGCCTGATAATTTCAGCCCACATATGTCTGCTTTGCCTAATCTGGTTATTAAAAATAGGGGGGACCTCACATAATTTTTTTAAATTATTTATTTATTGCTAAAAATGACAGAGTTTTTTTTTAAATCTTTTTCTTCTGCCTCATATAGAAGTCATTATACAGGAAAGAATGTTCTCTAGCATTTTTTTCCTGTAAACTCCATTTTATCTTTGGTTTCGTATGTTTTGTTATCAGTCCGTAAAAGCGATGTAATACTCTGACAACATTGTTCCCAGCAGCGATATGGGAGTCAGAGATGCGTCCAGGTGTCTTCCCCATGCTGTTCCCATTCCATTTCAATGGTGTTTCCATCTATTTGAACGATTTTCCGGACCCCCAGATTTCCTGGTAGTGTCTGTCGGAAAAATGCTCGAGTTTCTCATTGACTTCCATTATGCTTGTTACTCAAAGCAATCACCCGAGCATTATGATTTGCTTAATTTGAGTAATGAGCACCCAAGCATTTTAGCGCTCACTCATCACTAGTCAATACTTATTTCACCCACTGTATCTTCCATTCATGATGCCTACCATCCAGGGGCGGATTATCAGAGGGTCAATATGGGCGGTAGCCCAGGGCCCAGTGGTCTGGGGGGGCCCTGGGCTGCCGCACAGATTGACCCTCCACTAATCGTCTGTGAATGCCCACCGCCGGGCCGGCATGTATTTGCCCCCGGATCCGGTGGGCAGAGACAGGGGGGCCCGCATTGGGCCCCTTCTCATCTGCTCACCGGGCCCCTTCCGGCGCTGCGGCAGTTTCCTATTGATGTGCGGGCGCGCGCCCGCACATCAATAGTTAACAACAACAGCCGCCAGCCAATTGGAGGCTGGCAACTGATGTCGGCCGCAGCGCACACGTGCCGGCGAGTGTGCGCTGCTGGAAGGAGCTCGCCGCCTGGAGCGCGGACAGGTGAGGAGACTGTTTTTTTTTTTTTTTTTTTGATAAGCTAACGGACACACTGGGGCAATGCTGGAGAACACACTGGGGGGCAATGCTGGAGGACACACTGGGGCAATGCTGGAGGACACACTGGGGGCAATACTGGAGACACTGGGGCAGATTGCTGGAGGACACACTGGGGGCAATACTGGAGACACTGGAGCAGATTGCTGGAGGACACACTGGGGGCAATACTGGAGACACTGGGGCAGATTGCTGGAGGACACACTGGGGGCAATACTGGAGACACTGGGGCAGATTGCTGGAGGACACACTGGGGGCAATACTGGAGACACTGGGGCAGATTGCTGGAGACACTGGGGCAGATTGCTGGAGACACTGGGGCAGATTGCTGGACACACTGGGGCAGATTGCTGGTCACACTGGGGCAATGCTGGACACACTGGGACAGATTGCTGGACACACTGGGGCAGATTGCTGGACACACTGTCTGGGGGCAATGCTGGACACTGGGGCAGATTGCTGGACACACTGTCTGGGGGCAATGCTGGACACACTGGGGCAATATGCTGGACATTCTGGGGCAGATTGCTGGACACACTGGGGGTAATATGCTGGACACACTGGGGCAGATTGCTGGACACACTGGGGGTAATATGCTGGACACACTGGGGGTAATATGCTGGACACACTGGGGCAGATTGCTGGACGCTGTCTGGGTGCAATGCTGGACATACTGTGGCAGATTGCTGGACACACTGGGGGTAATATGCTGGACACACTGGGGCAGATTGCTGGACACACTGGGGCAGATTGCTGAACACACTGTCTGGGGGCAATGCTGGACACTGGGGCAGACTGCTGGACACACTGGGGGCAATATGCTGGAGTCAGACACTGGGACAGATTGCTGGACACACTGTCTGGGGGCAATGCTGGACACACTGGAGCAATATGCTGGACATACTGGGGCAGATTGCTGGACACACTGGGGGTAATATGCTGGACACACTGGGGCAGATTGCTGGACACACTGGGGGCAGGACTGGAGGCATGGGCAGAATGTAGACACGTGGCATGATTGGAGACACGGGGCAGAATGAAAGACATGGGGCAGGATTGGATCATGGGGCAGGATGGATACGATGGAGACAGATGGGGCGATCATATGGTGTAGAATGGATAGTCATGAGTGCAGGATGGGAGAACATATGGCTGGAGCCAGGAATGAGACACACGGGGCCAGGGTGGGGAATATTATTACCATAGGGGCTAATTAAGGGATATTATTACTGCAGTGATGTATTTATTTTATTTTTTTGAGTATACTGTTTTAAATGGGGGGGCGGTCCTGTTACTGTGCAGAGTGACACTGTCGCCTTTTTTTCTTCGTGTTGTAATGTAGAAGTTGTGAAAAATTAAGTAATGTGTTCTGCAAGCGGAGCTCGAGATAACTGTGTTATTTCCTGCAGAAACGAGTCCTGGCTGGAAAAAATAATAGCGGTCTTTGCTGGATAAAAGATGAAGGACTTCACCTAGAGACCTCACTGGTGAGTCAGTGTTACCTATACACTGACACTATACACTGTATACTATATACAGAGCTCCTGTGTACTATGTCACCAGTGATCACTGTATTCCATATACATTATATACAGAGCTCCTGTGTATAATACCACCAGTGATCTCTGTATTACCTCTACACAGACACTGCATACTAAGTACAGATCTCCTGTGAATACTGGCACTTGTAGTGATAGTATTGTGTTTGTTTGTTTTGTTTTTTTTTTATTACTGATCAGTATTGTAGTATTCAGTCACTATGTGGTGGTAATATGTGGTCTGGAAATGGTGTTGTGGTATTTGTCCCTTGTATGTGCTATTTGGTCACCAAGTGGTAATATGTGGTCTTGACATGGTGCGGTGGTATTTGTTCCTTGTATGTGATATTATTCGATCACTGTGGTTGTAATATGTGGTCTGGTCATGGTGCGGTGGTATTTGTTCCTTGTATGTGATATTATTGGTCAAAATATACCTAAATTGTATTGCAGATTTTAACAAATATTTAATAGGTTACAGTAGAGTAGGGCCCGGCCATTTTTCTGGAATAATCTGGCTCGGGTATGTCACATGACCCCCGGGCCCCGTCACATGACCCGGGGGGCCCACAGTGTCTGAACAGCCCGGGGCCCTGGCTACCCTTAATCCACCCCTGCTACCATCATGCAGTAGAAGCCATTGTCTCTGCACATATTGATCTAAAAATCCCTTAAAGTCCCTTTTTCTTAACGAAGCATCTTCTGCTATAAATTTGAGTGGCTTAAAAATAAGCCTGGAAAATTGGGTTCATTAAAGGGAACCTGTCACCCCGTTTTTTCAGATTGAGCTATAAATACTGTTAAATAGGGCCTGCGCTGTGCGTTACTATAGTGTATGTAGTGTACCCTGATTCCCCACCTATGCTGAGAAATACATTACCAAAGTCGCCGTTTTCGCCTGTCAATCAGGCTGGTCAGGTCGGGTGGGCGTGTTCACAGCGCTCTTTTCTTCCCCAGCTTTCCGTTGGTGGCGTAGTGGTGTGCGCATGTCCAAGTTCCGAATTCCCTGCGCCCACGTGAAGACACAGCGCGCGATCTGCGCTGTCATCCCTTTCATCGGTGGGGGCGGCCATCTTCCTGGGGCCGCGCGTGCGCAGATAGAGTGCTTTGCTGCACGGGGCTTCAGGAAAATGGCCGCGGGATGCCGCGCTTGCGCAGAAGAGATCGCGGCGGCCATTTTCCCAAAGCCGAGATGCAAATATGCAAATTGTCTCTTCAGAGAGGAAGAGAACTAGACAATTTGCATATTTCCCAGAGAAGCATTGTGGCTTTAAGTCTCCTCACCTCGATATGCTTATCATGTCACTCTCCACAAGGAGAAACAATACTTCTTGGATCCCGGTCAGACGCCTCTCAATCAGCCAAACCAGATCTCCACTTTGCACTGACGAGGGGCAGTTCTCTTAAACATGGTGTCTGCAAATTGAGATTCTGGTTTGGCTATTATCCTAAGTCATGTGACAAGGCTCGGTAAAGGGTCAACATTGACTGTTAGGATTGCTACTTCCAATAGGTGGCACTAGAGTTCTAGTCCTCTTCCTCTCTGAAGAGACAATTTGCATATTTCCCAGAGGAGCATTGTGGCTTTAAGTCTCCTCATCTCGACATGCTTATCATGTCACTCTCCACAAGGAGAAACGATACTTCTTGGATCCTTATCTTGTGTAAATGCTAGTGTAGTGTTAGTGTGTTAATATACTCAATGATCACCATCTTCCCTGGTAGCCAGCACTGTTCCGCTTCTCTTCTGAGTTATGTGACGACTGACGATGATTCAGACTCCTCCGAATCCCACTGCGCTCTGATTGACCCCAAAGTAGCTTTAACAATATAAGTCTATGGAGCATCAGATCACAGCTGGGACTCAAGGAAACAAGAATCTTACTAAATTGTTGAAATGTAAGCCTACAACAGATTTCTTGTTAAGCTGTTAAGCTAATCGTTAATTTTTTTAGAGGTTTTCGGTTTTTTTTTTTAGATTTTTTAAATGGTTCTAGATGGAACAAGAGTACTGCCATTGCACTTGTTCTATCAAGAAAACTCCACTGAGAATAATGTTCAGACATGTTGTGTGTCTGGAGCAATGGAAAAAAAAGACCAAAGATGATTAGTAATGATGACAAAAAGAAGGAAATATTTTGGTTAAATAACGGTAAAACCTCTCAGCAGCATCTGAGACAGCTAGACACGCCACCAAGCTGTGATTGGCAGAATCTAGGAGAGAGTTGAAAGCGCATGTCCTTAGAGAATAATCCAAAGAAACCCCCAGTTGATCTGCAAGCATAGCATCAGATGGCAAGCAGCAGTGCGTCTGGAGAGGTGAAAATTTAGGGTTTTATTTTTATTTTTTTACCAACACTCACCTCACCATGTAATCCTTTTCTTTTTGTTGTCAGGCATTCCACATATACGACCTCTTCACTATTGCCCAGGATTCCAGACTCACTTACGGCATAAGGTTGCGATGACGTCGAAATCTTATGAGGTACAGTAAGCTCTTGCCTGGACCCCACCAGGAGCCTGGACTATAGTGAAGAGGCTGGAGATGCAATACATGACAGCGGATAAAAAGAGGACCAAATGCTGTCCAGAGAGGTCACCAGTGAGGCGAGTATTTTCATTTTGAACATCTAATGTTTGTTACTAAGGGATGTCCGTAAGTCAGGGGCTTTTGTTTTTATTTCTTTAGCGTTCACCTCGCAGTGTAATATACAGTGCCTTGCTTAAGTATTCGGCCCCCTGATACTTTTCAACCTTTTCCCACATATCATGCTTCAAACATAAAGATACCAAATGTAAATTTTTGGTAAAGAATCAACAACAAGTGGAACACAATTGTGAAGTTGAACGAAATTTATTAGTTATTTTAGATTTTTGTGGAAATTCAAAAACTGAAAAGTGTGGCGTGCAATATTATTCGGCCCCTTTATTTTCAGTGCAGCAAACTCACTCCAGAAGTTCACTGTGGATCTCTAAATGATCCAATGTTGTCCTAAATGCCTAATGATGATAAATATAATCCACCTGTGTGTAATCAAGTCTCCGTATAAATGAACCTGCTCTGTGATAGTCTCAGGGTTCTGTTTGAAGCACAGAGAGCATCATGAAGACCAAGGAACACAACAGGCAGGTCTGTGATACTGTTGTGGAGAAGTTTAAAGCCGGATTTGGATACAAAATGATTTCCAAAACTGTAAACATCCCAAGGAGCACTGTGCAAGCGATCGTATTGAAATGGAAGGAGTATCATACCACTGTAAATCTACCAAGACCCGGCCGTCCCTCTAAACTTTCATCTCAAAGGAGAAGACCGATCAGAGATGCAGCCAAGAGGCCCATGATCACTCTGGATGAACTGCAGAGATCTACAGCTGAGGTGGGACAGTCTGTCCATAGGACAACAATCAGTCGTACACTGCACAAATCAGGCCTCTCAAAGATATCCATAAAAAGTGTTGTTTAAAGTTTTCAACAAGCCACCTGGGAGACACACCAAACATGTGGAAGAAGGTGCTCTGGTCAGATGAAACCAAAATCGAATGATATGTTTGATGTAAAGGCAACACAGCTCATCACTCTGAACACACCATCCCCACTGTCAAACATGGTGGTGGCAGCATCATGGTTTGGGCCTGCTCTTCTTCAGCAGGGACAGGGAAGATGGTTAAAATTGATGGGAAGATGGATGGAGCCAAATACAGGACCATTCTTGTTGGAGTCTGCAAAAGACCTGAGACTGGGACGGAGATTTGTCTTCCAACAAGACAATGATCCCAAACATAAAGCAAAATCTACAATGGAATGGTTTACAAATAAACATATCCAGGTGTTAGAATGGCCAAGTCAAAGTCCAGACCTCAATCCAATCGAGAACCTGTGGAGAGAGCTGAAAACTGCTGTTCACAAACGATCTCCATCAAACCTCACTGAGCTCGAGCTGTCTGCCAAGGAAGAATGGGCAAGAATTTTAGTCTCTCGATGTACAAAACTGATAGAGACATATCCCAAGGGACTTGCAGCTGTAATCGCAGCAAAAGGTGGCGCAACAAAGTATTAAGTTCAAGGGGCGAATAATATTGCATGTCCCACTTTTCAGTTTTTGAATTTCCACAAAAATTTAAAATGACCAATACAATTCGTTCAACTTCACAACTGTGTTCCACTTGTTGTTGATTCTTCACCAAAAATTTACATTTGGTATCTTTATGTTTGAAGCATGATATGTGGGAAAAGATTGAAAATTTCCAGGGGGCCAAATACTTTCACAAGGCACTGTATGTAGGGGATGCCTTATTCTTTATGCTGTTATTATTAAAGTAATATGTTTGTATATATATTTTTCTAAATACAGTACAGTAATACTTTTGCACAAACCATAAAAATATATAACTTTGCTGTATTTCAAGATCAATTTTTTTTTCCCGGGAGTTGAATTCCTACAGTTTGATGGTTCACGTGGCTTATTTGTCACTTCTTGTTATTTTTTTTTTCCAGGGAATGGATAATTAAAAAATAGTAATTCTTACTTTTCCCACATTCACCGTACAGTTTAAATAATGTGGAGGTTTCACAATTCGGGTAGTTATGGATGAGAAGATGCCAATTAGGTCCGAGCCCATGGCAGATGTGAGGACCTTTAACTACCATGGTAATTTATCAACATTATGTTGTGAGGTTTCCGATGGCATCACTGAGTGGGACCTCTTTCTGTAACACCACGTAGGTGACAATCGCTATTGACCAAAGCTTGTGGAGTGCTTTATTTTCCTCTGTGGTAGCGCTGAAGCCAGTTTTCTCCAAAAATAACAGCGAGTTGCTGATACTTTGTGATCAGCTTATTGTCAAGGTAGCAGGCCTGGACAGATTGCATGAGCCTGAGAAATAAGAGAGCATGGCTTAAAATATTGCATCTTTTCTCATTACTAAAGTGGTTTTGTTGTTGTGCCCAAAAAGTTCAAAATGTTTCTATTTTTGGAAGAACAAAAAAAAGAAGAAAAGGAAAGAAGGGTCATAGGAAATGTAATACTTAGGCTGCTGTCACACTAGCAGTATTTGGTCAGTATTTTACATCAGTATTTGTAGCCAAAACCAGGAGTGCAACAATTAGAGGGAAAGTATCAGAGAAACATATGCACCACTTCTGGATTTATCACCCACTCCTGGTTTTGGCTGAGGAATACTGATGTAAAATACTGACCAAATACTGATAGTGTGACGGCAGCCTTAGATGTAAATAAATTCAACCAAAGTACAGAGGTCTGTCCTATAAAAGTATTATCACTGGCTGTGTCAGCCTAGAGACATCCACTATACATCAGTATAGAAGGGGACCCCCCAAGAACAAAGTGGGAACAAATATTGGAAATGTTTCTTTAAGGGAACCTGTCACCCCGAAAATCGCGGGTGAGGTAATCCCACCGGCATCAGGGGCTTATCTGCAGCATTCTGTAATGCTGTAGATAAGCCCCCGATGTTACCTGAAAAAGGAGAAAAAGACGTTAGTTTATACTCACCCAGGGGCGGTCCCGCTGCTGGTCAGGTCGGATGGGCGTCTCCGGTCCGCTGCGGCGCCTCCTATCTTCTTTCCATGACGTCCTCTTCTGATCTTCAGCCACGGCTCCGGCGCAGGTGTACTTTGCTCTGCCCTCTTGAGGGCAGAGGATAGTACTGCAGTGCGCAGGCGCCGGGCCTCTGACCTTTCCGGCGCCTGCGCACTGCAGTACTATCCTCTGCCCTCAAGAGGGCAGAGCAAAGTACGCCTGCGCCGGAGCCGTGGCTGAAGATCAGAAGAGGACGTCATGGAAAGAAGATAGGAGGTGCCGCAGCGGACCGGAGACGCCCATCCGACCTGACCAGCAGCGGGACCGCCCCTGGGTGAGTATAATCTAACGTCTTTTTCTCCTTTTTCAGGTAACATCGGGGGCTTATCTACAGCATTACAGAATGCTGCAGATAAGCCCCTGATGCCGGTGGGATTACCTCACCCGCGATTTTCGGGGTGACAGGTTCCCTTTAATCTGCTCCATGGAAAACCTTTTTGTAGAATGGATGTAAAAGATTCAATTTAGGCTACTTTCGCACTAGCGTCGTACTCGGCCCGTCGCAGTGCGTCGGCCCGACGCTAGCAGTGAATGCGCCGCATAACGGGGGCAGCGGATGCATTTTTCCAGCGCATCCGCTGCCCCATTGTGAGGTGCGGGGAGGTGGGGGCGGAGTTCCGGCCGCACATGCACAGTCGGAAATGGCAGACCATGTAACATTTTTTGCTGCCGGTGGTCCGGCACAACACGGCACAACCGTCGCACGATGGTTGCTACGTGTGTCAATGCGTCGCTAATGTTAGTGTATGGGGAAAAAACGCATCCTGCAGACAACTTTGCAGGATGCGTTTTTTCCCCCTAAACGAAGCATTGCGACGTATTAAAAACGACGCTAGTGTGAAAGTAGCCTTAGGGAACAAAAAAAACCCATCATCCATGTCAGTATTCTTTATATAGCAACATGGTGAGGTGTGAACAAAACTGGAGTGAACAACATTTAACAACAGTCTACACAACGCCAAACATAAAGGATGGGCATTAGGTTTAACCCCTTCACCCCTGGGATAACTTCCCTTTTTTCATTTTCGTTTTTTACCTCCCATAGCCATAACTTTTTTATTTTTCCGTTAATATAGCCGTATGATGGCTTGTTTTTTTTGCTGGGCGGGTTGTACTTTTGAACGGCACCACTGATTTTACCACATACTCTAGTGGAAAATGGGAAAAAATTCCAAGTACGGTGAAATTGCAAAAAAAGTGCCATCCCACACTTGTTTTTTGTTTGGCTTTTTTACTAGGTTCACTAAATGCTAAAACTGCCAATATGATTCTCCAGGTCATTACGAGTTCATAGACACCAAGCATGTCTAGGTTCTTTTTTTATCTAAGTGGCAAAAAAAAAAAAATCTAAACATTGTTAAAAAAAATTGCGCCATTTTCTGATACCGTAGATTCTCCATTTTTTGTGATGTCGTGTTGGGTGAGGGCTTATTTTTTGTGTGCCAAGCTGATCTTTTTAATTATACCATTTTGGTGCAGATATGATTTTTTGATCGCCCGTTATTACATTTTAATGCAATGTCGTGGCGACTAAAAAACATAATTTTGGTGTTTTTACTTTTTTTTCTCACTACACCATTTAGCGATCATGTTAATATTTTTTTTTTTAATTCATAGATCGAGCGATTCTGAATTCGGCAATTCTGAATTCGGCAATACCAAATATGCATTTTTTTTTATTGTTTTATTTTGAATGGGGCGAAAAGGGGGTGATTTTAACTTTTATATTTTAAAATTTTTTTTTTTTTTTTTTTTAACTTTTGGCATGCTTTAACAGTCTCCATGAGAGACTAGAAGCTGCCACTACCCGATCGCCTCTATGTAGTAGAATGACTCACTTGCTATCACAACAAGCAAGTCGGCAGTGACAACCAGAAGACCTCTGGTTGTCATGCCAATGAACCGGTGACCTGCAGTCACGTGGCGTGGGTCACCGGTGGGCGGATTTCCGGTCCGATGGCCGGATGCACAAGTAAAATGCCGTTGTCAGCATTTGACAGCGGCATTTAACAATATAATAGCCACGGGTGGATCGCGAGATCTCAAAACAGCTGACGTACCAGAAAAGATGTGGGCTCACCGCCAGAGCCTACATCAAAGGGAGGGAGCCCGACATCTGCGTAAATGTATGCCCGATGTCAGAAAGGGGTCCGATGTCAGGCGTACATTTGAAGGTCCCTTAGACTGTTTCAGTAGGCTCCACAATCATGGGGAAGACTGCTGACTTGACAGATGTCCAGAAGGCAGTCATTGACACACTCCATAAGGAGGGTAAGCCACAAAGGGTCATTGCTAAAGAAGCTGGCTGTTCACACAGTGCTGTATCGAAGCGTATTAATGGAAAGTTGAGTGGAAGGAAAAAGTGTGGTAGAAAAAGGTGCACAAGTATCCGGGATAACCGCAGCCTTGAAGGGTTGTTAAGAAAAGGCCATTCAAAAATTTGGGGGACATTTACAAGGAGTGGACTGCTGATGGAGTCATTGCTTCAAGAGCCACCAGATGTATCCAGGACATGTGCTATCAGTGTCGTATTCCTTGTGTCAAGCCACTCATGACTAGAGATGAGCAAATGTTATCTTGTCACGCCTTATTCTGCAAGCTATAGCCCTTACCAAATAAGCTGCAGAGGGAACACGGCTTCCTGGATTGCTCCGGCTGATCAGCTGTTTGGCTCCGCAGCTGCATGTGTCGTGGCTGTGTGACAGTCACGACACATGCATGGAGAGCCAATGTAGACTAAACAAGGAGGGCACCATCAGATATATAGAATGTTAAAGGGATCCACCTGTAGTATGTCTGTATAAAGACAATCAACAACCAAAAACAAGAGGATATACAAAAGAGTAGGGATCACCTTCAGAAAATGTACCAAATTTTATTATTGCACACAAAACCCACAACAAAAGAGTATACATTTGCCAACATCCCCCTAAATGGGATACCCCTGTAAGGGTCTTTATATCTATGGGACTTTGCGGTGGCAGTGTACTAAATGGATGTATTCCTTAGGAAAATTATCATCTTGCTTGCTATGTGACATTCTGATAGACGCCATGTCAACGTGTCAGATAGATTCATGGCGTATTTTGGCCTCTTCTGGGTCATGGGGCTCTTTCGGAGGACCTGCGGTCATGTGACTGCAAATATGTAATACATAGCTGAAGGACCTGCCCCAACGGAAGAAGCATTTACGAAACGGCGCTCGTCAGGCTCGGGACAATTTAGCACAGGTACTCCAACTCTGGTGCACGGCTATTTTTGTTTCATCTCTGCACTACAGGTAAACTAACCTTAATATATGATTTCCTCTTTTCCTTTCTCTGGCATCCTGGGCATATGTAGTTGATTCTTTTTCCAGTTTATTAGATACCTGGTGTTGTATTCTCTGGACATATACCAGTTTTATTTGCCTTTTCTTTAAGGAGGGGATATACTTATGGATGTATGGGGTCCCATGAGTTGGTCTGAGTTGATGACTGGTACACGATTGGTAATGTATCTCTGAAAAAATAACATATGCTTCCGTAGGGGATGTTGGAAGAGTCTTTTTGAATTTGAATTGGTATAATGGGCATTTACCCTGATATTCATAGGTTTGAATACCCCTTCTACCAAACCCACTTGGTTATAGCCTTTCCACTTTTGTACTTGGTGCCAATCTTTATTTGTAAGAATGTATTGGATTTACTAATGTATTTTAGAAATCTGATTATTTGACCACTTTTCAACCAATTTAGAGTCCCATAGCTCTTATATTGAGCTGAATTTATTTATGCATAACTTTTTGGTGTTATTAGGCTAACCGTTGTTCCCGTTTGGTTAAGGCCATACTAAGTGGCAATATTTCTTTATATTTTAAATGTTTTTAAACTCTGTTGTTGTGGGTTTTGTGTGCAATAATAACATTTGGTACGTTTTCTAAAGGTGATCCCTGCTCTTTTGTATGTCATCTTGTTTTTGGCTGTTACATGCATAGAAAGCCCAACAAACAGACTCTCCATGCATGTGTCGTGACTGTCACACAGCCGCGACACGCAGCTGCAGAGCCAAACAGCTAATCAGGTGGAGCGATCCAGGAAGCCAGGTTTCCTCTGCAGTTTATTCGGTAAGCGCTATAGCTTGCTGAATAGGCCCTGACCCAATCAAATTCACTCAACTCTACTCATGCCAATAGAAAACGCCAAAAGCGTCTTACCTGGGCCAAGCACCAAAGGAACTGGACTGTTGCTCAATGGTCAAAGGTGTTGTTTCAGGTCAAAGTAAATTTTGCATTTCATTTGGAAATCAAGGTCCCAGAGTCTGGAGGAAGAGTGGAGAGGCCACAATCCAAGCTGCTTGAGGTCTAGTGTGAAGTTTCCACAATCAGTGATGGTTTGGGGAGCCAAGTCATCTGCTGGTGTAGGTCCACTGTGTTTTATCAAGACCAAAGTCAGCGCAGCCGTCTACCAGGAAATTTTAGAGCAATTCATGCTTCCCCTCTGTCGACAAGCTTTTTGGAGATGGAAATTTCATTCTCCAGCAGGACTTGGCACTTGTCCACACTGACAAAAGTACCAATACCTGGTTTAAAAACAACAGTATCAATGTGCTTGATTGGTCAGCAAACTCGCCTGACCTTAACCCCATAGAGACTCTATGGGGTATTGTCAAGAGGAAGATCAGAGGCACCAGACCCAACAATGCAGACGAGCTGAAGGCTGCTATCAAAGCAATCTGGGCTTCCATAACACCTCACAGTGCCTCCATGCCACGCTTCATTGATGCAAAAGGAGCCCCGACCAAGTATTCAGTGCATACATTTCAGTGGAAACCAAATAAGAAAAAAGAACAAATGAACGGCACTAAGGTATCAACTCTGTACGCACATGGAGAAGGATCGTCTATGGCAGATAACAAGCGGTATAAAGAAGTAGGTATTTGGTGCTCAGCATCAGAAAAAAATAACACATGAAATAAAAAAGTTCATGGGACAAGCAGGTAAAGGAGGCATGAGGGGAAAAGAGATGGACGACAGCCGTTTTGCGTGCTTGACGCTTCTACGGGTCCAGGTATAGAAACGTCAAGCATGCAAAATGGCCGTCTCTTTTCCCCACATGCCTCTTTTACCTGCTTGTCCCATGAACAATGTCTAAAACCCACAATGGTTGAATAAAGGACTATGTTTTAACAGCAATCGGGTGAGTGACAACACTTTTTCCTTTCTCTTTCCCCCCCATGACGGCACCACGGAGAGAGGGGATCCACCCTGTCGGGACAGGAAACCTACAGATAAAAAGGCGGTACCTCTCTTCCGCATCAGTTGGTTTCCTGTCCGGAGGGAACCATACAGGGGGGGTTTCCCTGCCTCGACTAGGGCAGCTTTTGAAGCGCCACTGCCAGGGTCAGCGGGCCCTTGAGGGTGTGTGGGGAAAGGTGGCAGAAGGAACAGAATACCACTTCTCCCGGCGCTTGTGCAGCGTCCCTCATGGCTGCAGTTTCCGGAGCTCCAGAACGAGAGGGCACACGCGTGAATTAGGTGGCCACTATGCATTGCTGGGTAATCCAGAACTGCGCATGCGCGGGTCTCCGATGACATCGGGGATGCAGTGCATTACTGGGAAAGCTATAATGAGACATGCAGCGTTCCTCTATCGAAACGGAGACTGGGGGAGGTCCGGAAGCAGCTTTTTAAATCATTCCAGGCACCAAGCAGGCGCTACTTAGAGAATCAACATCCATGTTAGGTATGAGCGACCAAGAGCTCCCAGTAAAGCAGGCTCTAGTGGGTCATTGTCCCAGCCAGGATTTTGTTTGGCCAAGCCTTCAGCAGCAGCCACAGCCACAACAGAAGAAACGGACGCAGCAGCAGCAACCGTTCAGGCTCTCAACGCAGCAAGAGCCCTACCGTGGTCGTCAGCGGGAAGGACAATCCATCTTCAAAGAAAGGATCCTCGTATCCGGGCAAAAAATGTGCCACCAAGACTAAACATAGCATATGTGCATTATGTGCTGAGGATCTGCCCACTACTTGGGCGAAGAGGCTGTGTAACTCCTGTATTCAGCAAACAATTTCTGAAGACGCGCCAAACTTCGCCTCAAACCTCAGTTCCCTAATTAAAGATCAGATGGAGGACTCCCTTTTAAAAAGAAGGGAAAAAAAAAACAGACAATGTAATACTGTAACATGCTACAACCAGCCATGCAAGGCAAGATATACAATATCAAATCATGTATCTATAAATGCCATGATACGGCTAGTATTCAATTGTGTATAGTTACCTGAGCAGGCAAGGAAGAGCGTTCACCCTCAACGTGTACCCACCCCAACACGCGTTTCGGCATGATAGCCTTTTTCAAGGTATATCTTGCCTTGCATGGCTGGTTGTAGCATGTTGCATTGTTCTTAAACCAGTATTAAGACTCTGTTTGAGTCTCATCTTGGGACCGTGATATTGCTTGTTACAATACTGTCAGCCCTCATGTGTGTACCCCTGCCGTTTCCTTGTGCACATTGTGGCCTGAGTCCAACTTTTCTCCCCTTGGCTTTGCCAATTGTCCTGTTTTATATTTAATAAAGTTTTTTGTAATTTTTCTAAATATGATTTTGGGTGTTTTTTGATCGTAGTTTTCTATATGGTGGTCACCCTCCAAAAAAGCAGAAAACCGATAACCACCAAAAACATACAGTAGAATTTGGAAAAAAAATGTCAGGTGCTTCCTGGAATGGGGAGGTTCCACTCACGGCTATATTAGAATTTTTGCAGAAGGGCCTAGAACATGGGCTGGCCACAAATACCTTAAAAGTTCAGGTTGCGGCAAAAGGTGCCCTGTACAATTATAACTTGGCAGGGAACCAATGGGTAGCTAGATTTATCAAGGCTGCAAGTAGATCTAGAGCCATCTTTATCTCGGAGTAACTTCCTTACTAGTGGCCTTAACTTCGGCATGCAGGGTCAGCGATATTCAGGCTCGATCAGCATATACACCTTTCACCCAAGTTTTAGAGGATAGAGTGGTCCTTAAAATAGACCCGCCTTAGCTCCCAAAGGTGGCATCTCGTTTTCACAGGGCTCAGGCGATAACCCTCCCTGCTTTCTGTCCCAACCCCAAAAATAGTAGGGAGGAAGCTCTACACACCCTAGATGTGAGGAGATGCATAGTTCAATATCTAGCAGCAACATGGGCGTGTAGGAAGGACAGGTCTCATTTTGTCTGCTTTCAGGGACCACGGAAAGGGCGAAAAGCATCCAAGAGTACACTCGCAAGGTGGATAAGAGATGCCATCACACTGTCATACTCCTCTCACGGGGCAGCCGTTCCAGAGAAAATATAGGCTCACTCAACGAGATCAGTGTCAACTTCCTGGGCGGAAAGAGCAGGAGCCTCGATAGAACAGATGAACAGAAATGTAGAGCTGCTACTTGGTCCTCTCCCTCTACATTTTTCAACCACTATCGACTGGATCTAGCCTCTTCAAATTTTACTTTTGGCAAAATGGTTCTGGAGGTGGTGGTCCCACCCTAGTCTGCATATCTTTGCAATTCTCTCCGTGGTGCTGTCATGGGGGGAGAGAGAAAAATATAGTTACTTACCGATAACAGTATTTCTCTGACCCCATGACAGCACCCGTATATTCCCTCCATTCACGCGTGGGTGTGCGCATTCAGTTATTTAGTTATCTAGTTATATGGTTAGTAAAAACTGTCACACGGTGCTTCCGTTAAGTAATAATATGAGTATTTTATGTAATTAGTGATGTCTTTAATCTGAAAGTTCCTTCAGTGCTCTGAAAAACAACTGATGCGGAAGAGGGGTAAAGCCTTTTTATCTGTAAGTTTCCTGTCCCGACGGGGTGGATCCCCTCTCTCCGTGGTGCCGTCATGGAGTCAGAAAAATCCAGTTGTCGGTAAGTAACTATATATTTTTTTTTATACATTTCAGTAGGCCAACATTTCGAATTTTAAAATAATATTTCAAGCTGGTGTTATAAAGTATTCTAGTTTACTGTGATGACGACTTTTTGGGTTTTCATTGGCTGTAAGCCATAATCACCAACATTAACAGAATTAAACACTTGAAATAAATCACTGTTTGTAATGACTACATGGGTTTCACTTTTTGTATTAAAGAACTGAAATAAATTAACTTTTTGATATTTTAATTTAATGAAAAGCACTTGTATGTGATGATCTATAAACATGCTACTGTGTTGAGAGGTATATAGTGATTACATTTTTATATATTTGTATCTATAAACTCTTTTCTCCTTGTGCTGTATTGTTGTCTGTTGTATATTGTCCAGAGGATTGGTTTTAGATATATAGTACTGTATTACCTTTTTGTGGCTTGTCCCTACATATGTCATCACAATGGGGTCTTATAGGGACTTCTAAAGAGCCATCGTGGAGCGGGGACGCCATTTGCTTCCAAGAGGGTGCCAACCTCTGCTGGTAGGTAGGGACAAAACTAGGGGACAGAATAGGGCGATTGCCCTGTACCACTCTGGATTGAATATTTTTTATGGGGAGGATTTATTATTTTGTACCTTATTTGAATTTATATCAATATAGTGATTTTCTGTGTAAGATTAATACCACCGGTCAGAGATGCTGTCAGATGTCAGCGTGAGTCAGGTGTAACCGGATGTGAAAAGTTTACCTCAGGTCACAGGGCATTAGCTGATAGGAATAGTCCCATCAGCTTACGGCTGCTGCTGCTAGTAACAGCAAAAGCAGGAGCGGCTGATGGCAGTAATCATCAGCCTGCACCTGCACTCTAAATAAATAATTAAAAAAAAACAAACATTGTGGGTTCCCCCTGTATTTTTGATAACCAGCCAGGCAAAACAGCTACGGGCTGCAACCCTCAATGATCAGCTTTAGTAAGGCTGGTTACCAAGAATAGAGGGGTCCCCACTCTGGTTTTTCAAAAATTATTTAAATAAAATATTAAAGCCACTGTCTTTACTGCAAGTCTGAAAAATTGGAACAAAAAAAACAAAACCGCGATTGCACAGTTTGAACGTGCCAGAGCTTAGGAGATTTATGAACATAGCAGATATATTTAAAGAGAATAAACAGCAAACGTGTAGTCATAAGTATTTGTGACGTGTAATTTCTTGGTGATAAACTCCATTGTAATGAGGAGAGGGTGACATTGTTTAGTCTAGGGTAAAGTACCTAAATATTAATTGAAAAAAAAAGCATAACATACGGTACCTTTCTCGATTTTTTTTAAATTTTTTTTTAAAGAGTGACTCTTCCAAATGGTGCTGTTGTGGCACATTTTTCATTATTTCTATGCCCCTCCATTCCAAAGGTATGCCCCCTGTTAATTAACATGCATCTTTTCTCTTCAACCTACTACACATGTACCACAGAACCCCTTTCTGGATGTATGCCTTTTCTCCTCTAATACAGAAGTTCCAGTTGGTTGAAGGGAAAAAAGTGAACAGTTATTAACGGTTGACAAATTTTGGAATGCAGGGGGAACAGAAAAAAACAAACCGTGACTGATCAGATCAGATCTTTATAGCAAATTTGTCAACATGATTTTGTTATGTAATCTGACAGCAGAGACAGAGACCCTGATCCCAGCAATGTATCATTAAGTTTACTGTTGGTAGCAGTTGTTACAGTTTTTTTCTCTGCAGATCTCTAAATGCTGAGCCCTGTGTAACCCCATACCCACCACTGATTGGCTGCTTTTATGCATATGGAAAAAAAAGCTGCTAATCAGTGCGGTGAGGTTAGACTAGGAAGCATGAGACACCTTGTCTTGTAGTGATAATCTCCTGCTGATAAATTGCTGATTGTATTGAAACAGCAACACAGCCAAATAAGTGACACATTTCTGAAATCAGGGTCTCTGCCCCTACATCATGCTGTTCTCCTGTTGACCAATTATTCCTGGATATGTAAGGCAAAATGCACTGTCATGTTGGTCAATTTCATCTACAGTATTGGAGAGGTTATGGGTCGCCAAAAATCTAAAACAAATGCATAGCATCATGCCGATACTGAAGGCATGTTCTCCTTTTATTTGCCATATTTATCAATCTTTCCCAGAAGTATTTTTGACACCTTAATATAACACTGGATCAGACATCCCAATTTTTTCTTTCAGTCATTGGCCTCAGTAGTGAAAGGTTTTATGAAAGGATTTGCTGCTTTATGAGGAAGTATCACAATTAATCACATGAGTTTTGAAACAAATACGAACTGAAAACAGGAAAAAAAGAATTTATTTCTGGTTCTCAGAAAAGTTATTAAATGTACATTTTATGATGTACCTATTAAGGTTTAACTATTCCAACTTTTTTTCCAACATTTTTTTTTCATAATTTTTTTGCTTTTTATTTTATTTTTTTTTTAACTTTAGTTTACAAAATGGGTTTATCCGGCAGAATCTTTGAGTCTGCTTATTTAACCCCGATTCTGCCAGAGGGGCAAATAACAGCATATATGTCAGATTACTCTGGCTGTAAAGGGGGTCAGATATGGAAAATGCCCCCACCCTTTCCCCTGAAACAATCCCGAATTTGCCCCAAACCCTGTGCCCGCCCGCTTACCCATCCCTTAGAAAAAAAAAAATCAAAACAATAACTAAAAAGGTGCCCAACTACATTTATCTAGCATTGCGTTATAATTCACAAACGCGCGGTTAAAAAAAAAAAAAAAAAAAAAATTAAAATAAGAAAAAAAATATAAAATAAAATCACATGTAGGTAGTTTTGTTTTTTTTTGTGTTAAAACTAAGCAAGAAATATGAAAGACATAAAATAGAAATCATCAACCTATTTCCATGCTAAACGGGTGTGATCTCTGTAACAGGACTTTTTTTTTTTTTTTTTTAAGTTTTTTTTTTTTTCATCTTTTTTTTTTTAGTAATAAAGATTATTAAACCCAGGACAACTTTTTGGCTGTTTGATGTCTTTTGTTTTTCTTCTGTCTTTTTATCTTGTGTCTTTTTTTGTGTTTTCTTCAGAATATACAAGAACATCCAGCATCAAATGTTTATCTCAAATAGAACAATCGACGATACACAAGTTATGTGAAACCGCAGTGAATGTTAATAAAGCTGAGCACTTCCCTCTGTGTCCGTCTTTCCTCTGTGCGAGTACATGCGGATTTTTGGTATCAAACGTGGATTGATAACACCCCGTTTAGGTGCTTGTGGATAATTGCCAGACACGAAGATTATTCAGTAATGAAATGGAGGTCCAGAAACGTGACCGATATTAGGCAAAACAATTCATTGGGTCAAAAATCATAATTTACAAGATGTAAGAAGGTTTGAAGGTAGAAGCAGCCATAGTATCTTGGACGGATAAGTGTTGCGAAAAAGATCCAAGAAAATTCTGTTTATCATTTCTAGTGGACAAAAACAGAGTCAATGACTGGATATAATTAATATCCGGGTGGAGAAACTGGACGAAATTGACCACAGAACAGAATGTAGGTTTCACGTCCATCAATCCTTATGATTTTGCAATGTCCGTACGGTGGACTTCCATCTTCCCAAAAAGAGAGCAATGTCCAAATCCAAGATTACAAACCATGGACGGAGCTCTGGTTTGATAAAGCTTACGGATATATATATTTTTTTTGCACGGATACTATTTCGTTTTCCCCAAGTGAACTAGCACAAGATCTGCTTCTATGTTCGTAGAAGAACTACGGTCTGAAGAATAGCGCCAAGGTCATTTTAATGATATATGTAGCTGGAACTACTTCTGGTAGCAACACATCATGGAAACTTTATTCCAGTTTATTGTCTTTTAAAATGTACAGCCTTTGGTTAGTATACTTAATCCACGTACATTAAGGGTTTCCTCATGATCCTGTATCTCTAGTAAATTTTCTGAAGATGGTCTTTCTCTAAGCTAGAAACAAATTAACCAGAAGTTTGAAGGACAGAAGTCACCAAAGAATGGTTATACTGAAAAAAAACTCAAGGTCATGCGTATTGCAGTAACTATGGTTCAGTACTATATTCCAAAAGGATATCTTACTGCATGAGAAGACAATGAATGTCAGGATTTTTGGCCCTCACCCATAATTTAAGCGTTTTCAGAGGGGTAGATGCCAAACACAATTGCTAATTGTCCCATAATTCGTTATAGGTCTTCAGAAGCATTATTTGGGACCATTTAGACATGGCCGTTTGTGTGCATAGGTGCAGCCACATATAAATCAATAACCCAATTAATGTTTCATACACCGGTAGCTAGTTTTCTGCTCATCCCAAACTATAATAATAATAAAAAAAAAAAATAGTTTAATAAAAAAAAAAAGAAAATGTAAAGGCTACAACCTACAAAAACCGGAATCATTGATAGAAATGTAGGCATGGATTAAGGAGTCAATGTGAGTAATAATGAAGGGTTGGAGAGTTTCTAATGGATATGCCAAAAGAGGTTGCTTTGTTCGCTGCATTCCCACAGTGGCCATCTGGAGTGAGAGGGAAGAGATGGATTCTGGCTTTCAAGAGTAGAAATTCAGGAGCCGGCTGCTCAGTTGGAGGTATCAGAATGGACGCTGCCAGGTCCTTCCGTAGGGGAAGTCACAGACGAAGGGGTGGCCGCATCCTGCCACCCTCCGTTAGCCTAAAAAAAAAAAAATTAAAAAGTCAACGCTACAAGTATAAAACTAGAACTTTAACATACACCATCAGGACAATATTTAAACAGGAAAGTAAAGTAAGAAAGTTTTTTTTCCTACAGATAGATGTGTCAGGTACTGAAGCGCAGTCTCATTTAAGAGAATGGGATGAGTGATCACGCCCGGCAAAGCTCCATGTGCCCAGGTCAACAATGAAGGAGATGTGGTGCTCATAAGATCACTGTGGCCTCTCATTATACTGATCTGTAGAGGTCCGCCTTCCATCAAACAATCATGGTTTAAGCCAAGAATCTTAGAATTGATTGTTTTCCCGTTGGTGGTCTAAAAGATGCTCAACTTCTTTCTAGCTCCCAGTGGAACGATCTGTACATATGTTTTGGCTTCAGATGGGTACTAGAAGGTTGATTTTACTGCACGGGAAAAGAAGGACAAACGCAGGGGACTTCCACTGTATTGGTAATTATCAACAGGTCATCAAAAGCAGATCGGTGGGGGTCTAATCTGCAGGAATCAGCAGTGACACTATTTACTGTAGGTTATAACAGCTGAGCGGGGAAAAGTGCCGAGTGTCAGCCTATCGATAACAGATCGGTGGACATCCACCATTGTTATAGGTCATTGATGTCAATGTGGTGGAAAACTCCTTTAATCTGGATTGTGAGCATGCATATTTTAGCCAAAATATCAATGAGTACGTCACCTTTTTGGCCGGTAGCTAGCTGGCGTTGTGAAGATCGGGTAGAATGGGTTGTCATTATGTGGGGGGTGTACTTATATGCTGCTGGGAAGCCTGACTAACTGTACTGAAGTGACCAAGAGGCTGTTAGCCAACATGGCGCACTATACGGAACCTTCCAGAAGTCTTATTTAGGTGTGTGTGTATTTAGAATACCAAGCATCCCCTTCATGGATGATGTGAGCATGAACGTTCACCAGTATATTACACCTTCATCGCATAACATTGTGGCTTGTCAATTTAACAGAAGGTAAGGCTGTTATGTTTTGTGCGGTTTCAGGGGTTAAGTGTCTGCCTAAGAAGACAGCCAAGCAGGTGTAGGAAGCTTTATAGGCCATGCGATGCTCCCCAGGAAATCCAATATACGAAAAGCTCTTCACAGTGGAGGGAACGGGTCTTTAGTGCCACCTATTGGAGGGGAGTAATCCTATAAGGCAATATCGAACCTAAGAAGGGTCTTGCGGCATGATATAGCTGTATCCAAATGGAGATTCATCTTTGGCTTTATATCATGTTTTAAGGTTCTTGCAGCCCCCATCAGTGCAAAGTAGGACAGTGGCTGACTGGGTGAGAGGCATTCGACAGGGGCTCTAAAGGGCAAATATTCTTCCTAAGTAAAACCTGACTTTGTGCTTAATTGGAATTGTATCTGAACTGTTCTTCATCAATATCAAATAACGAATCTATCTTGGGCCTGCTGACTTAATTCAGATTCTGTAATGAGCTTTCCCATTTTATATATGCACAATGCATGCATCTTGTCCTCACGGAACCTTGAATCCAGCGAGCCTACACGGCTATCATGGCTTTATGAAAGGTGTGACCTCTCTCCTTAATGCTGCGTGTTTCTTGATTCAAGGACACAGCTTGCATTTCTGGATCCACCTCTAAGCAGAACCTGGCAGCCTTTTATTTCCCAGCCTATGATTTTGTGGCGGCCTTTCTGTAATCACAGTGGCCCGGTCTTGTCCCCTCCTCTCTAGCGGCCAATCTATCTCAGAACTGTAATTGCCATGTCACAAGATCATCTGTTCCTGTCCCTTCTGCGTCTCTTTAATGCACACAAATGACATTTTATGCTATGTGGGGTCATTGAGAACAAAGTAAGTGACGGCTAGGGACGGTAGAGAATGAGAAAGTATTCAAGAGTGTGACAAGTTGTTCTAGGTCATTCATATTTATATCCAACTTTGTGTGTTTCAGGGTCTGCAATTTACATATCGAGTAGCAATAATAGACCGGGGAACTAAAACCTTACACCCTGGCTACAAAACAACAGCAATCGGTGTAATACCTATTGACAGGAGAACTATTGACAGAAGATGAAAAATTAAAATTGTACATTCTTGTGAGAAGACCTCACTTATGGGGTCTGTGATCTCGGACCAGCACTCATTTTCAGAAAGGAAGGGTTTTGTTAACGTTCTCTTTCAGGACTAAGGACAGTAATGGTGTATTACGTAAGGTCCGCATTTAAGTTTCTCACAAAAGAAGTTATTACTGACTGAGAAGTTCTACATATATATCTATCTATCTAATATATAATTGTCTAAGGGTCACTTCCGTCTGTCACGGATATTCATTGGTCGCGGCCTCTGTCTGTCATGGAATCCAAGTCGCTGATTGGTCTCGCCAGCTGCCTGTCATGGCTGCAGAGACCAATCAGCGACGGCCACAGTCCAGCGGAAAAATGGCCGCTCCTTCCTCCCCGCAGTCAGTGCCCGCTCCGTACTCCCCTCCTGTCTGCACTCACACAGGGTTAATGGCAGCGTTGACCGCGGTGTAACGCACTCGGTTAACACTGCTATTAACCCTGTGTGACCAACTTTTTACTATTCATGATGCCTATGCAGCATGAATAGTAAAAAGATCTAATGTTAAAAATATTAAAAAAAATAAAAAATAGTTACACACTCAACTTCCTGAGCCCCCGGATCGAAGCGGACGGTTACCGATGCTCCTCGCGACGCCCCGGTGACCGCTCCATGCATTGCGGTCTCGCGAGATGACGTGCGGCTACGTCATCATCTCGCGAGACCGCAATGCACTCTTCAGACTGGAGCATCGGTAACCGGCCGCTTCGATCCGGGGGCTCCAGAAGGTGAGTATGTAACTATTTTTTATTTAAATTTTTTTTTTTTTTTTTTACAGGGATATGGTGCATACTACGTGACTGGCCAATATACGACGTGGCTGGGCAATATACTATGCAATATACTACGTGGCTGGGCAATATACTACGTGGCTGGGCAATATACTACGTGACTGGGCAATATACTACGTGACTGGCCAATATACTACGTGACTGGCCAATATACTACGTGACTGGCCAATATACTATGCAATATACTACGTGGCTGGGCAATATACTAAGTGACTGGGCAATATACTACGTGACTGGCCAATATACTACGTGGCTGGCCAATATACTACGCAATATACTACATGGCTGGGCAATATACTACGTGACTGGGCAATATACTACGTGACTGGGCAATATACTACGCAATATACTACGTGGCTGGGCAATATACTATGCAATATACTACGTGGCTGGGCAATATACTACGTGACTGGGCAATATACTACGTGACTGGCCAATATACTACGCAATATACTACATGGCTGGGCAATATACTACGTGACTGGGCAATATACTACGTGACTGGGCAATATACTACGCAATATATTACATGGCTGGGCAATATACTACGTGACTGGGCAATATACTACGTGGCTGGGCAATATACTACGTGACTGGCCAATATACTACGCAATATACTACGTGGCTGGGCAATATACTACGTGGACATACATATTCTAGAATACCCGATGCGTTAGAATCGGGCCACCATCTAAAATTACATATACATATACACACCCGCAACATACTGTACGTATTCTCCATATGGTCCCTAAACTTGTACCTTCCGTGCATTGTGCAGTTTTCCATGTTATGACACTTTTTCATTAATTATTATTTGGGGGTGTTTTTTATTGTTGGCATTTGCATATTGTTGCTTTATCTATCAGCAAATATCTAGCTCACGGCTTTCAATCCATTTCCCATCTCTCCATACACGTTTGGTTGGGCTAAAGCCCACCATACAAAGACTAATACCATCCGGACCCGCCAATATCTAAACGTTCTTATAGGGGCCACGCCGACTGATTGTTGGGAGAGATGTCAAAGAGGCATGTCTGATTTCAGACTGCCAATCACTGTTCTCCCTGAGATAAGTCAACAGGCAGAGATGTCCATCGGTGGCTTCCAAAAGAAAACACAGGAGTTCTCTACTGATTGAGGGACTGAGGTTCAATATTCCTGATGCTTTTTATTCTCTCCTAACATTGTCTTTTGGTGGAATAGTGGGGAGGCCCCTCGAAATAAGTGCATAAGGCGATATGAGAAACTTTAAGCATAGGTTTTGTTTTGAAGGATGACATGAAATCTTGAAGGTCCCCATTGGCCGAAAATGAATTTTGTCGACTTTAACAGCAAGGATAACACATGCAAAAAAATACCCAGATGTCAGACTGCCCCATTAATGCTAACAGTCTTCAGATCCATTCGATTAAAAACGGTCCATATCTGCCGATGTGGGTGCGACCCTCTGACAAGCTCATGGTTAGGGGCTCCCCGACCATCGTGGATATTGAATTAAACACTAACCTTTTTGATATCCCGAGTGTCCGGCAGCGGTTTACACCCATCCTCGGCCGAGCTGCCAGCGATTGTGTATGGGGGGGAGGGTGGGTGTTTTACGAGATTGGTCAACAACTACTAGGGAGTATGGGCATCTTTATTCACTATATTGCAACATGGTGGTGGGGTAAATTAAATTAAGTCACAGTTTCAATTCAGACTTTGATTCATTTTATGCCATTTATGTCAAATGTATACCACATCATAGCAACAAATAAGAATTAGCAGCCAAAACTGGAGGAGGAAAGAAGGTCACTGAAGCCTAGTGATCACATTTGTGCACTTCCAGATTATTTTCTATCAACAAAAAAAATAATTGTATCCATGATTTCTTTGTGCATTTACGGGCGAAATGATTGCATTTGGCGGGGGTGGGGTGGGTTGTGGGAGCTGGGGAGAAATGATCTGACCTGTTATTTCTTTCTGGAACAATCACCATTATCCGTACAACTGCAGCGAGTAAATGGTGATCACAGGGAAGGACTCATTATGGAGAGTAGAAGGGATAGATTTTGCTACAATAGAAAGGTTGTTTGTTTTTTTGCTCCTGAATGCTTTATTTAGGTAATTGGTCATTTTTTTTCCCTGTTATTAAGAAACGTTTGCCGTTTCACGCGATCTCTGAATTAAAATGGTCTCCGATAACAAATGGAATGAATCAATAGCTGCTTCTGGAGCGCTCTGCTTATTGCGGATGTCACACGCCTCGCACGCTCTGATGCAAATGTGCGGAGAGCGCCTCATGGTGTGAAATGTGTATAATTAAATAGCAGGTCGTTACGGCAGAGATACAGCGCAGTGCAAACATTCTCCGCCAAGCAAATGCAACGCCGAAAATAACAAAACAATTGTATACCTATGCGAGCCTGCGGCTCTCCCCTCCCACGGCACAGTGGGCATCTTGTGTTATTTCTGTGTTTGTGTCGGATCTCACCCCCTCCTCCATTCCTCTGTCACGGCCTTTGGATGGTGGATGGCTGATCTGAGAAATGTATTTGGATTGCTGTCCCAAATCTGCAGCCGCTCTCCCTGTGTCTGTCTTATTGATTTCACTCCATACGACACGGCTTGTCGCTATGAATTTACATGTCATTCCCAGCCGCAAGCACTGCCAGGAATGTTTGCTCCTCTCTGCCGCCCTCCAACAAACACACAAATACGTCCGTGCATGTATGTCTGCGGCTCCGAACTGCTGCATGAGAGCGCTGTAATAATGGCTTATTGCAAAATATAGCGCGTGTAGAGGGCAGTTCAGTTGGGTTGTCATAGTCTCCGTCTTCGGGTCTGGAGATTCATTCTTCCATACTTCGGCCCCACCTTCCAAATGGACACATGTCTGCTTAGCACAGAACTGGTTAACACAGCTGGATCCCACCCTTGTTCCGCTGTGGCCGTGCTACGTGTCACCTGTTTGGCGCTTTCCCTCGGCTGACTGTAAGTGGCCGCAGGTGGCACAAGGAAGTTGATTGCGTGTGACAGGCTTGGGCTCCAGCTGCCTACATCGAGCATCATTTGTGGGTAGAGCGCTGGCCGCTGGCTTCACCGGCACAGAGCAGAATAGGTGACCATGAAAGGGAGAGAAGTGTGCGCAATGTGGCAGTCAGGGCCCTGTGGACTTGAAATAATTGGGAAACAGACAGGGAAAACAAGAGGTTTCTTTGCTTACACTGATGCCCTGCGGACTGTACATCTGATTCGCTGACAGAGTCTCACTGTATCCGCCTGTCTGACTGATAACATGGCGAAGGGTATCCACCTGGAAGACAGACAATACTAATGGTGAGAGGGCACCATGACACGATGAGGACAGAGACAGGACACAAAGAGGAACATACAGGAAAAAAAAAGAAGAACATCGAAAGGATAAAGTGTGAAATACATGACACATGATAAGGAAAGGGAAACAAGGAATCCAGCCATTGAGGGGAAGAGAGAGGAAAGGTAAAGTCACAGGAAACATACAGAAAGTCAGAAGTAAGGGGAAAAGAAAGAAAACAAAACCAGCAAAAAACTATTAAACATCTAAAAAAGCAAAAAACAAAACAATGTATGTATATGCTGAAACCAAGGAACAGAATATAACTGCTTAAAATAATGAAGGGGAAACCAAAATATTTTCATTCGTCCTCTGTAAGCAGCCAACAGCAGCAACCAGTCTGTCAGACCCTATCAAACGGGCAATATATGTGAATGCAGCAGTAATGAAAGCAGTTAGTAGATACAATTTGGGAATCGAGGTGTAATTTTTACATATTCTTGTAAAAAAAAAAAAAAAAAATTCTGTTCAATTTTAGATGTGCAATAATTCTAGAACCATCAGATTATTAATAGTTTTATCCAGGAGACGAACTCTCAAGAAAGCAGTTCACTACATTTAGAAGAGTTCTGCATCCATCAAGAAATTTACGTCAAATTGCATAGGTCTGAGCGCACAAACAATCAGAGTGACATCGGATCGAAAGACAACCAATCTCCAAACATCACGATAACTCACACCCAAAGAGCCCACCATTTTATTATTTACAACCCACTTTGGTTTTACATCTGGATATATTTGGTCTCAGTCTTCTGTAACATAGTAGCGCCAGGAAGGCTCGGTTTTCGCCACAGTCGCTTGAGTGTATAATGGAAAGCCACACATCTATCAGTCACATGGCGCTTTAAATCAATATTGGACGTTGGTGTTACGCTATGGTGTGCGACACTTTGCCGGGAGGATTATTGCTACAGGCTATGCTAGTCCTCCTGTCAAATATAATGAAACTTGCCCCAGAACCTAAAGACCCCAATACACAGATAAAAGGCAGTCCCACGAAAATTGGATGAGCAACCATCTGACATGTACGAAAGGCCTCTTAAATCTCCACTGACAAAAATCAGACCGTTCAAATGCCTGATCCTTTTGTTTTCAGGGGATATAAGCCACTGACATAGTTGTCTGGATGTGGCTTTCTCCCCTCTGCCTACTGAAAACATGATCAAGACAGAAGATCGAAATGACAAACGTTGGCCATAAACCCGAGCTGTTGGCCAGCAGGTTTATTGTTCTATTCCAATCACATCTCATCCTGTATCAGGGATTTTGGACTTGCCCCAAATTGCCTTTGGACTTCCCACGGAACAATCTCTAAACGTTTGGTTGCCAGAGTACACCACCAACATTAGCTTTGGCCAGGTCACAAGACCATCATTTTCTTTATACTGTATCTTTGAGAATGTGGTAAACACCATTATCCACTATCTATCTTTATAAAGAAGTGTATTTTTTTGCCGCTATGTTTTTATATCCAGAAGCTTATGATAGAAAACCCCAACAGTCGACAACTTCCTTCATAAACCATTACGTCACCAATGGCTTTGTTCCCAAATCATCTGAAGGTCCCTACCTGTGACTGTACGTTGGCTCCAACCTGGGCACCTTGGTAAGAATCTCCATTGAGAGACTGCACGCTCATGAACAAATCTCCAGAGTTTGACATGTTAAAAGAACTGGAAGAACCTGGAAAGGAAAGAGTGAGGCACCTGAATCAAAGAAAGAAGGAAGTTCAAACCCCGGAGAGGAGGTCTGACATGCATAGTTATATGGTGAGACAGGCAGATGAGGAGGCTGAACAGAGTTAGTACAAGGGATAAAGATTCAATAATTAAAAGGGAAAATTAGGAGGAGAGAAACGATATCTGCAGGTTTACGAAAGAAAGGAACGAGTGAAGACAGCCCATGTTTAGTATGAGGAGGATAAGTAATTATTCTTGTGATCTGATATGGGTTAGTAGGGAGGATTTGTTCACTGAATTTGCATCACATGGAGGTGAACAGGTTTGGTTTTCTGTGCCCAAGAATTAGACAAGCCATTTACTGTATACTGCCCTGTCTCATGTCATGAGAGTAACAAATAAATCATTAGACATTAAACTTGTAGAAAAACCTTATTGAATCAGAATTTAATCAAGTAATACAATTTAGTAACTGATAAAACAATGTAATAAAGGCCAAAAGGATCTAAAGGCTACAGCACTGGAAACATTTTTTTACTTAAATGCATGTATTTGGAGCTAAAAATCAGTTTTTCCAATTGTGATTTGCTGAAAATGTTGCACTGTTTGCTGTATGGAACCTCTGTATTATTTTGTTTAAATGGGTTAACTGAGAATCCGTCAGTAAGCTCACACTGATGGGAGCATTGGAAACCATTATTTTATTTATTTATTTTTAATTCCTCTAAGCTGATTTATGACCATAAATGACATTAAAGTAAATATGTGGTGGAAAAAAAAAGCCTATAGAAACCCAATGGTGCAAAATCTAACAAAACACAATTGCACGTACAGAAATAAATGCATTTCCGTAGTTAAAGGGTGGTGTCTACCTTTGGGGGACAATTTTTGGGGGGACTAGGACATAGGCATGTAAGTATTAGGTGAGTGTTCGAATCCAAATTGTGAACTCTATAAGCCCACTTAAAATCCGCTCTACATTAGACCTCCACCAATCAGATATTGATGACCCATTATAAGAATATTAAAGTCACAGAGGACCCCTTTAATTTACACAATATGAGCGCTAAATGTACTAGTAACTAGTCATGAGCAAACGTGCTGGGATAAGGCATTATTCAAGCATGCTCATGTGCTAACTGAGTGACTTCATCGTGCTCGAAAAATATGTTCCGAGTCCCCGCGGCTGCATTTCTCGCGGATATTCGACAGCCGCAACACATGCAGGGATGGCCTGTTTTGTAGCCGCGAGACATGCAGCCATGGGGACACAAACATATGCATGCTCAGATAACACCTTATCCCAGCACGTTCGCTCATCACTAGTAGTAACATGTTCTAGAAAAATGAATTTAACTCTAAAAATTTTCAATTTGGGGAGGTGGATTCTAGAAATTGAAATCCCCTGGGCAATACTTGTGTTTTACCATGTGAAAATAAAAAGCCCCTAGCAACATTTGCGTGAAATACAGCCTACATTTAAGTGCGGACAGCCACCATGGACGACAATATCCTATACAATATACCATCCCGTTAGAGGCTTTACTAGCTATCCGATGTCCTTATACAATATAGATTGACTGATTTTTTTTGCTGCTCTTCCAGAATCTCCTCAGTCCTTTTTAAAAGGGTTGTAAATGATTAAAAATCACATACATCGGTTGGGTTGGGTTTTGTCAGGACCACAGAACTGAATGAGACCGAGCTGTAAGGGTATGTTCACACGTTCCTGATTTCCATCCTTTTTTTCAGGACTAAAAACCGCAGCTCTTTGCAGAAAACGCAGGTCCTTTTTTGGTGCTTTTTTGGTGCGTTTTTTGGTGCGTTTTTTGATGCGTTTTTTGATGCAGTTTTCTATGCAGAGTCTGTTTTCTAGGGAGTTTTTTAGGGTTAAAATGGCTGAAAATACCCTAACCCTACCCCTATTCTAACCTTAGTGGAAAAAAAAAAAAATTCTTAATTTTTTTATTGTCCCTACCTATGGGGGTGACAAAGGGGGGGGGGGGGGGTGTCATTTACTATTTTTTTTATTTTGATCACTGAGATATAACCTATCTCAGTGATCAAAATGCACTTTTGAACGAATCTGCCGCCCGGCAGATTCGGCGATTCGGCGGGCGCACTGCGCATGCGCCCGCCATTTTGCAAGATGGCGGCGCCCAGGGAGAAGACGGCCGGACGGACACCGGGAGGCCGGGTAAGTATAAGGGGGGGAGATTAGGACACGGGGGGGCATCGGAGCACGGGGGGGGGGGGCATCGGAGCATGGGGGGGTGGGATCGGGGCAGCCACACTCCGCCCACGCACTTCCGCCCGCTTCCCCGCACTTCCTGCTGCAGCGGTTCGGCACCACAAACCGCAATAAAACCCGCAGATATATTTTTGATCTGCGGGTTTTACTGCGGGTTTGACCTCACAATGGAGGTCAATGGGTGCAGAACCGCTGCGGCTCCGAAAAAAGAAGTGACATGGTACTTCTTTTTTCCCGCAGCTATTCAGCGCGGCTTTTTTTCTGAATTTCAGGATCGTGTGCACAGTGGTTCCTGTTTTCCATAGGGTACATTGTACTGTACCCTGCATGGAAAACAGCTGCTGAACCGCAGAAAAAAACGCACTGTGTGAACATGGCCTAAGGGTATGTGCACACGATGCAGATTTAGTGCAGAATTGGTGCAGAACTGCTGCAGATTTTTCTGCTGCAGAAACGCAGCAGAACTGCACTGTGATTTACAGTACAATGTTAATCAATGTGAAAAAAAAAGCTGTGCACATGGTGCAGAAAAATCTGCGCAGAAACGCTGCAGATTTCAAAGAAGTGCACGTCACTTCTTTTGTGCAGTTCTGCAGCGTTTCTGCAGCAGATTTTTCTGCACCTTGTGCACAGCTTTTTTTTTCACATTGATTTACATTGTACTGCACAGAAACTGCATCAAATCTGCAGATTTAGTGCAGAAAATTCTGCACCACATTTCCTACGTGTGCACATAGCCTAATACTTCACATGACCTGGAGACAGGTGTGGCGCTGTTTTAGAACAATTGAAGCCATATATTTTTCTGATTCAACTTTTATTTAGGGTTTTGTTTAAAAGGAGGGAAAAAGGGTAATTTAAAAACCACAGCAATTCCACTGCTAGATTTCTGGTACTGATGCACTCACATTAAATTATTGATGACATGATAGCTTTATGTGAATGTGTCCGTATGATTACAGCAATTACCAAATTGATAACGTTTTAGGCCTGGTTTTCTTTTTTTATAGATGCACGATAAAAACAATTAAAAGTATTTTTTTATGCACCTTTAAAAGTACGGAAATAATTCAAATTTATCAGTTGGGCGGTCTGTGTGCGGGTGGGATGTTTTCTTTAATTCCACTTGGTACATTATGAATATATATATATATATATATATATATATATATATATATATATATATATATATATATATATATATATATACATACACACACACACATATATACAAAAGCATACATAACACTGCTCAAAAAAATAAAGGAAACACTTGAACAACAGAATATGACTCCAAGTAAATCAAACTTCTGTGAAATCAAACTGTCCACTTAGGAAGCAACACTGTTTGACAATCAATTTCACATGCTGATGTGCAAATGGAATAGACAACAGATGGAAATTATTGGCAATTATCAGGGCACACTCAAAAGAGTGGTACTGCAGGTGGGGACCACAGACCACATCTCAGTACCAATGCTTTCTGGCTGATGTTTTCGTCATTTTTAAATGTTGGTTGTGCTTTCACACTCGTGGTAGCATGAGATGGACTCTACAACCCACACAAGTGGCTCAGGTAGCGCAGCTCATCCAGGATGGCACATCAATGCGAGCTGTGGCAAGAAGGTTTGCTGTGTCTGCCAGCGTAGTTTCCAGAGCTGGAGGTGCTACCAGGAGACAGGCCAGTACACCAGGAGACGTGGAGGGGGCCGTAGGAGGGAAACAACCCAGCAGCAGAACCGCTACCTCAGTCTTTGTGCAAAGAGGAACAGGAGGAGCACTACCAGTGCCCTGTAAAATGACCAGCAGGCCACAACTGTGCAAGTGTCTGCACAAATGGTTAGAAACCGATTCCATAAGGATGGTCTGAGTGCCCGACATCCACAGATGGGGGTTGTGCTCACAGCCCAACACTGTGCAGGACGCTTGATATTTGCCACAGAACACCAGGATTGGCAAAATCGCCACAGGCGCCCTGTGCTCTTCACAGATGAAAACAGGTTTACACGGAGCACATGTGACAGACGTGACAGAGTCTGGAGACGCCGTGGAGAGCGATCTGCTGCCTGCAACATCCTTCAGCATGACCGGTTTGATAGTGGGTCAGTAATGGTGTGGGGTGGCATTTCTTTGGAGGGCCGCACAGCCCTCTATGTGCTCGCCAGAGGTAGACTGACTGCCATTAGGTACCGAGACGAAATCCTCAGACCCCTTGTGATACCATATGCTGGTGCGCTTGGCCCTGGGTTCCTCCTAATGCAGCACAATGAAAGAACTCATGTGGCTGGAGTGTGTCAGCTGTTCCTGCAAGATGAAGGCATTGAAGCTATGGACTGGCCCGCCCATTCACCAGACCTGAATCCGACTGAACACATCTGGGACTTCATGTCTCGCACCATCCACCAACGTCACATTGCACCACAGACTGTCAAGGAGTTGGTGGATGCTTTAGTCCAGGTCTGGGAGGAGATCCCTCAGGAGACCATCCGCCGCCTCATCAGGAGCATGCCCAGGCGTTGTAGGGAGATCATACAGGCACTTGGAGGCCACACACACTACTGAGCATCATTTCCTTGTCTTGAGGCATTTCCACTGAAGTTGGATCAGCCTGTAACTTCATTTTCGACTGATTTTGAGCATCATTCCAACTCCAGACCTCCGTGGGATATTAGCTGTGATTTACGTTGGTCATTTTTAGGTTTTATTGTTCTCAACACATTCCACTATGTAATGAATAAAGATTTACAACTGGAATATTTAATTCAGTGATATCTAGGATGTGGGATTTTAGTGTTCCCTTTATTTTTTTTCAGCAGTGTATATATATATATTACACATATATACACACACACACACATACACACACACACACTTTTAAGCCTTAGGCTGTCGTCACACTAGCAGTATTTGGTCAGTATTTTACATCAGTATTTGTAAGCCAAAACCAGGAGTGGGTGATAAATGCAGAAGTGGTGCATATGTTTCTATTATACTTTTCCTATAATTATTCCACTCCTGGTTTTGGCTTACAAATACTGATGTAAAATACTGACCAAATACTGATAGTGTGACGGCAGCCTTACAAAAGAACTACAGCTAGTATCGACTCATAAGAGTAAACCAAAGATCAGGATTATATATTTATTCGAAAAGCAGTAAAGTGGGCGTAAATGCGGTATTAATTCTGCTTTCACTAGCCATTATACATGTGCACTGGTCCTATGGACAGGACTTGTACAGTGTTGCACATGGTTGTAGCATAGCACACTGCTATGGTAAAGTTACAGATCGGATGTGCAGTCACAGCACATACTACAGTATGGTTAGTAAAATCTTACACTTTGACTGATTATATATTATTACTGCCCACACAAAGGTAAAAGAGGCAGTGACAATTATGGAGTCTGTGGGCGAGCATGACTGTACGTGGACCTGTTTTATTTCTAACCACCATAGATGGGTATCCTCCTAATACCAAGGCTGAAGAATGGACCAAGACAAATGGATGTAAAGAGCAAACTGATGACAACCATCTAAAATAAAATAAAAATTTTTAACACCAACCAATCGTTGATACCACAAAACCACAAGACTGTAGCCAAAGTCACGTGCACGCGTCCGGAGGACCATGCGTACTAACCGAGGTTCTGTGGTGACAGGAACTGCATTTTGTTTTGTGGTGCCACTGCCCCGCGTTCCGTCTGTTTGCTTCCTGAATGAAACACAATACAAAACCAGCAATTTCAAGGATATCAGCCCTTAGCTTGTCATTGGCATACAGAGAAGCATTTAACTGCAGGGTTAGCGAGCAATGTGTGCAGCTGGAGACTGGTTGACCACATGGCTTTACGTGTACCGTCTGTGATCTACAGTCAGTGTAAATTAGGAGAGACACGGGCGAGACATGTTAATCCTATCCTAGCTCTCTAGGAGCGACCCGTGGTTACATCATAGCTTCACATAGCAGAAGGTCAACAAGAACTGGAAGTACAAATGCTGTATTTTCATAACGAAGAGGTAATGTGGGAGTACGTTATATAGAAAGAAAAAAAATATAAGTGTTCCTGCATAAAGGACTTAAATAATTCCCATTTTTAGAACTTTACTAGTTTAGAATTATTTTTCTTTTTAATCTAAATGGGTTACAAAAAACAATGCATGGAAATGTGGGTTGCGCAAAGCCACGTATTTCCAAACCAGGCTTTGGGACGTGCTGATGCAAGATGGACCAGACAGTTCCCGAGGAAACAGTTGAATGCCTGGCAAGTATCGTACAAATAACCTATTGATCAGTATCACGATACTGGCCGGGCATATAATGGCTGCCTTGACAGCTATGCCATCCAGTGTATACAAGTGGCTCACAATCAATGCCAAAATGAACAGAAATGCACAACACCCCTAAACGGGTTGTTCAAGAGTGCAAACCTGGCAGGTACATTCAAAGTACTAATAAAAAAAAATATATATTTCACTCAAAATTACATAGTTTTTCTTTTTTAAATCAAAATCATCCATCTGGCTCATGCATTTTGATTTCCTCGCGTGCTTGAGTTTGTCTACAAGCACAGAGCCCTGAACTTAACTTCCAATAACATATTGCGACTGCTCTCCACTTATCCCTAGCACCTACCCAGCACCCCTCTGTGATCACGTTGGGTCTACGGGACGTCTGGGCTCATTCGCTTATAATCTCAACGCATGCGCGGTATCTTAGTGTTGCTCATGCACGGTGACAATCACAGCTGCATCCTGACCGTGGACTTGGCATGAATGCTGATAACATATACAAGGGAAAAGGGAATAATGCAGCCAAGATCAAGTGTCGGATGTACAGAACAGGACCTTGGATGAGAAAAGTAGAGGAAATTGAGTCACATGATCCACACCTCATTCAGATATCTGTGAGACAAAATAAAAAAGTAGGGGGAAAAAAATCTGTGTGATGTACCAAGTATAAAAGGAAATGGTAAAAAAAAGGATCGCCTCTACAAAAGTATCAACCCTTCTAATTCATCATGCCTTAGACTTCTTTCCTTGGGTATCAAAGTCATCAAGCTATGCCAAAATCAGTGGGCTGGGATGACTTTTCAATAGCTAAAAAAGCCAACTAAAAAGAGAGTGAAAGATCGTAGACTATACATTTTCAACTGTGGCAATTGTTCTTCATCATAATCGCCAAGTATGAGGTTCAGACATGGGAGGATCATACTAGAGTCAATTTCTACAAACACTTAATTTACAATTAATGCACAAATGTAGATTGGTGGTACCTGGTTAGGAACAACCAATAACTTCCTAAACTTCTTTTTGGATGCGTGCTACAGCCAAATATAAACAGGGGAACTATGATATGAAAAGTGACTGGGCCTCGCTCTTCAAACGTTACACACCTACGAGTTATTTCTCTTTTTTCTTCAGACGGGCCTCTCATCTTGCATCTCCAGGTGGTAAACTTAACGTTGGAGAGTGCCATATTAATAAAGGATTTTGAGTCACTGGCTGATGCATGTGACAGTAAAAGGAATAATCCTTTCAAATCTTATTGTTGGAAAACTCTAGCGGGTCTTTATTCTACTGACTTTCATCACTGGAGTTCTGTAAAGTTTTATTCAAAAACATATGTGTCAAAGATCTTGTGATGTAGAAAAATCAAAGCTATGCAGGCAATTGTCGCGACTAATGTGTCCCCTACTGGAAAGAAAACTTTTTCCAGCTACTTTATTTTTAATCTTTATTGGATTTTCTAGTTTCGCAATTTTTTACTTTATCAGTTAACTTAGCACAAACATAATTTATCTTCAACTGGATAGATCTCAATATCGGATTTCCCCATTATCAAGTCAATGCATAACATTTAGTCTGATTTTAGGAACATGCGTTAACTCTAGCATGTGGTGGAAGGGAGTGTAGTACCATGCAGAAACCAACATAAAGGGAGAAACATGGAAAACTCAAAACATGTTCAGACATAAATCCATAGTCAGATATGATGGCACAAAGAAACAACATTTAACAAAGCATGTGAAAATGGTGTACATATACTCTACTAATACATACAAGCTTTAAGAAAGCTTTATTGCTTTACATTGTCCTCTATGACAATAACAATGCGTTATAAAATGGATAAAAGTGTAATAAATACCATAATAATGCTGATCGTAAACAAAAACTAAAGCATGTAAGAGAGAGCCCTGCACATATAAATACTTAAGAAAAAACTGGAGGTTGGCCTTCTTTAACCTCTGGCAACCGAGTGTCGTTGCCAGAGGAAGCAAAGTCTTAAATGCGTACTTTAACAAGGACCTGTCACCAGGTAAATAGTATTCAGTGTTTGCTTTTATTTTGTCCTAGCAGCTCCTGAATATAACATAATTAATAAATATATATATAACCTGTGACATGAAACTATTAGTGATGAGCGAGTAGACTCGTTGCTCGGGTTTTCCCGAGCACGCTCGGGTGACCTCTGAGTATTTGTTAGAATTTTGAGATTTAGTTTTCATCCCCGCAGCTCAATGATTTACAGCTACTAGACAGCTTGAATACATGTGGGGATTCCCTAGCAACCAAGCAACCCCCACATGTACTTAGGCTGGCTAGTAGCTGTAAATCATTCAGCAACGAGTATACTCGCTCATCACTAGAAACAATCCTTCCGCAACCTCACCTTTAAAGTGGGGGGCGATACGAAGCGCAATATGGACTTAGATACTGGTCTAGATGAGAGGTTAAGGAATTGCTCACCTTTTGGGGATGTTTTACCCACAACTGAGGAATCCAGGTGAGAGTTGCTGCAGTACCCTCAGGTCGGAAATTGCGACGATGCAAAACAATCGGTGGATAGGAATTGTAGTCTGCACTGATAAGCTAGAGTCAAGAAATCCAGAGGACGGGATCAGGGATTAGATCATGAGGTTCATTCTCAACACATTTGTGGTTCTCTTGATGAAGAAGTTGGTTCAACTTTAAAGCGCGTTGAGAATAAACCGCATGATCTAATACATCAAGTTCTCGGGATTTCTGGAATCTAGTACAGCAGTGCAGACTACTACTCCAACACTTCACCAATTGTACAACCTCACCTTAGTAGCAGAGATTGGCTGTTCCTCACCCAGTGTTAGGACTCCTGCATGGTGGTTTCTTTTTCTATTAATGGCCATGCTTCAATTTACATAAGAAAATGATATGGTATGCACATACACTTGGCTGTAATCTTTAAGAGGACCTTTCGTCACTTTTTTCATGTTGAGCTGGACACAGGATGTAAGAGTGGCTGAAGCAGAATAAACTTTTTTTTTTTTATTTTGTCCCTACTTTGCGTACATATTAGCATTCAAAATATTTGACACCTAATGAGTTAACTTTTGCTAAGTCCAAGTGGATGTTCTCAGACAGGAACATATAGGGAGAAGGGCACGCCCCCAGTGAAAACTATCTGATAACACCCACTTGATCTTAACTCATTAGGTGCCAAATACTTTAAATGCCAATACCTCTGCAACAGAGAAAAAAAAAAAAGTTTTATTCCGTTCTACAGTCACTATTACATCATATGTCTAATTCAACATGAAAAATTTGGTGATAGGACATCTTTAAAAATCCCTAACTTTGCGCAAATGTGGCTTAAAAACAGAATCCGTTTTTCTAGCTAAAAAAAGGTTTTCAAAATAGAAATCTAAATCAACTCCATATTTGATCTGTTCACTTTGCATTAAAAACATAGAAAATTGTTACTAGTTTATTTTGATCAATTAATATATTCTTCCTTTGCAGTACTGTAACCCCAATTTACGTAGATCATTTTCGGATGACACATTCCCTTTAGCGGAGCTCCCAGGCCATCAACCCCTGTAGACTATACTGTGGTCTCCTCTTCTCCTTATCTTATGTCAACACATAGTCAGATGTCGAACTTCTGAGTGCTCTGTCCTCACAATATCGCTGCCAATAGCGATGAAATGCCTCTAGCACAGGCTGGCTTATGGGAAACAGAAATGTGTATTTAAATACATGCCTCCTGTTTCTTTTATTTCCCTATACTCCTAATTGCAATGTAAGCGCTTTCAGGGAAGGGAATTCCACTTTATGTTTATTAAAGTACCATATACCTGTCATCCAGCTAACAAACAGAACTGCATATTGCCAACAGCATATGTTTATTCTTCAAAAACAAATGAAGGCACGAAATGTGCCCGTAAAGTTAAATACTGCCCGACGCAGAGAAAGACTGCTTACAGACAGAGATTGAGGCAAAAAAATAAATAAAAATAAAGGTCCCCCATAAGACTGGATAGGCTTTTCTAAAAGGATTTGGATGTGGTTACCGGTAATTTTCATTTCGGTAATGTTGGCTATTGATTGATAACTTAGTTTCTGGGGTTATGCTAGATAAGTGTGGGTCTGAAAACAGAGACTCAAACAGATCACAAGATTTGCTGCTCCGTTTAGACCATTGTCTATAATGAAGTCAGAAGGTAACAAATGGAGAAGAGACCACATAGTCTATTAGTGTCTTCCAGAAATACAAAAATGGTCAAGTGATCACCATATCTTCAGCTGGTTTCTATATTCCCCTAAAACCTAATTTTTCTCCACAGCGCCAAATTTTAGGCATCAGACAGGTTTGGGCTTCAGTTAGTTTTAGCAACACCCGTGGATCGTGGCCTGAAATAGGTCAGTGTCAATGCTTTATAAGTACACAAAGATTGTATTAGTGACTGAGTGATGCCCACCTTTACTGTTGGTGGGACTTCAGAGAACAAAACTGCATCAAATGTAACACTAACCATATATCTTTATAGTTTAACAAGCAATAAGACAAATATATACAATCTATAAAAATTAAAATTAATGATCACAAGATGACTAATGAAAGAAATATCCATACTATATTGGATGGTTACTTGATGCAAATTGGCAAAACGAATGATTAGATCAAACCCATAACCTATGCAAACATACAAAAGGCATAATAAAGAAAAAAAAGTGTAACCTTGCATACATGGACAGGAACAAAGCCCCTACCAAGGTCTAATTTTTTTTTTTTTTTTTTTTTTAATATCGCCTCTGTGCTATGATCCATTTTATTCCATGCTGCTGCCCCAATCCCCATCGCTCTTCGTCTATCATTCCTAACCTCTATCCGTGTTATGCTCAATTCCCCATAGTTCAATCCTTAATCTCTTTTCTGGAGACTTGCCAACTATCCCAGAATCAATTCCTGGAGATTTCATTAGCCAAATGACTTAATGATGACATCAACAAGTGATCAACTACAGAGATCTAATTATTGCACAGCCTGTAGCAATAAATTATACAGATCATTCCAATGGAGTTTGTGCCAAAATAATGATCGTATTATTGAAGGATTTGGTAAGATCACCCTTCACACTTGGCTCTCAAATCCAGTAAGGCGCCAATGAGGAACACTCCGTACAGGGTGAATAAGGTAATGATCAGACAACGGTTCTGGTAAGTGTAGAGCGGCCATTAAATTGCATAATGGGTAGCATTCATATAGTGCAGCAAATGGTTTGGTGCAGAAATATTTTTGACACATCGAAGAGCAGGTAAGAGTTGACCCGTCTGTCTTTGTGAAAGCTTTGATTCTCCACCTTAGGGAGGGCCTGAATAAAGCTTTGGCTGCCCTACTGCTGACAGAGCAATGGCGCAGCTTAGGAATCTTTATTTCTTAAGCCTCCCATTTTATATACATTGGTAGGGGAGGAAAAATAGTTGATATCCTTGATTTAACTTTTTGGTTGTGATTACAAAACCAGACTTCATACCCTTTAATATTAAACTAAAATTTTCAAAAATACCCACATAAAAGTCTACAGTACAGATCGGTCTTGTCCTGTTGAAGGACAAATCTTAAATATATTACAATATTAAAAAAATTAAAAATCAAATCAGCAAGAACATTACAAATCAAGAGTAAATTAGGCCGCAAAGTTTCAGTAAGATCTTGGTGGTCCTACAATACCATAAACGAAGAAAGTTCACGACAATTGCAAAAAATGTAATGCATCAGCATTGAGGTTCATGGGTTATCCCTTTTATAATTTCAACCCTTTTTTATATAGGTAATATGGGCAAGCCACCCTGTGGAGACGGTAGACCGGCCATTTCATAAAGGCCACAAATAAAGTAAAAGTACAAGTTATCATAATGTTTAATAGTAGAAAAAGAGCACAAAATGGCAGCTGCTGCGGGCTATTTCAAGAGGCTTTAATAACTCAAATCCCAATATTACTGAGGTAATTATAGGTGTGAAAAAGACATTAGAGAATATGGTAATATCTGAACACAGACAGCGGGAAGCTAATCTAGAAAATAAGCAAGGGAAAGCAAAAACAAAAACAGGGAAGAGACAATATAGAAGAGCAAAGAGTAAGGGCACAAACAAGACAGAAGGGAAGACGAGGACGGCGATGGCATCGAGACAAGATGGGGAGAGAACAAAGTGGACAAAAAGTCTATAGTAATGAAAGGCTGGAGGTAAAAGAGAAAACTAAAATAGCAACAAACAAAAAGAAAAAAAAAAAAGAAAAAAAAAGAAAAAAGAAAAGAAAACAAAAAAACATAAACTAACCAGCAGAACTGGGAGTTGAGGGCGAATTGGCTTGACTTCCGTGAACTGACACATTGGTAGCAGTCACAGCTGTTTTGGCAGCATATATATTGGCTTCCTCTTGAAATTTACCTATGTTCTTCTTGTAGCGGATTCGCTTATTTCCAAACCAGTTTGATACCTGCAGTTTGTGCGACAAACAGGGAGACCAGTTTACAGGGAGAAGTTTGTAAAGTTTAACATACGTACAGTATATACATTGTCCTTCACTTAACGGCAAATTGAATTATCCATGCACCCAAACTTTACGGAAATAGATCGATTGTACCCCTTTTAAGGATTGCTGACGAGTGTGAGGTCCTGAGACCCCCACTGATCTAGCAAACAAGGGGCAGGAGCACTATATCTGAGGCATGTGTGTGAGCATATCAATGTTCAGAGCTACAGACTTTGTATGGAGCCTATAGACCGATCATCATGCTCTAGTGCATTAGCTCAGCCCTTTGGTTTCAGTCATCGGCAGGGGTACCAGGAATCCCAACTTTCACCAATCAATAGTACACTTTAAGGGATTGTCCATTTGTTTACAATTTAATTGTCCAAAGCCTTGTGTTATTAGAAACATCAAAGTGATCTTTAGTCACAGACGGCAGCTCTAGTGTTGCGGTGCAGTTGCTTCCCCAGTCTTTGCTGCCACAGCTGCAGCGATGCAGTCTTGTCTATATGTGACTGCTGCAGCCAATCATTTAATCAGCAGTGATGCTGAAGTAGACGGGACAAGACCAATGAGCCCCGTGATTAGCTGCAGCGGTCACATAATGCAAATGTGATGCCACTGCTACAGCTGTGTTAAAGAACAAAGGAGCACTGAAAAGGCAGCACTGGAGGAGAAGTTGGTGAGTAAAGCCAATTTAGTCATTGTTAAACAAATGTTAAAGAACAACCCCTTTAAGAGTTAGGGTACCGTCACACTATACGATTTACCTACGATCACGACCAGCGATATGACCTGGCCGTGATCGTAGGTAAATCGTAGTGTGGTCGCTGGGGAGCTGTCACACAGACAGCTCTCCAGCGACCAACGATGCCGAGGTACCCAGGTAACCAGGGTAAACATCGGGTTACTAAGCGCAGGACCACGCTTAGTAACCCGATGTTTACCCTGGTTACCAGCGTAAAAAAAAACAAACAGCACATACTTACATTCCGGTGTCCGTCAGGTCCCTTGCCGTCTGCTTCCCGCACTCACTGACTGCCGGCCGTAAAGTGAAAGTGAAAGCACAGCACAGCGGTGACGTCACCGGTGTGCTCTGCTTTCACTTTACGGCCGGCAGTCACTGAGTGCGGGAAGCAGACGGCAAGGGACCTGACGGACACCAGAATGTAAGTATGTGCTGTTTGTTTTTTTTTAGTTTTACGCTTTTAACCAGGGTAAACATCGGGTTACTAAGCGCGGCCCTGCGCTTAGTAACCCTATGTTTACCCTGGTTACAAGCGAACGCATCGCTAGATCGGTGTCACACACACCGATCTAGCGATGACAGCGGGAGATCCAGCGACGAAAGAAAGTTCTAAACGATCTGCTACGACGTACGATTCTCAGCAGGATCCCTGATCGCTGCTGCGTGTCAGACACAGCGATATCGTAACGATATCGCTGGAACGTCACGAATCGTACCGTCGTAGCGATTGAAATGGCAGTGTGTGACGGTACCCTTAAGGTAATATAGGAAAACATTTTAAAGTTGATACACGGAGTCTACGCTTTTCTAATAAAACAATTAACCAACACTATGAACTTGTCTCAATGAGACTCTGGGGTTTGTGATAAGACGAGCCACATCTATAAGCTCGAATGTGCCCTCCAATGGTAATGTGTAGGACATAATCCACTACATGTCGTAGAACTTCGAGGAATAATAATTCCAAGAGTCACAGGGACTAAGAAATTCAATAGAAGGCGTGCAGACGTGCTCTACCTGTGATACGGTGATGCCACACTTCTTGGCTAGCTCCTCTTTGGCCTCTTCACTGGGGTATGGGTTGCTGAGGTGTGAATAGAAATACTCGTTCAAAATTTCTGTAGCTTGCTTGTTGAAGTTTCTTCTCTTCCGTCTATCAAAAAGAAAATAAAATAAGCCCATTATTAAAAACACAGGCAGTAAAAATGCAGAGTGATGATCGCTTTCTCTCCTTTTTCCTAAATTAATGTTACTAATTTATTAGGCTTGCACAATACATGGCATATTGATTCCATCTGTATAATTGTTTTGCACATATTCAGCCCATCTTCTGTTTCACCTTACTGATCGTCATTGCTAACAATTGTTTAGGTTGGCTCAATGAGGCGTTCCATAAAACTGAACTTTTTTTTTCTATATATACAATCATGGCACTTTACAGTACCTTGCAAAAGTATTCAGCCCCCGGGAACTTTTCGACCTTTTCCCACATATCATGCTTCAAAGATACCAAATGTCAATTTTTGGTGAAGAATCAACAACAAGTGGAACACAATTGTGAAGTTGAACGAAATTTACTGGTTATTTTAAATTTTTGTGGAAATTCAAAAACTGAAAAGTGGGGCGTGCAATATTATTCAGCCCCTTTACTTTCAGTGCAGCAAACTCACTCCAGAAGTTCATTGTGGATCTCTGAATGATCCAATGTTGTCCTACATGCCTAATTATGATAAATATTATCCACCTGTGTGTAATCAAGTCACCGTATAAATGCACCTGCTCTGTGATGCTCTCTGTGCTTCAAACAGAACCCTGAGACTATCATGAAGACCAAGGAACACAACAGGCAGGTCCGTGATACTGTTGTGGAGAAGTTTAAAGCCGGATTTGTATGCAAAATGATTTCCAAAACTTTAAACATCCCAAGGAGCACTGTGCAAGCGATCATATTGAAATGGAAGGAGTATCATACCACTGCATATCTACCAAGACTCGGCCATCCCGCTAAACTTTCATCTCAAACAAGGAGAAGACTGATCAGAGATGCAGCCAAGAGGCCCATGATCACTCTGGATGAACTGCAGAGATCTACAGCTGAGGTGGGACAGTCTGTCCATAGGACAACAATCAGTCGTACACTGCACAAATCTGGCCTTTATGGAAGAGTGGCAAGAAGAAAGCCATTTCTCAAAGATATCCATAAAAAGTGGCGTTTAAAGTTTGCAACAAGCCACCTGGGAGACACACCAAACATGTGGATGGTGCTCTAGTCAGATGAAACCAAAATCGAACTTTTTGGCAATAATGCCAAACGATATGTTTGGCGTAAAAGCAACACAGCTCATCACCCTGAACACGCCATCCCCACTGTCAAACATGGTGGTGGCAGCACCATGGTTTGGGCCTGCTGTTCTTCAGCAGGGAAAGGGAAGATGGTTAACATTGATGGGAAGATGGATGAGCCAAATACAGGACCATTCTTGAAGAAAACCTGTTGGAGTCTGCAAAAGACCTGAGACTGGGACGGAGATTTGTCTTCCAAAAAGACAATGATCCCAAACATAAAGCAAAATCTACAATGGAATGGTTCACAAAAACATATCCAGGTGTTAGAATGGCCAAGTCAAAGTCCAGACCTCAATCCAATCGAGAACCTGTGGAGAGAGCTGAAAACTGCTGTTCACAAACGATCTCCATCAAACCTCACTGAGTTCGAGCTGTCTGCCAAGGAAGAATGGGCAAGAATTTCAGTCTCTCGATGTACAAAACTGATAGAGACGTACCCCAAGCGACTTGCAGCTGTAAACGCAGCAAAAGGTGGCGCAACAAAATATTAAGTTAAAGGCGCCGAATAATATTGCACGCCCCACTTTTCAGTTTTTGAATTTCAACAAAAATTTAAAATAACCAATAAATTTCTTTCAACTTCACAATTGTGTTCCGCTTATTGTTGATTCGTCACCAAAAATTTACATTTGTTATCTTTATGTTTGAAGCATGATACGTGGGAAAAGGTTGAAAAGTTCCCGGGGGCCGAATACTATCGCAAGGCACTGTGTATTTGAACTTGTCTTGTGTGATTTGTGATTTTTAATTGTGAGCTCTGTTTAGCCCTGGGCACCGCACTGAGGAGCCCACCGGAGCTACGTTACTGTAACTGTATCGGCATACCCATACAGTTACACTCTGCAGCAGAGCTGTGAGTCTCGATCTCCCTGCACTGCCATCCGACCGCTATGGGGCACTTGAGCAAGTTTAATTGTATTGGCTGGAAGTAATGATGAGACAAGAAGGGACACACTCCCTCTCCCATCATTCTCCCTCTGTGGCCGACGTGGTGAGTATTGTATTTCCTTTTAATGAGGAGTGCATTATACAGTATGGAGGCCTATGGGGAGTGCACTATACTATATTGAGGCCTATGAGGAATGCAGTATTCTATATGGAGGACTCGGGGTGTGGATTAGAGTGAGGGGGCAATCACACAGTGTGGGAGCTAATGTGGGGGTTTTGTACATTGCGGGGGCCATCAAACAAACAGTTTGGGGCTACTAAGGGGTCAGTGTGAAACATGGGGGGATATAATGGCATATGTAAATCATCCTGTAAGCATGTGTAGCTGTAAGAAGAAAGCTGGCTCTGCAGGTGGCCCTGCCTTTCAGCTGCAAAGTCAGACTTCACACACCCACCAGCAGCTAGAATCCAGCTCTTACAGGAAGACCTCCTGTGGATTCAAACCACGCAGTCTGCTTTGTTCAGACAACTAGCATTTCATAAGGAGTATATGTGCTTATCGTATGTCCTGACCACACCCCGGTTATATATTTCAGAGATCCCCAGAGCATGACGAACGCCCGTCTGGGTCTCGACCCATTCTAGCACTCAGGGGCATGGAGCGAACAGCCAGTAGAAACCAGATAACGCTGTGTTTGGTCTTAACGCGTAGCAGGAACCCAGCCAGATCTAATGGCACCAGAACTGCCACCCTAGGACCATCCAAAACGGAGTTATGATCTTTCATAGGTTTTGGAGTTCTGCAGCTCCAGAGGCAAGGGGAAGGGATTTAGGTTCAGCTCAATGAGCAGGAGGGGAGTGACTCAGAGGGGTTAAATGCTCCCGAAGAGCTTGGCCTAAAGTTTTATCTCTGGGGAAATTGCAATGACATATGGTGTGAGAAGTCCAGGAACAGAGGGGACCACAAGCCTCCCATGTGATAGCCCCTCCCCCGCAAGTCAGGCTTTTCATTTTACAGGTAACGGACTCTTAATATCTGCTTATAGCTTTTATACTTCACCTATATTTGTATGCCTGACCATTATATATGTATAACCATTGTGTAAATAGTGTATTGTCAAGTGTGTCCTTAAGGCAATTAAATATAAAATTTAACCTTGGGCTGCTCTTTTATGTCGATCGACGAATCCACACGTTCGTTTCTCGGTTTAATTTTCCATGCTGCCGAGGTTGGTTTCTGGCCAGATATAACCCGGTTAAGAGACCAGGCGTATATAGAACGAGGAACTGGTGGCAGTACTACCGGGCTGATAACGTTGTTTCACTGGGGCTATGGAAAAGGTGCCTATCAGAGTTGTAGGTGAGTGTGGGGCCACATCAGTAACTGCGTGAGCCAAACCCTCTTACTCCCAGTGCCTCCTTGGGTCCGTGTGGACAGTGGGGAATTGTGTAAAACTGTACCAATCTGACGTGTCCACAGGGGTTGCGAAACATCACATTGCTACAAGTGGGGAGACCTTACCACATGATCCTGCTGATATAATACGGTCATCAGGCGGGATGGCAAGGTGCGGATCCTTCACAAGTGGTGGCAGCGATGGGATTCTGCGTGCTCTCTCTAGTGTCATTGTTCACAGTCAGTATACTGGGTGAGGGCATTATACTGTGTGTAGGGGAGCATCATTTTGTAGAGGGGGTGAGGGGAATACTCAGAACATTATTAAATGTTAAGAGGGCACTTATTGTTATAGGGGCACTCTGAGTATTGTGACTGTTAAAGGGGTACACAGAGGGCATTATTATTTTCTAAGGCAAAAGGTGGGGAACCTCAGGCCCCAGGGCCATTTACGGCCCTCGATGACCTTTTATCAGGGCCCAGAGCAGATTCTCAGGGACCGCATTCTTGGGCAGGGAGCTGTATTTTGATTGCCACCAGCTCATTACATTTCTTCTTGCTCTGTTAGCACACACATGCAGTGCTCACTACACTGAAGGGCATGCAATGAAAGATTACGTGCTGAAATCAGTGCCAGAGCTAGGATGCACTTTGTGGGCAGAGTGTGTACGGCACCAAAGGATGGTAAAATTATCCAAGTGGCCCTAGGCAGAAAAAGATTCCCCACCCCTGTTCTAAGGGGTCAAAATGGGCATGGTTTTCTAAGGCACAGGGCATTAATATAGTCTAGAAGTTTGTTTTACCATCTAGAGGGCACACAGTACCACACAATAGGTGCAGTAATAGGGACAGATATGGCAGCAGTGGCTCAGTATTGGGGTATTAATAGGATAAGGAGCGCAGGTTGGGAACAGATGGAGACAGTGCCTGAAATGTGAGAAGTCAGATATATCTTTGTTGTAATCTCTGCAGCAGAGTCTTGGCTGGAAGATGTGGTCATGTCAGTCTGGGCCAGATTGAAAAGACGGGAAAAGTGAACGACTCCACCAGAAAGAACGTCAGCTGTAAGTCACCATCTATAACTGTACTGTAATCTCTGACATGTTCTGCAGCACGGGTATCTACCACTATGTGGTCACTATATGGCAGTAACATCAGTGTTGGTCTTTGTATAGAGATTCTTATTGGTAACAGCGCGGTCACCTGCTGAGGTTCTCTTACAGCCAGAAATGACCGTGCGCCACCATAGTTGTAATCAGGGTTAATTGAATCAAAAAAGCCTAGCTACGCCTTTGTTTTGGGGGATTTGTTCTTATCTTAACTCGACCACATTTCCACAAAATACAGTTAAAAAGAAGGCTTCTATTTCACATAAATGATACATGCTGTCTAAATATTGGAATTGGAAAGGATTTGACCACAAATTCTGCTCAGGGGAACAGGAGGCAAAACTGATCTGTATTTCATGATAGCAACTGGGTCACTTCTCGTCTGTTAAACGCCTACAATTAAAGTTTGGGTATACGGTAAGCTTTGGTAAGAGGAAACTTTCAACCTTTCAAAAGATACATTGAATAGGTGACAGGAGACCGGTTTCTGACTTCTGGAGGAAGGCCAATTAGCATATCGTTCACAACGAGCATTGCCTATAAGACTTCGTATAGGAGGAAGCTCTCCACATTGAGAACTGGGACTTTCCAAAAGTAAAAGTCTCCACAGTATGTGACTGAAGCGCTCAGTTTCAAGGTTCTCAGACTGGAAACTACGGGAACCAAGGCGGTCACACCGTATCCCATAAGAGATGTGTAGACCTTAATAATGCAGTATAGTGAATATCTGGGGGACTTTATCTACTGTGGTCTTACCGTGCATCTAAAAAGCGGGACCGCAAGATCATGACGGCTTCACATGTGCTTTGCTTGAGCTGCATCTGGATAGAACTAAACTTTCTGTGGATAATTCCGACCATGCGTTCAATCTCTTTGGGGGAGATGGGTCTGGTCCGGCTCTGCTCCCGCAGCAGATTCATCACGTGTGTTGTAAATTCATTACAGGCCTAAAATTGAACAGGAGTGTTAAAATGTATAGTCTACGTTTCTGCACGGACACATAGAATTATTCACTTCATACCATTTCGGCCAAGCACGTCAGGTTTTCATCATGTGTAATTGCCTTGTCTAAACCTGAAGTTACCTTAGAGGGTTTTCTATCTACAATTTTTCCTCAGCTCTTCCAATAATGCAGAAAGTGGACAGTGTTCAACTCCACCATATATGTGTGCACTATTATAATCAATAAGTCACAATGTGACATGTAGATTAGAGATTTGAACCCCAGAATAATACAATAAATCCTAATCTTCTAAACCTATGGTAGCTCTTCATCTATGGACCCTCTGATGGGAAATAATGACTATTTTCTACTTGAAAGTAACCACAGTTTTAAGCTTTTTCACATAGCAATACACAAGTAAAGAAAAGAAACTTTGCAATATATCAGATTAGAGAAATCGGGGATGAGATGACTTGAGTGGTTTTCGGTCTTGTGGAGTGCAGCAACTTTGTTTTGACTTCTGATATATATCAGAATCTGCCATGGAGTCTCCTCACAGAACAGGAGAGCCATTAGTTCTGCTGATGAACTTGACTCAAAGAGCATTGCTTAGGGTAGACTGTATAGAACTGTAGCAAAATTCTTTGTGTTAGGCCGGGTTCACATTAGCGTGTCTGTGCGCAGCGTACAGAATGGCATGCGTCTTGCGTAGCCATCTTTAACATTGTGTACACAGGGACAATCGTTGGCATCAGTTTGGGTGCGGATGCGTCCGCATGCGTTGTTTCGCCGTACCCGCCGAATGCAACATGTTGCATTTTTTGCGCGTCAAATATCTGCAGACATGCGCATGCATGCGTCAAAACTACGCATTACTATTTATTGGAACGCATTGGTACGAAAGGACATGCATACGAATGAGTTCGATTTGCTTGAGTACATGTCCAGTAACTGATTGAGACACGCCCTCCTGGAAATATCGAACGCATGCGCATAAAAAGCGCTAACGCAGGCAAAAACGCATACAAATGCATTCAGCTTTTTTGATATCATGTGTAAGCTGATGCAGATAAAAAAAATGTGATTTTATACTGTCGAGGAATAGAAAAAAAAAGTATTCTAAGCAGATTCCTTATCAAATCACACGCATTTGGTCTATGGAAGTAGGCACTAAAGAATTTTAAAGGCTGACGATTTTTTACTCTACAGAAACGTGTCCTTGAATGTTATTATGACAGGTGCCAGGGAACATATGCTGTAGGAAGCTCTGTCCTTTCCCTTTATGTGTAGGAAGATGTAATCCCAGTTGATATTCTGATCCAACATAGGAGATGTCAGGAATACAGAGGTAAGAAGAGGCTGTTCACACCGCTGTCCACCCTGTCTATCTCATCTAATACTGGAGATACCAGGAGAACACAGGTAAGAAGAGGCTGCTCACACTGCTGTCCACCCAGTCTATCTGATCTAATACTGGAGATAACAGGGTGCTGAGATAAGAAGAGGCTGCTCACACTGCTGTCCGCCCAGTCTATCTGATCTAATACTGGAGATAACAGGGTGCTGTGGTAAAAAGAGGCTGCTCATACAGCTGTCCACCCTGCCTATCTGATCCAATACTGGAAATACCAGGGTGCTGAGGTAAGAAGAGGCTACTCACACTGCTGTCGATCCTGCCTATCTGATCTAATACTGGAAATATCAGGGTGCTGAGGTAAGAAGAGGCTGTTCACACAGCTGTCGACTCTGCCTATCTGATCTAATACTGGAAATACCAGGGTGCTGAGGTAAGAAGAGGCTGTTCACACTGCTGTCCACCCTGTCTATCTGATCTAATACTGGAGGTGCCAGGGGTGCTGAGGTAGACAGGGTTGGACAGCAGTGTGAGTAGCCTCTTCCTATCTGATCGAATACTGGAGGTATCAGGGGTGATGAAGTAAGAAGAGGCTGCTCGCACTGCTGTCCAATCTGTAATTATGAACGCAGCTGTGCCAACCTGGAAATAGCTGGATAGTATGTGCTATAGGTTATTTCCAGGTCACAGCCGAAGAGCTTCCCATTGCACTTGCTTACAGGTCCTTTTAAGCATCTGGATTTTATGATATTTTCATTTAATGACTGCAGACATCTTGAAAATTGAGAAAATGCTAAACTTTGAGGGTCGCTGTAAATTCTTTCTTGCAACCCAGTATGAAAACTTTACTCTCTTATAGTTAAAGACCACCATATACTGGACAAGGTAATGTGATGACCATTGATGGTACCAGAGTGCCATGAAAGAATGCAATCGGAACAATACATTTAACTCCAGTTGGAAAAATGGAATGTCAGAATTAAATCAATGTTATAAATAGATGATCCACCCCACATGAGAATGGACTGTACGTAACCCCTCACATAATAACACGCAATCATGGACAACACCACTAAGATAATTAGAGGCTGACTCTTCGGGAATAATTTCATAAGCAATTCAGTCTCCTCTTGCTTACCTGTTCATATTTCTCTAACTCTGTGTGATAGATTTGTCGGATTTGGGATAATTTGGCTCTGTAATCTGAATGTTCCACTGAGTTATCAGACCCAGCACCACCTGAAGCGGCAGCAGCTGCTGCGGCTGCTGCAGAACCTCCTCCTTTTTCTGGACCTGCTACTCCTTCTGCAAGTAGCATATTATCCAATCGCATCAACTGAGGATCTGCTGGTTCCTCTTCTTGTGCTCCCCGAATACTGAGTACTGAAAGACACAAATATAAGATTAGGATTTTTGGAGGGAGGAAAGGGGGAGTATGGAGAGATATATATTAATTATATTAATTAATAAAAAATGTATTATGCTGCATAAATGAATAACAGAAATATTGCTTTTAAAAAACAACATTTAAAAATCCTTTATTCAGAACACAAAAATATAAACACAGCATCTACTGTTCAGAAGCATAAAAGGACGACAACAACAAGTTATATGTATTACATTCATGCCATAAAACCATATTTCACATATAAATCACACTGATCCCAGCATGTATTCTTATAGATTTTGTATTTATTACCCTTATAAAAAAATAAAACAAAAGTTTGAGTCCTAAAAATTACACAAAAACATAATTCTGCTGAAAATTCATTCAACTGACATACAATCATTGAACCTTTTATTGCACACAGTATTTATTATGCGGATGTAGAAAAGCTTTTCTGCACATATTAGTATTTGTGTTACATCCTACAAAATTTATGAATACATACCTCTACTTAAAGTCTAACATAAAAAAAAAATAATGATAGTGGGATTTGTAGTGAGGGGCTAGGTACAAAAACATATGGTCGAGTATTCCAGAAAAATCCACTAGGGGTCCCCTCTGCTACTGGATGACGGAATGCACAGAAACTGATACAGAAAAGCAGTGAAAACGGCAAATAAAGTTATTCATAAAAAATTGTCCAGAATTCAAAGGCATCAGCCATATTATAAAAGACAACACAGACGGACTTAAAATATACAAGAATTTTGTGTTTTATTTTCTATTGTTTCTCAACGGATTCTCATCAGTGAATTTCACACCTACAGTTGTGGCCAAAAGTATTGACACCCCTGCAATTCTGTCAGATAATACTCAGTTTCTTCCTGAAAATGATTGCAATCACAAATTATTTGGTATTATTATCTTCATTTAATTTGTCTTAAATGAAAAAACACAAAAGAGGATGAAGCAAAAAGCAAAACATTGATCATTTCACAGAAAACTCCAAAAATGGGCCAGACAAAAGTATTGGCACCCTCAGCCTAATACTTGGTTGCACAACCTTTAGCCAAAATAACTGCGACCAACCGCTTCCGGTAACCATCAATGAGTTTCTTACAATGCTCTGCTGGAATTTTAGACCATTCTTCTTTGGCAAACTGCTCCAGGTCCCTTATATTTGAAGGGTGCCTTCTCCAAACTGCCATTTTTAGATCTCTCCACAGGTGTTCTATGGCATTCAGGTCTGGACTCATTGCTGGCCACCTTAGAAGTCTCCAGTGCTTTCTCTCAAACCATTTTCTAGTGCTTTTTGAAGTGTGTTTTGGGTCATTGTCCTGCTGGAAGACCCATGAACTCTGAGGGAGACCCAGCTTTCTCACACTGGGTCCTACATTATGCTGCAAAATTTGTTGGTAGTCTTCAGACTTCATAATGCCATGCACACAGTCAAGCAGTCCAGTGCCAGAGGCAGCAAAGCAACCCCAAAACATCAGGGAACCTCCGCCATGTTTGACTGTAGGGACCGTGTTATTTTCTTTGATTGCCTCTTTTTTTCTCCTGTAAACTCTATGTTGATGCCTTTGCACAAAAAGCTCTACTTTTGTCTCATCTGACCAGAGAACAGTCTTCTAAAACATTTTAGGCTTTTTCAGGTAAGTTATGGCAAACTCCAGCCTGGCTTTTTTATGTCTCGGGGTAAGAAGTGGGGTCTTCCAGGGTCTCCTACCATACAGTCCCTTTTCATTCAGACGCCGACGGATAGTACGGGTTGCCACTGTTGTACCCTCGGACTGCAGGGCAGCTTGAACTTGTTTGGATGTTAGTCAAGGTTCTTTATCCAACATCCTCACAATCTTGTGTTGAAATCGCTTGTCAATTTTTCTTTTCCGTCCACATCTAGGGAGGTTAGCCACAGTGCCATGGGCTTTAAACTTCTTGATGACACTGCACACGGTAGACACAGGAACATTCAGGTCTTTGGAGATGGACTTGTAGCCTTGAGATTGCTCATGCTTCCTCACAATTTGGTTTCTCAAGTCCTCAGACAGTTCTTTGGTCTTCTTTCTTTTCTCCATGCTCAATGTGGTACACACAAGGACACAGGACAGAGGTTGAGTCAACTTTAATCCATGTCAACTAGCTGCAAGTGTGATTTAGTTATTGCCAACACCTGTTAGGTGCCACAGGTAAGTTACAGGTGCTGTTAATAACATTAATTAGAGAAGCATCACATGATTTTTCGAACAGTGCCAATACTTTTGTCCACCCCTTTTTTTATGTTTGGTGTATAATTATATCCAATTTGGCTTTAGGACAATTTTTTGTGTTTTTTCATTTAAGACAAATTAAATGAAGATAATAACAAAGAATTTGTGTTTGCTATCATTTTCAGGAAGAAACTGAGTACTATCTGACAGAATTGCATTGCAGCGGTGTCAATACTTTTGGCCACAAATGTATGATACAGCTATTAGGGGGAGCAAATTATTGCATTCCCATTAGAAAATATATTATAAAATATTTTACTTTTTTTTTTATATAGAATACAATATATTATGCTATTAGATGGTGCATAGGATCAGTGTCGGACTGGGTTGGCAAAAACCCTCCAGTAACCTTGATTCTTGGGGCCCGCTGTTCAGCTGCATGCAATAAATGACCTGACCCTAGGACACATTTACTTTGGCTTCTATGTAACATTAATTTTTCTGGCTTGTTTAATGATTAGATGACACCTTTTTCTGCAAATTGTGAATCAAGTGAAATAGCACTGCTTCAGAGCGGCCCACCAGAGGATTCTCCTGTTCTCCTGTGGGCCAGTCCATGTCTGGCGATAATCCAATCATGTTAGTCGATTATCTTCACATTTTGCTACATTATCATCTGTTTAGCTGAATTATTAAAATTACATGGGCCGGTCTTTCCTAATGCTTTACACTGCAGCACTGCTTTTTTCAATATCATCATGTAGAAACTTTTAATGTTTTGTAAACTGTAGAAGAATGACTGTCCAAACCAAGCACAGATGCCATAGGCAGGAAGTTCAGGGCAATTTCCCACCTACTTGTTTTTCATCCATCTCCGCTTTGAACCCAATTAAGCCAAAGCTGTCAATCAAGGGAGAGCAATGTAAAATAAGTAGGTGGAAAGGTGCACTGAACTGTTTGGTCACGTCAGGAGTGCACCTAGTGGGCGTGCTTTGTTTGAACAGTCATTTTGTGTCGAGATTGGGCTGAACACGAGCCCACGGCTATGGCATAAAGACGTAAGAGCAGTCATTGGAGACAACATTGCAAATCTAGAATCAAACTTTTGCTTAAAAAGCTTGCCAAGCCTGAGTTTGCCATTCTTAAATGGAAGCGACAGACCCGTCACAAGGAATGTAATGTATGACGGTATTCGCTTAACCCTTTGCAGCACATTCTGCGTGTATGTATGGTCGCGGTAAACATGGACCTGGATCCAGATTCATGCATTCATTTTACTAGTGACGAGTAGACCTCTAATCCTGTGACTAGAGGTAATACGATGCAGGCTGGCGCTCTTGGATACGAGTGAAATGTTCCTAATATTCACTTTCATGGACTATAGGGTAGACCGCACACACAAGATGTCCATACAATACATCTGGCTGTTTATTTCTTTTTTTTTTTTTTTTTTTAACCTTTTCTTTTAATGGCTGGAAAGCTGCCCGCGCGGCTATACAGTATCACCGCTCTGTTCCTGTCATTATCCATTCCTTCGCTCGTGTATCTGAAGACAATAACATACCAGAACAGAACGGCCGCCGCCTGCAGGAAACTCTTCGTGTTGGTGTCAAAAGGGAGGGAAAAAAAAATCATAATTGTACAATAAAAAGCCCAGCAATTTAGGCAAATTGCTATATCTGTATTTTTTGCGTGTTAGGAATAAAATTTCCTTGAGGTGACGCGGTTAAATCTTTTCTTTCTTTTGAAGCCAAATTGCATGGGTCGCTCTCTGTGCCAATCCACTTGAGAAACACTAACAAAGGCCATTTCTGTGTTAGGGACGGATCGGTGGCAGCTTTTCATGAATACATGAGAATAATTTGGTCTGCTGCATGCTGAGAGCTGGGGCACAGCTCTACATACTGTATTACTGGCGTCTGCTGGGAAAATATCCAGCCAGAGGAGAAGGAAGAGGGAGGGAGATGGGGGATTAGCAGGGAGATAAAAGAGGAGGGGAAAGACGGAAAAACAGAAAGAAAGATGGAGCGAGAAGAGCGGAGGAAGACAAAAAGACGACAAACATTCTTTGATGTGCTCAGCGAAGAACCTCAGGTCATATCTTATCCATGTATCTGATCAATGGAGAGAGACGGGGAAATATACCATTAAGGGACAGACCAAGACTCCAAGGTTACATCCTTGTACTTTCCATATCCTGAAGCGGGCCCAAATTTCCAGATATCTGGAGCAGCACCTTACTACTCAGTATTCACATGGTGGCAACAGACATGCCAACATTTTTTTTTCCAGAAATGTTGTCTAAAAGATAATTAAACAAGGATTTCTTGTCATATCTCACAGTAAACATCTATGACACGGCGCTGAATTAACATATTTCTATGTGCAAAACATGAAAAACTACGCTTATCTTGGACGGAAATTGTAGGAGAGGATAGGGTTGAAATCCAACCTCTCTGATGGTCTGCCAGTCACCAGACATAAGATTCTCCGGAGATGCCGCGAGACTGATGTGATCCCCCTAACTATGAATATGTAATTACTACTAAACTAGAAAGAACATAATTACTCCCACGTTCAAATAAAAAGTCTACAATTAACCAGATGCCACCCTTGCTTGTCCACTTGTTATCAAGCAAAGTGTCCATGGACAGAAGAGGTTGTCTACAAATTGCTTCATCCATTTTCTGGTCAACTATTGCAGCTACTTTCTCTAGTGTTGCTTGCATTAAGTTGCAGCTACATAGTTGTGCTTTACAATGCTTACGACCTCAAACCATAAGAATATGACACGTAAAACCCATTACAAAAACATCTGTCTTGGGGTGCAGTCGTATAAATTGAACCAACATCGGATCACAATGCTCGAACTGGCTGGCGGCTCTCCTAACCCAAGCATGACAGTTGCATAGAAATATATGAAGCTTTCCCACTCGGGTCTGGAGAGCAGCCAGCCAGTCCGAGCACTGCGATCCGATCTATGTCAGATTTAGACGGCCATCTGACTGCGCCCCAATACTGTGTAGGACCTGCTCGTGCTGCCAAACAATCCATAAGAAGAAGGTGCCCTGTAATATTTGTCACAAAGAGGTAAACACAATTTTGTTTAAAATCTTTGTTGTGATGGACAATCCATAAATGGGATTTGTTTCTCCAGCACATCCCACAAGTGCTGGATTGGAAAGAGCTCAGGTAAATTTGAAAACCAAGTCAACACCTTTGAACTGAAATGATGTTCCTCAAACCATTCCAAATAATTCAGAGTGAACAGAGTATTATCCTGTTGAAAAGGCCAAGGCTGTAAAGGTATACTTGCTCTCGAAGAATGTATAGCTAGGGCGCAGGCATCAAAGAAATATCCACATGAATGCCGGCAGACCTTTGTCCACTGTCACACGCCGCCTATTTCTGCTGCAGTATCATTTGTAAGATTAAACCGGCTAACCTTTCCTCCCCATGTGCATCAATGAGCCTTGGGAACCAGTGACTGTTGCTTGTTAATCCATGTCCTGCTTTGGAACATTTTAGGTTCGTAATAACCAACGTTCCAAGAACGTCCGACAAGACATGCCATTTTGGAGCTGTTCTGATTAAAAATTGTGACCACTAGATGACTCAAAGTGGCTCAAACCCTTACATTTCCCCATTTTGCCTCCTTCAACTTAAAAAGAACGGACCATTTGCTTGCTGCCTTCTATGTCCAATTCCTTGGCATATGCCTTTTTCACAGGCTAATCGCTTATTGAGGTCATTCCTCAGAGGTTTTAATATTATGGCTGATCACTGTACAATATAATAGGTACAAAAAACAATATTTAGGAAATAATCGATTATATAATAACCCATGCCATTATAGAGTGTCTTGTCTTTTCATGTGGGCTCTTTAATGCCAATCATCTTGTTAGCGAAGGTATTTTCCTGGCATTTGAGTGGAGACACTGGGGGAGGCCTTCTTGTTACCAGTCATTGCACAAGACAAGTTGAGGTGACAGTAAAGTGACACCATGTCCCAGCTGCCGAAACCCTTTATATTGCTATGGGTAATATGCAGCATCATGTGTTCGTATGTATGTGTGTGTGGCAGCTTCACAAGGCTATGCACTTTTGACTGGCGTTGAGTTTATGTGAAAGTAATTAACAGTAATTAATCCTTAATTACAGTAATTAGTAGAGTCGCAGTAAATTAAGCCACATCTGGAGCAGATGAGGGCTTTTGAATGGCGTGGATGCTACAGGCTAGGTGAGGAGGGGATATCGGTTGTGAGATGCCGGAATGCCGGCCTAGGAAGATATGAATCAGGAGAACTGAGGCGGCTCGTAGCCTGGAGCAGAGGAAGGAGCAGGGGGAGCTGGCAGAAGGGACGGTAAAGCCGGTTTCTGTTGCGAGGAGGACCGTACATATATCATTTGACAGGTACGCAATAATATTTATATAAGCAGAAGACAAATATATACTTGGTAATCTGGAAAATTAAAATTACCCAAACACAAATGGCCTCAAAACTTTCAGGGACAAAAAACAAAACAAAAACCCAAGTCTTGTACCAACCACAGTGCCCGTCTCATTTTCTAGTGGAGCTTAAACAACTGAAACCTGAATTCTGATTGGTTGATTATTAGTGATGAGTGAGTATACTCGTTACTTGGGTTTTCCTGAGCATGCTTGGGTGGTCTCCGAGTATTTGTGACTGCTCGGAGATTTAGTTTTCCTTGCCGCAGCTGCATGATTTGCGGCTACTAGACAGCTTGATTACATGTGGGGATTCCCTAGCAACTAGGCAACCCCCACATGTACTCAGGCTGGCTAGCAGCCATAAATCATGCAGCTGAGTGAACAAAAACTAAATCTCCGAGCAGTCACAAATACTCGGAGACCACCCGAGCAACAAGTATACTTGCCCATCACTATTGATTATCATAACATTGCAGCCATTTACTTGAAGACCATTTTATTACACGAGAGGCAAGGTGTAATGATGACTGTTGCCGCTAGTGGCTCAGCCTTAACTCAAAGTATAAAAAGCAATAGTCATGGCTTCTACTGACTACTAGAAATGTAATGTGAAGATCTAGTGCAAGTACTTGGGCTAACAACCTTATTTCTGTAGCATCTATAAATACTCATGAGCAAACACACCATAAAAACTGTCCATCCATATGTATAAATTACCAATACTAAAAACACACAGCAAAACCGGTCATCAGTCTACTCCAAGACAGCAAGAGGTTACTAACCATAGTTGTCACTATGATGTGACGAGTACATCTATACAACCAACATCTGTCCATACTTATTCCGGGCTCTATTCCTTTACAAAATCGGCAGTAAATCCTACCTAGCTCCAAGTTCTATATTGACAAAACTAGAGAACATGCTATTACTGGGCAGGCTGCAGGTTCATGGGGATTACTAAAAGGCTTCAACATTCATTTCCAAGGACACTCTAAGGGCTCATTCAGATGGCATTCATTTTTCTAGCACTGAAAAAAAAACGGACCAATTTTCATCAGTATTTTGGAAACAATTTTCATCAGTATTTGGTTCATGTGTTATTTTTTACCATCGCTGTTTGTCACGACTTGGGAATCTTACAGTATTGTATTGTCATTGTATGGTTTCACTGCTATGTAGTCAGGTTTGCCTTTTAGAGTTTTGTCCGGTCTCTCTCCCCAGCGCTGATATCACTAACCCCTCCCTTATTTCTCATGAGGCAGTGTATGCCAGCCATATTATTTCCCTACTGTGATTGTGCATAGTAGCTACAAGAATTCAGCTTGAAGGTAAACCATCTCATCTTCTGGAATCTTCAAACGTGCCTTCTGCAAGTCAAGCTATTTGATGAAATCTCATTGTGTGAGTACTGGTTTATAGAGCCATTCATAGAAATGGTGTCTCAAGAGATGCACACTCACAGCCTAGTTATTGAGTTAAAATACAGTTTCATCAGATTGTTCCTTACTAAAAGTTTTCTGAATATTCTCCTGCCAAACATGAACATCAGACAGCACATGGATGGCACACAGATAGCACTCGAAAGCCCTCAGACTTTTTTCATGAACCCATACATTTGCATTGCAGTTTGATCCATAATTAAGGTAAAAAAATTGATGTTCCCATGATTTTGTGATGACCACTCAGTCTGAAAAAATACATATTGACATGTCAACAGCTCCATAAACTATAAGAGCTACAAGTTCGATGAAAAACACGGATAGAATGCATACATGAAAAACTGACTCTGAATAAGCCCTTCTATCTATATAATTGTCTAAGGTCCACTTCTGTCTGTTTGTCTGTCACGGAAATCCCGCGTCGCTGATTGGTCGTGGCCGGCTGGGCGCGACCAATCAGCAACAGGCACAGTCCGGCCGTGAATTGTCCCCTCCCTACTGCCCCCCTCCATAATCCCCAGAGTCAGCGCCCACATAGCGTTTTAGCAGTCCGTTAAAAGAACTGCATTACACCGCGGCATAACGCGGTGTAACGCAGTCTGTTAACGCTGCCATTAACCCTGTGTGACCAAGTTTTTACTATTGATGCTGCCTATGCAGCAATAATGTTAAAAATAATAATAAAAACAAAAATCATTACATTCTCACCTTCCGGCATCCGTGGCAGCCTTTCCCGCTCCTCGCGACGCTCCGGTCCCAAGAATGAGTGCGGCAACGACCCGTGATGACGTAGCGGTCTTGTGAGACCGTTACATCATCACGTGTTATTGCCGCAAGGCATTACTGGGAACGCAGCGTCGCAAGGAGCATTGCTAAAGGCCTGGGCTGGATTCGGGGGCTGCCAAAAGGTGAGTATATACCGTATATACTCGAGTATAAGCCGAGATTTTCAGCCCAAATTTTTGGGCTGAAAGTGCCCCTCTCGGCTTATACTTGAGTCACGGTCGGCAGCAGGGTCGGCGGGTTAGGGGGAGAGGGCGCTGAGGCATACTTACCTGCTTCCGGGGCTCCTGGCGCTGTCCCTGCAGCACCACGGTGTCCGGGTGCCGCAGCTCTTCCCCTGTTCAGCGGTCACGTGGGACCGCTCATTAAAGAAATGAATATGGACCCCACTCCCATAGGGGTGGAGCCGCATATTCATTTCTCTAATGAGCGGTAACGGTGACCGCTGATAGAGGAAGAGGCTGCGGCACCGAAGACCAGCTGTCCGGGGAAAGGAGCGGGACGCCGGGAGCAGGTAAGTATTACATATTCACCTGTCCGCGTTCCACACGCCGGGTGCCGCTCTGTCTTCGCGTCCTCTTGCACTGACTGTTCAGGTCAGAGGGCGCGATGACGTATTAGTGTGCGCGCCGCCCTCTGCCTGATCAGTCAGTGCGGAGAGACGCCGAGACGGGACGCTGAGGAGCTGCAAGCAAGAGGTGAGTATGGCATTTTTTTTTTATTATTGCAGCAGCAATGGCACAGCTTTGGGGCAATAATGAACGGTGCAGAGCACTATATGGCACAGCTTTCTATGGTACATCTATGGGGCAATAATGAACGGTGCAGAGCACTATATGGCACAGCTATGGGGCAACAATGAACGGTGCAGAGCACTATATGGCACAGCTATGGGGCAATAATGAACGGTGCAGAGCACTATATGGCACAGCTATGGGGCAATAATGAACGGTGCAGAGCACTATATGGCACAGCTATGGGGTAATAATGAACGGTGCAGAGCACTATATGGCACAGCTATGGGGTAATAATGAACGGTGCAGAGCACTATATGGCACAGCTATGGGGCAACAATGAACGGTGCAGAGCACTATATGGCACAGCTATGGGGTAATAATGAACGGTGCAGAGCACTATATGGCACAGCTATGGGGCCATAATGAACGGTGCAGAGCACTATATGGCACAGCTATGGGGCAACAATGAACGGTGCAGAGCACTATATGGCACAGCTATGGGGTAATAATGAACGGTGCAGAGCACTATATGGCACAGCTATGGGGCCATAATGAACGGTATGGAGCATCTATTTTTATTTTTGAAATTCACCGGTAGCTGCTGCATTTTCCACACTAGGCTTATACTCGAGTCAATAAGTTTTCCCAGTTTTTTGTGGCAAAATTAGGGGGGTCGGCTTATACTCGGGTCGGCTTATACTCGAGTATATACGGTAACTTATTTATTTATTTATTTTTTTATAACAGGGATATGGTGCCCACATTGCTATATACTATGTGGGCTGTGTTACATACTGCGTTGGCTGTGCTCTACACTACGTGGGCTGTGTTACATACTGCGTGGGCTATACACTACGTGCGCTGTGCTATACACTACGTGCGCGGTGCTATACACTACGTGCCCTGTGCTATACACTACGTGCCTGTGCTATACACTACGTGCCTGTGCTATACACTACGTGCCTGTGCTATACACTACGTGCCTGTGCTATACACTACGTGCCTGTGCTATACACTACGTGCCTGTGCTATACACTACGTGCCTGTGCTATACACTACGTGCCTGTGCTATACACTACGTGCCTGTGCTATACACTACGTGCCTGTGCTATACACTACGTGCCTGTGATATATACTACGTGGGCTGTGTTATATACTACGTGTACTGTGAGACTCTTTCGCCCGGGGCCCTCAAAAACCTGCAGCTGGCCCTGGCTTCACTGATTGGTCATGGCCGGCCGCGAACAATTAGATACAGACGCAGTCCAGCCGCGAATTGGAGCGGGATTTGAACCACGCTTCGCTAATTGGTCGAGCCCGGCCGGCTCCTGTGTATTCATTGCATTATTCTCAAATCTTCATAAATAAACTACATACATATTCTAGAATACCCAATGCGTTAGAATCTGGCCACCATCTAGTACTACTATAATTAGCTTACAACATGAATAGGTATCACAGGCTGTTTAGGAGTTGTCCTGGATTAGAAGAACAGAAGAGAACGAGACTAATTTATGTGACGTTTCCGATAGTTCGTAGCACTCAGTATTTCTTTTTGTTTTAGAAAACTTCCTATGCTGCCACTGACCTGATTTCTCTCGGCTTTATTTTTTCATTTGGACATACCATCCGATCAGGGTCTGAACATCCCCATTGAGGTACAGATTATTAGGAAACAGCGTTGACAGCCTCTTGCAATACATTGCTACCTAGAGGACAAACCGGAGGACACTGGTCAGTGCTCACAGAGGTGAGCTGAGGAGCCACTCTGTAAACTGAAGGAATGTGCCATCTTTAAGATAAAATCCAGAACAAAAGGACCTATGCTAATGTTTCTACCACCAGACACCCCCCACCCCTGCACAGACTGCATGTCCGCCTGGCACATCTCTCCAAACCCTCGGGATACATTTCTAAAGCTGAAAAGGTTTTCCCTCATCTGGACTGTTCGAATTAATTACACACTTTAATGACATGAATTATTAATTTGATTCTGACTCTGCAGCTTCTGATTATCCTGCGCTGCCGACTATACAATTCCAGCTTCATTAAAACATCACCAGCTGCCTCCCAGACCGGCATTAAATAGTGAGAGCAATAATCAGATTATCTCCCTGGCAGAGAATACCCAGTACAGGCCTCAATAACACAATATGCTCCTATTACGCTTATTCCTTTACACAGCGATCTTAAGTAAGGAGCCTGGTGAACTTAAACTTGACGTCTTGTGACAAGTCATCCCAACTCTGGACGGTCTTCCTTTATACTGCTCGGTATAAGTACAATCACTCGGCTCCATCCAATCATACATCTTAATTGTCCCGGGTCAAGAGAGCACCATCTCCAGTATGTGCCGACAACCCATAAATATGTTAATATCTGCATTTGCCATGTCCCACTTCAGAGACCACCATAGCCCGGAATGACAGATGTCATGTGAGACCCTAGAATTGCTGTGACCTTGTGCGGTGACCCATTTTATTCAGCAAGACTATGTCACAGCATATTAAAGTCATCCAAGCCAAAAGGCAGAGAAGCTAGCAATCTACTTGAGTGCCGAAGTTGAAAGTGTCACTGCAGCGTTCACTGTGTGTATCCTTTGGAGGATACAGTGGACATGTATAGACTCCTGGGATGTGAGGTGTGGAATGAATCGGCCCTTTAATCCCAGCCTCAGGGTAGCAGCACAATTAAAGTAGGAGACATCTCGTGAGGAGGCGTTGCTGACACAACCACGTCTGATTATAACGAGCTGCGAAAAGGTCAGAGCCTGAAGAGGATGCAGCCACAGATACTCATTACACAAATCACATACAGACTTCTCAAAAGGGGACTAGTCGAAAATAAATGGTGGGTTACCATTGATTACACCAACGCAAGGCACACGCAGGAGGGGACAGACATCGGAACACAAGCCACGGTTATAGCCCACGTCGCCACACACAATTGGCCCATTTTTAGTTACGTAGAATTAACTAACAAATTTACAAAAGAAGAAAAAAAAATGTAAATGAAATCCGACTGGAAAGAACACACAACTATTCCTTAATGGAAATGTTTCCACTACTGTAGAAGGCTTGGCTCTTGGCACCGCTTCTGCATTTATCACGACCCAGTGATTTAGCGGAGTGCAGAAGAAAGTGATGCCAATATTAATGTTCTGGTTGGGGAGGCCATAATGGGGTGGGAGGTTATGGCTAAAATAATGGTGGCAGCAACCTAAGAACCAGTGCACTTTACCCTCACCGGCGCCGACATAACTGAGGACATTTACTAAAATAATGAGTATAGGTTATCCGAGAAGAGAGATGGTAAATCTTATTCTTCCCTAGTGATGGCTGCCCAGTATACTCGGTGAAATAAAACATTCAAATATATACTTTACATCAGAGGTTTTACAGCCCAATAAATTGCATATACACATTTTATAATGTTGTAAACCTTTATATGTGCAAATGGTCTGAAGGTTTAGTATATCCACCTTACAGAACTCCATCCTCTTATCTATATTCTTCTTCTAGATCAACAAAATCAGAAAATATAAGTTGTGATTGACGTCAGGGTTTATTTTTAGATTTTAACAGTGTACGGCATTTACTGGTTTATTAGAGACGATACTGGTGATACATTAATCAAACTGGCAAAGAAAAAAAAAAGCGATTTCGATTTTGGGTATGATAAGAAGCAAACTTATTTAAGGTTGTAAAAGTAAGGAATAGCTCTTCATGGAGTAATCTGGACATAATGAATCAATGATCCGGTAACGATATTTACCAGTATTACAACACTAAAAAAGATCAGTAGTCATCATTTGAAATAATTTCTACTGGTTGAAAAAAACTTCTCAATCTTGCATCCAAATTTTTCACAGGCGTGAACGTTAAAGTTAGAATAAAAAGTTTTCTTGGTTGAGATGATCCAAGAAAATTAAATGCAGTGCGACACAATTGTACAAATTTGTAGAAAACAACCCCTTTTTCAACAGGACAAAAAACAAAAAAACACTTGGAGCAGGAAAATTATTTTTTCCCTCTTCCCTTCCTCTTATAAAAAATGTGTTGGTCATATAGACGCCACATCTATGGTCAGTCTTGCTAGTAGCCCTTTATTAGAAAAAAAAAAAGTGGCAAGTGGTCAAAGATGGACTTCAACAGGTTCCTTGTTGGGGCCTCAAATCACTGTGCTTACCAAATTTTTGGTAATTGCAATTTTCAGGTTGCAGTTTCACCCAGGTATATGGGAATGTTTATATACTGCTACACATCTGAAGTGATGTCTGATATGGTTTTAGACTTTTTATATGAGGATACAGCAAAAAGTCTAGAACAAATTAAAAAAATACACACCGATCCTCAAAAGACTATGTGAGATAATTTTGGACTTAACCCATACACGGAATGATAAAAATACAATGCAAGAAATCCAAGTCACTCCATTTCTTGCAGGTTTTTTTTCTATTCAACATTTAACAAGTTAGGGGACTAGTTCAGGTTCAAAATTGTCACTGTGCAGATTACAGCTGAGGCTACATAACAGCGTTACGTCTGATAATGACACATTAACGGCAGTTGTCTTTAAGTGTCTCCAGAGTGGGATTTACATACATGCTAACTACACGCAAAATGTAATTACTTACTAATTTTAATTGCTCATTTCAAGTGAAAATAATTAGGTGGCAACTACGGCAATAATTAGCAGAGCAATAAAAATCTGTATAAGAATACACAGACTTGAATAAATATACATAGCCATGAACATGCCACGTTATGGAGGTTTCGTCGTAAAACATGCCCAACTTGCATAGCAGTGAAACACAAAGGAGTCAATCGTGATAATCAACATTGAATTTTGTCTACTGAAGCTTCAAGTCAGCTACGCAACACCAAAATGATGGTAAACCACTTAGGCCGGTTTCATACATCTAACATTCATGATCTGAGAATGGACCTTACTGGTTGTGGCTCTCCTGACCCAAACTCAACAGCAAAATAGGCATACATGAAATTGTAGAGTTTGGGATAGGACACCTGCGGCCAGTCCAGACATTGTGGTTCATGCTCAACCATGAATGTCAGATGTATGAAAACAGCCTTACACATATACAATGAAACTTCTCAAACAAAAGAAACCAACAAAACAAAAACAAAAAAATAACCTCTTAAAATTAAACCACCAGGTGACTCTTGTGACAGATCTACAGTTCCACCATAGTATGCATGATATCCATCTTCTTTAAAGAGTGCCTGTCACCAGTTCAAAAGTGGAGTTTTTTTCCTCTTATTTTATTCCAGTTGCACTTGAGCATTTAATTATTAGGTCTTCTAAACCACCATAAAGTTCTAAAACTATGGGCTTTTTTAGTGCTAATATTTGTGGTCTTTACCAATAGGGCATGGCTCACCGGACTCTTTGGGACCATGTCTTTGGATTGTTTTGCAAAATTGCCTTGTGGTAAAGACCATAAGCATGAGAAGCAAATATGCAGGAAAATTTAAAAAAAAAAAAAAAAAAAAAAAAAAAAAGGACCTGAATACTCAGGGGAGCAGCAGGTATAAGCCACTTCTGACCTGGGTCAGGTCCTCTTTAGGACAACCAATGTAATTTTAGGTGGTTGTCCCAAAGATACAGTTCAGAAAGGTCACCACTGTCTGTCACAGTAGAATCATTATGAGAAATTTCACTTGAATACTGGACTATGAGTATTGTCTAACTGCCATTTTACAGCTCAAAAGATGTGATGGGTCATCAAAAAAAAAAAGTAAACCTGATCCATATTTCATATTTATCTTGCAAAGAATAGATTAAATAGGCCTAGTTGTTAGCCAGTTATATTGTGGATAATGGCTAAACCAAATCAGACTATTGTATTACGGTTCCACTCTACCTTTGGGTTGTAGATAGCCGTAATGGGGACATTGTCCATCTCCGAGTGCTTCCAATGTCAATGTGTATGATTGGTTTGCCCAACTGGCTGTTCTATAATGGAGGCATTTCCCTATAGACTCCTTATATCATATGGTGGCACACCTGTGTGCATGAGGTGGCCTGACTCTCGACATAACTGCGTATACCAGTGATCTTTTATATGGTTTTGATAAATTGTGTCGTTACCCAACAGCTTGGTACAAAACCATCATGTAAGATGAGCCAAGAAACATCTTCTGAGATAATGAAGCCAGAATTGTGCACGTCCATTCATAATTGCACATGAACAGGCATTTTAAAAGTTTTAAAAGGGTCTAAGGACACTTTTTGTGGCACATTGGAATCAAAATTTAAATTAGCAGTCGAATGTGACTAGGAAATGGAAATGTACGACTCCCCATTCAGAAAATTCCTTAGCGACTACTGAATATTTTAACAAAGATTTGGTTGTCTGTTGACATCTTTAGAAATAACCATTTATTTTAAATATAATTTTCTGGACTTTATATACTTAAAAAGTGGATTTCAGTAAGAATATATAGTGCATTAGTACTGCAGCGTCATAGACCGTGCTGTGCCATATTTAGAGCAGATCATATAAATTACCACGGGCGGTGAATCAGCAGCAGGTTAATGCAGCATTGTGCAATCTATTCTCATGTGACCCATTTTGGTCCAGGGTCAATGCTATGCACGTTTTATGCAGAAGATACATTTCTGCTGTGAATTTCTGGCTGTGAATGGGTCTATCCTCTTCACAGCCCATCTGTCCCATCAGATTGATGATGTTTGGAAGATCTCCCTGGAGCTGGAGAAGAGGCGGGATGGAGGGACAGGGGCATCTCCACATAATAATGCTGTTCTGATGCTGCCTCTGTGCTAGCGATAAGGGCGACTTCTTATCAGCCGCTCGCTGGAAATGTGCGGCTTTCTGATTAGGCCATGGTCTGAGCCAAGGTTATAAACAGCTCTTATCAAAGCCCCGGTGACACAATAATCCAGCCAGCATCAGCACAAGGACCACAATGTGGATGCTACAAGCCGCAGTCCGCACATGCACACTATATCCCTCTGTCTAATTATAAAGGCACACCATAAAAAGGACATACATGGTTAATCATGTCACGTGTAGGACTTTACATGGCCGTACACCTTTGACTAGAGATCAAAATTGACGATATCAACCATAATCAATTTACTGAATGAACGAACATTTCAGCTATGATCACGTTGTCTTCTTAACAAAAAAAAAAAAGAAAAGAAAAAAAAAAAAAAAAAAAAAAAAAATCGGACAAATTTGACATTTTCACACCAACAGTTGAAAGAGAATATTTAAAGAAACAAAAACAAACCCATGTTCTCCATTCGCCCTTCATCAGATGTCATTGAGCATGTGTAGAACAGCATATACTAACGTGTCTGGTTGCATAAGGAAAGTGATCGTTTATTCAACAGTTGTCCAACCATCAACATATTTCTATCGAATATGTATGGCCATCCTTCTCCTACAATGATGCCGAGCGTTGACAGATAAAGTTCAGAAACATGTATGGGGTCCAACGACAAATGGATCTGTAAGCCATCTCATATATGGCTTCCTTTTCTTTTGGAAACAAAATAAACTAATCCAACTTTATAAATACCAAACAATGTAAAAAAAAAAAAAAAAATTATACACATACAGTGGGGCAAAAAAGTATTTAGTCAGTCAGCAATAGTGCAAGTTCCACCACTTAAAAAGATGAGGGGCGTCTGTAATTTACATCAGGTAGACCTCAACTATGGGAGACAAACTGAGAAAAAAAAATCCAGAAAATCACATTGTCTGTTTTTTTAACAATTTATTTGCATATTATGGTGGAAAATAAGTATTTGGTCAAAAACAAAATTTCATCTCAATACTTTGTAATATATCCTTTGTTGGCAATGACAGAGGTCAAACGTTTTCTGTAAGTCTTCACAAGGTTGCCACACACTGTTGTTGGTATGTTGGCCCATTCCTCCATGCAGATCTCCTCTAGAGCAGTGATGTTTTTGGCTTTTCGCTTGGCAACATGGACTTTCAACTCCCTCCAAAGGTTTTCTATAGGGTTGAGATCTGAAGACTGGCTAGGCCACTTCAGGACCTTGAAATGCTTCTTACGAAGCCACTCCTTCGTTGCCCTGGCGGTGTGCTTTGGATCATTGTCATGTTGAAAGACCCAGCCACGTTTCATCTTCAATGCCCTTGCTGATGGAAGGAGGTTTGCACTCAAAATCTCACGATACATGGCCCCATTCATTCTTTCATGTACCTGGATCAGTCGTCCTGGCCCCTTTGCAGAGAAACAGCCCCAAAGCATGATGTTTCCACCACCATGCTTTACTGTAGGTATGGTGTTTGATGGATGCAACTCAGTATTCTTTTTCCTCCAAACACGACACATTGTGTTTCTACCAAACAGTTCCAGTTTGATTTCATCAGACCATAGGACATTCTCCCAAAACTCCTCTGGATCATCCAAATGCTCTCTAGCAAACTTCAGACGGGCCCGGACATGTACTGGCTTAAGCAGTTGGACACGTCTGGCACTGCAGGATCTGAGTCCATGGTGGCGTAGTGTGTTACTTATGGTAGGCCTTGTTACATTGGTCCCAGCTCTCTGCAGTTCATTCACTAGGTCACCCCGCGTGGTTCTGGGATTTTTGCTCACCGTTCTTGTGATCATTCTGACCCCACGGGGTGGGATTTTGCGTGGAGCCCCAGATCGAGGGAGATTATCAGTGGTCTTGTATGTCTTCCATTTTCTAATTATTGCTCCCACTGTTGATTTCTTCACTCCAAGCTGGTTGGCTATTGCAGATTCAGTCTTCCCAGCCTGGTGCAGGGCTACAATTTTGTTTCTGGTGTCCTTTGACAGCTCTTTGGTCTTCACCATAGTGGAGTTTGGAGTCAGACTGTTTGAGGGTGTGCACAGGTGTCTTTTTATACTGATAACAAGTTTAAACAGGTGCCATTACTACAGGTAATGAGTGGAGGAAAGAGGAGACTCTTAAAGAAGAAGTTACATGTCTGTGAGAGCCAGAAATCTTGATTGTTTGTTTCTGACCAAATACTTATTTTCCACCATAATATGCAAATAAATTGTTAAAAAAAACAGACAATGTGATTTTCTGGATTTTTTTTTCTCAGTTTGTCTCCCATAGTTGAGGTCTACCTATGATGTAAATTACAGACGCCTCTCATCTTTTTAAGTGGTGGAACTTGCACTATTGCTGACTGACTAAATACTTTTTTGCCCCACTGTGTGTGTGTGTGTGTGTGTGTGTGTGTGTGTGTGTGTGTGTGTGCGTGCGTGCGTGCGTGCGTGCGTGCGTGCGTGCGTGCATGCATATATGCATATATGCATATATATATATATATATATATATATATATATA